>NC_141921.1:602321-1204642 GCF_057802395.1 Ceratotherium simum simum
GATCCGAACCCGGGCTGCCAGAAGTGGAGTGCGCGCACTCAACCGCTATGCCCCGGGGCTGGCCCTCATTCAAGTATTTTTGCCTTTGAAAAAATCAGATTGTTTGTGTTTTGGTTATTGACTTTTGGAAGAAGTTCTTTATAGATTATGGATATGAGTTATTTGTTGGATATATGTACTATTAAAAAATGCCTTCCAGTCTGTGGCTTGCCAATTCTCTTTTTGATGAGCAAAAATTTTTAACAATATAATCCGTTTTATCATTTTTTTCTAAGATAAGTTCTTTTCACGTCCTATTTAATACATCTTTCCTATATTAAAGTCAGGAAGATATTCTTCTCAGTTTTCCACTAGAAACTTGACTGTTTCGCCTTCACATTTAGGTTTTTAATCCACTTTGAATTAATTTTTGTGAATGCTATGAGGTAGAGATCAAGGTTCATTTTTTCCACATGGATATTCAATTTGCCCTGTACCATTTATGGAAAAAATTGTTTTTTCTACTGAATTTCAGGGTTGTAAACCAAGTGACTCTATATGTGGGGATCTATTTCTGGACTACATATTCTATTTTATTGGTCTGTTTTTCTAACTTAGCAGTAATACAGTACTGTCATAATTATTGTAACTTTATAGTCAGTCTTGCAATCTGTTAAAGTCCTCTAGCTTTGTTCTTCTTTTAAAAGATTGCTTTGATGGATGCCTTTTTGATATCCAATAATAAAAGATTGGCTAAATAAATTATGGTCATCCATCAAAATGTAATAGTATGCATCCATAAAAATCAAGTTTACAAAATCTTAAATGATGTAGGAACTATGTAGGAAATAATACGAAGTGAACAGAGAAGGACATCAACTTGCAAAACCTGTATAATCTTAATGATGCAAATGAAAAATATATCAAAAGAAGAGGAAAAGTAAATACACCAGAATGTAAACTGTGGCTTTCTTCAAAGTGAAGTTATAGATACCTGTTTCTGTCTTTTTCTTGTTTGAGCTCAGACCCATTCACCACTTCCTCTGATCTTCTTTGTATTGTCGGGGCTAACCCTTGCAAACTACATTTCTCATGCATCCTTGCTCTCTGTGACTCCGTTAGGATTGGCCAATGGAAGGCACTAGCCAGAGGTTGGAGTGGGAGGAGGAGAGAAGACAGGGCACTTCTCTACCCCTCTCTGCTTGCTCAGGCAGCATTTCCAAGGTGGCTGAGAATTTCAATGGTTTCATCTCCCCTTGGCAACCCCTCCCTCTGCGGCTCTGCTTCTTAGTTCTGATGACACCACTTCTATTCTTTGTCCTGACATCCTTAAGGGTGACAGTGGGTTCCTGCTAATTCCTGGGTAACTTCTCCATCCCATTTGCACCTTTGGCTCTCCCAAGGTGTATGAAATGAATTTCTCACATTAAAATTCCTCCATTGAATTACTTGGTCTGGGTTCTATTTTTCTAACTGGACCTTGACTGACCCGGTAATTATTATTTTCTTAATTGTATTTTTCTACAGTTTTAGAAATTTGCTCAGCTGTACATGGATGGCTGTTATGATCATTTTCTTCAGTTTTTACCCAAGATGCTAGAGAGGGAATCAAGCATTTGGGCAATGTAACTAAAATTATCGAGTGTCTACCATGGGCCGGGTACAAAGCTGTCAATGAATTGGCCACAAATGATCGTGCTTCACGCTGTAGATACCAAGGCTACGAAAGACGTTGCAGTTAGATGGAGTCGCTGTTAAAACTCTTTTATCCTGGGATTGTCTCTCATTTCTATAACCACAAAGAGCAGAAAGCATATCACATACAATAAATATTTTTTAGCAGAAAGGATAGACAAAATTTGTTTGGACCCTAGAATCATGGAGAAAGAGCAGTCTTGAAATGTTGACTCTTAGGAAGGAGCCTAGAGACAAGATAATCCAAGAGATGAGAGGGAGAGAGAGAGAGAATTCGAATCTGGCATGTTTTTCCGTCATTGTTGAGCTCTTCTTTTGAGGACAGAGCTGAAGGAAGCCGCCCTTCTTCCCCCTGCATTTTACTGTCCTTCCTGTCAGCATAAACCACGTGGGGGTCAGAGGCAGAGAAAAGCATGATTGTTTTCGTTTATTTGTTTTTCAGAAGCTGGGAAGGGGAAACTAACCTCCACAGGCTAACAGTAAAAAGGCTCCGGGAAGTAAGCAGGGGCCAGGTGAATGTTTCATCAGGGATGGAGTCATCCAGGGCCCACATACTCTCCATGCTCTAGATCTTTGGAATGACCTCAGGACTCAGTTTCTCCCTTTCAGAAGCAGTTGCTCTCAAAGATGGTGTGGCAATATCTAAAGAACTCGGGATTTGGATTCAGAATCCCTGAGTCTTGGTCTGGGCTGTTTCTCACACACACATTGAGTGACCTGAGCATGGTATTTATTCTGTGAACCTCATAGATTCCCCATCTCTCCAGGTGGGGATAATAATACTCATCTGACAAAGTCATCTGTGAATTACATCTGCTGCTTTTCCTGTTTTAATTGTTCCTCATCTCTTGGTGGAGAGTCCATATTCCTTGACATGACATATGAAGCCTTCATCTGACCCTTGCTTTCCCCTCTCTTGTCAAATCACTCTCCTCTGAGTCTCCTGTGATTTACCCACACTAAGAACTTACATGTTTCTTTCAGGGTTTTCTCAGCCCTATCCATTACACAGATAATTCTCTCTGTATTCAAGCCCCTTTCTCCACGATCTGGCTGGCAAACTTTTCCTCTTACTTGAAAACCCAACTCTTAATTTCTTGGTGAAGTCTTCCCTTGTTCCATAGGCCTAATTAATTGTTCCCTCTTTGCTAATCCATTTCATCTGTGTAAACCTCCAACATAGTAACTGTAACTGTTTATATATCTATCTTCCCTAAAGGACTAAGAGTTCTTGTAGTATAAATCGTTGTGTTCTCAGTGAGTAAACCACGAATTGTCCCGTAGCAAGTGATGAGTAAATGTAGGTTGAACAAATAAACAAAATTCCAAGAGTTTAGAGGTGAAACATTTCTGATGAAGCAGAAATGTCAGGGAGCAGCAGAAAGGCTGAAAATGAGGAGATACGGGTTCCAACTCCAGCTCTCATCTCAACGAGTGACCACGTCTCTCTGGGCCTTGGTTTTCTCATCTTAAAGCAAGGTTATAGGGCCAGATGGTCTCTAAGATTCTTCTCAACTCAAGTATCTTCTGACCGTCCTTCCCCTGTGAAATAGAGCAGAGATTCTAGCTTTTTGGCTAAAGGACTCACATCTGAAGACAGTTAAAAATAACCACAGGGGCCGGCCCAGTGGTGCAAGCGGTTAAGTGCACGCGCTCTGTTGCGGCGGCTGGGGGTTCGCTGTTACGGATCCTGGGCGTGCACAGATGCACTGCTTGGCAAGCCACGCTGTGGCGGCGTCCTATATAAAGTAGAGGAAGATGGACACGGATGTTAGCCCAGGGCCAGTCTTCCTCAGCAAAAAAAGAGGAGGATTGGCAGATGTTAGCACAGGGCTAATCTCCTCACTAACTAACTAACTAAATAAATAAAATAAAAATAACCACAAAGTGAAGTACAAGACAGAGACAGACTTTGGAATAGTGGGAAGGGTGCTGGATTAGACAAGAAAATCTAGGTCTAAATCTTGTTTCTACTACTTCCTAACAACTATGGGATTTTGCTCAGGTAAGTCTTTCCTTTTCTGGGAACTTTATTTCTCTCATTTGTAATTTGGAGGAGAACAAAGCCTTAGCAAAATGCTTGTCAGGATTAAATTGGTAATACATTTTAAAACTCTAACCATCTCTACCAAAAACAGAGTATTGTTCTGATTGTTATCTCTCACACCAAATTTGAGCCTTAAGAGATCTACCTTGAAAACCAGAGGAGGTTTTTGAGATGACTTCTTAAAAGGGATCATTGATGTTAAATTACTAGGAATTCACACTCTAAATTTTGCAGTCAGAGGCTTTACAGTGTTCACCCTGCCAACTGCTTGATTGCTCAACTGTAGCCCTCAATCGCTTCAGCTTTGAAGTTAGACATGAATTAAACTGTCTCCAGCTTCCACATTTGGATGGAAATTATTCAGTGGTGAATTGTCTCATAAACTGTGGTCAAATGTACCATAAAACAAACACAACAGACAATGTAAGCTGTCTAATAATTTCTCAGTGACACTGGGATGGTGCTGGAGGGCTCCCAGAACTCAGAGAAGTGGATGCACCTCTGCTCAAACAAAGCAGTATTTTGTTGACTGTTTCTTTAGTGGGAATAAGCTAAGATGTCAATTGTGTATATCTTATGTATATGTTAGTTTATGACCGGTATGATCCAGATGCCAAAATACATCAAATGTTTCATAATGTTTTCATGATAATGAGGGTTAAGAAGTAGATGGTTTCCTTGCTCCCCTCCACCCCAGGTTTTTCTCAGAAACTATCTGTTGACCTACAGCTGAACCTTTTGGATAATATAGAGGAGAGAAGCAGCCCCCTACATGTCTACATGGGCCATTAGTACCATTCATCCCTCCTGTCCCTGTTAAGGATACTGAAAAGCAGTCAGCCTCATGGCTCTGAGAGTCACAGGGTACCACTCTGGAATTCCTGCTGAGACTGTAGAATTGTAGGGTGGCAGGTAGGGTTCTGGAATGACCCCAGAGACTCAGAGAGGAGCTAGACCCTGAGGAAAGTGACCAGTTGACTTCTTCCCTCATTTTCCATCTGACACATGCTTCCAGACAAGTGGGAGAGGGCACCGGGGAAAGGGAAAGGTGTGAGAGTAATTTTACAGTTTTTCAAGATATAAATTTGTGCGCTCAATCTTTTTAGCATAATAGCGTTGGATTTAACTCGGCTCAATGGTTGCTTGGCAAATACTGCTTTCTATTAGTGACTGTGTTTTCACAAACAAAATACGAGTAGTATAGTATGGTGGTAAAGGGCTCAGACCCTGAGATTTGAAGTCAAATTTGAATTTTGAAGCCAGATTTGAATTTGGAACCAAATCCTGGTTCTGCCATTTATCAACTACATGACTTTGGACAAGATTCAAGAGCTCACTGGTCTCAATTTGTTCATCTGTAATGGGAGATAATCTTAACATTTACTCTATAGGGATGCTGTGATGACTAATGGGATACTACCTGTAAGGCGCTTAGTAGAGTGCTCAGGACCTAGACTTTTTCAATGCATGTTAGCTGCTTATTATTCCACCTTGTGAACTTCCTAAGGGCAGGGACTATGGATTCATTCATTCAACAAGCAATTACCAACCATGTACTATATACCAGGCATTGAAGTTACAGAGATGGCTAACATACCAGTACCTGACAGTAAGGGGCTCAGAGTCTAGCGGAAATAAATAGGTACTTTTCTACAAATACTAAGATAAAAACTATACAAAGATATTAAGGAACATCAGAGTTGTAATGACTAATTCTGCCCAAGAGACCTGGGCAGGGTTCAGTCTTGAAGTTTGAGAGGCATATGCCAGATTAACAAGGCAGAGAGAACTTTCTAGGGGAAATGTATATATTCTCTATGTTAGATACTTACATAGTATCATAGTACATAGCATGTCTGTCTGTATATATGCAGATGTATGTATATTCAAGATTGTTAACTCATCTCTGAGAAAGACGATTTTAAATTTCCAGGCCTGATTACATATTTGCTGATCTGCCCATGTTTGTTCTGTATATTTTTAGTCAATGTTAGGTAAATACAAGTTTATGATTGTTACATCTTCTTAGAAGAGATTCTTTTAATTATTATCCAGTATTCTTTATTTCACTAATGCTTTTTTCCTTAAATTGTTTTTGGCTTAATGCTAATATTACCGTACCAGCTTTATTTGATTTATTTGTGGCTGTTATATCTTGTTTCCTCCACTTAGTTTCAATTTTTGGGCCATTTTGTTTTGGTCTGTCTCTTTCATGAAGCATACAGCAGAATGTCTTAAATTCCAATGTGATAATCTCTACCTTTCAATAGATGAATTTAACTCACTTACAATTAATTTGATTACTACACTACCATTTTATTTTGTATTTTCTTTTCTCCTTACTGATTAACAGCATTTGGTGGTTCTTGAAGCAAGTTTCTATAGGCAATAAATGCTGTCACTTTTGTGGATCTGAATATGTCTTTATTTCTCTTACTCTTTGTTATGGACTGAATTGTGTCCTCTGAAATTCATATGTTGAAGCCCTAACCTCAGTATCTCAGAATGTGACTGTATTTGGAGATGGGGTTTTCAAAGAGATCATCAAGTTAAAATGAGGCCACAGTGTGAGCTCTAATCCAATCTGACTGGTGTCTATACAAGAAGAGGATATTTGGGCACACACAAGAGACACCAGGGGTGCACAGAGGAAAGACCATGTGAGGACACAGCGAGAAGGCAGCCATCTGGATGCCAAGGAGAGAAGATCCAGAGAAATCAAACCTGTACCTGAATCTTGGACTTCTGGCCTCCAGAACTGTGAGAAAATAAATTTCTATTATTTAAGCCACCCAGTCTGTGGTATTTTGTCATGACAGCCCTAGCAAACTAACATACTTCTCAATGATAGTAATTCAGGGTACAGAAGTCTAAGTCAAATCTCATCCCCTTCAGCACTTTGAAGATATCTATTGAGTTCTGGCAGACATTTCTGCCAATGAGTTACCTCCTGTTGGCCTTACTGTTGTTCTACAGTAGATAACCTGTCCCTTTTCTCTAGTAGCTTTGAAGATTTTCTTTGTATCCATGATGTTCTACACTTTTTACATAAGTACAATTCTATTTTTGTTATCTTTTGGCCCTCCTGGTGTTTTCAATCTGAGTCCAGTGGTCTATCTTCCATGCTGAAAAATTCTCATCCATTATCTTTTCAAATTCTGCTTTTTCACTTTTGTCTAGAAGACAGCCAATAGCATACAGTCGGGCCCAAGTCCTACTTGCACAGCTGTTCTGCTCCCTCCTGGAGCTTTATACAAACCACAGCCCTGGGCAACAGGTGGAACAACTTTGAGCCTCCTTTCATGGATTAGAAAGTCCTGCCCCAGACTCTCAGTTTTAGTGTGTGAGGTTCACTCTGGTTCCCTGCCACATTTGGTTCTCATTGCCCCAGAAATTCAACTGCCCACTGTCTTGGCCAGCTAGGTGAAGAGCCTAGTGGGCCATACCTTTAGCCCCTGATAATTGCTGTGTTTTGGTTTATTTCCAGGCCACAGAGATGCCTTTCTTTTTTTTTTTTAACCATGGTTATTTTTTTAAACCTTTATTTTAAAATAATTTTGGACTTACAGAAGAGTTTCAGAGACAGTACAGAAAGTTCCCATATATCTTCCACCCAGCTTCTTCCCCTAATGTTAACACCTTATATAACAGTTAGGTGTTTAGTATTTTCCTTTTTGTAGTTTGTCTCTTATTTCTGGGTATTTGGCACTCAAGGCCAGTGGGAGCATGAACTCATTGAGCCATCATGACCAGAAGTTCTGGGCCAGGAATCTTCCACTGACTAACCATTTAATCATCCACCCATTCATTCAATAAGTATTTACTAAGCACTTATTATGTCCCAAGCACTGTCCAAGCACAAGGATACAGCAGTGATCAAAACAGGCAGGAATCCCTGCCCCTGTGTGGTTAAATGTTAGTTTTGGAGATAGAAAATAAAGAATATAAAAATGGTAAAATATATAGTGTGTTATATAGTGATAAGTACTGAGCAGAAAGATAAAGCATGGGAAGAAGATATGAAGTGTTGGGAACAGGTTGGGGGATGTTTGCAGGATTAAATATGGAGGTCGGGGAAGGCTTCACTGAGGACAACTGAGTGAAGACCCAAATAGGTGTGGTTGTGAGTCATACAGATATCTAGGGGGAAAAACAGGCCTCAAAATAACCTTGAGAACTTGGCATTATAGCCACAAGGACACTGAGGTTCAGAGAAATTAAATAACTTGCCTCTGCACACAGCCAGGAAATGGAGGAGCTGTGATTTGGACCCAGGTCTTCCTGACCCAGAGCTTGGGTTCTTATCTGGGTGGCTAAGCACAGATTTACCAAAAGACGCAAACACCCCTTCAAAGGGTGCATTCTGGTCCTTTTACTCACATAACTTAGTGCTAAGCCATGGTGTTCTCATAAACCTTTCAAGAAAACCCTAGAAATCTATTTACAGAGTACTTGAGGTTTTTCAACAAGATGTTTTCATTGAACTAGCTGAGCTTCATGAAATATGACTTTGACCTTTCCAGCCAGTGGTCTGGGAGCTCGAGTGGTCATGGCCAGGCTGGAAGGGGGCCAGTGCCTCTGTACAGGGCAGCTCATTTGTCAGCTCCCACACTAACAGGGAAGCTAATAATTCTTCCCAAATGTTTGTTCTTATTTTGCTACCTTTGGGCACTCATATCATCCACTTCCATTGAAATATATTATGGAAAATGAACTCTTATGAGCAAACCCTACTGATTCTTACCAAGCGGAGAGACAGACAGTTAATACTGTAAAAGGTTTGGATTACAGGGGATCTTAAAGGGAGGCACATATAACTTGTTCTTTAAAAGGAATGCAATAATAGCAACCTGTGCCCAGGTGGAGGTCTCATGGAGTCATTTTTGTGTTTGTAAGATTCTCTTGGAGAGTTTAAATGCAGATTCCTGAACCTGACCTTCAGGAATTGGATTCAAGTCTTGGACGATGACAACGAATCTGCCTGTTCAACACTTACTCCTCCCATAGTGATCACTTTTTGGTCCAGAAGGTCTAATGTAGATTCCTTCCGAGGGAACTAATGGCCTCTCCAGGATCGGCCCCAATCTAACTCGGCAGCCCTGCCATGCCTGCACCTTGCTCCTTGCTCCTTACCCTCCCCATGTCATGTACGCATGCTCTGGCCATTCACAGGAATTCTTATTTCCTTGAATTTCCCCACCAGGATAGTCTTGTTTCAGTCTGTCCCTTGCCTGAAAAACTTTTTCTCTCATCCCTGCATACCAAAGTCTTGTTCAAGACTCTGCTCAGGGCTCTCCATTGTATGAGTCTTTCTAAATCTTCCAGCTAAAATTAATTCCTTCCTTTTCCATAGTTAGAAAGAAAAAGAAGAAGGAGAGGGAGAGGGGAAGGGGAAGGGGAAGGGGAAGGGGAGGGGCAGGGAGAGGGAGAGGGAGAGTCCAAATGGGTGACTTTTATCTTTCTACCACTCAGAGGCCCAGCACTGTTTTTTTCCACAAGAAAATATTCACTAAATCCTTGTAGACTCAAAAGAACAGATGAGGATTATTAGCAATTAGGCCATTAATGATGAGTGTGAAATAAATGAAGTTCTATCTAAGTGCTAGAAGTCGCTGGTCTCCTAAGGAGGTTAAATAGCTCTGCAACAGTCTTGCCTGTATACGTGTATACTCAGCTGAGAAATTCCTTGTTTTTATTTCATTTTTTTCCTTTTCATCTCCTGTTGCTAAAAGAGAAATTTAGCAAAACAAGTCTGTTTTAGAAAACAAGTTATGTTTTCTCTCCATTTCTTAAAATGTGGATAACACTTTCCTCACAGGCTTTTTATTTATTTTATTTTATTCATTTATTTTTGGTGAGGAAGATTCACCCTGAGCTAACATCCGTTGCCAATCTTCCTCCTTTTTTGCTTGAGGAAGGTTAGCCCTGAGCTAACATCTGTGCCAATCTTCCTCTATTTTGTATGTGGGATGCCTCCACAGCATGGCTTGATGAGTGGTGTGCAGGTCCACACCCAGGATCTGAACCTGCAAACCTGGGGCCCCAAGCGGAACCCGTGGAACCCTAACCACCCACTCACGGGGCCGGCCCCCCTCACAGGCTTTTTATACATGTTAAATTAGGTAACATGTTAAGGACTTTAGCACAAAGACTAACTCAGCAAGTGCAAAGTAAGTGGTATAATTATTATTATAATTGTTAATATTGGTTCTCTGTCCTGAAGCACTGTCAGAGAAAAGCTGTTCTCAGTGGACTCATTTACCTAAAGAGTCAGATAGCATCATAGGCATGAGCAATTCAGGCAAAGCTGTTCTGTGTTTGCTCATGCCTAGGATGGTATCCGGCCCTTTCTGATGAACTTGGTCAAAATATCACTTCTTTCTGCCCCAGGTTTCTTCCTTTCCCAACTAAGTGCGGACATACCAGCTTTGGTGGTGGTTTTTCCCGCCTCTGAGGAGAACAGCTCCTGGAAGACTGGAGCTAGACGTGAGTCCTCAAAGAAGGTTCAATGATGGCATTCTGTGTACTATTATTACTTTTTTTACTTTTCATTTTGAAATAATTTCACAAAAAAGTTTCAAAAATAGAACAAAGAATGTCTGTCTGCCTTTTACCCAAATTTGCCAAATGTTAACATTTTTTTCACATAACCGTTGTATGATTATCAAGTTTATGAAAGGCACATTGACACGATATTAGTATCTAATGTATAGTCCCAATGCAAGCTTCTCCAGTTGTCCCACAGATGTCTTTTTTGTGGTCCAACATTCAAAACAGCATCACAGGTTGTGTTTCATTGCTACATCTCCTTAGTCTGCTTTAATCTGGAACATTTCCTGAGTCACTCTTCGACTTGATACTTGATACACAACCTTGATACCTTTGAGGATAAACGACCAGTTATTTTGTAGACTCTTTCTCAATCTGTCTGATATTTTCTAGCTACTAAATTCTGGTTATGCATTTTTATCAAGAATACCATAGAAATGAGGTGTGTTCTTCTCTGTGCATTTTATCAGGAGGCATGTGACATTCACTTGTCCCATTACTGGTGATGTTAACTGTGATCCCTTGGTCAAGGTGTCCTCAAAGTGCAGATACTATGGGACTGTGTAAAGATTCTGTTTCTTATCATTTTTTCGCTACTGAAGTATCTATTGAAGATTATTGCCTGAAACAATTATTACTTCGCTGGTTGCCAAATGATTTTTATTTTCTTCATTTCTCATACCCTTATTAATTGGAATTCTACTCTAACAAAAAGATTCCCCTTCTCTTCATTCATTCATTTGTAAATTCATTTACATCAGTATGAAGTCATTGATTCTTACTTTTGTCTTTGGTTACAATTTATTGCATTTACTATTTTGTGGTTAACATTGTTCTAGACTTGGCCATTGGGAGCCCTTTCAAGTTGGCTCTTGAATCCTTTTGACATATTCTTACACCTTACATTGTTTTTCATACTGAGGGTTGTGTTGCGATTTTGTTGATGTAGATAAGAAAATAAAGCCTCTGATCCACTCCAGGCAATTTAAGCAACTCTGCTGGTGAGCTTGCCCTTTCAATGATGGTGATTTAGTTGTGCCCAACAGTTGCTCTATATAACCTGTATGTAGGTGTTATCCAGATGGCGTTTGTGTGTGCATTTGATTCTTCAATGACTCCTATGTGGTCTACCATTACTGCCTCTCCATCGGTAGTCTTTTGTAACATTTTGTAGGAAACCCAACAACACAATTCCCTATGGCCTCTTGAGTTCTAAACTATGCTCTTTCTGCATTGTTTTTGTACTGGATTCTATTTAATTAACATTTGATTTTGCATCGCAAGACCCTGATATACATTAGGAGGTCACCACCCAGCCATTTATCTTTTAAAGTAACTGGGCTGGTTATTTTTTTAAAGTTCCATCAGGTTAAAACAGTTAGCAATTTTTCTCCTTGCAGTGTCCCTTCAGTCTGGACCAGACAGATAATAGATCAGTGTAGGTTCAGATGCATTACAACATTAGTCATCAATTAGGTTTAAACCAGCACTGTAATATAGCATTTATCTTGCCTGCCACGGTTCTTTTGAACATTTAATTTTTTAAGGCCTCTTAGGGTTTTTTTTTCTTTCTAACTGGCCTCCTGCCTCTCTCCTTTGTCTCCGACACAGCCATCTCCTTAAGGAACAATAAAAATTAGATTTGTTTGACCTGCTCTCAAAGTTCATTTCAGCAAGATGGATTTTAATAGCTTTGACTGGTTGGGCAGACAGCTTTTATGTAATATTCCAGACATTTATGCACTGTCTTTCGCTGAGCCCTGAGCAGGTGCATATGTGAGAGGATGTGTCTGGGTGCCACTAATGAGCTCCTTACTATTCCTTTCACATCAAATAATCCTCTGGGAAATTGCTTACTCCTAGACACGGTGGGCGTCTCATTAAGAGCTCAAGTCATTGGCATTTCTTTCTCCTCCTAATAACTTTTTTCTAATCTCCTGCTTTCAGCATTTATTGCATTGTTAATGTTAAAAGGATGCTCTTTGTTCAATGGGGTCTTTCTAAGTTGACTTGGATTGTAATGGGTTCTCTCTATTTTTTCTAGGTGTGCAAAAACGTCTTCCCCATGAATATTCAGATTCAGGGATGGGTCATTTTCCCATTGCAAGGTGGATTGAGGTCATGGGAAGAGTTTTGAGGTCATACGACCTAGGGTTTGAATAGTGACCCAGCCCCTTATTAGATGAGCTGCTCTCTGACTGGAGCTGTGACCCATCTTCCTGAGTCTCAGTGTCCACCTTGCTAGAATAATGATAATACCTACCTCACAATATAGTTATCAGTTTTCAGTGAAAGCATGGAAGACTTGGGGTGCCTGACACAAGATTAGAGATTTATTTTTTAGCATCTCTAAATTTAGCTTTTTCTTTGCAAGGGAGAGATAATAATATTTATTCAATATTTCTGACACAAGTATTATTGAACGTATATTTGGTACCAGGTCCCCTTCTAGACATGGGAAGCAGCAAAGAATAAAACAAAGATTTCTGCCCTCATGGAGGTTAAATTCTTGTGGAGGAGACTGATGGTAGACAGGGTGAATAAGCAAAATATATGGTATGTTAGATAGCGCTAAGCACTAAGGAGAAAAAGATAAAGCAAGGTTGTTGAAAGGGTCAAATAAGATAACATATAAAACATTCCTAGCCAGTGTCTGGCACATCATCAATAGTCCATTAATAGTAGTTATTCATATCAATCATTCATTCATTATTTCACACATTTACTCAACATCTGTAGAAACCGTCCTTTAGGCTAGGCACAGATGCTGTAGTTTTCAGTACTTCTGAAACTTTGGGGTATAAAATTCATTCATTCGTTCATTCATTCTTACATCTACTGAGCTCCTGCTCTCTACCAGGCACTTTGCTATGTGCTAGGAGGGATGAGTAAAGTAGGTCCTTGTCCTCAAGTTACCCATGGTCTAATGGAATCTCGACTATGACAGGAACCAAAGAGACATGAGGAGAAATTTGACTGGGGCCTAGAAGGAGATTGGATTTGGAAAGGCAGAGTAGAAGAAAGGACTAAATAGGTTGGGAGTTCTAGGTTGCTTTGGCCAGGCTTCTGGTACAAAAAACTTGCAATTTCCTGTTGCTGATGGTAATGTCTTTCCATGACTCAGGCTGCTGGACAACCCCCTCTAGTGTCTCAGGTTTCTCTCTGAATCCACCTTCGAAGTTCACGAATAACTGGGCAAGAGTAGACCAAGCGTGTAGTGGGACTCAAACCACAGTGCTCTACCGTTAGAAAACCCTCCGACTGCTGTGGGTTGGGGAGCTCCAAACCATGCACTGATGTGAAGTTTCTTGTGCTGGGAAAAGATCCGCTGGAGCAAATGAGTAAAATTAGTCATGCGATTTTTACCACATTTTAATATATTGAAATGACCCGGTTTTAATCTTGACCCTGCCAAGAATTTGTTGTTTGAATGTGGGCTCTGAAAAATGTAAGGGTTGGATTAAATTAACTTTTGGCTCTGAAAAGAATCCTCCTACAAAATTAGTTAATTTAGTCACTCTATGCACATTCACATAATTATTCATGTAACTGTCCACTTATTCATTTTTTTATTTATTCAACCAGGTTTTTGAGCATTTTTTTTTTTGCCGGGCATTGTACTGCACGCGGCATTATAGTAAGATGTGGTTCCAGTCTCACGAAGCTGACACCCTGGATTGCATTTTTCAGAGATTATTTAAATTCTTTTTTACTTTACTAGACATAATAAAAAAATAACAGTAACAATCCTCCTTCGACATTACTATATAGAATAATAACCCTGTTAATGAGACAGGACAAGTATTAGCCCTTCTGGCCCCACTCTACAGGGAAGGAAATCAAGGTACTGAGAAATCTAGTGGGAGGAACAGAGGCTCGTTACATGCCAGGTACGGGCCTGGGTGCTGGTAAGACAATGGTGATCAAGTAAGGTGATCAACTACCCAGGTTTGCCTGACAGTGTGTCTGATTTTAAATTGGAAAGACCTGCATCCTGCAAAACCCTCAGTCCTGGACAAACCAGGGCAGGTGCTTACCTAAGATGTCCTATAAAATTGCTCCCTTATCACCTAAAACTAAGTGGTTTGCGAAGTACATGAAATGATGGTCAGTACAGTTTTATTGATTTGGATTTAAACAAATGGAAATCACACCAGAAACATTTAATTTCTTTCCCCAGAGACCTAAAGTGTATTTAGTTCTCTTCTTCATGAACCCCCAATGTAGACAGCTATTGAATAGATGGGAGAGATCTGCTTTGTTGAAAAACCAGTGACAAGAGAAAACATTGATATTACGATTTTGCAAATGCCCAGCTTAGGCCCCTTCCCTTCACTCTCTGAGTGTTGAATGCAAGCACAGGGACCACGAGTTGTTCTTGGAAGGATATGTTACTTAGGATACCTTTAAGGGATAGTCTTACTTGGGGGAATGGGGTGGTGGGGAGACAAAATTCCCTGAATGCTACCAGCCACGAATAAATCACTTTATATTCCATACAACTCTACTCTTCTTGAAGCAGAAAGCTCCCTGCTTCTAGTTCCGTTTTAAAGATAGCATTATTCTATAGGTCATTTCATTGACTGAAGAGAATGGTGGACTGGGGATCAGGAAAAACCCAGGCCTTTTAAACAGTTTGACGCCTTAGGCTAGTTTGTTTCTCTCCTGGGGTTTCAACATTTCTGCCTGGAAAGAGGCACAGCCACACCTGCCTTTCTGGAGAGGACAAGAAAATAAATGGTACCCCATGCCTTGCAAAATGTCCTGAAATCCAGGAAAGGAGGTCCAGGTGATCATCACTCCATGATGAGATTATTCTGTTCTAATCAACAAATAATCCTGGCCCTGGTACTAAATTATGTATTACTCGGGACAAATTGCTTACTTTTTCTGAATTTCAGTCTCCTCATCTAAAAATTGGGGGATTGCAATCCTATAACGAAGTGTTGTTGTAAGGATTAGAGAGAATATTACATGAAGCCCCCAGCACAGCACCAGACCCTGAGTAAGATGAATAAGATGTCTGGAGACCTGGGATTTGACCTAAAGATATTTAAGCTGTGCCATATGAAACAACTATTATAATCAAAATTATGCTCACATTGATGGGTCAAAAATTTATTTTCTGGAGCAAATGTTATTGAGCCAGTTTATATATAAATATTGTTTTTCCTGAAGAAGATTCACCCTGAGCTAACATCTGTGCCAATCATCCTCTATTATGTATGTGGGTTGCCACTACAGCATGGCTGATGAGTGGTGTAGATCTGCACCCGGGATCCGAACCTGCAAACCCAGGCTGCCAGGAAGTGGAGCGTGCTGAACTTCACCACTACGCCACAGGGCCAGCCCTGAGCCAGTCTATATTTTTGATTGAATTTCTGTACAGCACAGTTCACTATTTCTGATTTTCCCATTTTAATTTTACTAGAATTGAATATTTCTTTGTAAATTATAAAATTAATATTTTATTAATCAATCATTATTTTTTTTCATGTCAAATTGAACTGATTATAGCTTCTGCCACTGCCAGTTTTCTTTTGTGAACATTAATTCTACAAAATTCAGTTTGAAAATCTATTCTTGTTTAAGAAGAGTTGATATTTCTGTTAATTTGTAGGCAATAACACATTATACTGTGTATGGTTTTATCCATTATCAACTTTGTTTTTTGCCAAATATTTCTACCAGTAATGTTGATTGAGAATCAAACAGCCATGCACATAAAAGACTGAGAAGATAAATGGTACCTGTGTTTTCTGTTTTAAAGCAAAGGAGAAGGAGCATTAGCATAGCAAAGAGGTAGTACAGCATGAGTCAGAGTCGAACAGTGAGGTCAAAGCATCCTCCTTCCCTCCCCTAACCCGGACTGGGCACCTGACCTTGGCTTTGGCCTGAGCCCCCCATGAGCTGAGCCATGGGCTGCATTAAAGGGCTTTAGCCTCATCAGTTTCCCTATACCCTTCCTGCTCAGTGCCAGCCCCCTCGTCCTCCTTGTCAACTCACTCTAGCAAGGCTTGTGCCTGATTTTGCAAAAAAGTTGCTTTAGGAATAATCTTGTTTTGAACACAGATTTGCTGTGAGGAGTAAAAGAGATAGTGCTGACATAGAATCTCAGTGTAACACCTTACATGGCGGCCCTTAATACATAGGAGTTCCTCCCTCTGCCCTTGTCCTCTGGCTTCCTCCCCTCTTAGAGAGAGAGTGTGGCCCAAAGGAAGGAGCGTAGGCTTCGGAATCAGACTGAGCTGGGTTAAAATCTCAGTGCTCCCGCTTTTTTAGCCGTGTGTTCTTAGATGAGTTATTTCGTTTCTTTGGACCTTGGTTTCATCAGTAATAAAATGGGAGGGGATGGGTATTACTTACATCCCAGCATGTTGTGAAGAGCAAATGCCAATGTCTGTGAAACATTCACCCAGGCACTGGGAGTACATGATAAACACAGGACTCAGACAGCAGCAAGTAATAATCAAATTGATAATTATTACAATCACGATGACTGGAAAGTAACAGATGCTGTTGGGGCAAATAACAAGGAAATCTAATCTCATTGAAGGCTGGCTGGGAGTGTCACTGAAGTCGTGGTACACACGATGAATATGCCACGTTTTCATATACACGTGTGTGTGTGTGGTGTGTGTCTGCGAGCAGTGATTACAAGTGTAGTCTCATTAGGCAGACGTGAGCTTGAACCCTGGCTCTTCCACTCATAAGTGAATTTTGACAAAGTACTTAATTTTCTAAGTTTCTCACCTGTACAATGAGGATCATAACACATTCACGTATAGAGCTGTCCTGAGGATCTTCCTCCCTTCCTTCTTGTCTCTAATCTTTATTGAGTGCTTTCTGTGTGCTGGGCACCATGCACTCAGTAATCTCATGAAATCGGGACTATGATGTCCTGAGGAAACTGAGGCATCGAGAGGTTAGGTAACTTGTCCAGAGTTACACCCTCATAAATGACGGAGTACAACAGAATTTCAACCCAAAAATCCGGCACATGTGGCCGTAAGTTTTACACACACTAGTCGCATGGAGAAATCACTCAATACCTGGGTGCTTTCTCATTGTGGTCATTTATCACTGGGCTTGTTTTCTCCAACAAGGGCGTAGGAAACTGCATTATTCCCATCCACCTCCCCAAGACCTACGGTACACAATACGTCCTCTGTAAATGTATCCTGAGTAGCTGAATGTGCTGGCCCTGGCAAAGGCGGTCATGTTTTAGCATGGGTGGGTGGAGGTGGGAAGGGATTAAAGACCCACAGCCATCCCTAGTACCTTCAGAAAGGCTTTCAACACCCTTGATTGCTATGTGCTCTGACAAATGCATAAAATATGGTCCCCTTCCAGCTGCTTGCTTGGTCCATTTCTGGAGAGCTGCCAGCCGCCTATTTGATCAGCTTCGAGCAGCAATGAGGTAGTTAAGGCTGCTCAGGGTGCAGTCAGCTGAGAAATGGGTAAATATTTTATAGACTGTACAGTAAATAATGTATACATTCAGAGAAACAAGGTGAATCTTTTATAGGCCTGAGCCCCTGTTAATTCTGCAATTAAATGCTAGTGCTGGAAGAAATAAGAGCCAGTCCTAAATCTCCCTCCCTGATGGGGAGGCAAGGCCTGCCCCTAAGCCCTGGGGAAGGAGCCCAGTCTCTGTTCCCCACTGCTGAATCACTCAAATTACAAGATCTTTCTGCAAAGACAAAGGTCCTTTTCCTTATCCCAGTGCCATTTATGGACATATATTCACAAATGTTTCTTCACTTGCATTCATCTTTTTATATTAGTTACTTGTATTGAGTATCTACTCTGAGCTGGATACCTTCACATAGGAGATTATTTTAGTCCTCACAGCAGTTCCAGGGAGGTGCACATAGTAGGTCCATAGCAATATCTGGTTTTCCATTTACGTGTTTTGGAGACCTACCTTGTGCCTATGTGATGGGCACTGTAAGTCTGGGGTGTACAATCTGATGGTAGGAGGTAAATAGTAAACAAGAGTTTCAGATGGAGATAAATGCTACAGAGAGAAATGAAGCAGAGGGAGAGGAGTAGAGAGCGCCCGGGAGAGGCTTTACTGTAAGGTGACGTTTGAGCAGACGCTTGCAGTGTGGATGGTGGTGGTAAGAGTATTGCTATAGTTTCAAGGTATTGTAGAGAATGTGGTGCTGTGTGGCCCAGATCACAACCAAGGTGTTCATTCCCCCATCCTCTGGAAGCTGCTGGCCGCTACATCTGCACTCCTCCCCTGAAATGCCCTCAACTGAAGGACCCACCTTGACCATGTTTCACTGCCACTCTCTAGGAGCAGTCCACACCCAATGACTGGTTAATGCAGGGGTACGAAGACCTGACCCCGTGTCTCAATGGGGGATACTCTGAATGAGCATCCTGGTGGCCAGTGAGGAACCTATCACTGGTGGTGTGTGGAGCCCTGATGGCCTCCGGCATGTGCCAGCCGTACAATTGTTAACACTGCAATTAGTGGTGACTGGGGTTAACGGGAGACCAGTGGAAAGGAATGCACTAGCCATTGCAGTATCTCAGGATTTAAGAGGTTTGGGGGAAAGAGTGATTTTAAGGACAATGGGATTGGATGGTTGAGTGCAATTAATGAGTTGGAAAAAATATGAAAAGCTGGGGTGATTAATCACCAATTTATGGCAAAATGTGAAAGTCAGAGGTCCTCCTTGGCAGCACATAGAGAGACTCATTTACTCCAGCCAGAGGGCAGAAACAAACTGAGACTCAGGCCCAGAAATTAATGATAAAGGTAGCAGAGCTCTAGAGAAGGTTGAAGTCTCAACCACAGTAAGCCGGCTACACCAAGGTCAAGGCCCTCCCTGGGAAGGAATAGGATCCTGAGACTCAGGGTGGGAACATCTAGATTGATTGCATGTGAAAACCATAAGACCCTAGATGTCTCTGAACTCTCTTGGCCTGTGGAAATGGTGCACTCCTCCTTGTTAAAGGATAGTGCTCCATCTTTGCTTGAAGATGATGCAGAAGCCTATACCTTGCAAGACAAAATCCTCACTCCCCCAACTCCACCTGCCAAGGATCCATCTCCATCTCCCTTCAAGGCCTTCAAACCAGTAATTATGTCAAGTCCTAAGATACCAAGCTGAGGAAGTGCTGGGTCAGCCAAGGGAGGAAAGGGACTATTCCCTGAAGGAGCTGAAGGAGCTGAAGGACCTACACAACACAAACCAGCTGGAGATGGGAGGGTATATTTGGCCTGGATCCAAAGAGTGATGGATCAAGGAAAGCAGGACGTTAAATGGGATAAATGATAACCTATTGGTATGAGAATACTATCTTGTGATATAGGATTTAACACCCTAGGAAGGACCTCAGGAGATGATACAATGGATCCCAGAAGCTTTGCAAAAGTGTTAGCCAACATCGGGTAAAGTAGAAGCGACAGAATGGCCATGGCAGATGGTGGAAGAAGGGATCAAAATGAAGTGGGCATATTAGAGTGAATATACAGGTAAGGCTAGAAAACCCACCAGTCAATTATATTTTGTGAGAGGACACTCTACTTACCAACACAAGAGGGAATGATTTGGACAGAGAACATGTGTTGTTGAGAAGCTCAGTTGCCTATCCTATATGAATATGAGCCAATGGTAGGAGATAGTATCACAGAACTGGGCTCCCTGATAGGGATGGGAATAATAGAATCCTCAAATAATAGGAGTCACTTGGTGGCATATATTCTGGTTATAGTTTTGCCTTTTCAGTTTGCAGGTCTTTGGCCAGAACTACCTTACAAAGATTTACAAAGTGCTTGTTCCATCAACAAACATGATATCACCTTACACCAAGGAACCCACTTTCCAGCAAAGGAGGTAAGGCAATGGCACATGATGGGATCCATTGGTCCTATCGTATATTGAATGAGCAAGAAGCTGCCACCCTGATAGAGTGATGGAATGGTCTTTTGAAGAATCATCTAAAGCACCAGCCTTGAAATGGTACCTTGCAAAGATGGGTACTATCTTCCAGAATGCAGTAAACATGCTAAATCAATGACCATTATATGGTGCTGTGTCCCCAATAGGTAGAATTCATAGGTCCAGGAACCAAGGCATAGAAGTAGGAGTGTCTTGCTTACCACTACTTCTAATGATCCACTTGGAGAATTTCTGCTTTTTATCCCCACTACTCTGGACTCTGCAGATTTAGAGGTCCTGGCTCCCAGAAGAAGGAAGCTTTCATCAGGGTACACTCCAAGAATCCCATTAAACTTGAAGCTATCACTACCTCCTTATGCCAAAAGACCAGCAGGCAAGGAAAGGAATCACCATTTTAGTCAGGGTTTATTGATTCTGATCATCAGCAGGAAGCGGGGCTGCTGTTGTACAATGGGGGCAGGAAGGGATAGGTTTGAAACCTGGGGGTTCCTTGGTACTCCCTTTCCCAATTTTAACAGTAAATGGACAAGGAGGACATGATGACCTGGGGCTCATACTCCTCATGGACGTGGATCTGATTACCCGTGTCCTCCCTCATAAACCACCCAGATCGGCAGAGGTGTTAGAAGGTGAGGGAGATGTAAAATCGGTAAGAAGAGGGAAATGATACACATCTGTTGCCTCCAGGAGACCAACTGCAGTGGCAGGGACTAGTGCATCCCACCAATCTTCCTCTTCTAAGATTCCTGGGAAAAGAAAACAATCACAATCCTAGAGGAGTTGTTCCCAGTTGAGTTGAGCTTATTATATAAAACAAGTAGATCTGAGTGGTAGAACGGTAGTGCTAGGTACCCCCAGATCTCCTGCTTAGGACTCAGGCACTCATTCTCCCAGCTCTCAGGTGTCTGATGAGCTTCCAAGCTGGGGGATTTTGGAAGGGCGAAGGGGCGATGCACTGGATGCAAGAAGGAGGATACATAATCAATCTCTAGTCCCAGTCCCAGTGATTCAAGGTTGTGGGAGAGGCAACAGCCACCCTTTGAGGAACCTGTTGAGTGTTAGATGAATCAATTCTCTTTGTTTAACAAAGAAATCAAGGATGTGAGATGGGGTGGGGGTAGGAGGTTGAATCCTCAAGAGTCACAGAGTAGGTTTGCAGTAGATGTGGTAATTAAGCTCAAAGATTTTAATTCAAGGCCCAAGGTCCTTCTGTCATCCCAGAAGTGTGTTTTCAGGCTTCTAGCCTTAAGTTCTGGTTTCACAATGGAGGAAACTGAGGCTCTGGCAGGCTAAATGAGGACTCCAGCACAGGTCAACCCATGGCAAATGGCTGCCACAAGGTGGATGCTCAATAAATGTTTGTCACTTCAATGAAGGTCACCAACTGGATGGAAGGAGGCCAGATGGGTATCGGGAAGAACAGAATGGCCTTGTGGCTGAGAACATGGGCTTTAGCTTTAGATACGTCTGGGTTCAACCATTTGAGGGCTGGTTGACTTTGGGTAAGTTACAATCTCTTTGAGTCTTAGTTTCCTCACTTTTAAGATAAAGGATAGAACTACCCACCACAGGGAATGGCTGTATTATTAAATGACATCACGCATGTCACACACTTATACAGGGCCTGGCACATGGAAGTGTTCAGTCCAGATGGGCTATTAATAGCGACTCTTTCGCTTGAATCTCCACTCTGTCTTTGTACCTCAGGTTGTCTGTGAATTCTTCTTTATGTTTTCTCTGCTGCTAAATGTGCCAAGGTTCCATACTTGACATTGACCACTGGAATCCCATTTCCCCTTCACATTCACCCTGAGTGTCCTCTGCCCTCCCCAACTCATCTCTGGATCCAGGACTGGGCTCCTGCCCTCATCATGGCGTCTTTGGCATGCACCCAGTCACTCTTTCTCTTGGGACCCCAGTTCAGATGAGCCTGCACATCTGGCCATGCTTATAAATAGGACAATAACAATCTAATGAATGGTTGACCTTTGCTGAGCATTCACTCTGACCTAGGTGCTTTGCTAAGGGCTTGTATCTATCATCTCATTTAATCCTCGCAGCAACCCTAGAGGTGAATCGTGTTCTAATCTCTTTTACAGGGCAGAGGACTAAAGCTCCAAGAGGTTGAGTAGTGTGCCCAAGGCCCACAGTTTGTAACTGGTGGAGGGGTTTTCTCCCTGGGCTCTCTGACTTCAGAACCTGTGCCTCCAACCCCGGGAACTAAGACGCTCCTGCTCCCACTGCCCATCCGGGGACAGAGGCTGCTGCCAGCCTGCAGTCCCTTGCCAGGCCTTCTGCCTCTCTTCAGAAACCTGAGGTTGACTTGTCTGAATCAGGGAAATAAGTACTACCTGAAAGATGTCAGTTATTTATTTTTGTTTAATTTTTGTTCCTCCACCAGAGTGTCAGCTCTAAGAAGGCAACGACAGTGACCTGCTCTCTGCTATATCCCTAGTTTCCAGAACCAGTGGCTGACACACAGCAGGTGCCCAGTAGAGGGTTGTTGAATGCTTACTGAGTGGATCCCACAGAGCTTACCACACCCCTTGGACCTCTCCCTCCCAGTATTGGCCCAGCTGCAGGGCCACGTTCAGGCTTGGCAGCCAGGCCTCCCCTCTTGGCGGCTTGGTCTCTTGGAAGCTGTCTTTCTCCCTTGATGTTGCTGGGAGAATTCTCTGCTTCCCCTCCCCACACCTAGACACCTCTAGCGCTGTGGTTGGAGAACAAAGCAAGCCTCATAATTTGTATATATCTATTGGGACCCAGGGTGATTCAGAGAGGGCCTGAGCTGTGCATGCAGCACATGGCACTCCACCCAACTGCCTTCTCCCCAAATATTAGCTGCCATTGATGGAGCCCCTCCTAGGATGCTGAGCTAAATGCTTTATTACGTTATTTCATCGAGTCCTTTAAAACTCTTGGGGAATAGATATTTGTATCCCTGTCTGGCAAATGAAGAAATTGAAGCTCAGAGAGACAAATCCACTTGCCAAAAATCACACAGTAAGTGGCAGAATTGGGTTATGAATCCAGATGTTTCATTCCAAAGGTAGTTCTCTTATCTATTAAGTAGAAGTTGGAGACAGTGTCAATGAGTTTTCCCTGGAAAGGACTTCTGTATCCAGAAGGCAAGGAGAGGAGCAAGAGGAGAGGAAGGCCCACCTTGGCACTGCACCATATTAATCTCTTTGGAACCTGGGCTGGAGACAGCATTGGGCTCAGCATGTGGCAACTCCAGCTGCTCCCCTCTTCACTCCCCCTGGGGTCCCCTGGGATATGTCATATTTCTCTCTGACATTCTTGGAATATTTTATGATTCACTCTTGGAGTGTGAACTTTTTAACTCTTTTCCCCTGGAAGAATTTCTTCTCCTTTAGCTGCAGGCCTGCATGGAAACGCTCAGTGAACAAAAAAAGAGGGACACCCTTTTGTGCTTCATCTCTTGCTCCTCTCATAAGCATGACTTACTGGAGTCTAATAGTTTATTGGCTTGTTCTGGAGCCCATCAAGACTGGAAAGGGACCTGATTTTTCAGAGAGGGGATTGGCCAAGGGCATAAACAGAGATAGGAGCTCAGGTCTTGCCACTTTGAGTTGCGGATTCATTGTCTTCCAACTTCTTAAATCCATGTTGCCTGATGTAGTGTGGTTTACTAGCATAAATTCAAGACGAGCCAAATTCTTTAGTTTAGTTAACGGCACTCATGTTTTCACATAATACTTTCCTAACTCTCTTAGTAGGGCAGAAAAGCTGAACTGAGTGGTCCCTGGATGACCCATAAAAGAGTAAAACTCCACAAGAAGAAAATTCTCTGGAGGCCAGGACTAATTGGTACTGCCAAAGATTTATAAATGATTTTCTTCTTTGATGCCCCTAATAACTCTGTGAGAGAGGCATTATTATTTCCATCTTATAGATAAAGAACTGAGGCTCAGAGAAAGTAATTAACTTGCTTAAGGTCTCACAGCTTGTAAGAAGGCAAGGATCCAAATCTAGATCAACTTGACTATAAAACTAGAGGTCTTTTCACAACCCTACAATCTCCAGGAGTAATTTGGGTTTTATAAAAGGTTGAATTTCTCCAGAAGTGCAAGCACTTCTTGACCAGTGGCCTGGGGAGTGATCTGTAGTTTCTCAGGAGAGGGAAGGGGGGGATAGTGATAGCAGCTGTTACGCCCCACTCCAATCCCCATGTCACACCCCTCTGACATCATGGGTGTGCAGCTCATTTCTAGCCCCACCTAAAGAGGCTCCACCCAATGGCCCAACACCATGGAAATGAGCCCATCCTCTGGGCCAGGGGTGTCAGTCGCTGCTCCCAATGCAGAGAATGAAGCCAAAGGTTGCATGAATTTCAGGCCAGACACCAGAGCCTAGGACCCAGAGGTAAGCTATTGGAGGCATCCAAGAAATTCCAGTAGTTCCATCTCAGTGACTTAAGATCACAATTCTGTGGAATATTCTTCAAATGGCTCCCGAGAGCATTCAGAATAAAGTTAAACTCTTATCCTGGCATACAAGTTCCTTCATGATCTAGCTCTTACCCTAGCATCTGTCTCTCCTTCCCACTCATATCTTTTTTCCAAGCACATGGGCTACCATCAATGTCTCATACCCTTGGCTCTTTTCACAAGCTCATCCTACTGCCTGGAACACTTGTTACTTCTTCTTTGTCTGGATAACTCCAACTCATCCTTCAAAACTCAGCTTTCGGCCATTACACCTCCTCTGGGAAGTCCTCCTGAAAGTCTAAGTCTGGGTGAGGTGCCCATCTTATCAACATAACTATCCTCCATTACACTTCTCTGTCTGCTTGTCTGCCATCTCCCTTAGAATATGGGTGATCCAGAGCAGGGACTGTGTCTTAATCCACATTGGTGTTTCCACTGCCTAGCAGAGATTGGTCCTAGTTTGAACAAAATATCTGGAAAAGCTTGTGGGTATTTCTCAACATCAAAGTGAAAATCCTTTTCATAGCTGAGCATACAGAAAGGTGATGTGAAACATTTATTTTCCTATATCATTGTCTGCCATGCAGAGTCCAATTCACACAAACATCTGGGATCTGGGGGCTTTCTTCCTCCCTTGTCTCTTTCTTTCTTTTCCTATTTTTTTTTTTTTTTTTGGTGAGGAAGATCAGCCCCTGAGCTAACATCCATTGCCAATCTTCCTCTTTTTGCTGAGGAAGATGAGCCCTGAGCTAACATCTGTACCCATCTTCCTCTATTTTGTATGTGGGACACCACCACAGCATGGCTTGATGAGCAGTGCATACGTCCACACCTGGGATCTGAACCCTCGAACCGTGGGCTGCTGGAGAAGAGTGTGCAAACTTAACCACTATGCCACTGGGCCGGCCCCTCCCCTTCTTTTTCTACACCCACTTCCTGCCTGCACTTCCTCCTCCCCTGCCTGGAATCTCAGCTTCAACCTGAAGGGGCAGCTTAAATCTACAAAGCTTTGGGGCCTTCTAATTCTTCAGAGTTGAGCATCTACAAGCCACAGTAGCATCTCTCTTCCTAATGCTGAGCAACTTTCTGAGTAAACCTTTGATGTATTTTTGTGCTGACACAACTTTTATGTCTTTACTCTCTCTTACTAATCATCTCTTCTCTGTAAAGGATTTGTGGCAGGAAAAAGAAAGAAGTGAGAGGGAAGTCAAATACTATCTATCTTTCCTGTAAATATTTAATGTCCAAAGAATGGATAGGTGGTTGGATGGATGAACAAATGGAGGGCAGGATGTGTGGATGAATAAATAAAGGAAATACCCCTAGTTTGGTTGTGGCCCTGGTACCGCAGTCCTGCTCATGTTTCCTCTTGCTCCCCATGCATGGTCACTGTCTTGATCCCAGGGCCCTGAACTCAAGTACTGATTGGGATTCAGTTATTTGCAGAATCCTACCTGATGCTGATCACTGTCCCAGATTTCCTAGAATCTCCTAAATCCCTAGGCTCATCCACTTGTCAGTGTAACCCTTCCTTGTCAAGGAAGTCACAGAGCAGAATCGATTCATCGACAAATATTTATTGAGGATTTACTAAGTGCCAGGCCCTGTTATTTGCTTTTTCTAGACTATTTCCTGCTGTCACTCTTTTTGTCCTCCATCCAAATTCCTACTCCTTTCCTTTCTCCCCTGATTTTAGCTCTCAGCTTTGAATGCCCTTTGCCCACCCTTTAGGCAAACTCCTTCAGGATTCAGTGTCACCTCCCCCTGGAAGTCCTCCCCATGCCCTCCTTTAAGAGTATGTGCCCACTCATTGTGACAGACACAGAGACCCGTGCCCAGATCCCCCTGCAAGAAAGGACTTGCCCAGCTGCCAGGAGTGTGGTCAGTAGGCCGCCTCCAACTGTCAGCTCCTCCAGGGTCAGCTGAGCTGTAGAAAATGCTCCACCTGAAACCACACCTCTGTAGTCATTGGTACTGAGCGAAGCAGGGGCATAGAGGCCTCACCATTTCAGCTGATGGAAGACGTCACTGTTGGGGAATTAGCTCCAGAGCCCTTTGCAGGGTTGGCCTGTGTCATGGTTCAACTTCTTCCTTTGCCCAATCCTGCTCCTTCCTTGCACAGGTGTCCATCACCAATAAATACGTCACATCCCCAAATCCATCTCAGTGTCTGCTTCGTGAGACCCCAACGGTGACACCCATTTACAAAAAGCATAGCACATTAGGAAACAGTGAGGGCTTTGGAGTGATACAAACCAGAGTTTGAATCCAGTCTTTCCACTTACCACTTGTGTGACCTTTGGCAAGTTAGTCAACTTCTCTGCACCTCAGTGTGTTCACCTGTAAGATGGAGCCAGTAGTTTGTACCTCGTAGGACTGCTGGGGTGATTAAAGGATAAGTACGTCCCATGTGTCATGTGCACAGTAAGTGTTCAGGACACAGTAAAGTTTAGTCCCTTGTGCTTCTTTCGTCACGGTACTTATCACACTCTCCAGTAGTTAAAAACTCAGTTGTTTCTGTTCCTTGAAGGCAGGGATGCTTTCTTGTTTATTGTTGTGTCTTTTGCACCCAGCACAGATCCTGGATGGAGCGAGCTTTCAGTAAGTGTTTGTTCACTAATAAATTAGTATCCTGATTTACAGATGAAGGGACTGAGCACAGAGCTCACACCAATAGGAAGTAGCAGAGCCAGAATTTAAACCCCATTCTCTCTTCTTCAAAGCAAGTGATCTTCTATCATAGCCTTTCGGAGCTGTATGTAAGGACAGGGCCTGGCAATGCTAAAGAATTTAAATTTTATTCTGAGAGCAATGGGGAACCCTAGCAGGCCTTTAATTTGGGACATTTCAAAGTCATATTTATACTTTAGGGAGGTGGCAGAGGGTGCAGGGTGGAGGCAGACGGAGAGAGGCCCAGTCTGAGGGGGTGGAGAATGTATCAGTTGTCTATTGCTGTGTAACAAGTTACCCCAGAGCTTAGTGTCTTGAAACAATAGTATTCCTCCAGGCAGGGCTTATTCAGGACGGCTTAGCTGAGTCCTGCATTTCAGGATCTGTCACAAATCTGCAGTCAGGTGTTGGCTGGGGCCATAGTCATCCCAAGGCTCAACTCAGAGAGGGTGGCATCAAGTCTCACACCCTCCCACCCCAATTGTGTTACCCTCCCACCCCAAAATTCATATGTTGAAGTGCTGACCCTTTGTAACTCAGAATATGACCTTATTTGGAGATAGGGTCTTTACAGGGGTAATCAAGTTAAAATGAGGTTGGTAGGGTGGCCCTAATCCCATATGACTTATAAGGGGTCCTTATAAAATGGGGAAATTTGGAGACAGACATGCATACAGGGAGAATGCCATGTGAACATTAAGACAGCCGTCTACAAGGGGAGAGGCCTGAGACAGACTCTCCTTCACAGCCCTTGGAAGGAACCAACCCTGTTAACACCTTGATCTCCGACTTCTAGCCTCACTGAGTAAAGCACAGGCTCCCTAACACGGCGCGCACACCTCCTCGCCCTGGCTCCGGCCTTCCTTGCTTTAGGGCCTCTCCTCATCCTCTTCCCACCTCACCTGGGCGCCTCTGCCCCATCCTCACTGCGTTTACTGTCCCGCCATATTGAATTACTTGTAGGTTCCACAAAAGATGGACCATTTCAGGCTTCTGGGTCTTGGCTGCTATTTACTCTGCCTGGATCATTCTTTTAAAATTAAAAAAAAAAGCCTGCTTGGCTTAATTCTATCCTCCCTTCACCATCAAGCTGAGATGAGATGTTCCTCTGTGAAAACTGTCTTCCTCCTCTAGGCAGATTCTTTTCCTATACTTCTCTTTTGTAGAACAGAAATATTAATTTTCTTCTATTAGACAATAAGCGCTTTGAAGGGGGGATGTTTATCTTTTCCTTTTTGTACCCCCGGTGCCCAGTTCCCGGCCTGGAGCAGAGCTTAGTCAGCATCAGCTGAATGAAATGGATAAAGAAACAAGTGAATCAACACAATGCGCTTCTTACGCCAACGAGAGATAGGTAAGTAAACAAGCAGTTCTGATGCAAACTGCCCAGTACTTTCATAGCTTAAACCTAGTACAGAGAGCAGAACACGTCCAGTTTGCCTCAGGAAAGCAGAGAAAAACCAGTGAAGATGTCCTGGGGAAGAGGACACTTAGGTTGAGGCTTAAAAGATTGTGGCTTCTTCACGCAGATGGGGAAAGGCATTTCCAGCTGAGGGTGTGGGGTGCACACAGGCCTAGAGGTGTGAGCGAGCTCGCTCACCAGGGAAAGACGTGTCACGCAGCACACGGACCTGGGCAAGTAATGAGCACAGAGATGTCGCAGCCACCACAAAACCCAGAGGGCCTAGAACACTGTCCTAAGAACACTCTAGAACCTCACACTGGACACAGTTGTTAAGAAGGTAAGAGAGAATGGTGCTCGCCCTGCCTGCAGTCCCGACCACCTCTAATGCTTCATTCTGCCCGCCAACGTCTTTCTCAGGGTTCATGACTTTCTCTTACATATTTCTTATATTTTTATCAAATTTGAAAGTTCCTTATAAGTCATCTTATAAAATTCCTCTTATAAAAGTCCCCTTGTAAGTCATTTCATTGCGTTTACCTGCTTTATCCCCCAGATTTAAAATAGCACATACTCATTTTTTAAAAATTGGAAAATATGTTTTAAAAAAAGAAGAAAATCTTGTATCACCACACATAAATACAACCACTGTTTATACATTGGCATATTTTACTTTATTTGTGTTTCTAAACACAGTATGAAAAAATGCAATCTTGTATCTTACAGTTTCAACTCATAATATCCATGAACGCTCTCACATGGTATTTGTTTTGGAAAGGATCAATTACTTAGACTCCTCTCTCAGTAGAGATAGGATACAAGGGGCAGATGGAGAGCAAAGTGCTGGCTTTTTTGCTAAAAGGACATGGCTTCAGATGTGCAGGCAAAAGACCTTAATGCTGCCCTCTGAGGAGGACTTGCCCACACAGCGGCAGGTGTCAATGGGCTGGCCCAGCTCAGAGGCCCTGCCCATTCTTCCCACACACTCAAGCAGAGAATGGGTGGTGGGGCGGGGGAGTGTCTGCAGACAGGCTGGTTCCAAAAAAGAGAGGGCCCAGAAGGGCCGAGCCGCTCTGTGCCTGCGCCCCAGCTCTCCAATCAGACAGGGCACTCTGTGGGGAGAGGAGAACTCTTCCCTGCACACATTTCCGTTCTGGAGAAGGCAGGGGTTGTCTCCTCTCTCGTCACCCTGTTCCCTTCCCAGGCCTGGCACATACAAAGCGAGAATGACAGGTCACATAGAGAACCCTTTAGCGTGTCTGCTGCTGGGCCTTCTCTGACAGGCCCCAGGCACCCCTGGGTGCTGTTCCAGCGTGTGCCTCCAGAGCTCCCCGGACTCACCGGCATCACTGGCACTGGCCCTTGGGCCTTGTAATGACCTGTTGTCTCCTCTTCCTCCAGCGCTGCAGCTTGAGTTCCCTGAGGGCAGACCCTCACGATTCTGTTTACCCTCGGCCTCCAGACCCTAGCGTAGAGCCTGGTATGGATCTGGAGTCGGTGCTCGAGGAACACACCCTGCTCCCTCTGTCTGGTCAACTCCGGTCCCGCCCCTGGCTCTGTGGAAGTTCCTATTTCTTGCTTATTCTATCCCTTGGTGTCACCCTTCTGGTGAGTTCAGACACTCAGGACAAGTCAGGACTGCGAGGGGGTGGGAGCCCAAAAGCAGAGTGGGGGCAGCTGGGCTGCGCGTGGTGTCACCACGTCTCCAGGCCTGCCATTAGACCCCTCTAATTTGGTTTTGAAAACATGTGGTTTTGTCCTTGTTCAAATATTGATTTTAGTAACTTGAGCCTGGCAGAAAAGGCCTCCGCAAAGGCCAGTGGGCTGTTTGTTGCCTTAATGACATTTCTGTGTGTTTGCAGCCCACGGCTGGCGGTCAAGCGGTCGCTCCCAGGGAAGATTTATGGGACTTTGCATTGTGGAAGATATTGAGGCAGACTGTTGATGAAGGCCCGGGGCGTAAATCAGAGCCACCCGGGCCAATGAAGGGCGCTGTAGAGACTTTGCCCCTGCCACTCTCCTTGTGTGGGCGAGGGGTTTAGATCAGGTCAGCTGGTCTGGGAGTGTGCTTCCAACAGTCCTGGGATTCAAGGAGCAGCCGGCGGGGAGGCAGAGAAGACAGGCGCTTTTGGGTGGGATGCTGAGCAGACAGTGTTCCACAGCCTTCTAGAACTTTATCAATTTTATAATCATGATTCTTACTAGATCTCTGCAGGTAAAAATAAATATTTGAAAACTACAGGAGCAGAAGACTTTTGACATGCCTTCCTGACCTAAAATTCTAGTACTGAATTACTCTGGGCCCCAACAGGAAACAGATGGCTCACTCGAATGGGGTTATTGAGAAGAGTTTAATGAAGGGCTGTTAACAAAGGTATGAATGGAGCTGAGGGACACAAACGGGATGGTGAGGTACTGGGGACTGGTCACTGTCCTTAGAGAGAGCCAGAGCTGTGCTGTGGCTTATACAGACAGCTACCTGATGGCAGTGGAGGAACACCCACTGCCAACATGTGGCCCCAAAGGAGGGAGCAGGGAGTAAATACCCTGACCTCTCCTCTTGCCCTCCGATCCCCTAAGGGTGCCTCCCATTGGCCAAACCCAACCGGAAGCCAGAGGGTGGATGGGGTCCACAAAGACCAGGCTCCCAGGCCCGGAGAGACTGAGGTGGAAAGTGGATTTGCAGGCGTGAAAGGAAACTACCCAGTCTAAATCAGAAGCTTTGCAGACCGCTGCGAGGGGGCAGGAGGTAGAAAGCCCTGCCTCTCCTCCACCCTCGGTCCATCGTCAGTCTTCAGCCAGGCATCTCACGTCGTCAGCTACCTTGTTTCTGTTTTTAATCAAATGAGGGTTTGGTGATGTCTTCAAATCTTTTACTGTGTTATGAAAAATGATTCCATGTCTGCCTGAACAGGGAAATGCTATGTCACATCCTAGAGCCTCCATTTGTCACCTGTGAAACGGAGACAATCATATTAACTTACAGCCTTGGGACAATGAGAAAACACGTTTAAACATGTAATGTACTGAGGGGTAAGCAGTGGTTAGGAGTCAAGAAGCAGCAATTGTTCCCAAATGAGAGCACACTGGAAAACACTCATGTACAAGGCCTCATTCTCTATTAATCTTGGCATTCATGTTTCCTCTCGGTCCTCAGGTTTTCTGGTCAAATCCAGAAATTTGGAGGGAGTTCTCTTGGGTTAGTGCCAAAGACATTTAATGAGATGAACTGTAACTCTGGAGCTGACCAGGCTATCTCAAATTTCAGTGTCTGCCCTTGGGAAAGTCGTCTCACCCATCCGGGACTCAAGTCGGCCAGCTCTGCCATTCTCCATCCCCACAACAAACGCTGGCATCTTCAGGGCATGCCAGAGTGTCCTGCAGCCCCCGCTGAGCACTGCAGGCTCCTGCTTTCTCTCTTTAGGCACACGAGGTTCAGCCAGGGCAGGCTGGCCCCAGCTGTGCTCCTTGGCACGTAAAATCCCAGCTCCCATCAAAGCCAAACTAGAGAGAGCTGTGGGCACCGTGACCTGAGGCAACAGCTTCCTCCTCCGTGTTCTACCAAATGCTGCTCCCCTGGGGCCTGGGAGACAAATAACCAGTTCACGTCACGGCAGCTGGCACTGGCTGTAAGTCTGCACGATTTACCTTGGCTCTCACTGGCACCGATAATGAGGTCATAGAAGGAGGGAGACGATGGAGAAGACCTCTGGAAGGACAGCAGTAAAACACGCTGTCAGGAGGTGGGAGAGAGCCCTTGAGTCAGGGGTCCTTGGCAGCTGTCTTCGAGAGGTAAATAACTTCAAAAGTCCCTGACTGGAAGATAAAATGTGTGCTTTTATGTGTACCAAAGGCCATCTCTAGACTCTTCTCTCATTTGGTTATTTTTGTTGAATCAATTTCCTTAAGGCTCAGGAGTATGATATAGGAAAATGAGTGAGAACTGGGATGCTGAGAGGAAGGATAACGATTTCTAGAGCCAGGCAGGGCCTACGGTGGGCCAGGTAATCCAGTCCATGCCCACCTCTCTGGTATTCTCCTCTTCACTCCCCATGGGCCAGCTTCACTGGACTTCTCCCTGTGCCTCCACCCACCAAACTTTCCTGAAACCTGCACCCTCTGAGACCTTCTGGAAAGCTCTTCCTTCTAACTCTTCCCTTGGCTAATTCCTGTACAGTCTTCAAATCTCAATTTATATATCATTCTTCAGGGTCCTTCCCTCATTCCACGTGTTTATTTTTTTCTCCTTCCTGATAGCTGAAATGCAGTTGTGATCATTGGAGTTTGAGCAGCCATTTTGGACCACGAGGTAGAAATTGAAGCTGTAGATGGCAGAACTGCAAGACAGAAGGATCCCAGATCCCTGCAGTTGTCCAAAGCTACCTACTAGTTCTGAATTTCCTGCCTCTGTATTTTTTTTTAATTGAGGTAAAATTCGTATAGCATAAAATTAGCCATTAATCATTTTAATGGTTAATCATTTTAAAATGTATGATTCAGTGGTGTATAATATATTCACTACGTTGTGAAACCATCAGCTCTATCTAATTCTAAAATATATTAATCACCCCAAAAGGAAACACCATACTCATTAAGCAGTCACTCTCCATTCCCCCTCCCTCAGTCCCTGGAAACTACCAGTCTACTTTCAGTCTCCATGGATTTGCCTATGACAGACATTTCATATATATGGAATTATACTATATGTGACCATTTGCATCAGGGTTCTTTCACTTAGCATAACGTTTTCAAGATTCATTCACATCGGATCATGTATCATTACTCTGTTCCTTTTTACGACTGAATAATAGTTCGTTGAATGTATATACCACATTTTGTTTATCCATTCATCTGTTGATGGACATTTGGATTGTTTCCACTTTTTGGCTATTATGAATAGTGTTGCTATGAACATCTGTGTACAGGTATCTCTAGGTTTCTTTACACAAGACGGGAATACATTTCTGCCTCTTTAACTCATTGTTATTTGGATTTTGTCACCCTCAACTGAGCATACTTTTAGCTGACACAAGAGAGCTAGCAATTACAATTTTTAAAAAGTTGTATTTCCTCCTTATCTATCCTGTCTGGAAGTGGAGAATATTAAGAAGCTGAAAGATCTATGTTATCATTTTCTCTCACCACCATTTCCTGTGTTTCTTTGGGCCTTAGAAACTTTATCTATAAAATGGGGATAAACAGGTCCTTGAAAACAGAGGTCTAAACCAGATAATCTCTCGAAGTCTCTTGTGTTTGATTCTTCAAAGTATGTTTTGAAAGGGCTAGGGGTTACAGGACACAGTGTGAAACCCATTGAAATGTCACGTCACTTTCTTTGGAACACTTTCCCAAATTCATCCCCTTCCTTTGTCCTCGAGCTGGATTTTTCACTTTCATCTCCCTGCCCTGTAGCACCTCTCAAACTGCATTTTTCACAGTCCATCTTAAATTTGTTGTGTACATATCTGTTTTCTTAGTAGACCATACAATCTACGAAAATAAGTCCTTTAAATGCAGCCTGCTCTTCCAAATAAAGCTAACACGTAAAAGCCAACCACAGCAACAACAAATATTCTAGGTGTTTCTTCTCACCCAACTCCTTGTCATTTCCAAGGCCGTCTGATCCCTTGGGCCTTGGTGTCTATGTTTTAGTATCCCTTCCAATTCTTCTTGATAAAGACATTATTCTTTCAATTGCCAACTTGGTCCCTGTCCAATTCCACCTGATCACTGAAGTCACAGCCATGGCTTAGACTCATGCCATGCAATGGCCTTGGACCATGGAACTCTCCATGGCTGGTTCAGTCCTTGCCTCCCTCCCCATCCCCAGTGGAAAGGAGTGCAGGAAGGTTCTAGATCGTAGGTGCTCAGAAAATATTTATTGAAGGGATTCCTAAAAGAAAGAAAAAAAGACCTCAGTTGATCAAAGTTTTTTACCAAGGAATAAAACCTAGACGCAAAGCCCAATCCTGGTCCTTGTGGGAATCTGAGGTTAACCTTACCTTATATAGCAAAGTCTTTGTAGATGTGATTAAGTTAAGGATTTGGGGATGAAGGGATTATTTTGGATTATCCTGGTGGGCCCTAAATGCAATCACAAGGTCCTTATAAGTGGCAGGCAGAGCAAGACTTGACTACATGTGGAAGAGGAGAAGGCAGTGTGACCATGGATGTAGAGACTGGAGTGATGCGGCTATGTGCCAAGCAATGCTGGCAGCCACCAGACGCTGGAAGAGGCAAAGAACAGATTCTCCCCTAGAGCTCTGATTTTGGACCAGTGAAACTGATTTCATACTTCTGGCCTCCAGAATTGTGAGAGAATAAATTTCTTTTATCTTAAGCCACCAGTTCTGTGTTAATTTATTACAGCAGCCACAGAAAACTAATATACCCAGTTACCATATTTTGCTGCTTTGTTGGTCCCTGGGATCATTAGAACCCAGGACAGGTATGAAACACACAAAGTAGGAAACTGAGTTTCAGAAAAATAAATTGACTCGCAGAGGATCAAATGGCTAGCAGGCAGTGGAGCTGAGATTAAAACCTGGTTCTAACTCCTGAGTTTTGCAAATCACGCTACAGTTTATAACCACCTTGACTTAGCTGTCTTTTAAAATTTTTCAGGGGAAACCAGTGCAGATTTCATTCACTTTTTTTATAGATATAGAATCTGAGGTTCAGCGAGATGAAGGGACATGCCTTAGATCACACTAGAGGAGCTGGGATTGGAACCCAGGCTGGGTCTTCAGTTTCCCTGCGCTGTACCCACACTGCCTGGCCTGTGATGGATTCAAATGCTGGATGAGGAGTCCTGTCATGAGCTTCCTGCCAGCCTGGCTGCAGGCACCCACAGCTTATCAGTCTGACCTTTGGTTTTCCATGGCAAACTCCTGCATGGAGGAAGCTGCCAACAGGCGGCCAAGGCTCTGTGTTGTCCTTATTTAGAATTGCTTTCACTTAAACTAGCCCTGCTCTTGCAAAACATGTTTATTCTGGTTTCCTCTCCCTCCTGGCTGCCTGACCAGTGTGGGCCCAGAGCGCAACAGCTCCAGCTCTCAGACCTGGGCCAGGCAGGGCAGGGCAAGGAGGAAAACACGAGACTCTGGAGAAAGGAGACAGGAGGGCATGATTTCCCTTCCCAAGTCAGGCACCAGATGGGATGGACACCCTCTCTTTGGGGTATTGCTATGGGCCCTGCAGAGAAGGTAGCCATTCAAAACATACTCCTGCTGAGACTGACCTCAACTTAAAATCCAAACAGTTTTAGAGTCACGATAATAATGATGATGATAATTTTAATACTATAGCAAATTCTTTTTCTTAAATACGTATTGTAAAACAAGCACACTATTAAATCTCTTATGTAGTTTATTTTGTTTAATCCTTAGGATAACCATATTAGACAGGTACTTTTAAATACCTTGCTTCTAGACGAGGAAACTGAGACTTAGAGAGGTCAAGGCCACATGGCTGGTAAGGCACAGGAACTGAGATTTGAAGCCAGGGCTGTCTGGGTCTAGAATCTGTGTTCCCTCATATAACACTCTGCCTTAGGGACTCCTGGTCTGGCCCCTTTGTTAGAAGAGTGAGATTCAGAGAGCAGAGTGACTTGCCCAGGGTCACACAGTGAGTTCCAATAGAGCTCATTTTCCAGGATTCGAGAACAGTATTCTTTCCCATAAGTTACCCAATGTAAACTGTAATTTAGAAAGGAAGAAAACGCAGCTCAAGATTTCCTACTTACCGTAATTTGAAAGGCTTGATCACCCCTCCCCTCATCCCTTGGAATCCTGTTTTAGAGATGTTATTGTCTTTGGGACCAATGCACTTCTGCCATGGGCATATCTGGGTATAGTTGGCAGTGAGCGGAGAGAGAAAGCCCCGAAGTTGAAGGGATGTGTGCCTGCCAAGGTCCTTATAATAAAGGACCTAAAAACTTAGGTCCTTTAAAACTTAGGTCCTCCTAAAACTTCACACGGAGAGCATTTCTGAAACATGTCTCCCGGAGTCATCTCACGGAACCTTCCCACTCTCCTGGGGAGTATCACCTTTTTACAGGTGAGTAACGTGAACTTCAGAGGTAATACATCATTTGTCCACAGTGAACAGCTGGTAAAGGGGTAGAACTGGTTCTCCAACCTGAGTCTTCTGACTCCCTGGTGACAGTGCACAGAAACACTGCAAACAAGCTGGCTTTCTCCTGGGCCGGAGAGCTCCTTGCCCAGCCACCACTCCACTTTTTTATCATTTGGAAATGAGAATGTGTTGAAAATTCTGACCCTGCTCTGTAGGGGAAGGAGAGGGGAAAAGGAAGACTCCCAATTGAATTTTCTATGTAGTAGGGGAGGGGGTAATAGTCAGGGAGGAAAGCAACCCAAAAAACAATTAATAAAAAAATACTTTTCCTCTCAAGTCACTCTCTCATGGGATCTACAGCACATATTTCCAAAGAACCTTTCTAAAACGTGTGCCATGCACAGATGGGTGTAGCCTTCTACCCAATGACTGGCCCCGTGTTGAGTCCTGATGCAGATGTCAACATCTGTATGGAGAGCGGGATCAGCAATTAAAAGGGGTGGGTGAGTGGATGGGGTGGGGGGATGGGGCATAATCCTTCCCTGTCCAGTGGATCAGGAAGGGAGGGTCCCTTTGGGGGCTGGCCAGAGTCTGTCCATTGGATATCTGGCTCGCTTTCCCCACCCGCATGGTTTTTGTCTCACTCTTGTTCTAATTATCCTCTGTTTATGATGCCATTCCAGGGATGTCACAGTTTTTGACAAGGTTCATGGTTGGCCTTACAAAAGGCGATTATGACACCAGTTTAATAGGATGCAAGGGCTGTACTCACAACCTTCTGGACTCCCTCTATTTTTTTCTCTGTGCCTAATGGCAAACAGTGTGATTGGCATACTCTCCCCAGAGTGAAGGGAAGCCACGGTCAGTCTGCTGAAAGTAAGCCTTGATTTTCTCATGTGTATGATAGGCATGATGATCTTGGCCTTTCCCATCTCATGTGCTATTGAAGATCAAAGAAACATGGAAACCTCAAAAACTCTAAAGTGCTAGTCTAAGTGCTAAACTATTGGGCAGACTATGATCTGGAGATTTCCCTCCCCCAATGGAAAAAAAATCCTAAGTAGTCATTAATTTAGCAAATTGTTGCTACCCAGGATCTCTTCTCTGCCTTTTAGAGTGGACCACAAAGGATGGATGCGTGGGCAATGAGGGTGGGGCTGATGGGTAGCAAGGTGCTTCCCCAGCTGAATCAAAGCTGACTTTCAAGGCTCAGAGCTGCTATTTGCTAGCTGTTTGCTGCTAAGCAAAGCACTTACTCTTTTCAAGGCCCAGTTTCCCAATCTGTAAAGTGGGACGACAATGCCTACCTCACAGGGTTTTTGTGAAACTGAACAAGAAATAAAAATGGCTCCCAAATACTGAGCACCTGGTTTGTATAAGCTCCTCGACATTAATGACCTCAGCACTCTCAACGTCTTAGAAACCTATGCTTTATTAGACTATCTTTAGCGTTAAGGGAATTGAAGCTCAGAGAAGTTAGGCAATTTGCCTAAAATCATAAAGTAAGTAGAAGAGCTAGCATTCTAACACAGATCTACTTATTCCCAAATCTGGTAACATCTCACTGCCTCACTTTGCCTTTCAGTGTATATGTGGGAATACTTTAAAAACAGTATAGTGATGTGGAGAGCCGTTTGTTTCACGAGCAAACACTTATGTTGAAGTCCTGGGATGCAGTCTAGTGAAAGACGTCATGGGTTCAGTTTTTCCTTCCTTTGGGTCTTAGTTTTTTTATCTGTAGAATAAGAGAGAAATCTCTTAGATCATCTTTAAAGTGCCATTTTGCTAAGCTCTGACTCCCTAAAAACATATATTAAAAGGATTTTGAAAAAGTAATTAGTCAAAGTGAAAATGAAGGAGGAGAGAACTGATGTTCATCAATGCCCATGATGTACCATGTACTGTGTGTTTGATAGTCTCCAAAGGTGGCTGCCCCAATTCCTTCCCTCTCGTACATGCATACAACTCCTCACATCAAGAGGTCAAGTCCACTTGAATCTTCCTCTTGAATCTGGGCTGGCTTCAGTAGCTTACTTGACCAACAGAACATGGCAGAAATGATGATCTGGAACTGCCAGGGCAAGGTCACAAGAAACTCTGCAACTTGGGCCTTCTGTAATGCCGGCTCTTGGGATGCTCCCTCTTAGAACCAGCCCTGGTGCTGTGAGAAGTCCATGCCACATGGAAAGGCCATGTTTAGGTATTCCAATCAACAGGCCTAGATGAGCTCCCAGCGGACATCAATTGCCAGCCATATGAGTGCACCATCTTGGACATCCAGTCCAGTTGAACCTTCAGATGACTCCAGCCCCAGCCAACATCTGACTGCAACAACATAGAGGCTCTTAGCAAGAACTGCCTGGCCAAGACTGGCCAACTCATAGAACTGTGAGAGATCCTCCTAAGTTGTTGTTTTAAGCAACTAAATTTTGAGGAGGCTTGATAGGCATCAGTAGATAACTGAAACACACATTATTTCATTCACAATAAAACTTGTAATTTTAGCCCCATTTTACGGAAAGCACACCTGAGGTTCAGAGAGGTTAGGTTAATTGTCTAAGGTCACAGGATGTGGCAAAGCTATATTCAGAAATTAAATCTATTTGATTTTGAATCCTGCATGGTAACCTTCATTACCAAAGGATTTTATTTGTTTGTTTGTTTAGTTATTTATTAGCAAAACGATCAAGTGAAGGTAGACAACTGACCCTAGATACTGCTATATATAATAAGATTTGAGGGAAATTATGAAATCATTACTCTAATTTTCTTTATTAGGTATTAATTATCTGCCAGATTTTAATGCTATTTGGTTATAGCATGTAAAAGCTAGGATTATGCTTCCCCCATTTCAGTGCTATTTTGGCCAAATCACTGGTCCAAGCCTTTGTGAAGTATCTACACATTGATCAAAGTGTAGCCTCCCTTCGTCTCTCCTCAGTTTCCTCGGCCCCATCTCCAACTTTGCAGATACCTCTGCCACCTGCCTCCTCTATTGCACCTGTACCATGAGCCCCGAGAACCTGACCCTCTATTCAAAGCTCATTCAACAAATGATAACTAAGTGCTGATTCTGGGAAGGCACTGTGCTTGGTACTGGCGACTTGGAATCTGGGATTCATACTACAGACAAGTAGACAGACAGACAGACAAATACGCACACGGCTGTAACCCAACACTGGGATGGAGATAGAGAGGCCCTGGAGGCATTGTGAGGCCTCTCTCTCCCCTCCCCTCCTGTGCAGCCTCCACGGAGCTCCTTTTCCAGCCCTGACCTGCCCTCCCAATTCTCAGCCCTGCCTTCACTCACGCTGTTTCTCCTGCCCTTCCCCTCACAAGCCTCTGTGCAGTTTTATTACCTCTATCAGCAAACTTAGCAGATGGCCCCACAATTGTCTGCTACTTTGCGTCTCTCTCCCTTTAATTGAGTTCCTTCAAAGCAGGATTGTCTTTTTCCATTTTGTTTTCCCTGCCTTTTTAAAACAACAGATCAAATTTATAACATTTAATGACCATCAATAAAAACTATAAAACTAAGTTAATGAATACAAACATTTTAAATCAGGTGTCACCCTCAGCACTCAATTTACTTCTGCACTTTGCTTTGGTCGTTCAGTTTGAAAAACCTGAGTCGCCCAGATGGGCAGTTGCAAGACAGAGTTTTTAAAGAGTGAGCTTTGCACCTTCGGGGGAGTGGGGTTCACAGACAGGGCAGGCGAATTCTCATTCAGAACATGGCACACAGACAACTTAAACTGGCAGCACGTGAAGCCATTGGATAACAATCGTGCAAACAAAGATATACACATGGTTAAGTGTAGATTGTGTTTCATGCTGAAGAGGCTAGAAGGAGGGTGCCGTTTCAGAGAGTAACTGGGGCACAGAGAGGCAAGGGGGGACTTTAGATAGGTGCTGGGGAGGGCTTCTTTGAAGAGGTGATCATTGAAGAGTGAGAATAATCCGAGGATGCAAGGGCTGAAGGAAGAATGTTCTGGACAGGTAAGAGTAAGTGCAAAGGCCCCAGAGCAGCAGGAAGCCTAGGATTCACTCTGCATGGTCCTTGTAGGCAACCATGCCAGGGACTCAGATAAACCTAGATACCCTCAGTGCCCCTTATACATGCCTGACTGCTTCTCTCAAACTCGGTGTCATTGAGCAGCCTGGGGAGGGACTGGGCCCACTTTATAGCTGAGGAGCAGAAAGGGAATGTGATGGTCACACACAGCTGGTTATTGACAGGCCATAATGAGTCCCAGCAACACTTGGGCTTCAAGTACAAGGGTCCTAACCGCAACATCACACCACTCCACAGCCAGGAGGGAGAGTTGTTCCTAAAACCAAACCTTCTTCCACCAGAAACCAGGACTTGGTGCCAGGGCAGGATTTATGACCTAGTAACTGAGGACAGAAATAATTGGTCACATTAGTGTCTGGCAATCCCAGGCCGGGCTCTACTGCGGAGGGGCAGCCCGGATTGAAATAGCTGAGGCAAGTTTACTTTTCTCAGTCCAGGTGCTCTGCTGTGGCCAACACAGCCCTAACGAGCTCTGCATATTCAGGACACAAGTAATTGATGGTCCAATTTAAAATGTGCCGAGGGTCTGAAGGAAAAACACCAGCTGAGGAAGAATGAAGAGCTGCCTGTTCTAAGTTATTTTCCTTCTGTGGTAATTCGATCCCCAGGAAGACCGCGTCTGCCCTATCAAGCGCTTGGAGAAAGGAGGCAATTACCCAGAGAAGTCAAGCAAAAAGGGAAGGACAAATGAAAATCATGCCCCACGGAGGAGGCCCCGGGCTCCATGCTGGAAAGGATACAGCCGTCAACACACCCTGCCTGGCACAGAAGCTTGAGTTAAGGTCTTGGATTTTGGGGTCAGAAAGATCTAGATTTCAAAACTAACTCAACTATCTTTTATATGTGTGACCTAGGTAAGATTTAACTTCTCTGTGCCTCAGTTTACTCATTTGCTAAATGGGGAGTAAGAGCAGAGACTTTGGGGCGATCAGACTTGGATTTTAATTTCAGCTCTGCCACTGACTGTGTCATAAAGGGCAAGTTACCGACCTCCAGCTTTAGGGTCTTTATCTCTAAAGAGGAAGGGACTAAATAGTCGCTTTGGAGGACTGTTGGGAGGACTGGTTGAGATAAGACATAAAATGCATGTGCACACTGCTTGGGAAAATCATTGTTAACTTGTTACACACCACCCTCTAAGCTCTATGACAGTAGTTCTCGAAGTATGGTCCCTGGACCAGCAGCATTAGCCTCACCTGGGAACGCATTAGAAATGCAAATTCTCGGGCCCCAACCCAGACCCACTGAATCAGACACTTTGGAGGTGGGCTCAGCACTCTGTGCTTTAATGAGCCCTCCAGAAGATTCTGGTGCATGCTAAAATTTGAGAATCTCTGCTCTGTGTGGTCATTCGGAATACACCCGAGACAATTTCGTTCATCTGCAGGTCTCTCAGGCTCCTAAGGGCCTCAGTGCCATAGTCCTTCAGAATGAGCTCTCTGCTCACTCTTTTCTGCCCCAAACAGGGAAGAAATACTTTATCACTCAGATGTCAAAGGGGCCCCTCTCATACTAGGTAACGTTTTCTACATGCTCACTATATTCCAGGCATTCTGATAATAGTTTCACATGGATTATTGCAATTTACCTCTTCAGTAACACTCTATGCTAGATAGTATTATCTTTGTTTTGCAGATAAAGAAAACAAAGCTCCGTGAGGTGAAGTTAATTGCCCAGAGATTTACAATCGAGTGGTGAAGCCAGGATTCGAACCTCAGTAGTCTATTTCTAGGACCAATGCACGTCCTAGCTCATCATACTACCTCTTTAAACCAGTATGAAGAGCCAGGGAGGTCTAGTCTGGTGAAGAGAAGCATCTGGAGAGCATGTGAAAAGTGTCTTCATGCGTCTGTAGGGCCATTATGGTGACGGGAGTCAACCAGTTTGATGTTCCAAACTTTAAAATATGGAACCATACGGAGACTGACTGTGGTTCAACAGAAGAACAGCTTTCAGTACTAGTCTGAATTGCCCATAATTGTCTTATCTTATGAGGTGGTGAGCTCCCCGCCACTGAGGATGTGTGAGCACAAGCTGGGTGAACACCTGTCAAGATGCTGTGGAAGGAGGATTAGTTCCTTTCCTCCCCAAGGCGCTTTGATTCTAAGCAGAAGTTAGTAGGCAATCCTCTCTCTTGGGTGGTTTAGCCTTCGATGTTTATGTAGAAACCGGAAATATCTCACACAGAAAGGAGACTGAGGTGAGCTCCCTGGTTTGGGGAAAAGAGAATCCACTTTACTGTGGCCGCAAGGAGTGATATCAGGACCCTCTCTGATCCTCTTGGCTGGAAGGGATCTCTCTTTCTTCTGCGCTCCTGTACCACGTTTACTGACACTGCTCTTGTGGCCCTGATCCCTGTCCCCACTGCACTATAGCTGTTTATGGCTTCTTCTGTTAGAGAAGCAGCAAGACATGAGTGTGTGCAGGCTGATAGCCCCGTCAGATCATGAACAATTCTCTTAACCTCACTGGGTCTCAGTCTCCTCATTTATATAAAGGGATCAATAAGGGATTCCTTCCTGAAGCTTGAAGGATTCAAGGAGCCTGAAATATGGTGCATCATAGCCCGGACTCCTCTCCAATTCCCCTACAAATTGTGAAATGTCGTTGGGGAGAACGCATTTCTGATTCATCAAGATATCCTTTCTACTGCTCTCCACTAACGTCTAACCCCAGCCTTCCCGCCTGTAATATAGATGTTCCATACGTGGCACATAATAGGCAGTTAAATATTTATTCAAAAAATGAAAAGAAAGAAATGAGAAAGAGAGAGAGAGAGAGAGAGAGAAAGGGAGAGAACTATTTAGCAAATGAATGCCCTTCCTCATTTGCTGCCGAATATCCAATAGGCACTCTATCTGGGGGACATTTTCCTTGGGCATACCGTGGTGCATAAGTGCATATGCACTTAACAGAATTGTCCACAACATGCCACAGTATGAAGAGACCTATGGGGGAAGAGAGGGAAAGAAAGACTTGAACTAATCCCTCCATAGGCAACTAATTGCAGTTTTGTGGTTATTTGGGGCAGTTGTTTACTGTGGGAAGAACTTGGCCTCTGGGATAACAAGGCTCATACACACTGATCTCCATCTTGAACCCCTTTGATAGGAGCAGAATGTTTCAGGTGCAGATTCTAGAAGACTTAAAAGCAGGTCTGTTTTTAAACACACCGCATATTGAACTTTCTCCACTGTGGGAGGCAGGCCAAGTAGTGGCTTTGAAGCTTTTACAGGCTCACTGGCCCTTCAAAAAATGGCTGTTGTGGACATATGGTTTTAGAAACTTTTCAAAAAGCCTTGTGGGCTTATTTTTAGAGCTAACCTTAACCTTGTAAAACTTCTTAAAGGAGCCACAGAGGGCCCAATCTCTTGAGCCTCTTAGAGCCCCAGGCAGCTGCTCCCAGGGGTTTCCAGCATAGACTTTCCTTGTGCTTGGTGTTTGTATCAGGCTGCCATCTGAGCCTGAGGCAGGCTGCCCCCTGAAATGGTGTGTCCTGGGAGCCAGAAGACCTGGGCCATCGGTGAGCCACTCAAGGAGGCAGAGTTTGCTTGCCATGGAGTGGAAACCTAGAATCACAGACTCACAGAATCTCAGAGTCTCCTGAAGGAAAGGAACCTTAAAAGTCATCCAGTCAACCCTGATCTGATGCTAGAACCTGCACTGAAGCACACTTATAAAGAGGTGGTTCCACTGTGTTTGTACTTCCAGCTATGAGAAGGTCATTGTCTGGGCATTCATTCATTCAACACATTTTTAATTGAGTGCACATTATGTGCTCAGCAAAGTGCTGGGGATACAATGGTGAATATAAAAACAGACACCATCTCAATATGGACTGGATGTTACTGGGGAAGACAGACATAGATCAATGATCACACTCATACACAATTGCAAATGAAAAAGTATCGTTAAAAACATTCAAGGAATCATAGAAGCTTCTGAGAGGACCTGATCTGGTCTGAGAGATCAGGGATGGTTTGATGAAGAGGTGACCTTTGAACTAGGATCTGAAGGATAAGTGAACGTTAGCAAGGCAAGAGGAGGTTATGGGAGGGCACAGAGGGCCGAGGGAACATCTCTGCATAGGCCTCCAGGTAGAGGGAGTGAAATGAAAGCAGTCCAGGTGTGTGACATATAATGGGGAGGACCTGGCTTGAGGCTGGGGGCACGAAGTGTATAGGGCGTGCATGGCCTTGCTGGTCACATTGAGGCCTGTGATCTTTAACCTGAGAGGTACTGGAAGCCCTCTGACTCATTTTAAGCAGAAGGTAGTCAACTCACACTGAGCTGCAAATTCTTTCTCTTGTTGCTCAGCGTGGTGGTCTTGAAATATGTCCGTAATTCTCCTCCCTTCGAAAGGTGAAGCCTAATTTCCCTTCCTTGAAGGTAGGTCAGTCTTATTCTAATAAATAAAATGTGGTGAAGCGATTCTATGTGACTTCTGAGAGGAGGTCATAAAAAGGATGGCTTCCTTGGCACTCTTCTCTCTCAGATTGCTTGCTCTGGGGGGAGTCAGCCATGATGCTGCGAGGACGCTCAAGCAGCCTATGGAGAGGCCTACATGAGAGGAGGTGAGGCCTCCTTCCTAAAACCAACTTGCCAGCCATGGCAATTAGAAGTGGGTCCTCAACCAGTCAAACCTGTAGACCACTGCAGCCCCAGCTGATACCTTGACTGTAACCTCATGAGAAACCCCAAGCCAGCACCACCCAGCTAAGCCACTCTTGAATTCCCGCAAGAGTGAGATAAAAAATTCCCACAAGCTGTGAGATAAAAAACACCTATTATTGTTTCAAATTATTGACTTTGGGTAATCTGTTAAGCAGCAATGGATATCTAATATGATAAGGCATCTCCAGGTATGGGGAGGAGAACAGGGACTTTGGGGTCAGAGAGACTTGTATTGAAATCCAACTCTCCAAATTCCTGGTTATTGGACTGAAGGCATGTTCTTTACCTCCTGGAGCTCCCGTTTTCTATCTGTTACATGAGATGATGCCCGCAGAACCCCAAGATATAGTACTCTGTTGCCATTCTCAGTTTCCTTGCTTTCTCACTCTTCATATCCAGTTGAGACATGCCATTCTCAGAGCTGAGAAGATAAAAGGTTGTGTTGTCAATAGGCACTGCAGAGTGTGGGTGTCTTCATCCTCCTCAGAAAGAGAGGGCTTGACAACTGTGTGTCTGAGGCTGCCTTAGGCCGTGTTTCGTTATAAGTTCTACAGATTTTCAAGCCTGTTTCCCACTGGGTTAACGAGTTTCATGAATCTATCTTTCGCTGTGTAAACAGAATTGTAAACAGAATTTATTTGAAATTTACCTCTTCATAGTTGCCTGTGTTATTTTCTTCATTTGCAATGCAATAAGGAAACAGATTTATGATGAATATTCTAATGAAAGACATTTTTTTAGTTAAGATATATTTGACATACAATATTATATTAGTTTCAGGTGTACAACAAAATGGTTTGATATTTATATATATTACAAAATGATCACCACAGTAACTCTAGTTAATATCCGTCACCATACATAGTTACAGAATTTTTTTTCTTGTGATGAGAACTTTTAAAATCTGCTCTCTTAGCAACTTTCAAATATGTAATACAGTATTACTAACTATAGTCACCATGCTGTACATTACATCCCCATGACTTATTTATTTTGTAACTGGAAGTTTGTACCTTTTGACCCCCTTAACCCATTTCACCCACCTCCTACCCACAGCCTCTGGCAACCACCAGTCTGTTCTCTGTATCTATGAGCTTGGTTTGTTTTTTTTTTTAGATTCCACATGTAAGCCAGATCGTATGGTATTTGTCTTTCATTGTCTGACTTATTTTACTTAGCATAATGCCCTCAAGGTCCATGCATGTTGTCACATATGGCAAGATTTCATTCTTTTTTACAGCTGAATAATATTCCACTATATATAACTATATATATAGCTATATAACACATTTTCTTTATCTATTCATTCATAGGTAGATACTTAGGTTATTGTCATGTCTTGGCTATTGTAAATAATACTGCAATGAACATGGGGGTGCAGATATCTTTTTGAATTAATGTTTTCATTTTCTTTGGATAAATACCCAGAAGTAGAATTGCTGGATCATACGGTACTTCTATTTTTAATTTTTTGAGGAACCTCCATACTGTTTTCCATAATGGCTGCACCAATTTACATTCCCACCAACAGTGCACAAGGGTTCCATTTTCTCCACATTCTTGCCAGCATTTGTTCCCTCTTGTCTTTTTGATAATGGCCATTCTCATTCCAGGTGTGAGGTGAAAGCAATTTTTAAACTAGTTTTTACTATGTGTCATATACATTGTGAAAACTTTGTAGTTAATTTTAAAAACACCACCCTGGGGTATCTACATTTGTACCATTTTATGGATGAGGAAACAGATACAAAAGCCAAAATATTACTTTGCCACCTAGTATTATGTGTCCTTGGCAAAGTTTTTACAACTTCTCTTATGTCTTAGTTTACTCATTTGCAAAATGGGGGATAGAAACAGAACCTGTACAAAATAAGGTGAATGTGAGGATTAAAGGAGTTAATATGTATAAAATACTTAGAACAGTGTCTGATATATTCTGATTATTTCTTATTATCTTCTATCATCATTTTCTTATTTTTTAACCAATGTTTCAAAAATTCAGAGCAAAATTTCTCTTTAAGCCATTTTGCTCCATCCATGGCATCTCTCTCCTGTAATAATATTCCTTCCCATTTTATATCATTTTTATGTCCATTTGATTCTTTTAACAATCCAGTGACTCAGCATTACCATCTCGATGTTTTAGCTGATCACACTTAGGCTCAGAATGGTGAATATGAATTTCTCAAAGTTCGTTCAGTTGCAAGCAACAGAAACTAACTGAAGCTCACTTCAGGTAAAGACAGAAAATCACCACAAGATGCAGGGGTGATTCAGGGAACCCAAGCTCACGAGTGAGCACTGGGCAGGGCCCCAGGAATGACAAGAACTGGGAGAGGAAGGCTGCAGAGGGCTTGGGGAATGCTGCTTCTCCTTCTCTCCCCTTTTCTCAACTTGGCTGAAGGGCTACCTCCAACTTTTTTCTCTGAAGACTGACTTTCTCAGCTGTTCAGTGCAAGTGGTTGGAGGAATGGCAGCCTCCCATAGCTTCCAGGTTCACATGTTATCATGCCAACCATAGGAGAGATTGACCTTCTGCCTCTCTCTCTCTAGATTGCACATACCACATGTGGGACCCTAGTTGGGCCAGGTGGGGTCAGGGGCCTTCCCCTGCTCCAGTCAAACATGGCCAAGAGGTGGGCTCATAGTGCACAAGCATTGCAGTTGGGTGCTAACTCCTGTAGGTTCCTGTAGGAAGGTCATGGGCAAGTGAAAGACACTCTAGAGAGGCCCAGAATATGCAGTGAAATTCCTTTCATTTTATGTATTGGGTTGACTGAGGCAGGATTCTCTTCCAGATCTTCTTTTCCCATGAGGCCAGCACTTTCCCCACAAGGCTTCAGCTACTTGCCTCCAGGAGTTGCTGGGATTCAGGTTGGGGAAGATCTGGACACTCCTCTAATTGTGCTCTTTCTGCAGATGGAGCCGGCCTCACACACAAGCAGTGTCATAAGTTATATTATTGGACATAGTTCTTCACTCCTCCTCCTGGTAAGAGAATTCTACACTCCTAACCTTTGCCCTATGACTTGTAGTGTTTCCCTGGAGAAGAAGTGTACTCCCCCAGATTACTAACATCACAGTTGGGCATATGACTTGCTTTAGCCAATGGAACCTAAGTGGGAGTGATTTAGACCAAGTTCAAGCAGAAACATTAAGAGCTATTGCAAATTTCAGCCTTGTCTTTTTTTCCCTCTGCCATAAGAACAGCATGTCCCTTTAGCTTAGATATTCGAATGAAGAAGACACACAGTGCAGAGCCACAGCCACCCTGCAGTCACCTCTAACAGTGAGAAATGAACTTTTGAGAAATGACTTGTCTGAGATCCACTTGGAGAGTAGGCCTTTAAGAGGTGAGGGTGGGGAGGAGAGGGGGGTAGTCCCTGAGTGATTCCCAGATTTCTTTTTTGCAACCAGGTAGATGGCTGTACCTTTCACTAAGAGTAAGAATCTTGGAGGAGCTTGTTTGTGGGGAATGGTGATGAGTTTGGTTTTGAACATGCTGAATTGAGGTGCATGGGGGAGAAGTCCAGTGGACAGTAGGATAAAGTAGTTTGAATATTAGGAAGGAGATCTGGATAGGAGTTATAGGTTGGTGTTCGTCTGCTCACAGAGGTACTTGAAGCTTTGAGAGTCAGTGAAATCCCAGCGAGAACAGAAGGCTAAGAGAGGGAACGGAGTGAATGCTGAGGCACACCAGCACTGGAGGAAACAGTGGAGGGGGCCTGGGCAGGACGGGCCAGGGAAATGGGAGATGCACAGGCTATGAGGGGAAGCATACTGTCTTAACCACCCACACCAGAATTCTTCCTGGGAAAGAAACTGTCTTTTTTTTAATTTCTTTCCAAGTTATCAGTTTACATGAACTTCAAAACAGCCCTGCAAGGTATAGTTAGAGGAGAGCATACATATTTATCCCTATTACCAGTGAGGGAACTCAGACCCAGAAGGATACACGCCTTGCCTTGAGTTTAAAAAATATTTTTATTTTTAATTGTAGTAAAAAAAAAAAACATAAAATTTACTATCTAAAACCATTTCTAAGTGTACAGTTCAGTAGTGTTCAGTATATTCACATTGTTGTGCAGCCAATCTCCAGAATATTTTATCTTGCAAAATTGAAACTTTGTACTCATTAAATAACTCCTCCCTATTTTCCCCCTCCCCTCAGGCCCTGGTAACCACTTTTCTACTTGGTTTCTATGAATTTGACTATTCCGGACATTTCATGTAAGTGGAATCATACAGTAGTTGTCTTCTTGTGCCTGGCTTATTTCATTAGCATAATGTCCTCAAGGTTCATCCACGTTGTAGCGTGTGTCAGAACTTGTTTTGTTTTCCTTTAAGGCTGAATAATATTCCATGGTATGCATATACCACGTGTTGTTTATCCATTCATCTGTCAATAGACATTTGGGTTGCTTCTATCTCTTGGCATTGTGCATAGTGCTGCTCTGAACATGAGTGTGAGGAATTATCCTTCTGAGACATGTAGGACAGAAGGCGAATCCTGAGAGCACAGTATGAAGACATCAGAAGGGATGTCATTACTGCTCTGTATGAGAAAACGATGGGAGCTTTGCTCCTTAGAGGGTCAGGGAGAGACGAGAGGAAGAAGGGCCAAGGAGGAAAGGTGGGAAGAAATGCTCCAGGGAGGTGGGAGGGAGTAGGGAACACCTGGGGTGAGGGGCCAGGGAAGAAATCCCCTTGCCATGTGGTCAAAGAACAGAGACGGCTAATGTTCAGTCTAAAGCAGCTGAAGTGGTTGTTTCACCCCATCCCTCCCACCCTCCCACTCAGCACATTTTGGGAAAATCTCCTACACATACACACACACATACACATGCTCTGTGGGAGTTGCTTTTTGGAGGAAACTGAGCTAGCGATTAAGTTTCCCTCAGTTTGATGTGGTCTAACCAGAGACAGCGAGCCAAGGAGGGCAGAACCAGCCATACACTGTCCTGTGCAGGGGAAGCGGTTATTCCAGAGTCACCAGAGGTGACGAGCGGGAGCGAGCACCCTGGGAATTCACAGACAATTTGGGGAGGGATCTGGGCTTTCACAAGACATGTACTAGGGATTTGGACTTCCAGAGAACACAGCCAGGAGCTTTAGGGCAGTCTTATCTAGATCAGTGCTTAAACTTTGTATGCTAAGAACTGCCTGAGGGTCTTGATGAAACGCAGATTTTAAATATGGAGCGGGGCCTGGGATTCTGCATTTCAGAAGAGCCCAAGCTCAGGGGTGATGTGATGCTGCTGGTCTGTGGACAACACTTTGGGTCACGGGGCTCCAGATCTCAGAGGGGTAGAAAATTGCTGGTGGCATCATTGCACTTCCCTGTCTCTCTTTGTCTCTCTGTCTCTGTCTTTTGCACACACATACACGTGCGCACACGTACCCACACACACACACCATCTCCCGGTGTTCCTGAGAAAACAGGGCTCTCCTGTCCTCTCAGGATGAGGCCGTGACAGGGAAAGCCGTCAAGGAGCCACTGCTCCCTCGTTGGCCCTTCACCTCAGTCCCTGCTCTGTCCCCACCCAGGCATATGGAGGTCACACCGGGGGACACCCAGTGGTCTATTCTGCATTCTCTGGCCCAGGGGATTAGAACAACAGTCTGCAGGGGGAAACCGAAGACTCCCTGGTTGTCCTCAGAACGTCCTCTCTCAGGAAGATGGAGAGAGGCGGAGGAAACGTTTTACATGGTATTTTTCTTGAGAAAGGCCACTCTGGGGAGCCAAGCCTTAACTGAGTGCTTGATTGTGAGAGGGCTGTGTGGTCAACTCCCTTGTTTTCCACAGATGTGGAAGGAGTCTGAGCCAGAGTGCAGGAGAATGTTTTCCCACATGTCCGCGCCTGCCCCAGAGGCTGTGAAGAAGTTGGCAAAGGACATTCAGGTCAAGTCGGGCTCTGGCAACCTCTTGGAAACATGAGAATTCACACAATCTGAAGGGGAAATGGTGGCTGGAGAGCATCTAACGTGGGAAGAAGAGAGGAAGAGGAGGGTGTCCCAATGAATGGGTCCCTACCCTAGGTGGAGCCCTGTGCTGGGAGCGTCTGTTACCCCAGATGGGGAGTGGACCCCCGCTGCCATCTGGGCAGGTGCTTCTTTTGCTGGGGTAGGAGACGGCTTCCTGCCCCAGAGGCAGCCCAGCTCACTCAGGAGCACTCACTGTGGAAAGACTGTCCTCACTTTGAGCTGAAATCGGCCTTTCTGGAACACCCATGCTAAGGACCTTTGTGCTGACGCTGCCCTCCGAAGCCACAGCGAGTAGGACACCACCAAGTCTCTGCAATGCATCCTAGTTAACAGAGCACATGCCAGCCACGGCCATCGGCCCATCTGATCCTCAGAGCCACCTGGAAGAAAACGGGTGGCAATTTTTCTTCTAGGGTTTCAGATAAGCAAGTGGCGGCCTTGAGAAGCTCGTGCTGGTGGGAGAGCTTGGGAGCACAGGCTCCAGGTATGACTGCCTGGGTCACAGCCCACCATGCATTGGCTGTGTGTCTGTGGACAAGGTCCTTGACCACTCACAGCCTGGCTTCCTTTTCTGTAAACTGGGCATAATGACATTACACACTGGAGAGGGTTGCGGTAAGGACCAAATAAAAGTGTTTAACCTTCGATTTATGGGAGCTTCCCATCTGCTATTGAGGAGGGAGAGGAGAAAAAGATGGAGACTAACTGACCTGCCGAAGGCCAGAATATGGTGGCACCAGATCTAGAACTCAGATATTCTGATGCTAAATCTAATCCTTGTTCCATTACATTCAATATCTTGCCTTCTTGGGCCCGGCAGAGACTGAAACTGTCCAGCAATGCCCCATCGGCAGGGCCTGGCCCTCCCTGCACTGAGCTGTTCACAGAGGTGGTCACTACGCGGTGTGGACAGGGAGAATCCTTCCTCCCCTCGCCCCCTGAAGCCTGAAATTGCTGTGTTAACACTTCCTACCTGGGAGTTAGGCACTGCCCTTTCCCCTTCAGCCTCTGGTCAGGTGCAAACACCCTAGAGAGGTGGGGGAAGGGAAGGGCGCCCACCTGGCTGAAAGCCTGTGGTGGCCCCCTCACTCCCCAGATGCCGACTCCCTGCTCGCTCACAACTGAGCAAAGCAGCGTCGTTCCCACGTCACACGTGAAGAGAGAAAAGCCCAGAGAGGTTAAGCATCTTGCCTGACCACACACTAGCACTGGAAGAGAGGAGGATTTGAACCACGGAAGTCTGATCCAGTGTCTATGCTCATTTCACCTCTAGGGTATAGTCCCCAACTCATGCTGCTTCTATCTCCTGAGAGGAGGGGAAGGTGAACAGTTCTGGGGGTCCCTGCACAGGACAGTGTAGGGCTTGTTTCGCCCTCCCTTGCTCACTCTCTCATCTGTTCCATATCAACCCAGATGGGAAACTTAATCCCTTCCTCAGTTTCCATGCACACAAAACTACGTGACCTCATCTGACCCTCCTGATAGTACCAGGAGATGGGCACTGGTGCCCTTCCTTTTACAGCTGATGAACCTCCAGAGGTTCAGTGACTTGCTAAGATGACATATCCATCAAGTAGGGATACAGCCAGCCCTTCCCTCTACACCACTGCCTCCAAGCTTGCAGACAGCATCTAACCCCCCATGGGGCCTTAGTCAGATTCCTTTAGGATGTCACAACAGGCCTTGGGGTTGGGCAGGCCTTAATCCAGCCCCTCCAGAAACAAGCCTCAGTCACCAGGGCGGGGAGGACATTAGGGAGGAATGGGAGGTGATGGTGGGGGGTGTCCAACGAAACGGGCGGAGCAGGTTTCCAGAGAGTTCCAGATGGGAAAGAGCGGATGGTCCAGTCAGGCTATCAGGTCAGGAATTCCAGCTGTTTGCCAGAGGGTAAGTCTGGGCCACGGTGCACGTGTGGAATCCAGCCATGTGAGTGTCCAGACAAGCTAGAGAATCCACAGCATATGGTCGGGAGTAGGCCCCAGGGAGATGCCCGGAGAGGTGGAATCTCACAGGGTTAGGAGGGAGGACTTCCGAGGCCACACTGCCTGGGTTCTCCCCAGCTCTTCCCTTTGTTAGCTGTGTGACCTTGGCCAAGTTACTCTAATCCTCTGTGTCTCATGTCCTTCATCTAGGATACTAACAGAGTCTAACTCATAAACTTGTGAAGATTGAATAAACGAGAAAGAGAAAAGCAGCCCCGACATCCGCGAACTGCCTAGCCCTACAAGCAAGGCCTCAGCTGCTAGGTGCTGGCCAGGCACTCACAGTGTGGCCGTGGTGCTCTCCTCCTGCACGTAAATAGTCTCACAGATGAGGCCACTCTATAATTGTTTCTAAGTACATACAAAAACAGGGTCACCGTGCAAACCACAAAAATACCAAACATTCCCCTCTCCAAGCTAACATGAGAGATTGCTGCCTCCTTACTAATTACTTCTTTAGGCTCTTTCTTTTCTTTCCTCTTTCTAGATGAGATTCATTAAGATGTCCAATCAGAATTGTCCTTGCTTCATGATAGCACCCAACACAGAGAAAACTCCCGCTGCCTTGAACTCTCCCCCATATCACCTGACTCCAACACACATCCTTTAGTTCCTATCTAACACCCTCAACTGAAACCCCCATGGTTCCCTGTGATGTGCCTGCTCCCTCACTGCAATGAGTCAATCAACCCAGTGCTCAACTACGGGTGTGTTCCTGGTGGTCTTTGGCTGGAGGGCATGGCCACCAGTTAATGAATGGAAGCATGTGGACCAGTTCCTGGCACAGAGTAAGCACCATGTCAGTGACACCATCATCATTACTGGGTAGGTTACCAAGGCAGCCTCAGGGACGGGGAGATCCGAAAGGGAAAGCTACAGGACGGAGGCCAAGCGGAATAGTGGATGTACGGCCAGAAGACTTCAACTTAAGTCCCAACCTACCATTCAAAATAGTAACTAACATTTTATTGCACGCTTCAGAAGTGCCAGACACAGAGCTGAGTGTTTGACACGGAGGATCTCACTTACTTACTGTGATACCATGGGCCAGATGCTTCACTTCTCTGAGCCTCAGTTTCTCCATCTGTAAAAAATGAGAAAAGTAAAAATACTTGCAGGTTTGTCATAAGGCTCCAACAAAAACATGAGTGTACTATAGGCCATGAATTTTATTAAAATGTGACTTCAATAGACAAAGTCTAGGTTATGGTTGTAAGGCTCTCGGTTATTCCAACTTGAAACCAATGTTGGCAAACGACAGAGAGCCGGGCTGATTTAAAGTAAGTTTCCTTGAACTCCTGCATTATTTTACCCTCTTACTTTGGATAAAAACTTTACCCTTTACCCTGGACTTTACCTCTGAATCGTGTTGCCCTACAAGAACAGTGAAAAGGCATCTGTCAGGAACTCCTCTATTGGCCCCAAGTTTCCTGTAGCTCCTTTTCCAGGGATATTGCGAATGACAAAAAGCTTTTGGCTCCATGTCACTTAATAGCATGAGCAGGACACTTATTTGAGACCTAGTTTCTCAGATAAAGTTAATTCCTACCCCATATATTTGTGGTGAGAATCAAATAAAAAAGTGTCTATGAGACTATGTTGTAAGCTATGAAGGGGACATTATCAGTCCCCTTGAGGCTGCCTCCCACAGCGTGCTCTCTTACATGGGGACCTGACTCTCTGCTCTCTGAGGGCTGAGCTATTGGCCAAGGTGCTTGTTCATGTGTCTCTGTGAATTAACCCCCTCCTGTAAAGCCACATGCATTAGGGAGGTGCAGGGAGCCCCCACAAGGGTCTTATGTCAGACAGCTTTCTTTCTCTCTTTCCTAACAGTCCAAAGGAAAGCAGTCTGGGTCAGTGGTGGCGGGGGGGTGGGGGGAGCGCTCTGTTCCACCAGCCACCCCAGCTTGCTTCCAGCTTGTGTCTGCACCATCCCTAGAGTGCTCTGTTCCACCAGCCACCCCAGCTTGCTTCCAGCTTGTGTCTGCACCATCCCTAGAGTGTCATCTTCATCTCTGGTTGAGGCTGGGCTACTGTCTTGTCAGATTTCCTAGCCTTCAGGGAAGACAAAAAGCAAGTCCTGTATAACGGACACTGTCTTGAGGAGGTTCCATGTATCTCTTACCCCCAGTCACAGCCCCACTCTTCAAGGAAGGATGAAAACTGCAGTCTCTAGCTCGGTGACCATGCGCCCTGCTTCAGGTTGGGAGTTTATTATCCTAAGTTCAAGATCAGGACTAGCAAAGCAAGGGAAGCATCAGGAAGATGGATACTGATCAAGCTGCCCACTGGGCCACTGAGCTGAGCCTGGTCTGTGTTGAGGAAATACATGGATGAAAAGCAGACAGACAGGTTATTCAGATGCTTGACTTACTCAATGCCAAAAATCAAATATTTAGACTCATCCCAGGGAATCTTCACATTTTTCAGTTTCCCTCTAGATCTTGGCACTGGGCACACAGAGCCTCTGCCACGTAACTCAATACATGAACACTCACATACACTCGCACACATACAGGCAGCTGCATGTGTGTGTGAGTGTATGTGTACAAACCTACATATACATGCAATATAGATCTACACTTGCATAGATCTTCCCTTTGTACTAGAGGAATATAAGTCATACCTAGTTACCTCCCTCTTTTCAGTAGGATCATGGCATTGCTGGAAAAAGTAAAGTCTTAGGAACCAGAGATATAGGTTCAAATGCAGCCTATGTCATTGATGCAGATTGTAACTCTGGACAAATTGCTCAATTTCTCTTGACTTCTGTTTCCATGTTTGTAAAATGAGTATAATATTATCTGTCTTGAAATATTATTTTTAAATTAAATAAATGCCATACTTATTTGTCTAACATAATGCTTTAGGTATAGTTGGTGCATCATAAATATGAACTGTTATTTTATTATTATTAGGCAACTGAGGCCTAGGGCAAATTAATGGCAGACAAGGGATTTCCCATCCCCCTCCTTAATACAGAGCAAGATCCTTTTTAAACTTGTACTGCTCTCTGGTATACTTATTTCTTTTTAAAAATTTGTTAAGTCCTTCTTTAAAGGTAAACTGTTTACTAAAGTATAACATACGTACAGAAAAGTGCATAAATCATAAGTGTATAACTCACTCATTTTTCCAAATGGGAACCTGTCTATGTTATCAGCACCCAGATCAAGAACCAGAACATTACCAGCACCCTAGAAGCACCCTCATTACCCTCTCTGAGAGTAACTACTCTGCTACATTATAGATTTAGTCTGCCTTTTTCTACTTTATAGAAATAGAATCACATATAGCTATTCTTATGTCTGACTTTTTTCACTCTACGAAATGTTTGAGACATTCATCCATGTGGCTTGCTTGGTCACTCTCATTGTTGTACAGTGTTTCAGTGAATATACTATAATTTATGGATCCATTCTACTGTTGATGGGCATCTGAGTGGTTCCTGGGTTCTGCCTATTATCCATAACGCTGCTGCAAACATCTTGCATGTCTTTGGTGAATGCATTTCTGTTGAGTACTTATCTGGGAGTGGAATTTCTGAGTGTTAGGATTTGTACATGTTCACCTTTTGTAAGTAGTGTTACGCAGTTTTACAAAGTGGTTGAAGTATTCTTTGCTTTACTTGGTAGGAACTTGAGGGGCTCTGATAGTTTCATCTGCTCCCAACCTCTCTCTCACTGGATCAATCTAAGAGTTGTACTCTTACTCTTTGGGTATAAGGGATCAATAGCTCCTGGGTAACTCAATGTTATCTATTGCTATGCAGAAAATCCCCTCCAAACATAATGGCCTAAAACAAAAGTACAAATTTATTATCTCTCACAGTTTTTGTGAGTCAGGAGTTAAGGAGTGACTTGGCTGGTGGTTCAAGCTTAAAGTCTCTAACAAGATTGAATCAGATATTGGTCCAGGCTACAGTCATCTGAAGAGTTGCCTGGGGTTGAAGGACCCACTTTCAGGGTGGTTCTCTCACATAACTGGCTATTGGTAGGAAGCCTCAGTTTTTCTCCACATGAGTCTATCCACAGGGCTGCTTGAGTGTTCTCACAACATGGTGGCTGGCTTTCCCCAGTGTGAGCCATCCAGGAGCCCAAGGCAGAAGCAGCCATGTGTTTTATTACCTCGCCTTGGACATCACACAGTCACTTTCTTAATATTTATTAATCACCCAAGTTATCCTATTCAATATAGGAGAGCACTACACAAGGGCGTGAATATCAGAAAGTGAGGATATTAGGGGCCGTCTTGGAGTCTGGCTACCACATCATTAAGCCTGTCACCAAATAAAGACTTTTTTCTGTGATAATTAGAGGCCTAAGCGATTAGCATAGGGAACAGGTAAATTTTGATGGACAAGGAGAGGGAAAGAAGAGAGAATACATAGAACAAGTCAAGTCCAGGGAGAAAGGCAGGCCTGAATATAGAGGTCAAGAGGCAGCTGTAGCATTTGGAGTATCTGAGTAGGCATGAGTGAAAAAATAACGAGTGCTTTTGGGACGGGGAGTGGGGGGGAACTGTATGTAAGGGGCCAGAAATGTTTTCTTTTGTCTACTAATTAGATCTTGTTTTTGGACCATGAAGACTCAACTCTGGCATTGTTTGTATAAAGTAGTAGCCCAAATTGAGTATTCTCCATTTTTCTCACAGGTTTTTCGATTTACCATTATCCATCCATGTATCCATCTCTTATTAAACATCCAGCAATTGCCAGGTTCTATTCTAGAGGGTGATGGGGAATGCAGAAATGAGCAAATACACTAACCTGACATGGGGGCAGGGAAGAGGGAACTAATATTTTTTGTGTACCTACTGTGTTCCAGGACTTTCGCATTTATTGTCTTAAATAATTCTTATAGCTACACTAGATGTTGGACGTTATGGTTCCCACCTTGCAGATGAATAAACTGAGCCTTGAGAGTTTAACTGATTTACTCAGAGTTGGAACTGAAAAGTGGCGTAGCCGCGCACTCTGCAGATAACAATAGTAGAAAGCAGAAAGCGATTAAATGCCAAAGAGAGTTACATATTCAGCACAATGGCAGTTCAGAGAAAGGAGTGAGTCATTTGGCCTGAGGGTTAGGAGAGGGCTTCATGGAAGAGGTGGCATTTCAGCTGGATCTTGATAAATGAATAGGAGATGATCGGAAAAGGTCATGTGACAGGAGTAAACAATATCATAAACAAAGCCACGAAGGTAGGAATGAATATTAATAATGATAATATACACAGAGACATACACATATAACATGGCTAGAGAAATGTGCATAAAGGAAAGAACTGGCTGACAAAGGTAAACAAAATGGATTTTGCTACTGATCCATAATGACGGCAATAAACGTACTGATGCTGACATCTGCTGCTAGTTGAAGATGGAGGAGAACTCCTGGGAAAGACGGCAGGCCCCAGGGCTACTGATTCCCAGAAAAATCTAAGAATCCAGAGCTGAGAGTGGCCTGATTACTTACTCTAACTTTGCAGTTTACATATGAGAAAACCGAGGCCTGGAGGTTAAGAGTGACTTGTTCTCCTAGAACAGGGCTCCTTCTAATACACATCAGCCTTGTGAGAGAACAGGATACAACCCCTGACCTGGAGAAGGTTGTGAGAGTAGAGAGTGCCATGAAAATCACGAGGGGTAAAACACGGCTGTTTAGGAGCTGAATTGTGTCTTCCTCAGACTTATAATTTGAAATCCTAACCTCTAATATCTCAAAATATGGCCTTTTTTGGAAATAGGCCTTATCTGGAAAAACGAGGTCATATTAGAGTAGACCAAATCCAATATGACTGGTGTCCTTATTAAAAGGGGAAATTTAGACACGCCCAGAGGGAGGATGCTATGTGAACATGAAGGCAGAGGTCGGGGCAATGTGTCTAGAAGGCAAGGAATTGCCAGCAAACCACTAGAAGCTAAGAGGGAGGTATGGAACAAACAGAATCTCCTTCACAGCCCTCAGAAGGAACCAATCCTGTGACACCTTGATCTTGGACTTCTAGCCTCCGGAACTGTGAGACAATACATTCCTGTTGTTTAAGCCACCCAGTTTGTGGTACTTTGTTATGGCAGCCCCAGGTCACTAATACAATCACTAAAAGAAAGAAAGGTTACATGGGAGCCACAGGAAGTAGGTAGTGTGAAGGAAGGAACAATGCATTAATGAAATAATAAAGCCATGCATCGATTCTTTCTCACACTGAGTGTGTATGAAGCACCTCACTTAGCCCTGGAGCAGATACATGAAGAATTAGAATAAGACTCTCCCTGCCTTTGAGAAGCTCAAGTGTGGTCTAGTTAGGCTCATAACAGATGTAAATGTTATGGGGCCCCAAAGGAATGAGATAGCAAAGATTTGGATGCAGAAGGTGACATCTGAGCCAGGCTTTGAAGGATGAGTGTGGTTGCTTGCTTAATGAAGCTGATTACTCCTGCCACTGGAAAGAGCTTCCTAAAATCTCCTTCCTGATCCACACGGCCATCAAAGAGACAAAATCAGACTTGCTAAGTTTGTTCAATCCAGAACCTCAAACAAACAGCCACAACCACTCATGCCCATTGTCTCAACCCCCTGCCCTAGTTGGCCCATCATTCATAGGAAAAACAAGAACAGAGATGCTGACCTCTGGCTGCTCAGGCTTGAGTCCCCTTGGAGTTTCAGGCTCGTGCAAGTTCTGGCTTCAGAAATTCACCCCAGTGGGCGGTCTTCCTATCCTGGCTGCCCAGACCTCTCTGCAGTGCTAAAAAGTCCGATTGTGTTATTCATGTATAAAAACAACAACAAAAATAATCTTTTCTTTCCAAATATCCCATGCATGGGAAGCAGAGCCTTCAGTAGGTCATTAATATGTTGACGTTTTGAAGAACTGTGCTTCCAGGCCCTGAAACAGGAGCCAGGTCTGCTGGCCTTGGCCTGGAGAACTCTTGGCTCTCTTGTATTAAGGACCTCCAGGCTCCCAAATTTGAGCTCCCGGCAGCCACTGCTCTGAGTAATGCTGCTAAGGAACACAGCAAAGAGCAGAACCAACTGCAGCTGGAGCCACATCTGCCTCCCTGGAATGATGTCAAGTGTGCTAGGGAGAAGGGGAGGGGCGTCTCCTGACTCTAATTCCCCACCATTGGTCCGCCTTGCTCCCTGAAATTCCATTAAGGTGATAGAACCTATTCCTTTAGGTTTATGAGGGAGAACAATGAAGTGGGAGAGGGCCTGTGAGCAAACCAGCAGTCTTTGCTTGGCTGATTACACTGGAAAGCCTTTGGGTATGCCATGCATGGTCATTTGCCCCAGGCCCTAGGGCTCCCTTAGAGTATTGCATCAGGTCCCATTCACTATGATTGTTACCTGCCTGGCCCCTCTAAGAGTTCTGTTTTTGTAAGCCTTGCTCAACTCATCCATAATGTATGGTTTTGACCACCAACTGGGTGGAAATTTTTCAAAACTTCCATCTCCAGTTCATGCTTTTCTTTTCAAGCTTCTGACTCTTCTGTCTAACTACCTGTCCCTGAGTGTCTCATCTTCAACTAACTCATCACCTTTTCTCATAAAACTATCCTTCTCCAGTGTCCCAAGACAGAAAATTGAAAAGCATCCTTGACCCTTCTCTTCCTAGCACATCCTCTCAATCACTAAGATCTACTAATATTATTTCCTACAATTTTCTTATAACTGTTCCTTCCTCTCTATTCTTTCTGATAATTTCCTAGTTCAAGACAAAAAAAAAAAAAAGACTACATCGTATTTTGTTTAAACTACTACAACAGCTTCCAAAAGGGTCTCCTTGCTATCAGCTCATCTCCTCCCAGTCCATTCCCTACTTAGCAGCCAAAGTGTCTTTAAAAACATAAATCTGCACTCAAAACACTAGGAGTAGGAGGAAATTACCTTAATATAATAAAGGCCATATATGAAAAACCCACAGCTAACATCATACTCTGTGGTGAAAGACTGAAAGTTTTTCCTCTAAGATCATGAGTAAGACAAGGATGCCTACTTTTGCCACTTCTATTCAACATAATAGTGGAAGTCCTAGCCAGAGTAATTAATTAGGCAAGAAAAAGAAATAAAAGGCACCCAAAATGGAAAGGAAGATTTCAAATTATCTCTATTCATAGACAACATGATCTTCTATGTAGAAAACCCTTCAGATTCCACATAAAAAAACTGTTAGAACTAGTAAATGAATCAGCAAAGTTGCGGGATACAAAATCAACACACAAAAAATCAATTGCATTTCTATATGCTAACAATGAACAGTCTAAAAAGGAAATTAAGAGAACAGTAGCATCAAAAAGAATAAAGTACTTAGGAATAAATTTAATTAAGGTGGCAAAAGACTTGTTCACTGAAAACTGCAAAACATTGCAGAAAGAAATTAAAGAAGATTCCAAATTAATGGAATGATATCCTGTTTTCATGGACTGGAAGACTTAATATTGTTAAGATGTAAATGCTACCCAAAACTATCCACAGATTCAATACAATTCCTGTTAAAATCCCAATGATGTCTTTTGCAGAAACAGAAAAACCCATTCTAAAATTCACGTGGAATTTCAAGAGACTCTGAATAGCCAAAACAATCTTGAAAACAAGAACAAAATTGGAGGTCTCACACTTTCTGGATTCAAAACTTATTATGAAGCTTTGGTAATCAAAACAGTGAGGTACCGGCATAAAGATAGACATATAGACCAATGGAATAGAATAGAGAGCCCAGAAATCAATCTTCACATATATGGTAAAATGATTTTCAACACGGGTACCAAGATCATTCAACAGAGGAAAGGACAGTTTTTTCAACAAATGGTGTTTGGAAAACTGCATATCCATGTGCAAAAAAAAAAAGTTGAACCCTTACCTCATACCGTATACAAAAATTAACTCAAATTGGATCAGAGATCTAAACATAAGATCTAAAACCATAACACTTTTATAAGTTTATATACATATAGAAAGAGTCTACTTTTATTGATGCCTTCTACTGCAGGCACAGTGTCAAGCACATCACAGATATTATCGCCTAACTTTACGGAAATTCCATTTTACAAAAGAGGAAACTGAGACCAGAGAAGATAAGAAATTTTTTTAATTTCTTAAAAGTCTGATTTTAAGCTGATCGTGAGCAGAATCTGACTCTTCTCAAAGTCTGGCCAACTCAAAGTAAAGCACTATAAAAAGGCAGGCTTTAAAATCAGGAGGAACACTGACTAACGCTGTGAAGTTGGACATGTTTTTAAACTTTCTGTTGACTCAGTTTCCTCATCTTTAATATAGAGATAATATTTGACCTTTTGCAAGTCATAGCTGGGGAGGACTAATTAAAAGGAATTGGAGACAAGAAAGAAGAAAGATCTATGACTTATTCATAGTCTCTAGGGTCCTAGAAACGCTGACACATCGACATAACAAAGCAAAGTCAGAAGAAGAGCTGTTTGGAGAGGTGATACCTACTCTGGAAACAGGAGGAGTTGGAAATGGACATAAGAGAGAGAAGAACAATCAAAATGAAGGCAAACTCTCTTTATAAGAAACTGATGTGAGGAAAGATTTTAGAAACTCTTTTGCCTCATTTACGGATGGAAAAGGAAAGATAAATGTGTATATTATGCAAATTACCTTTAAAAGATAATTTTTCCCAATTTTATTCAGATGTAATTGACATACAGCACTGTATAAGGTTAAGGTGTACAGCAAAATGATTTGACTTATATGTATTATGAAATGGTTGCCACAATAAACTTAGTTAACACCTATCATTTCACATTGATACAAAAAAAACAGAAAAAGAAAAATGTTTTTCTCCTGTGATGAAAACTCTTAGGCTCTACTCTCTTAACAACTTTCAAATATACCACACAGCAGTGTTAACTATAGTCATCAGTTGTACATGACATCCCTAGTATTTATCTGTCTTATAACTGGGGGTTTGTAGTTTTTGACCCCCTTCCTCCAAACACCCCCTCTCAATCCCTGCCTCCGGTAACTGCAAATCTGATCTCTTTTTCTGTGAGTTTGTTTTTTTTTTAAGATTCTACATATAAGTGAGATCATATAGTTTTTGTCTTTCTCTGACTTATTTCAGTTAGCATAATGCCCTTAAGGTCCATTATGTGGTCACAAATGGCAGGATTTCCTTTAAAAGACAATTTTGAGTGATTTCAAAGGCAGTATGATACAGCAGAGAGAGTACCCTGAATTCCAACTCTGATGTCACAACTTCACATCCGTGGTTACACTTGGACATGTCATGTGAATGCTCTAAATCTCCAGGTCCCCACCTGTAAAACAGGAATATTAATACCTACCTGACTCTTAGGGAGAACAAAGTGAGAAAAGAGAGCTACATATATCAGAAAAGTTAAAATTCTGTTTGGGTCCAGGTTAAAGCCACTTTTACTAGACATATGACCCAAACCACTTCACTTTTCTGAACCTATCTACTCATTTGTAAAAGACATAAAAATAAAACCTATGTCATAAAATTGTTAAAGAGATTAAATGAAATAACGTAGGTTAATGCTTAGTGTGGTGTCTGGCACACAGTTAGGACTCAATGAGTGTTTATGGTATATCACCACCAACAGCAATGGAAACATTTCTTTACTGCTGGGAAGTAGAAAAAGTGAGATCTATTGGGAATTTTAAGAAAAGAATTCATAGAAATTTTTTAAAAATCCAGGTTTCTCGGTCTTAATTTCTCCTTAACCTGAGAAGTCACAAGAGAATGGCATGCCGGCAGCAGCATGCTTCTCGGTGAATTTTCTTTGACTCTACAAGGTTAGAAGCTTCTTGGCTCCTGTGATTGAACACTCCCAAGACATTGGATCATTTCCTGAACTTCATTTATTTAATAACTAATCTTTTATTGCTTTCCGTCTTTGAAAGCTGGCCGGCCAGTCTCGTTCCCACCCCCACCCCTTTTCAAGGTCTCACCTCTTTAATCATTTGGATAATGGTGAGACACACTACAAACCATTTTAATGGAAGGTTGATAAGTGAAGGCCATTTTTCCTCCTGTCTGTTTCTCAACCTAGCAGTATTTCGGATAACTTTCAATAATCCCAGCAAATCATTCATGTCCTTCTCCCACAGCCACCTTGTCAATATCCCCAGTCAACAGGTTTCTTTTGGCTCTTTTGTCTGGGAAAGTCTGCTACACAAGGCTCCAAAACTCCAGAAGAATGAGTCTGTACCTGGAATTTGTACAAACTAAGCCCTTGACTGCAAGATTAACATTTTCCTAAGTTAATAATAATAGCTACCATCTCTGAGCCATAATACTGTGCCAGGTACTGTCCCAAGCATGGTATCTGTACTACTGTGTTTAATCCTCATAAAACCTACTAGAGAATGCTCTCATGTCCATTTTGTGAGTGGAGAAACGTAGGCCTAGGACACTTACTCAAAGTGTGGTCCTCGGAGCAACAGCATTACCTGGGAACTTGATAGAAATGCAAATTCTCCAGCTCCACCACACACCTACTGAATAAGAATCTCTGGGGAGTGGTGTTCAGGAATCTGTTTTAACAAGCTCCCTTGGCAGGCTAAAGTTTGAGAAGCACTGGACTAGAAAAAGTGAGTAACTTGCCAAAGGCACAGAGCTAATAAGAGGCAGAGGGAGGCTTGGAAATCAGAGCCTGGCTGACTCCTAAAGCATTGTCAGAGGGTCTCCGAGATGGTTCACTAAATTTCAGGATTTGAAGTAAAGTTGCCTTGTACAATAAAGACATCTATTCTTTTATTTAATAAGATGTGCAGAGGTAGCTCGGTTCCAGGATTGGTTTAATTCAGCAGTTCAGTGGCTCTGTGGCTCCAGCTCCACGGCTTCTCTCTCATTCTCTTGAACTTCTCTTCAAGGTCATAAGAGGGCTGCAGCATTTCCAGGCATTACATTTTGTTCTTCAATACCTAGAGGTCAGGGGGTGAAGGCAGAAGAAGAGGGCCTGTCTCTTCTTCCATGTCTTTTTATGAGCAATAATTTTTTTCCAAGAAGTACTTTCTCCAACAGACCTCCTCTCATTCATTACTATTCAGAATTTCATCATATGCTTATTCCCAAATCAGTGCGTGGGAAGAAAAATGGAATAACATGGTTGGATAAGACTAATTAAGATTCACCTCACCTGAAGCACACGGATGCCTGAATGACCACAGTGGATGGAAGTGCTAGATCAGAGTAATGGGCACAAATTCTGAAATTGTAAGAAATAAGTGTGGATTCACAGTATCACATCAGATGGTAAGAATCCAAGAGAAAAATTAAGAGTTCATGCCATAAGAAATACAGAACCTGAAAATTTTTGAGCAGAGGAGAGGAATATGTAAGGACATCCATGGAGAGAGTCTGTTGGTGGTGTGTAGGAGAGATGGGTACCAGATTCGGGAGAAGGAGTGATGAGAGGCAGTGGGAAAAGACCAGCCATTGCTGTAGCCTTGGTACAATTTGCCAAAGGCTTGGTCTAGGTAGCTGGCAATGAGTATGAAGGATGGCTGAAGACACAAGTCATTTGGAAGGAAAATTGGGAAGAGTGGGTGACTGATTGGCCATGGGCAGATAAAGAAAGAGGTATGAGTCAGGGGTTATGGGCCATCTTCACATCTGTGACCAGTTGTTCTCCTGCTCCTCTGGGTCCAGGACGAAAAGAAAAGTGCTAACTCCTGCACAACGAAATTAGGCCAGTTACAGGAAAACTGTCAGATATATAATCGGTTATTTAGGGGTATGTGCTTAAATTCTTAAATTTGGTTCTTGGCTCTGTGGTATAATAATAATCATAGTGCCTTTATTGCCAGTCTATTATTCCTTGCTGTTTTATTCATTTATTTAAATTTATTTTTATCGTAGAAAATTTCAAACATACAAAAGTAGGAAGAATAGTATAATGAACCTGCATTAACCTATTAATCAGCTTCAACAGGATCAAATCCACCGGTCTTGTTTCCCCTATGCCCTCACTCACTCTCCCCCAGCTCTCCCCAGCCCAGGTTATTATTTTTTTGAATAACAACTTTATTGTAACATAATTTACACACCATACAATGCATCTTTTTAAAGTGGTAAGTGGAAAAAATTCAATGGTTTTTAGTACATTCACAGAATAGCAACCATCACCACAATAAATTTTAGAACATTTCATCACCCTAAAAAGAAACCCCATACCTTGTAGCTATCACCCCATCCTTGCAACCCCCTTCCTCCAGCCCTAAATTACCACTAGTCTACTTTCTGTCACTATAGATTTGCCTATTATGGACATTTCATATAAATGAAATCATACAATATGTAGTCTTTTGTTACTGGCTTCTTTTACTTAGCACAATGTTTTCAAGGTTCATCCATCTTGTAGCATATATCAGTACTTCATTTCTTTCTATTGCTGGATAATACTCCATTGTATGGATATACTACATTTTATTTATCTGTTCATCAGTTTACGGACATTTGAGTTCAACTTTTGGCTATTATGAATAAGGCTACTATGAACATTTGTGGTCGAGAACATTCATGTACAAGGAGATTTATGTTTTCGTTTCTCTTGGGCATATATCTAGGAGAGGCACTTCTGGGTCATATGGTAATTCTATATTTAACCTTTTGAGAAACTGCCAGACTGGTTTCCACAGTGGCTGCATCATTTAACATTCTCACCAGCAGTGTATAAAGATTCCAATTTCTCCACATCCTGCCCAACACTTTTTATTTTCTGCTTTTTTGATTATAGCTATCCTATTGGGTATGAGGTGGCATTTCCTTGTGGATTTTTTCTCCTCTTATTTTTATTTATTTTTTTAATTTTTATTTTATTTGTATTTTCTTAAGGATTTTATTTTTTAGAGCAGTTTTAGGTTCGTAGCATAGAGGAAGGTATAAATTCCAATATACTCCCTGCCCCACACATGCATAGCCTCCCCCGTTATCAACATTCTCCAAGACAGTGGTACATTTGTTACAATTGATGAGCCTATATTGACCCATCATAATCATCCAAAGTCCATAGTTTACATTAAGGTTTATACTTGGTGTTGTGAGTTTGGACAAATGTATAATGACATACCTCCATCATTATAGTATCACAGAATATTTTCACCACCCTAAAAATCTTCTGTGTCCTTGTTGGTTTTGTTTGTATTTCTCTGATGGCTAAGAATGTTGAACATCTTTTCATATGTTCATTGGTCATTTGTATATCTTTTTTAGAGAAATATCTATTCAGATCATTTGCCCATTTTAATTGGGTTATTCACCTTTTTATTATTGAGGTGTAAAAGTTCTTTATATATTCAAGATGCAAGTCCCTTATCAGATATATAATTTGTAAATATTTTCTCCCATTTTGTGTGTTTTCTTTTCTCTTTCTTGATGGTGCCCTTTGAAGGATAAAAGTTTTAAATTCTGATGAAGTCCAAGTTATCTATATTTTCTTTTGTCATTTGTATTTGTGGTGTCATAGCTAAGAAACAGTTGCTAATTTAAGATCACAAAAATTTATGTCTATGATTTCTTATAAGAGTTTTATAGTTTTAGCCCTTACATTTAGGTGTTTGACTCATTTCGAGTTAATTCTTATAGCTGGTGTGAGGTAGGCATCCCACTTCATTCTTTTTCATGTGGATATCCAGTTGTCCCAGCACCATTTGTTGAAAAGAATACTCAAAAGACTATTGAATTGTCTTGGCTCCCTTGTTGCAAATCAACTGACCATCATCTTCAGTTATTTTGAAGCAAATCCCAGACATCATGTCAATTCATCCCTAAATATATCTATATGTTTCTCTACACTTTAATGCCTAGTGTTTTATCTATCTCATCACTGATTCTCACAGCAACCATCAAGGTACCATTATCCACATTTAACAGGAAAGGACATTGACACTTGGAGAGGTTGGGTGACTTGCACAAGATCATGAAACTACTTAAGTGACAAAGCCAGATCCAAGGGCTGTGCCTTTCCTTTTACACCATCGTCCACTGTGGCCGAAGCACAGTGAAATATAGTCATAGTGAGGGCAGCGTGACCCAGGCAACCCTCGCCTTCAATTCCTTAAAGGTATCATTTAACTTGTTTACTTTCTTCATTGGCACAATCACCGTCTCTATTTGCCCTTCATCCAGCATTCTACTCACCAGGAGAAATAGAAAGACAGCTCTCTAAAAACCCATAGATTACCTCCTCACAACTCAGAGAAAATGTGAGGCAGAAAAATCAAAACCTCGAGGTGAAGAGACTATGAATTTGCATCAGTCTGAGAGGTAACACTGTCCACGAAGTGACGAGCAGGTTGAACAATCTTAACTTTCAAATGGAATTTGAAATTTTGTTTACTAGAAGGAAGACTTGAATGACCAAATCTTAGCACTGAAAGACACCTTCAGTAGTAGTTTGTCTGACCTCTTATTTTACATGTGGAAAAATGTCCAGTGACTTCCCCAAGGTAATAGGGCTAGTAAGTGGCAGAAAGAGGACTCAAAGGCAGGTCCTCTGATATTAGAGAATTTCAGAATTCTCTGTTCCTAGAGCCTACTGAGCACGAAGTGCCAGATAACTTGCCCTCACCAAGCAAAGGGCATGTAATAATCTTATGAGACTCTAAAAGAATTACAGGAATGTGGAAAAGGGAAAAAAAATCACTGAAGATTGGGATTTTTCTGAAGCTGCCCATGAGGAACAGATCTATCAGGTAAGAGCTATTAGGTAACAAGCAATCCAACTTCTGAGTCAGAGGGAAGAAACATGATCCAGGAATTGGAAAGCACCACACACAGTCTGTCATCTTTTCAATTAGTCAAATAAAGAGAGAGAATTGGGCTCAGACTCAACTGTAATATGCTGCCTAGCACACAACAGAAATGCTGAAGAGAGAAGATGGATTTAAAATAAGTGGGGTGAGAAAAAGATGTGCAGCCTATGCTAGAATGGTTAAGGTCTACACCAGAGGGCAGAATCCTACCAAGTTGGGCAAAGTAGGGGAGGGACATCAACCAAAGACATGGCCTTCAGGCCTGGTGCCATCTTCCCTTCTACTTAGCCCCTACCTCCACTCCAGCAGAAAGCAAACGTAGGAAAGGTCCTGATGGCAGCTGTGTATAGGTGTTGTAAGAAAAATTTAGGGTCAGCTAGACCAAGGTTCAAATTCTGATGCCTTTACCATCTAGCTATGTGATCCTGGGCTAGTCATTTCACCTCTCCAGGCCTCAGTTTCCTCCTCTGTCCAATGAAGGCTGTTGTGAGGATTAACTGAAGCAATGGTATAAAACACAGAGCACAGCTCCTGGGACATAGTGGAGGTCTCAGTAGTGAATTTTGGCACCCCTTCTTAGTCTTTCTCAGTTTTGTATGAATTTTGGTCTTTGTGCCACCTCTCCAGGTGCTCTTTGTATCTCAGGACCTGTATCTTTCAGTCTGGAATTAAATATTTCATTCTTCTAATGAGAGAATCTTAGAGCTAAAGGAGGAGAGGCCTCTGAGGAAACTGAGGCCAGAGTGTTCAAGGCAGAATGGACGTCCGGACTCTCCATCCACTGCTCCCTCCTTGGCGTCACCATGGTGTGCCTGGAATGATGGTTGCCATGACCACCTAATTATTTCCTCTAGGTCTGACCACCACGATGAACTGAAACACTTGTCAAACTCCCAGCCAAACAAGCAGCAGATGTCCAATATGAAAAACATCATTCCTGAACAATAATGTTTGGATTCCCATCCATCACAGGGACCCATCCACAGAAATGCAGGCAGGGACAGGCAGCTGTGGGGAAGGCAGGAATGAGAGCTGGGATGTAGAAGGGGGCCACACTCATGACCTGTGTCTTCCCCTGGATGAACCATGCAGGACGCACTCCTTCTTGACACGACATACTGACCAATTTATGGAGTCACTAACTGTTCAATTGGTCTTAAGACAAGTTCTGAACAGCCACACAACCGCAGTGGAGGGCAAAGTCAATGGCCTTTAGAGTCAGAGAGGGTTGGGTTCAATACCACTTTTGCCTCTGACTAGCTGACTGACTTTGACCAAATTCATTTCTCTGAGGCTCAGTTTCCTCATATAAAATGAAGATAATAATACCTGCCTCATAGAGTCAGGTATGCTTTAATCTGTGGGATTAAAGCAAAAAGCATGGGGATGTAGCACAGGGCTTAGACCTAGTAAGTCTTTGATGAATGTTCGTTATAAATTTGTTTTTAAATCATCACACAGTCTAATATACCCACTCTGCTGCAATATAACAAGATGAATGATTGCTTTTGAGAAATACAGAATCTCATCCAAACAAAAGGTGTCTTACAAATTATTTCATACAACATTCTTATTTTATGGAGGAGGAAACTGAGACCCATGGAGGTTAAGGCATTAGCCTGAGATCACACAGCTAGTTGATGGCAGGGCTGGGATTAGAAGCCAGGGTTCTAACATCCAGCATCTTATAATGCCTAAGAAAGGGAAGGAGGGAGGAGAATTAGTATTTACTATTTACTATTCACAGGTATTATTCATGAATCCTTTCATTTAATCCTTAAAGCAATAATAGAATGTAAAGTATTATACTTCTTATTTAACAAATGAGCAAACTAGACCCTCAGCTCTAACGAGCAGGGATTGTCTCTTTCTTGTCCATTCCCGTGTCCTCGCAGGCAGAACAGTGCCCGCACATGGCAGGCGCCTGGTAAATATTTGCCACCGAGCAAGGTGACAGAACCTGCCCGAGGCAGACAGCCAACAAGCGGCAGAGCCAGGACTTGAAATCAAGTCTCTCTGACTCCGGAGCCCATGCTTCTTCTGAGAGACCCGTGTGCTTTCTCCCCTAGGGAACCAGCAGGCAGGAAGGAAGAAGGAAGGAGAGACCCATTCTTTAAGAAACCTGTAAGTTCCGAGTCATTAAACTTGGCCCCCGTATGTCTATTATCTCATTTGCTTTTTACAACCACCAAGGATAACTGCTTTCCTTTTTGTTTGTTTTTAAACATATGAGGAAATGGAGGTGCAGAAAGTCTCCGTGACTCTTCCAAGGTGAAGCAGAGAGTAGGAAAGACAAGGGCTCAGACTCCGGTCCCAGACTTTCCCCTGCACCCTGGGCTCTTCTCTCTTGTGACACCACAGCTGCTTGTGGACGAGCCCAGAAGGAGCCTGTATGGTGTCAGGCCTGAACTACAGTCGGGGCAAGCATAGTCCCTTCAGGTTTGCCACTGAATTTCGGTCAGGATGCCCAGAGCTGTGGTAGCCTTCTATGACCAAAGGCACAAAGATAGAAAACCAGTAAGTTGAGGATGGCTGGTGCTTGGTGACACTGTTAGGGCTTGCAACAAACCTGGGAGTTGCCTGCTTCCCCACTCCTAGTGAAGTTCTGAAACTAAATGCCTTTGTTTCTGAAGCTTTTATTCAGAAGTTTTCCGTTATCTGCAGCCAAAAGCATTTCTGTCTGGTATGCTGTACTTTTCAGGAGCGAGGGAGTAGTAAAGACCATGGCATTTATCGTCTATTCTCTGATGGATGGGCAAATCTGTTTACTTCCGGAATTCTCAGTGTCCATATTTTTATTGGTGGGAGGTATCTGTTTGTTGAAAGTATCAGAAAAGAGCTTGAGCTAGCTTATGTGAATGAGGGGAAACTGTTATAGGAATATGGGGATATCTCATGGAAACAAAGTGCAGGGATTCAGCTAAGCCTGGCAGTGGTCTAGAATCAGGACCTCAAAAGCATTTGGCACTGTTTCTCTCTACTAACATCTGCTCTTCTCTGTGCTTCCTTCTTCCCTCTTCTCTTCCCTTCCCTTCCCTTCTCTTCCCTTTTCTTCCCCTCCCTTCCCTCCTCTCCTCTTCTCTGCTTCTCCCCTTTCCCCACCCCCCCCTTCTTCTTCTTCTCTCTCTCTCCCTTTCTCTGAAAAACATCCTCTATCAGCATCTACATTCATATGTAACCAATTCAATCACCAGGAAACAGACTGAATCTCAGGCCCAATTAAAATTTGTTGGAGAGCTGATGTGACTGGTCACACTCAGATCTTGTGTCCAATGCTGCAAAAATCAACTCTGGCCAGGAAGAAGGATCACAGAGTATGAACTTGGCTCCCCGGGAATGATCCCTGTACACCACGTAGATGATGGAAGAGAAGTTCTGACCATAGATGGACGGGGGAGACAACCCAGAAGCGGTCTATTATAAAGTCCCATCTCTTCTCTCTTCCTGAGGCATTAAGTTCTGGTTTCAGCTATTATCAAGGCCCAGTGGCCACCCCGCCCTTACTGCAGTTTGGTCTGTTATTCATTTAACACTCAACAGGCTCTACTCCAGGTGTTGGACCTGGAGCAGTGAATAAAGCTGGCTAAGTCACTGCCCTCAGAAGTCTTACACTTCGCTTTATGAGGATCTCCCATATCCTTCCAATAAGCTAACCCTTTGTCTAAGCTTATTTGAGATGGATTTTTGTCACTTCCAACCAAAATAATTCTGACTAATGCAGAAATGGATACTGAGAGTGGAATGTTACCACTGACAGATCCCCAGACGTAAAACAGCTGAGTCAGGATATAGTAGGAAGTTGTGAGGACTCTGCCATATAAGGCTGGATATTAGCAATCCTTGTTAGGCGGTAGAAAATCAGTTGGTTAAAAGATTATTAGTTGTGTGCTAGAACTCAGAGCATTGCCCACAAAATAGGAGCTTTAGGTGACCTGGGAGGAAAATGTCAAAATATTGCTACATGTGGCAACTTCTATTAAGTTACTGATTTTGGCCCATCTGATAGCAGATAGAGAACAGCTGGGCAGGTTGACAGCTCTGTTAAAAGAATTAATTTCTTTCTACCTAGTTAGAAATTTGAACCTATTAAATCAGATAATCAGTTGCCTTAAGGATACAGCCTTAAAATTGGTACACCAATTAGGATACTGGATATCTGGAAGGATTCAGAAGATTCCAGGAAGACCAATGCCCCAAGATTGCTTCTGACTAACTCTGCTGTGCATCCCCCATCTGAGAGGGTTGTAAATGCACATTTGGATGGGTAGTGAAGTTGAGAAAGGAGCCACATGGTAGGAAAGATGAACCTTGTCTTGCTACTCCAGCCTATTGTTCTTCAAACTCAGAGGCAGAGGCCAATAAGCTAAGATTTAGGGAGATGAGCAGAGTCCTCAAGTTTGATATTAAGAAACATCCTACAAGAGTGAGGTCCAAATTAAAAAATAAAATTTTGAGAAGATTTCTGCTGTTGGCTACCAGCAAACTGAGTCTCCCATGAGTCCTCTCTCCCCTAGCCCGATGCAATCAATAGGCCCAGCTAAGAAAGAACTTAAAAGAGTTGTGCTGTAAGAAATACTCGAGCCTAGTAAATAGAGACCTGTGCTTCTTCAACCCTGAAAGCAACCCTTAGTCTACATTCATGACCCAAGCAGAAATGAACTGTCAAGGTGGTTCAGTGCCCAATAATGGAACCCTTCTCAATTCTCCTTCAGTTTGGGCACTGATTAACACTGGCCAGAGGAAGCCCACCCAGTGAGTAGAACCCAGGGCAGCTAGAAGGATTGGTCAAGAAACAGACATCCGTGAGAGTGAGTGGCCCGACAGAATCCAGATGATGCTCTACCCTGGTGACTCAGTATCGTGTTGCTTCCCCTAATCCTCACTAAGGGAGTCTTGTTATCCTTTACTTCCCTGACCCTTGGATAATGAGTGTACTGGGCGGTTAAGTACGTTATTTAGCCCTTAAAATCTCAAGGAGCCACAGAAAGCTATGTTTAAGAGGAGGAATTGGCAGTCACCAGAAAACCAGAGCTTGGAAATCACTGGCCCATGGTTTCACCTCTGGATTCATCAGTTGGATGGGGCTTAAGTTTTTTCCTTTTGGGAAAGAGTTGACTTTGGATGAAACGAGATGGTTTGTGCAATAATAATAGCTAATATTTATTGAATCCTTACTAAGGGCCAGGCACTGGTCTAGGGCTTTATGGGCATGACTCATTTAATTTTCCCAATTATCCCATGAGATGGATACTGTTATTGCCTGCATTTTACAGAGGCAGTTAAGTGCCTTGCCTAAAGTTGAGCTGAGATTTGAATATATGGTTTGGGTTCTTAACCATTATATTGCATTTATTTTTAGGTTACTTACCTTGTTGGATTTTGCTTTTATTTTCTTTGACCTCCTATACTGTTGCTTCTTCTTGGCATCTTCTTTCTACTGATTTTTTGAGGTACAATTGACGTACAATAACCAGCACACATTGATGAGTTTTGACGTATGTTTGCACCCATGAAAACACCACTGCAATTCAGATAAGCAATATATTCACCACCCCTCCCTCAATTTTCCTCCTGGCTCTTTGTAATCCATCTCTTCTCACTCTCTCCCCCATTCCCAGATCACCACTGATCTGCTTTCTGTCACTATAGATCAGTTTGCATTTTCTAGAATTTTATGTAATTGGAATCATATAATATGTACTCTTTTTCTGTCTTCTTTCACTCAGCTTAATTATTTTGAGACCCATCCATGATGTTTAGTATAACAATAATTTGTCCTTTTTTATTTCTATGGATTTTATTGTATAGATGCTGCTATGTATAGCACTTTACATAACTGTGCAAATATAGCTCCTATGAATATTCATGTACAAGTCTTTTTGTGGGCATACACTTTCAATTAAATAAATATCTAGGAATGCAATGGCTGGGTTGTATGGTAGATGTTTGTTTAACTTTTTATGAAAATGCCTAACAGTTTTCCAAAGTGGTTGTACTATTTTACATTCTCACCAGCAATGTTTGAGAGTTCCAGTTGCTCCACATCCTCATCAACACTTGATAAGATCAATCTTTTTAATTTTAATCATTCTAGTGGGCATGTAGAGGTATTTCATTATGGGTTTAACTGGTGTTTCCCTAATGATTAATGATGTTGAGCATCTTTTCATGTGCTTATTTGCCATCTACATCACCTCTTTGTTGAAATGCCTGTTCAAATCTTTTGTCCCTTTTATTTTTATTGGGTTAATTTTTTTTTTTTTTTAATTATTGGCCCCAGTTCTTCCCTCTGGAGTCAGCTTCCTTTTTCTCTGAGAGGACATGCCACAAATTAGAACACAGATCGAGAAGATGAGCATGGTTTAGTAGCTAGGGCACAGGTTTGGAAATAATCAGGTATATTTAGACTTGCATTTCAGCTCTGCTACTTGATAAGTTAAGTCACCTTGGGCAACTCAGTTAACACCCCTGCACCTCAGTTCATTTGTCTGTAAAATGGATCTAGTGAACCTATCTCCTAGTGTTTCTATAAGGAATAAATGAAACACTGTTCTTAAATAAATGGCATAAAACAGTGGAAATAAGCTTGTTAAGGCCATGTTCTAAAAAGGAGGCTGCTTATGAGAATTTTGATTGTAAGAATTATTAGAATCCCCTCAATGACAGATATTCACATATAATAATATCTGGAGGGGCATCTTGCTTATTGTTTCCTTTTTCTCTCCTCTTCCGTACATATAATATACACAGTTTGCAAAAGAAGTTTATCATACTCACACCAGACACACCCCAATAATATCACACCCCAGTACCACCTGCTGAGGTCCTAGTCTCTCACCAGGGATTCGGGAACCCTCTGATCTAGAGGCTCCTCTTCTCAGTCATCCTGTTTTTACACTGCCCTCATCCCTCTCTGAGCCAGCCCTGGTGGTCTAGTGGTTGAGATTCGGCATTCTCACCACCACTGCCCAGGTTTATTTCCCGGTCAGGGGACCACACTACGCATCTGTCAGTGTGTCATACTGTGTTGCCGTGATGCTGAAAGCTATGCTACCAGTATTTCAAATACTAGTAGGGTCACCCATGGTGGACAGGTTTCAGCAGAGCTTCCAGATAAGACAGACTAGTCCTTCTTCCTAGAAGGACTTGGCCACCCACTTCCAAAACAATTGGCCATGAAAACCCTATGAATAGTAGTGGAATATTGTCTGATATAGCACAGGAAGGTGAGAGGATGGTGCAAAAAGACTGGGCAGTGTTCTGCTCTGCTGTACACAGGGTCACTAGGTGTCAGAAATGATTCGACAGCACTAACAACAACATCACTTTCTGTGTTCCTCCCTGTCTATATTCTATTCAGTTAGACAAAACCATGGTCATTTCCATGTGGGTTATTATTTTTTTTTGGTGAGGAATATTGGCCCTGAGCTAACATCTGTGCCCATCTTCCTCTATTTTGTGGCAGTGGGTCACTGCCACAGCATGGCTTGATGTGTGGTGTAGGTCTGCACCTGGGATCTGAACCTGCAAATCTGGGCCACCGAAGCAGACTGCACCAAACTTAACCATTATGACACCAGGCTGGCCCCATGTGGGTTATTTTTTTAAAGTAATGGTAGAGAATCCTCAGTCTCTCTGTCTGCAGGGGCTTAAAGATACAGATGGTCATCAACCGCTAACAGGGAGGTTTATTTTCCTCCATTGTGCACAAAGCACAGTAGTAGCTCTGTGGATCTCTGGCCCCTGCTCTGAGCATCTGCATGGGCATTGAGCTGCCCATGCTGGGTTCTTGGTGGGAAGAAGGGCAGGGCAGGAGAGCAGGATGATAGCTATTGCCCCTGGTTCTCTGACAAGAAAAGAGCAGCTTCCAAGCAGGGTTCAACCTGCAAAAAGGCTCCCCTGCTGTGCAGGAATTATTCACTCTAGGATATGCTTCCTGTGCAGTAACAACAAATACTCCCACTGGCTGTAGAAGCTCAGAATTTGACAGTTTAACTATTTCATGCCCAGTCTTCATGAGCTACAAAATCCCCTCCACAATGCTGTGCACATAAAGGGCACTCAGTAATGGTAGTTTTCTTCCTAACTGATTTCTACTCCCAAACAGGTATGGGGGCCATCTCTCCAAGTTCCCCTATGGTTGATGTTGCTAAGGTCTAAGTGTCATCACTACCACTTGCCCAGGGGTCACTTCAGTCCCTGTGAGGCCTGGTCCCTTAGTCCTGTTCTGGATGAACCCAACAGCTAGCTTTGTAGAAGATGCCAAAGGGCCTGTGGAACCTCACAGACTCATTAAAAGGATAAACAGCCTTCCCAGTGTTTAGGGCTTAGATGCTTCCTGAAGAACATCTGGTACTCTCTACCCTAAGGAAACATGACAATATCTTGAAGAAAAGGCAGGTGAGATATCTGAGACAGCCATCTCTCTCACTAAATGAAAACTTTCTAGTCCTTTTGGTAGAGAAATTCATAAAAATAAACCTGCAGTAGATTACAAAGGTCACGTGGAAGGAGAAGTTGCATTAAACCCAGAGTCCTAGGGGATGCCACAGAAAGACTGGCTTAGACTCAAATGCTAATAGCCCTGTTGATGAGCATGGACAATATGATTACACAGGGACAGCAAGGCCAAGTTTCTGCACTCTCTCCCCAGCTGGCAGGAGCAAGCTTCCTGGAATGGCTCCCTCCTACCTCCCATCCTCTCTGCATTTAAAAAACTTCTGGGAATCTCACTTCCTGCCTTAAGCCTTTCAAACAAAAGGAAAGAATTGAGAAATCACCCTTTACATAAACCTCAGTGCCTTACCTTAAGGCACCATAATTAGAAAACAAAACAAAACAGTAAATTAATTATTTTATAGAGCAAAGTGTTAAGACTAGAAAGAATACTGGGCAGAGTTTAAGGGACATCCAGAGAGTGAGATCACAGGGGGCTTGTAGAGAGCTGACTATGTGCCTGGCTCTCCCTGTGCTGGGCAGCTCATCCTTTGGGGGTAAGGATTGTAATCCCCAGTTTATGAGTGAGGGGACAGAGGCTCGTGGAGTTTGAAGAATTTGTCTCAGGTCACACAGAGATTAGCAACAGACGTGGGATTTGATCATGAGTCAGTCTGATTTCTAAAGCTCATGAATTTCCTCCTATATGCTTTTTAGATTTTTGCACAGACTATGCCCCTCATTCTACCCCCACCTGTACCCCACACAGCCAACCCCTCTGGTCTCTGGCCATGTAATGCCTCAGACCCCTCACTGTGCCTACCAGCGCTTGTTGTTTTCTCCATTCTTCACAGTTTTCCTAAAGCATAATCATAAGCCAGCTGGTTGGAACTACCTGCAATCTCTACCCCCTCATATTCGCCTGGCCTCTCCAGTGGTCTACTGAGGGGCCTTTATGGAGGAGAGCACTGCCTTACCCTAGCTCCCACAGTGAGGAGCAGGGTCTGAGTCTTCCTGTTTCAAAGCTGGCACTGTTGTTCCAGCTGTTCATTCAATCCCTATTCTTTGTTATGTTAGTGATGGTGTGTGTTTGTTTTTTCATTGGTTGGTCCGAGAGCAGCTCTGCCCTCAAAGCTCATTTGGTGAACACAAATAAACGACATCCCCTCAGCCCACTGGTGATCAAGCCCTTCTCCAACTCCGGTTAGTGGCTCCACCCACTTCTTTAAGGGGTTCAATTTCAGAAACCTCTCTTGACAATTTAGGACACAAAGATGGATGAGACATGATTTTAGCCTACTAAGAGCTCACGACAGCATTCAGTGTTCAGTTCAAAAAATGGAAGCCATTCTAGATATTTCAAGAAGAAAGGATTTCAATATGGGGATTGGATGCTTGTCAAATCATCACAAGGGCAGGAGGAGTGGATTGTAGGCTCCAGTGATGACCTCCAGAGAGAGCGGCTCCCTCTGCTCCATCAGGAAGGTGGAAATCAGGGGGCCTAAAATTGAATATTGAGTTCTAGATTCTAGAATCTGTAACATATCACATACTCTCAATCTAGGAGTCAGAGAGCCGGCACTGGGAGGCTGTTATTGCTGCAGTTAAAACTGACTCTTGACAATCATAGAACTGTTGACCAGTTACTGGAATATGATGCAGAAAAACTTCATATCTCCACAACTGTGCTTCCCAGCAGGAAATATCTAAAACAACAAGATTTCCTTTGTTTCATTTCTACTTTTCAAATCGCACACATATGCATCTATTTGTGGAACTTAATTTGCATTCAGAACCATGTCTACAGGGAAGTCTGAAAAATGGACTTGCTATAGAAGATGAGAGTAGATACTGGGAGAATAACTAGCAGTGTGTTCCAGACTCATGAACATATATGTGCACTGAAGAGTTAGAGAAAGCATGCCATACAAGGTAAATAGGTCACAAAGAAGGGAAATCAGTTCTACCTGGGGTTCAGGGAAAGTGGCAGAGAAGAGGTTCCTCCTGCTGGGTCTTGAAGAATATCCCATAGAAGTTTGCCTCAAAGGGGGCTGAAGGGCATTTGGGGCAGAGTAAGCATTATGAGTTAAGGCAAGAGTATGACAAAGCATAGTACACCTAGAATCAGCCTGTGCTTTCTTTGTCTGGAACAGAAGGGAAAAAGAGGAGGGCGTTGAGCAACGAGGTCCAAGAGGTGGCAGCACCCAGATCAAGGCACACCTCACGCGCCACGCTCAAGAGCTCCGACTTTCTCCTGGAAGTGATGGGGGGACCTTTGGAAGGTTTTACATAGGGGAATGACGAGATAACATGGGTTTTAGAAAGGTCACTCTGGATGCTGTGTGGAAGAAACACTGGCAGGAGGAGAAATGGAATAAAGAGAGCAGTTGGGAAGATATTGCAGTATGGTAGACTACACATGGTTAGTACCTAAACTAGGACTATGGATGTTGGAGTGGGAAAGAGAGGGCTTGGAATATATCAGGAGGTTGGATCAATAGGACTTGAGTGAGCTGAAGTAACTGGGAACAATTATTGCACGTACGCTATGTGCCAGGCTCTATTCTACACACTCTGCGTGTATGAATTCATTCAGTCCTTACAAAACTCTACGAAGTAGGTTCTATTATCAACCACATCAACAGATGTGGAAACTGAAGCACAGCTGGCAAATGGCAGAGCCAGGATTTGAAGCCAGGTCATCTAGTGTTAGAAACAAACACTCAACCACTTTGCTATGAAACGTCTCCGCTCTTAGTGATAAAATTTGCTTTCCCGTACTTTATGAATTTGCATTTCACTTATGAATTCTGGTTTGGACCCTGAATCAAGAGTTCTTTTAACCTAGGCATTCATGGATGAATTTCTGCATGTCTAATGAACCCTGAAATTGTAATCAAGTTTTTTCATTTTTTCAGCATTTGTGTATTATATTTCTGGAAGTTGTAGCCAGGCTTATCAAATGGGTTACCCAGGATTCTTAAATGGGTCTTTGACCTAAAAATACATTTAAGAACTTTGCCTTAGAGCAATTGTTCTTAAGGTGTGATCCTTGAGCCAGCAGCATCAGCATCTCCTGGGAACTTGCTAGGAATGCATATTCCTGGGCCCCACGGAAGACCTACTGAACCAGAAACTCTGAGGGTGGGCCCAGAAATCTGTGTTAATAAGTGTTCCAGGTGCTTCTGATGTTTGCTCAAGTTCGGGGACGACTGCCTCAGAGCAAGCATAAGCATGAGTGATATGGCAGCAGTGGCTGTTCGCTGACCCAGGTGGGGCCTTCACAGTGGATGTGGTATCAAGAAGGATAGAGCAAAACCTTAGAAGCCCAAGATCTTCTTTGGACACTCTCAGGAAGGAATATAAGCTCTGAAATGTGCAATATTTTGGACAAGGCATTCACTGGGGGCTTCTGTGGAGCTCAGAACAGGCATTTCTGGAAACTGCTGGGGTCTCGACTTGCAGCTGAGCAGATGCAACCTGTAGACTTGCGCACCAATCCCACAACGCCTCGAGGCCAGCCTCCCCCTCTCTCATACAGTTTCTTCTAGGGCTGCAGTTTAGATATCTTGTTTCATCCAAAGTACACAGACCTCTAATGACATTTCAGCAGAGGATAACCTGCCTGGGCTCCCAGGGCATTTAGTATCCACTGACACCCTAACTGCTCACCGTGAGGTGCCAGGGCCTCTGGTCCACACCTCACCCGGTTGACACCACAGCTGTGCAGCCTGTGCAGGATTCCTGCCCACAATGCCAGTCTCTTTCTACATCTTCCTGGGAACACGAAAGGGAACAACCTGCAGTGCTGGGTGATGGGAATGGCAAGGATTCCTGTGCCCCACTCCCCTGCTGCCCCTCCCCTCCAGACACCCAGGCCCAGCTCCTTCTTTCTGCTAAGTCACAAAGCTGGAAAGCTCTCAGGGCAGGGAGAGAGCATGTGCCTGCTGGTTGGCTTGGAAAGGTTCTGGGAACTCACTGTGATCTAAACAACTATTCCAGTTATTCATGTGACTCAGCCCCTGAAAGCAAGCGGGATCTTCCTGTGTCCACAGGGCTGGGTGTTGCTGACTCAGTGCTGAAGAGGGCACCTTGTCAGCCCTCCTGGGCTCCCAACTCCTCCCCCCTCCCCTTCGTCCCCAGAGGACACCAAAGGGAAGCAGACAGTGGGGGTGAACTTCCCGGCGTGCTCAGTTTCATTTCTAAATGAGCAGCCAACCTCCTCGCGTTACAGCTCTCACCACGTACATCTGCCAGTCTTCTGGGCATGTTGGAGAGGAAGTAATCAGGAACAGTCACACACAGGTATCACGCATTCACATGTGCATTTAGCACGTATTTATCCAGCACCTACTATGTGCCCAGCTAAATGCTAAGGACTGGGATCCAGAGAGCCGTGACTGTATCCACCCACATCTTTCAAGGGTCTGGTGGGGAAAAGGCACTAACAGCCCTTTAGGAAGTAATGGACAGAGTGCTGCAACAGAGCTATAGAGACTCTGGGGACCGCCGAGTGGCGAGCGGCAACCTTTTCTAGGTGCCTGGAACTCCTCTTTGACATGCAGCAAAATTCAGAGTGGGGGTGGGAATTACTTTTGTTTATGGGAGCCAGAGAGAGAGAAGAAAATGCCAGGAACCAACATGGCACAAGGGAAGGACTTTCTGGAAGAAGGGAGGCTGAAGAAGGAGGCAAAAGGGCGGGGAGACTTAACTGGTAAGTCTTAGAGTTTTGCCGAAGGGCCTTTCCTTAACTTGAACTTGTGACACACTACTAGGCAGGAGGGCTCAATTTCCCCGAAATTGTAAATGAACTGCTCGAACTTTTCTCCTTCATTTGAGGAGGAAACGGAGGAGACAAGAAAGATCACATGCTGTTGGATGAAAACTAGAGAAAAAGTAAAGACGTTAACGTGGTATCTACTCTGTATCAAAGCTTTACATGTATGGTATCCTATGTCATTAAATATGAAAAGAACACACACACACACACACACACACACACACACACACCAGATCCTGAGGCGCAGAGGGGTTAGATAACCTGCCCCGAGGGTAGCTGAGCTGAGATTAAGGCCTGTGTTCTTGCCATTTAGAAACTTACTGTGCATGAACGTACGTAATGTAAAGAGACGCTCATATCTCCATTTTACAGATGAGAAAACAGAGGCTTGGAGAAGTTAATCACCCTCTCCAAGGTTATACAAGTAGTCAGTGAGGTAACAGGACTTCAGACCCAGGTCTGTCTGAATTTAAAGTCTGGGTCCTTTCTACCACACCACTTGCTTTGTTTTCCATTTTGAGACCAGATTTCACCTCTCTTTAGTATCTACTGTCTGAACCTCTGTAAAAATGGAACCTGATGTTGTCATCCAGGACTATGGTTATCTACTGTAATGTTAGAATTAAAACACTTAATCATAACTCCAAGCATACTTTCTTATTTATTCATGCATTTCAAAAATTTATGTCAAATATTCATCTAGTTGTGCCAGATACACGGTCTTGAGAAAAGAGCAATCAAAAAGGCAGGCATTGGGGCTGGCCCTGCGGCCTAGTGGTTGAGTTCAGTGTGCTCTGCTTCAGTGGCCTGGGTTCGGTTTCAGGGTGTGGACCTACACCACTCATCAGCAGCCATGTTGTAATGGCGACCCATATACAAAATAGAGGAGGATTGGCAGAGGATGTTAGCTCAAGGTGAATCTTCCTCAGCAAAAAAAAAAAAAAAAAAAAAAAAGGCAGGCATGGTCCTTTCTCCTCATGGAGCTTTCAGTATAATGGGGACAGGAAATCAGGAAATAAGTTATATTACCAACCAGTTTATTATAATTGCAGTAAGCGGTATAATAATGACAGCTAAGACTTCAGTTAAACTTAATACGTACCAGGAACTATTCTAAATATTCTATATAAATTAATTCATTTAATTCTCACAGGCCAAAGAGGGAAGCGGAGAAATCAATGAAGGCTTCCTGAAGGAAGTGTCAGCTCAGCCTGGAAACAGGAGGAGTTAGCAATGCTGAGGAGGGGACGGGCAGGGAAGAACAGTACAGTCTAGGACCGTGAGTCCAAGTAGCCACCAGCCAGATGAGGCTACAGAGCACTTGAAATGCGGCTCATTTAAATTGAGGGGTGCTATAAGTATAAACACATACTGGCTTTCAAAGACTTAGTACAGCAAAAAAATATTGTAAAATATCTCATTAACTTTTTTGTATTGATTACATATTGACCTGAGGATACTTTGGATATACTGGGTTAAATCAAAGGTATTATTAAAATTAATTGTACCTGTTTCTTTTTAGTTTTTTTAAATGTGGCCACTAGAAAATTTTAAATTATGTGTGTAGCTCACGTTATATTTTGCTTGGACAGTGCTGCCCTAGAAGGCTGGGAGGCCTCAGGGAACAGGCACATCTGGGGAACTAGAGCCTGGAGCCGGTGTGGAGCATGAGGGGAGGAGAGACAAGAGGATGCTGAAGGCTAAGGTGAACTACAGTCCTCTATCCTGCGGGTCACAGACAGTAACTGCAACCTCCATAAGCCCCAAATCTGAGATGCTGAGGCCCTCTGACTTACTGAAAATTGACTCTTCCTCAAAACCAGCTCTAGCTGTGAGCCAGGGAACGGTTAATGCCCTTCTTGAGTCTGGTATTGTAGACAGAAGAGGTAAGAACAATAAAAAACGAAAAAAAAAAAAAAAAGAGAAAAGTAAAAGTAAAGAAAAATGGAGGAGCATCTTAGAGTAAAAGTCAAGTCCCTAACAATGGCCCCCCAGCCGTATAAACTCTCCTGCTTACCTCTCTGATCTCATCTCCTACCTGGCTCCTCCCTCTACCTCATCTCTACTCCAGTTACACTAAGCTTTTTGCTGAGCCTCAAACATACCAGACATGCTCCTGCCTCAGGACCTTTGCACTGGCTGTTCCCCTTGCCTGAAACATTCTTCCTCCAGCTATCACATGGCCAACTACCTTAACTCCTGATTCAAATGTCACCCTCCAATAAGGCCTACCGTGATCATCTTATTTAAAATTGCAACCCCCATTGGTACTCTCTTACCCGACTCTTGTTTTGTTCCATAGCATTTAGTACCTTCTTTTTTTTTGAGGAGGAGGATTGGCCTTGTGCTAACATCTGTTGCCAATCTTCCTCTTTTTTTCTTTTTTCTCCCCAAAGTGCCAGTACACAGTTGTGTATCATAGTTGTAGAGTTGTAGCTCTTCTATATGGGATGCTGCCTCAGCATGGCTTGATGAGCAGTGAGTAGGTCCATGCCCAGGCTCTGAACCACGAACCCCAGGCCACCCAAGCAGAGTGCGTGAACTTAACCACTACGCCACCGGGTGGGTCCCTATTACCTTCTAACACACTCAATAATTTACTCTTTTATTATGTTTACTGTTAAATCTCCCTACTAGAAAGCACACTCCCTAAAGACACTGAGCTTGGTTTTGTTTCCTGCATTGTCGCCAACACCCAGACAGTGCCTGGCACAGAGTAGCTGCTCAGTCAACACTTTTTTGAATAAAGGAAGGTGTGCGGCCCTGCTAAGGGCAGTCCGGTTGGTGAATAGGCATCCTCCATGCACGCTCTCCTCTCCTGAACAAAAGGACCTTTTCTCCCTATCCTGCAGCTGGACTCGATTCACTCTGCTGCCCACCTAGCTTTTCCTGCTCAGCGCTCTGCCCTGTTCTGGGTCCCCCACATCCGTCTCCCAAGAGGCTACAGCAAGCAGGTGATGCAGCGGAAGGCCCCCTGGACTGGGAGTTGGGATTCCCGGGTGCCCCCCTGGCTTTGCTCTAATGCAGGCCCCTCGCCCCACCTGTTTCCCCAGCTCTCAAGGGTTCTCGGCTCACGGGGAGGCCGAACGAAGTACTTAGTGCATGAAGGAAGAAAATGTGGGAGAATGTTCCATGCAGGGCAGTGGTTCTCAGGGCATGGTCCCTGGACCAGAAGCATCAGCATCACCTGGGCACCTATTAGAGCTGCGTTAGTCTCAGGCTCCACCCTAAACCCACTGAAGCAGAAACAGTGGAGGGGAGGGGCCCAGCAACGTGTTCTAATAATAATTAAATTAGTAGTTCAATCAATTTTTGATTTAATTAATTGATGGAGCTTGCAGATGCTTCTGTGGCACTCGTGGGAACCCCCGGGCTGGGGGAGAAGGGGGACTGCGCTAGAACCTTGAAGGCAGCGAGGACTTCAAAGGTCAGGCGCGAGGACAAGTCCCGGGGCGGCCCGCCCGGGCCGGCTCCTGCGTCAGAGGCCCCGCGGGGTGGTCCCGGCCCCGGTCGCCCCGGGAAGTCAAAGGCCAGCGCTGCCAGGGCCCCGCCCGCCGCCCCCGCAGGGAAGTCCCCGCGGGAGGCCGTGACCTGCCGCCGCGCTGGTCCTGCTGGGGCTGCCCGCGCCGGCGCCCTCGCGGTGCTCCCCCGCCGGTCCCCGCCCCGCCGGCGGCGCCCCTCCCTCCTCGCCCTGCCTCTCGCAGCCCGCTCGGTTCTCCCCAGCCCTTCTCCCTTTCCCTTCTCAGCGGGTCTTCTCACGAGAGGCCCTCAGGGCCCACACGTGCCCCAGGCGGTCAGCGGTGACAGCAGGGACCTGCTGGCAGGGAGCTTCCCGGGTCTCGGCTCAGAGTCCCCGCATCCCCATCGTCCGCTGTTCTCTCTTCGCCCCCCCTTCTCCTCCCCCCAGCATTTGTTCGTCCTCTCCCTCTCCTTCTTGTAAAGGAACTTTTCTTCTGGAAGATCCCACAGGAGGATTAAAAAGCCTACTTTTGTCTGACTTCTAGAAGGTTGCGATTAAAATGTCCATCTTACCACGAAGCATGACAATTTAAACTGTTGTCAGCTAGTAACACCTTAAACCAAAATTCGTTTATTATCCTAAAGCAGACAGCCATGTCTCATGGGGGTCACCTAGCTGAGAGAAACTAGTATTGACCTACTTTCGCCTTTGTGCTGGACACTCATTTATTCAAGAAAATGTATGCCTTCATCCAGCCATTTATTGAGCACCTGGTACCTGCCAGACCGTGTTCAGGATGAGCACTGTCCAATAGAAATAATAATATGAACCACATATGAAATTTAAAATTTTCTAGTAGCCACATTAAAAAAAGGAATAAAACAAATATTAACTTTAATAGTATATTTTATTTAACCTAATATACCCAAAATATTTCAACATGTAATCAACATAAAAATTATCAATGAGATATTTACATTTACATTATTTTTTTTCACACTGAGTCCTTGAAATTCTGTGTGCATGTTATACTTCCAGCACATCTTAGGATGAGGCATGTTTCAAGGGCTTAACAGCCACATTGGCTAGTGGCTGCTGTACTAGACAGTGCAATTCTAGACACTTGGAGAACACCTATGAATAAGGCAAAGGAAGAGGGATGTAGGAAGAAATATTCAGTAAACGCATGAACAAATAAGATAATAAATAGTGTTAAATGCTATGAAGAAATTAAAACAAAATAGTGACATAGAACGACTGGACATTATCTTCTTTAGCCCTTTCAACCCCCCTTCAAGTTGAATAATACCATCTAACAACATGACAGATATGAAAACTGAGGCTGGGAGACCACGCAACCAGCCCAAGCACCTACAGCTGTAAGTTGTATGGCCGGGATTCAAATCCCCGTTTGACTGACTCCCAGGCTGGTTCCTATTACCTTCAAGGCTGGGTTCAAGGCCAGGCTACCACCAAGAAGAGGGAGATGAGCAAAGAGATGTGGAATGGCTTAGGAGTGGAAACTTTGGAGTACTGGACTAGGAGTTGGGTGCTGCTGTGTGTTATTAAGTTTCGTGACCTGTCTGGGCCCTCCTCTTAGAGGAAATGGAGAGCTTGGCTTGATGGCCACACAGGCCTCTCCCGGTTGTAACATGTAGGTTTAGCACATAGGCTCTGGACTCAGACTAGCTGGGCTGGAAACCTGCTTCCACTCCTGACTTGCTGTGTGATCTTGGACAAGTCATGCAAGCTCTCCTGGCCTCAATTTTCTCATCTGAAAGATTCCTGTAACTATTTCTGCCTCCACGGGCGGAGGACAGGATTAACGGTTTATGTTAAGCGTTTGGAAGGGTATCTACTTCAAAGTAAGCACTCAGTGGATGTTAGCTTATTTTTCTGTTATCCCAGCTCTATCCTACAGGCTCCTCAGCGAGGCTAGGGATGGCCTGGCCTTGCCCTGTGGTTTGTATTATTATTTCCATTGGACAGTGCTCATCTTGAACAAGGCCTGGCACATACGTGGTGCTCAATAAATCGTTGAATGAATGCGTACATTTTCTTGGATAAATGAGTGTCTTGCCCTGCAGCCCGGCCTGTGTGGTGCCCGGCTATGTCCAGTCTAAGCCCTTTCTTTCCCAGAGCAATGGAAATCCTGATCTCTGTTCTTGACTGTGAAGGCCCGGAGGATCTCAGGAGTCTTGGAACTCAGTGGATTTTCAGTCAAGGCCTTTTTAACTGGCCCACCCACAAAGGGGGTAGTTTTGTGCAGAATAGTCAGAAACTTTTCATCATCAAATGTACCTGCTCTCACAGAGATTTTGTGCAAAGGCAGCAAGGCATGAAACAGCAAAAGACTGGACACAAAAGTCGAAGTATTTTTTCCTTAGTTCGGGTGTCCAGGGTCTGGACATGCTGAGGACAGCATTGCATGGTACTAAAGAGCTGGGAGCTGCGTGGTGGTCGATGGGTTGGTCATCCTAAGTGGGAGACTTTAAGTGTTTTGAGTTTCAATTTTCTTTATTTGAAAATGAGCTTAATAGCAACATCTGTCTCATGGCATATTTGTAGAAATGAAATGAAATGTTGCTTGTAAGCACTGAACACATGGCTAGCCCCCAGTAATCATATAATAAATGTTGGCAGCCCTCATAGATTTTGTACACTTGGCAGTAGAAAGACTTGTATTTGAGTCTTACCTCTATCACTTACAAGCTGTGTGACCTTTAGCCAAATCAGTTAATATCTCTGAACCTTAGTTTCTTCATCTGAAAAATGGGAACAGAACTATTATGAGTACACTCTGCCACAGAGTGTCTTCACAGATGTCAAATAAGGTTCTGTCTGTTCATGTGCTTTGCAACTGTGAAGTGCTGTGCCCATGTTGATTATTCTTGGTAATTGTTTTTCTGTCAAGGCTTTATATCCAGTCCTCTGCTGATCTGAGTTGCCTCATCTGCCTTTGTAGTAGAAAACACAGAGAACTCAGTCTTGTTTAGCTCTGTTCCAGCAGTGCTCAGCAAAATCCGTGGGTGCCAGGAGTGCCGGGATTAGTAAAGCTAGGAGTCCGAGGGTCACTTTCTCTGCTACACGCTGGTCATTTCACTTTTGACCAGTCATTTAGCTTCTCTGACCTATTTCCTTGTCTCCAAAGTAGGGATAGACTTAATATTGACTTGCCTACCTCTTGGGGTTGTTCAGGATGATGCAAAGAATTAAAAAGCATGTTGAGCATCATGAATCTTTACACGAGTGTGAGGGAACGGTCCCCAGCGTTATTCCCCACGTGCAGCTTGCCTGCCTCCTGCGGGCTCCCAGGCCTGCAGGGAAGTCATGCAGAACCACTTACAGTTTCCTGCCCAGCTCTCTGCTGTTTCAGCCTCGGTGCCTCTGCACTTTGCACAGGCTGGTTTCTCTGCCTGGAATGCCCTTCCCCTCATCCTTCAACTTTACCCTTACTCATTCTCCAAGGCCCAGCTCCAAAGGGTCTCCTCTCTAAAATCCTCCCAGACCCACCCAGCCAGAGTCCATCCCACAGCGCCCCTCTGTGACCAGTACAGATTGCCGTCATCTCTCTTGTCACCCTACGTCCCTCCTGTTGTTCTCTCATTCATGTAATGACATAGACTCTGGAACTGGGGTTCAAATCCTGGCTCTGACACTTCCTGGTTGTGTTACTTTGGGGAAGTTACTCACCTTCTCTGTTCCTCAGTTTCCTAATCTGTTAAGTAGGGATGATAACGACACCTCCCTCCTACAGCTGTTGTTGAGGAGAGCCACAGTAAACGCTTAGAATAGTGGCTGATGCATAGTAGGTGCTTTGTAAGTTTCAACTTTTATTAATGTTTCTGTCTTTCTTATCTGACGGCAAGGACTGGGTCTTATCCTCAGTGCCTAAACCACAAGCCCTGACACATAGGAGGGGCTCAACAAAGGATTGTTGAATGAATGACTCAGAGAATCCCATGTGCCTTGAATTCTTGTGTCCCTATTCAGCCCTCTCCCTACCCCCTGGGCCCTGCCTGCTCTCCAGTTTTCCACAGAAATGGGTCTTGCAGCTTCTGCTTTCCATTCAGTACCAGGGCTGCTTTCCCAGCTTCCTATTTGGCTTTCTGACTCAGATTCTTCCTGTCCCACCCAGCCCACAGCCCTGCTTGAGACCCAGCCTGCAAAGACATTGTTCCCTCTGCTCATCCTCTGCTTCGGATCCCCCCAGATTCCATATTCTCTACTGAATTAATTCAGAGGTCTTCAGCCAGAAGTTTCAAGGTCCTCCAGCATTTGGGTCCCCACAACCACTAATTTATCTTCTCACTGCTTGCCTGGGCCCTTCTCTGAGCATGGCAGGCCCCTCACCATCTTATCCACCCACCCATCCATCCCTCACTCATCCACCCACCCAACCACCCACCCATCCACCTTTCCATCCATCTATCCATTTATCCACCAAGGCATTCGCTACGTACCTGTGACTCCCCAGTCACTATGTGGAATACAGCACTGGTCCCCAACTTCATGTAGTTTATAATCTACCAGGGGAAATTAAGTAACTGAACTACAATTTGTGGCAGAAGGTAGTTTGTTTCATATGAGTGCTAAAACAGGTTTTTAAATTAGAGTCCATGGATGAGGGAATCCCACACTTCAGGAAATCTGTGAACGCCTTAAAATTTTAAGCAAAACTGTGTGGATAAGAAGGTGTGCCTGGTGCCTATTTATATGCATGTACATTTTCAGGGGAAAGGCTCCATGGCTCTCATCATATTGTCAAAGGGGGGTCCCCAGGAAGCACTAGGGGCTGCGTAAGGAAAAGCCTGGGAAGAGATAGTCCTACTCCAGGGCCTTGAAGGGGAGAAAAAGTGAAACTCGTGTTTCTTTCAGACCCACTGTGTTGTGGACTGAATGTTTGTGACCCCCAACATTCATATGTTGAAGCCCTAACCCCCTGTGTGATAGCATTAGGAGGTGTGGCCTTTGGGAGGCAATTAAGTTTAGGTGAGGTCGTGAGAGTGTGGCTCCCGCGATGGGATTATTGCCCTTATAAGAAGAGGAAGAGACATCAGAGTTTCCTCCTTCCGCCATGTGAGGACACAGCAAGAAGGCAGAGGGTCCTCACCAGACCTGACCATGCAGTACCCTGCCCTCAGACTTCCCAGGCCCCAGGACCATGAGAAATAAATGGTGTTTTGTTATAGTAGCCCAGGCTGACTAAGACACTACGTGCCAGGCACCACTTCTTCTAGTTTTGCATATCCTTGTTTAGAACATGGAAATGGGAGAGAAATAAGGTGGAGGAAACTATCCTTTACTGAGCACTGGGCTACACAGTATCCTCTTATTTAATGCTTACAGCAGCCTTTCAAAATAGGCACATTATCCCTATTTGACAGAGGAGGAAGCTCAGAGAAGTAAAGCAAGGCCCATGTTCACACAGTTGCAAGGGGTGGGGTGAGGATTTGAACCCAGGTTGCTGGGGCTCTAGGGCCCAGGATCTCTGCCTCCCTCCCAGGCTTGTCACCGAGTAAGTGCTTTAGAGCTGTGAAACACCACTTAGGGTAAGAGAAGATGGCATTGTCTGTGCTTAGAGAATGTTAAAATAGTTTTACAAGCCTAAGGAATTGCTGTTGTTAAATTTTCAACAACCTCTAAAAAGATTGGCCTTTTCCTGTGGATTCTGCCCGTGTAAACGGTCCCCAAGTGCTAGTTCTCACCCAGAGAGTTGTCACGGCTCTTTCCAGGAATAAGGCCAGGCCCGGGGCGGTCACACAGTAGGCACCTGTGGGGGCCGTTGGCAGGAAGGTGCCCTCAGCCCCCTGCCCACCTCCGTGGCCCCCTCTGCTGAGGGGCTGTGCCTGGTGAGGGCAGTAGCCTGCTCCGTCACAGCTGGCCGCATAGGTGTCGTCCGAACTGCCCCACTGCCCGGAGCCAGGGCGGACCAGCAGGATCCACACCCTCCATGTCTAGGGGTTTCTGATTCTTCCAGAAAGCTTCAGTCCTGGCCAGCTGCCCACCCAGACTCTTCTCCTGCTGTCTAACATTGCACCACCCCCTCCCTGCACTGAGAGGATTCAGACCCAGGTTGAAAACCACTGGACATCTTGTAAGGGGAACTTGAACTAAATGACCTCTAAGCTCCCTTCCAGTAAGGTAAGACTGGGATGAATTAAGGAAGAAAATATTTTCTCAACTAAAATAGCTTTCTCCTCGAAGGCAAAGACTGTATAATTTGTTGCTTTGGCCTTGTGCCTGGCTTTACCCTTCCCCTCGGCCGCCACCCTCGTGTGGAACACCACCATCAGTGCCCTGATCACTGCTGTGGCCTCCTCATGCGTCTCCCTGCCTGTGTCTTGTCCTGCCCCAGCTGTTCTCAGAAGCCAGATCGGTATTTCTAAATGGAGCACCTTTTATCTCTGGCCTTTGTATAATTCTTCAGTTGCTCTCCCCATGGATTTCAAGACCTGAAGATTTTACCAACTTGTCTCTTTACACTTGATGCCTTAGCCCTGCCCTCTGGGCTCCCCTACGCAACCCCCAGCCCCCCACATCAAGCTCTTCTCATGTGCTGTTTTCTTTGCTCCTGCCCCCTCCCCCAAGATCCCTGATGAACTGCTCCTCACCCTGTAGGTCTCAGTCACCCACACAGGGAACCAACCCTTCTCTTGAACCACCCCCCATCTCAGGTAGGTGGTCTCATCTGTGCTCCCTCAGCACCCACAGCCTTCTTCACCCTGTGTTGTCGTTTTCTGTTACATTTCTGTTCCCACCAGCCGTGAGCTCTGGGGAGGCTGTGTCTGCGTTTGCCTGCATATCATCACATTCTCAGTGTCCAGCCACAAGGCCTGAGACCCTCGCTCCTAAGAGGATCTCAGTGAACACATTTGTGTTCTGTAGGGCAGGGCTCTACTCAGAGGCTGGGTCAGATTCCCTGCCCCAGAGTTTGAAAGGCCTGCTGCAGAGGCCCCAAATGTGGAAACCATTAGTGCTCCCTCCCCCTGCTCTTGACTGAATTTGCTCTGAAGAGGCCAGGGGCCTTGGGAAGCACCTGAATCCTATTACAGAGCTGGGAACCCAAGCCAGGCGCAACTGGGCCGCCTTACTCACCCCACCCCCTTTTTCAGCCAGATGCCCAGCATCCTGCCCCCTCAGCTACCCTGCCTGCCTCTCTGCCAACATGTTCTGGCTGTGACAGCACTGCCACCAGTGAATGGGCAGCTGCGGTCACATTCAGAGAGGGTGAGGCAGAGACACTTCAACTCTGACATTCAGTCTGTCCCTTGTGACTCAGGTTGCCACTTACCCCTGGGGAAGCAGGATGCAGGCAGCGATTGCCCTTTCATTAGATATCTGTGACACGGGAAAAGGTCAGACAAGCGGGCCGGGCTGCTGAGTCACGGGGCGCGAGTGTCCATCCCGCAACTCCGCCGTCGCTGCCTGCCCATCTCAAGGGGCAGCCCGTCCCCTCTCTGAAGCTGGTTTGATTCCTGGCATGGATTCAGTTCAGGGCATGGAGGGGAGGATGTCCCTGTCTCTCTCTGTAAAGGGAGATGATATCATATGGTCGGGAGGAAAGCAGACACACCTGAATTAGAATCCCAACTCTGCAGCTTTCTAGCTGCGGCATCCAAACAAGTTGCTTCACCTCCCTGACCCTCAGCTCCTCATCGATACGGTGGAGATGATATTACCTAATGCATAGAGTTGTTTTGAGAATAGATGAGGTAAAGTACATGAGAAGCTTAGCAGAGTGCTTAGCAAATGGTCAACAGTCTATAAATGGTTGGTATTATTATTTATACGTGCTGCTCTCTCAGTAGATACTTGATCCCTGGGGAACATGGTGTCTCCCCACTGTCACCAGGCTCTGGCTTCCACCTCCCCATATCCACAGTCACACAGTCCTGGCTCTGGAAAATTTAGTTAAAATGGGGGGAGGCAGGAAGAAATGAAAAGGAAGTAAAAGGCTAGTGACTTTTTTAAATTTTACTATCTCAGATGGACAAATTATTTGCCCAACTTGCATGATTTCTGGTTATGTTGGTCCAAGGGGAAACCAGATGCACACATAGACATGGGGGCCACTCAGGGAGCCTGGAAAGCAGGGTTTTATTATGTCAAGCTTTTTGTCTTAGACAACTAGAGAAAGCAGAGTTCATTAACCGAGACCTGTGAAATACACGCGCTCCCTCACCGTTCACTGAACTCAGACTGGGGTTGAGTGCTTTGGCTCCTGGTTCAATAGCCTCTCTCCCTTCATCCAACACTTCTGCTCCTCCATATAGAGGAGAAACGTCAAAGTACTCCTTGGACCAACGTGGAGAAGACCGAATTTGCTCAGCGTCACTTGGCAAGCTGTGTAACCTCCTTTGTAACCTAGCTATCTTTAGCCTCCTTGATGCTATTTTGAAATGTCAAACTAGCAAATACTGCTTCCAGAATGGATCTGATCTGAGATGTGACAGGATGCTTGGGGGTGGGGAGATGAGGAGGAGGTGGGGATGGTACAGGAGCCTTCTGGTAGAGGGTGAGATAATGCAGCAACTTTATAACTGCCAAGACTCTCTCCCCTCTACTGTCTCAGCCACCACCTCCAGGGGACCAGCCCATCCAAGGGGAAGTGGGGCATTGACTCCAACCCGGGCCTAACCTGGAGGGATGTCTGCTTATCTGAGTCTGGAGCCAGAATTGGATGTCACATTAGCCAAAAGAGCAAACTGACTCTTGTGTGCCCACTCTAGTCTAAATATATTTATTCATTCATTCGCTCATTCATTCATTCAACAGGTATTCATTGAGTAGCAACAATGTGCCAGGCACTGAACTAGGCACTGGGGATACAATAGCTTGCAAAGGTTAATACCCATTGGAATCATCTGATGAGTTTATTAAACTGCAGCTTCTCAAGTTCCAACCCCAAGAGTCGATGCAGGAGTTTCAATGCAGACCCGGGAGTCTGCATTTTGAACAAGAACCAGGGCATTCTGATGCAGCTAGTCCAGGGCATATGAGAAACCCTAGTCTAGCTTGTAGTGACATCTATTTCCTAAGCACCTCCCCAGTGCTGAAAGCTGGGGGTACTGAAATACATGTTACAGCCTCAGACCTTGAAGAGCTCGCGGTTCACAGACTCCAAAGAGAGAGAAACAAATAATGCCATTTTAGGCTGCTAGGTGCTCCTAAAGCAGAGGAACAAAGTGCTGTTAGCCCCGTGGAGGAGGTAACTAGACCTGGGAGAGCTGGAGAGGCTTTATCAAGGAGGTGATATTTGAGCTGGGTCCTGAGCATGAGAAGAGGTTTTCAGATAGAAAGAGAGTCGTTGCAGATTGTACTTTCCAAAGCTGAACTCACCATGATACATCTCCCATCCCACATGTTCTTACAATGGGACTGGCATGCCTCACACGGAGAGAGGGGGTCTGTATTCCCTGCTCTTGAATCTGGGTAGGGGCCTGGGATTGCTCCCACCCAGAGAGTGTGCATGTGACGCCTGAGGCTGGGTCACCAAAAGGCAATACGGCTCTGCTTGGCTCTTTCTCTCTTGGGACACCGGCCTCGGGAGCTCTGAGCTGACTGGTAAGAAGTCGGGCTACCTTGAAGCTTCCGTGCTGTAGATGCCACGTGGAGAAGCCACATCGCAGTAGACAGAGAGAGATGCCCAAGGAGCCTGCTTCTGGATAGTTCCAGCCAGCAGCCCTCAGGCCACGCCAGCTGACGCCGAGTGGAGCAGAGACGAGCTGTTCCTGCTCAGCTGGCCTGAATTGCAGATTTGTGAGCAAGATAAATGTTTATGTGGTTTTAAGCCACTACATTTTGGGGTACTTTGTTACGTGGCATTAGATACCTGGATCAGGATGTCAGGCGTCTCAGGACAAGAAATGATACCAGGGGGCCAGCCCGGTGGCCAGCCCGGTGGCCAAGCGGTTAAGTGTGCACGCTCTGCTGCGGCGGCCCGGGGTTCGCAGGTTCAGATCTCGGGTGCGCACCGACACAGCACTTGTCAAGCCATGCTGTGGCGGCGTCCCATATAAAGTAGAGGAAAATGGACATGGATGTTAGCCCAGGGCCAGTCTTCCTCAGCAAAAAAAGTGGAGGATTGGCAGCTGTTAGCTCAGGGCCGATCTTCCTCACAAAAAAAAAAAAAGAAATGATAGCAGGTGCAAAGGTACAGAGGTGTAAAAGGGTGCCCAGACTGTTCTTGAAATTTGGAGAGATCCAACATCCTCACGTAGACTCCAGAGATCTTGATTCACCAGACCAGCCTGCGCCACTCGTGTGTTCGCCCGAGTGGTGAGGTCTAAGTGCTTTCTCCAGGCCCCATGACCCACCAATTTGGTGATGTCCCAAATTGGCATACGTGGTTTAGCCGTCATGTCTTTGCTGTGATGGAATTTTAAGGGTGTGGGTGGCACCTTCTCAATTCCTAGGAAAAGATTCCTAGGGTGGAAAAACTTGGATGCTAGGTGTTAAACCTGAAGTGATTCTGGTGTCATTCAGTCTAACTGCCTCTCAGATCTCATGGTGCTGAGCACAGTGCCTAGTGCACAGCAGGCCATCATCAAATGTGACCGAGTGTTTGAATGAGGCCAGTGTGTGAGGGGAAACACCAGAACCAGGGCCCTGGTCCCTGACTCACGGGATCACAGAAGCTTGGTTGAGGGAGGGATCTTTATGGTCACCTTCCTGACAAGCCTGCCAACATCAAGGACTCAGCTCCCGTCTGCTTGCACACCTATTCTAGGAGTCCGTTCCCGCCTGTTGTGAGGTTCTTTCTCCAACTGGGTTTAAATCTTCTTCCCTATGAGACAGATAAACAAGATAATGTCCAGTCCACGAGGGAAGACACTGAGACTCACAGAAACCACAGCTTCTAAGTGCTATCAGCTAGATGCGACTCCCAAGGCTGGCGCCTTCCCACGCCCACGGGCTATAAACCCCAAGAGCAAACCAGGAGCCCCCACCTCTGCACTTCTGCCGCACAATTTCCCCTGTAGGAATGCCTTCCCATCCTCCCTGTTTGCCGGAATCTTTCTCCTTTGAAGTCCCTGCTCCAACCCTAACTCCCCAGGAAGCCCCTCCCTGTCCCCACAGCTGGCAGGGGTCTGCAGTTGCTCTGCCTTCCCTCTGAGTTTTCTCTTCCTGACAGCCTAACCTGGACGTCGTCTGCTTAGCCAGCTCCCACAGTTACACAGGATAATTAACAATATTTCTAACAACAATAATAATTGTAAATTATTAAATTTCATTTTTAAAAAAATTACCTCTTTTTTAATTTGTTAGATAATATAAAATTGGTTATTAATACATTACTTAGAAAAATGTGAGTACTTAGTACATTTCTTGCTAAATTTTATTTTTGGAGAGTAGTCTACAAATGTGTCCCTATGTAATTGGTTTTCATCAGAGTTTATAACCTTTTAAGTCTGTTCTTTAATTTGTTTTGATATGATTCCTACATGTAAAATCAAAAGCTCTTAGTTTATTGAACATGTGAAACGTGACTAGATTTTTTTAAATCTACAAATAAACTGTGTTACTTTTCCCTTGATTTGCTGTTCTTGCTGTCAGACAAAAATTGATAGGATTTGCACTTATGGAAGATTTTTCACTAACATAGTTGTGAAAACATTAAAAAACAAACTTGTTCTATTCCAGTAACAATATGGATTGTAGATTTCCTCATTTTTTTTTTTTTGGAGTGGTATTATTTAATAAAATAAAACAAGAGACTAAAATCAGGCACATGAGATTTTTGGTATGATAAAACAGCCGAATGAAAATTTCCCGAGTGTTGTTGAAACAGCTCCTTTACTTTTGTTTATGTATGTATGTATGTATTTAATTTTTTTTATTGAGATAAACTTGACATATAACATTGTATGTCAACATAATGATTTAATATACGTATATATTGCATTAAATTTCCCTTAATAAATCTATCCATCCATCTATCTGTCTATCCATCCATCCGTCTATCTATCTGTTATCTATCATCTATCTCAGCCATCTCTCTCTCCTACTGGTTGAACTCTAAGTGATTTAATCACCTTTAGGAAGCCCTTTGTCCCCCAGTCTTCCTTCTGCAGTTACACAGCCTCCGTTCCACCAACGTTCCTTATATGCACAATATGACTTTGAGTCCCTTCACCATGCTGGTCTCTTTCCAAACATGCTACATTTTCTTGCTTGTCCTTCTTATAATATAACCACTCAGCAAGTGTTTATTCATTCCTGCTGCATGCCAGGGCTCATCTGGGGGTACAACAAGGAGCAAGACTCCCTAGTTCCCACGTTCGTGGAGGTTGAGCCCCTAATTCTAAGGCCACATTCCCTGTAAGGTATAGACTAGTCCTTCAAGCATCAGAGGAGGAAGGTTGGTTGACTATCAGGACCACAACCCCTCAGTAACCACCACTCAGTGCTAAGACGGAAGCTTGCTCGAAGTATTTAATGAACATTATTTGATGACAAGGCTGGACAACAGTTCTATTAACTTCCAGGCATTTAAAAATTAGTCATTCCATATCATTCTCACAGCAATCATATGAGGTAGACATGACCTGGGAGATTGCACGGCTTATAAGAGCAGAGCCAAGTATTGTTTACAAGTGTATGAGACCCTGAAGACCAAGCTCATGGTTGAACATCAACAAGTGGCCTTTTCCTCCACGGGGCTCCCAGGAAAAGAGCCAGCTGTCATCCACTGGGGGCCCAAGTTCTTTTCCAGGTTCCCTTGTCCCCCTGTGGCTCTAATACAACCACAACATTTAGTGGCCAGTCCAGCCAAGTTCAGGGAAGACCCTTGTGCTCTTTCAAGGCTCAAGGCAAATTGCTTGGACAGGATTAATTATAAATTATACTGAGAACATAGTGTATAGCCCTTTCTGGAGTTATAAGTCTGGGTCTTTGACAGATCATGGAACATGAAACATGGACTACTGTTCTCTGCCAAGCTGTGCCACTTTCAGAAGAGCAATGGGGTGGAGGAAGGGAACTAGCAATTGTGAGCACCCACCATGGGCCAAGGTCTATGCTAACAACCACAACAACACTAGCAATAATAATGATAATTAACAAATATCAATTGTGCACTTAGTGTGTGCCAGGCACTGTTCTAAACTCTTTACATATATTAAGTTATTTAATCTTTTAATAATCCCATGAGTTAAGTACTATTGTTATCCCCATTTTATAGATGAGGAAACAGAGAGGCTTAGGAACTTCCTTAAGTGATATAGTTAATAAGTGGCCAAGTTGGAATTTGAACCCAGGCAGTCTGGTTCCAGAGCCTGTGCTCTTATCAAAGGCATGGTGGGCTCTTAAATATGTTATCTCTTTTAGTCCTAATAGAACTGTATGTCAAGTGTTATCTTAGCCCTGCTAGTCCACCTACAGCAAATACTTTATTCTAATAACTTGTCAGTCTCCTCCCTTGCTCACTAAGCTTCTGGGAGGTCAGGGACCATATCGGTCTTGTTCACTTTTGGGTGTCTAGCGCCTAGCACAGTTTCCGGCATAATGATATAGTAGGCTATTAATAAATATGAAAGGATATACAGATTTTAGAAATGAGGAAACTGAAACAAACCATCCAAGGTCAAACTAGTAATGAGTGACAGAACTGAAATTGAAATGCAAGTTTCCAGGATGTTGAAATCCAAAGTCTCTTTCTACCATTTTGTTTTCTCTGCTATATACCCAGCTCCCAGAACAGGGAAATAAGAGGAGTCATTTCAGACCTAAAGGCTACAATTGGAGAATCTCAGGCAAAGGATAAAGTCATGTTGGAGAAATTAAAACTCTTGTGGGTCAGAGGTAGTTTGAATTGATGGAATGAACGCTAACCCAAAGAGGCAATGACTTCTAATGAAATGAGCCATAAACTCAGGTTCTAGGTTGTCCATCCATCCATCCATCCAGGGAGAAATGTTCCAGTGAGGTGGATAGCGTATGCATTGACCCAGCAGTAAGAAGAAGCATATCCTATTTGGGAAAAGATAAAGGTGTTCCACATGAATGGAGGTGAGTTCAACGGGGGGAAGACAAGAGATGGAGTTTGCCTGGTAAGCAGAGGCTAGCTCCTAAAGGATTTTGTAAGCCTTGCCCTGAAGTTTGTCCTTAACACAATGGAGAGCCATTGAAGAGATGTAGACAATGGAGTGCTTATGTTAATTCATCAGTTTATTATGAAAATACCTCAAACATTTTAGGAACAATTTTGGAGCTCTACACATGCTCCTCATGTTTTGGTGGTCTGGAGGTTACAGGGCAGAGCCAGGAGTCGAAATCAGGTCTAACCCATAGTATGACTTGGGCAAGTCACTTCCTATTGGGGCCATTAAGTTTTCTCATCTATAAAAGACAGAGAAGAAAAGCGAGGGGTTGGTGGACCAAGCATGCCAAATAGTTTTCCTTTGCTGAACTGCTCCCAGAGGGTCAACTAGCCTTCACTAGGTGTGATTAATAAATTACAAAAGACAAATAGAGAGCCTTGAAAGATTTTATGTTCCTTATTTAAATTTTACCTGTCTTTACAGCCTGCCAGGAAGCCTGTCATTCAACCTTTCGTGATAAAACAGCCCTGCACAAATGAAGACAAAATAAATCAGAAGGCGTATGCTTTTAAACTCACTAAATGAAAGCCCAACATGCATGCTGCCTCCCTCCAAATTAATCACTGGATTAAATGCAAGACGTGTACCCCAAATCAATGGCTTGCGACAGAGCTCTCCTGCCTGTGCTTCAGGAAAATTCCACTTCCTTTCAGATGGTGTCGCTTGAAATGTCAGGAAGTTTCCATTCATCACCCACCCTTGAAAAGGCCACCATCACCGTACTTCACATTTCCTTGCTGCCTTTCTTCAAGGGAACCAAGGCATCTTGCAGAGTGAGCCCACTCACCGTCACAGCCTCTCCTGGAGGCTGAAAGAGGGATACTGCGCAGAGAGGAGTGATGTGGAGATGCCTGATTTAGAAATAAGAAAACCAAAGCATGAAAAAGCCCAATGTCTTGTTCAAAAGTCCCAAAGAGACAAGACTCATATATTCCCTTGGACGGCAACATAGCACAGTGGGAAGAAAATGGGTTCAGGAGTTTGAGAGATGTGAATTTAAATCCTGACCCTAACACCACCGTGTGCTTCATCGTTCTTATCTATAAAATAGAAGAAATAAAAACACTGTGTGTTACTAGCTGTGTAATCTTGGGCAAGTTATGTACTCTTTCTGTGCCTGAGCGTCTTCATTTGTAAATGAGGTCATGGAGGTTAAATGTCCAGCCCATTGTTGCTGCTCAACACTTAATAATGATGGAATATTTCATCTCTAGGTCAAGGCTATACCCACTTTCTCTACTCTTTAAGACTCTACCCTGCCATCACTTTCTCCAGTAGCCTCCAGATTGGGTTAGGTCCCTTTTGCTGTGCTGTTATAATAATATCAATAATAATTTTAAAAAATGGAGATAATGATAACATTAAAAACTAATGTTTATTGATCACTTACTACACGACAGGCTCTAAGCACTTTACTTAAATTCACTTATTTAGTCCTCATAACAATCCTTTGGGGTAAGTGTTACTATGTCCTACATTTTATGGATGAAGAACTGAGGCACATAGAGTCTACATTACCCACTCAAGATCTCAACACGGGTGAGCAGGGGGCTGTCCTGTCTTGCAGAGCACCCTGCGGTTCACTCTTTCTTGACTTGACCATGTGACTATGACAACTCCCTCTTGGGGCTTTCATATCTCCTGGAATTCAAGGTCCCCTGAGATAGTGACCAAGTGTTATCTGTTTTTGTATTCCCAAAGTTTAGCACAGAGTAGGTGCTCCTGGAATTTGAAATGAAATCAGATTGACTCAGTGTACAAAGATAATAGACTATGAGTATTTAATACCAAGGACTCTGAATAGAGAAGGTGATGTCCTGGGTCAGAATGTGGCCGAGCTAGACATCATCTCACACGGAAGGGACTCAGCCAGACTGGGACAGAGCAAAGACAAGAGCTGTGCAGACGAGACAAGCAAAAAAAATAACCACACAATAAACTCTTCCCTTAGCCACACAAGTGAAAGACCCTCAATAGGTGCATAATATAGATGGTCTGGAAGTTGCCCTCAGAAGCTCAGTGCATGATATGCATGGCTGTCAAACACAGAGATGGTGAGTCAACTCCAAAAGAAAACAGTCATTCTTAACAAATTCTTGCATCATTGTCTTCTTCTGGAGTTGAAAAACTTCATGGCATCTTGTTAGAGAGGGATCTTAGGACTGAGTGGAACTCGTTGCAGTCAGGATTCTGACACTCATGGCACAAAAGAAGAAACATAAATGACCTGTAAACATATAGAAAGATGCACAATTGCATGAATCATCAGAGAAACTCAAACGAAGTAATGAGGCATTTTTCAAGGGTTGCAAAAGGTAAAAAGATCAGCAATACCCCAGTTCACTGAAGCTCTGAGGACCTGGGAGTGGTCATACCCCGTTAGGGGGAGTATAACAAAATTCTGTTTCTATCACACAGAAATACCTGCACACGTGTTTGCAAATATATTTTCAAGCACTTTCATTCCAGCACCATTTGTAACAGTAAAAAACTGAAAGCTTCTAAAGTAGGGAAATGGTTAAAAAAATTATAGTATATTCATACAATGGCTAGGAAGTGATGCCCACAAATTCAACAGGTCTGTATGTGTCAAAATGGAAAGATGATCAGATTCTGGCAACTAAAAAATGACCCCTTGTCTCCACAGGAGGCCCCTGGCGGTCTGCTCCAGCTCTTTGTTCTGAGTGGTCCGTGCCTGTGCCGTAGCAGATACATGGCTAAGTGATTATAAGGGATAGGGATGGGAAGGGAAGAGGGGATGGAACTTTTTTTTTCTATTTATATCTGCGACTTCCTTCCTTCCCTCCTCCCTCCCTCCCTCCCTTCCTGCTTTCCTTCTTCCTTCAGTGTGAAGGTGCATTTTTTGTATCAATATAACTTTGTTTGTTCTTTTTAAGGTTCTGGTGTCCAATAAAGGCTAAGCCAGACTCATGATGGAGCTTAGCTCAGTCGGTGTGCCATGTGTTACACTACAAGAAGAATATGGACAAAGCCCCATGCTAATACAGAGTAAAATGTAAAACAAAACAAATCGAACACCTGCCTGCAAGTGTGGGGGAAGATGTCATGGAAGAGGAGGGTGTGAGGTCCAGCCTGGGTCTTGACTGAGTCAAGGAGCTCTCTAGGGGAAATAATGAAGGCAAAGCTTTCCAGGCAGAGGTGCACAAGAGTCCAAACCTAGAGGCATGAAACAGTGTGGGCTGAGGTGGGTCTGAGGCTGGACGGACTCCCTAGGTGCTCAGATGGTTTATTCCGTCTTGGGACAGGACACAGTCTGAGGAGGAGCCTAAGTTTAGCTCTAGTCAGGGAGCAGCCATGGGGGAAGAAGGCGAGAAAGCCAGGATGGATGGTTTGCACATTGTTTTCATCTGACCTGCTGTGGAATGTGGCTCATAACTCATTTGCACAGGCAGCTATTGGGGTGGACAAAGAAAACCCAGCCAATGGAAATTCCTGGGAAACTGTTTTGAGGCCCAAATAGGAAATGCCAGTCAAGAGATTTTACTGGTGCCAAGATCAAATACCAGTGTTGGAGCTGTGCTCCTTGAAGAACCATTCCTGCTTGTCAACTGTGGAGGAGACACTTTGGCAAAAAGTGAATGGATAATTATCAAGGTCTCATCAATATATATATATATATATATTTTTTGGTGAGGAAGATTGGCCCTGAGCTAACATCTGTTGCCAATCTCCTCTTTTTGCTGAGAAAGTTTGGCCCTGGGCTAACATCCCTGCCCATCTTCCTCTACTTTATATGGGACGCCTGCCACAGCATGGCTTGGTAAGTGGTGCATAGGTCTGCGCCCGGGATCCAAACCTGTGAACCCCGGTCCGCCGAAGCGGAGCGCACAAACGTAATTGCTACGCCACCAGGCCGGCCCCTAGGTCTCATCAATATTATTCTTTCCAACCCTTTTGCATTCACCATCTAACTTGGTACTTTGAGTCAGGGACGATTCTCCTCATTTTACAGAGCTTGGAGCTGAAGCTCAGGGAGATTTAGTGACTTACTCAAGGTCACATGGCTAAGGGAGACAGGATGGTATCATAAAAAAAATCCTTTGCTTATGGAATGATGTAGACTTGTTTTAAAATCTTTATTCCATGACTCTCTAGATGATTTTGGGCAATTTACTTTCCTCTCTGAGTTCATTTCTCCATATGTAGAACTGTTGAAAAAATAGAATGAGATTATATATGCTCCTACTTGCTACCTATTTGTTCTTTCCTTAGCGCCTCAACCCTACTTTGGGGTGCGGGGGGCAGCAAATACACCCTGTTAAAACATTTAATTTTCCAGCCTCCCTTGTACCTGGGAGTGGCCATGTGACATAGTTCTGGCCAATGAAATGTAAGCAGAAGTCTCTAGAAAGGGTATCTTCTCCTGAATAAGAAAGTTAAACCTTTTTGGCAAAAGCTTTTCTTCTCCCTTTCTTCCTTGTTGGAATGGAAATGCATCCCAAGGAATGGAAGGAATGGAGATTCTGCAGCCATCTTGGAAGGAGAGGAGAGCTTACATCTCTGATGGTATTGTTGGACTGATCTGTCCTGGACTTCTCATTGCTTGACATGAATGGACCCTAGTTAGTTGAAGCAGTTTGCTGCTGTCTGTGTTACCGACTGAGAGAGTAATCTAAGATTTGACCTATCATACATACTCAAGGAAGGGTAGCCTTTTTGATTAAAGCAGGGACCTTTCTCTGAAGTGGAGGAAGAATTTAAGTCCCTCTACCCTACTCATAAAATGGCATTAACCTGCCCAACCATCCCCACCTCAGACTACGTAGTGTTCCTTTCTCCATTCTCTTCCTTGCTCACCTCCAAAGTTGTGTACATCGCCCTTTCCACTTGCAGACCAATCTCAGTTCAAATGAGGTAACATATGTGAAATCCCTAGCACAGTGTCCGGATAGCACAAAAATATCAAACAAATGGCATTTATTTTTCTTGAGTCAGAAGGTTATAAAGCAGCCTCAGCAAATCAGAATCTTCTGACTTGAACAAACACATATGGAAAATTTTAGAGGGTCCCATGACCTACGAGATAAAGAAACTCAAACAGCTTTAGCATGGCATTCAAGGCCCTGTCTCCTATGTACAGCTCTGGGTTCCTCTTCCCCAGTTCCTAGGTAATGTCCCTGCCCCTGCTACAATCTCACAGTAGGGTTTTCATGCCCCTCTGCTATCGCGCTCATCTGATCATAGTCATTGTGTTTGCCTCTCCCACTGAAGGTGAGGCTTGCATCTCATTTATCTCTGACTGCCTGGTAACCCTGACAGAGCAGTACTCAATAAATTACTGCTGAAGGAATGAATGAGTCTCCAGTTAGTGCCTAGGAGCCTACTCACACGGAGGTCTTGGCTTTCTTCTGAACACAGCCAAGCATTTTCATGCCTCAGCAGTTTTGCACATGCTATTCCTTTTGCTTCAGATTCTCTTAGCCTGTAGGACTCCTACTCACATACACCTACCTCAGACATCATGTCTTCCAACTCTCTCAGGTGCTTTGCTTCCAACTCTCTCAGTTGCTTCTTTTTCTCAGTTGCTTTTTCCTAAGGCATTAATTCTACTAAGGCATATAACTCACTGTTCGTTATTATTATTATTATTATTGTTTGTCTACTTGCTTCTCTTCCCTGCCAGACTGAACTCTTAAAAGCATTTAGCCATTTTTTTCAATCAATTGTATTCAACATAGGTTCCAGTACATGGTAGATATTGAGAATTATTTGTGAGTTTAATTACACAAAATTTTAAATTTACACAAAATTGTGGCTTTGAGTTGTCACCTCCCTCCTCCTGTAATGAAACTCATAAGGCCAGGTATCCAAGGGGGATTGAAAGTAAATGAGACTTTATTTGGTATCTACTATGGACCAGGCATTATTATTGTCCATACTGTTTCCAGAATAAGTATGAAAAACACCCTCAAAGAGCTTGTGACTTTCTTACGGAGACATACTGTGCTTAGGTGAATGTTTTAGAGGTTGGTACTGCTGGGTGTTTATCCAAAGAACTTGAAAACACCAATACATAAAGATACATGCACCCCTGTGTTCGTTGCATTGTTATTCACAATAGCTAAGACTTGGAAGCAACCTAAGTGCCCATCAAGGGACGAATGGATAAAGCAGATGTGGTATATATACACAATGGAATACTACTCGGCCATAAGAAATGATGAAATCCAGCCATTTGTGACAACATGGATGGACATTGAGGGTACTATGCAAAATGAAATAAGTCAGAGGGAGAAGGTCAAATACCGTATGATCTCCCTCATTAAGTAGTATATAATAACAACAACAAACAAACAAACACATAGAGACAGAGATTGGATTGGTGGTTACTAGAAGGGAAGTGGGGAGGGAGGAGGGCGAAAGAGATAATTAGGCACATGTGTGTGGTGATGGATTGTAATTAGTATTTGGGTGGTGATCATGAGAACATGATGTAATCCATGCAGAAATAGAAGTATAATGACGTACACCTGAAATTTATACAATGTTATAAACCAATTTTACTGCAATAAACAAAAAATTAAAAAAAAATGTTTTAGAGGTTGCTATACATTGAGGTAACGGTCCTTTGTCACTTTAGGCCACACCTCCTGGGGTGACTGTCTGATGCACGATGCAGCCATGGCTCTAAGAATCTTAGGGGCACCAGTGACCCTGTCTGTAGTGTGACCCTTCCCAGCCCCCCCACCCCCAACAAAGACGTGACAGGCTGACCCGAGCTGGCCTAATCAGATTCTCTCTAACAGAAATATGAAATTTAGAATGGACTGCTGAAGAGATTGGGAGCTGTTGGAGGTGAGTCACATTTGTGGCAGTCCTCCAGGGTGAAAGGCCATGAAGAATTTCGAGATACCACAGCTGCCTTGGGTTCTCCTATCTTGGTAGTTCAGCATTTCCTTTGATTCTCTGAGACACCCCCAGCGTCCTTCCAATAAATTTTCCCTTTGCTTCAGCTAGACAAAGTCCATTTCAGATGCTTACAAGTAAAAAAAAAAAAATCATAACCAATACAGTCCAAATCCCAGAGGAATTTCCTGTTTGGTTTCTGAATTAGTTAAGATTTGCATCGACTGCAAGTGACAGAAAACCACAATAATTGTGGTTTTAAAAGGATACAAGTTTATTTTTTTCAAGTGAATATAGGTGACCACAGCTAGTTGCCACATCCTTAGGAATGCAGGTTCCCTCTATCATGTTGTTCCACAAATCTCAGGATGTAACTTCCATCTCATGGACCAAGATAGCTGCTCAAATTCCAGTCATCATGTCATCAATCTAGCCTAAGGAAGGAGGAAGACATGCCCCTCCCTTTAAAGGTGTATCCCAAAAGTTGAGCACACTATTTCTGCTTCCATTCCATTGGCCGAAAATTGTTACATGATTCCCATATGCCAGCTATCTTCCATTTGCCTCTCTAGACCCACTGCCTACTCCTCTATATCTGCTCTCTGCCTTGGGAGGCTAGCCTGTGTGGACCACATCAACGGGATGTTGTAACCTCTAGCTTTTAAGGTTCTAGTTAAGACAATAGGGGCTCTAGCACGTGATCAGAAAAAGAGAAGGGTGAGGTCATGGTGTTTATTTCTCTGGATCCCTCTCTTCAAGGTTGCAATGGGCTGGCTCTGTCCCTCAACTAAGGGTTACTGATCCATGCAAAATGATTGATTCTACCTGCCTCTTTCTTTTTCTAGGCTCTGGTAACTGTTCCCTCCCTCATCCTATTAGGCCCTAGGGAGGTAACAGCCTAGCTGCTATGAACTCTGGATTACTGCACTATACTTATAGTTCCCCCACCCAATCTTAGTAAATATCTCCTTTATAAATAAATCCTCCTTGGCTTATCCCATTTTGAGCGTGTCATTCGTTTTATGTTGGGACTTTGACACACCTACCTAACTACAAGGTTTTTATTATGGGACAGGTATTCACCTAAAAATTGAAGGTTCTATTACCAAAAAAGGAAAGGAAAACCCATGTTATGGGAAAACTAGCAGTCTTTGCCATGGTCCCATCAATCTTTCTTGATCAGTTCTTAGGTCCACTTATTCTAGGTTGAACCTTCTCTCCCTTACTCTTGATATCTATAATGAAAGGAAATCACCACTTTCTTACCTTATACAAGGCTGTCAAAACCTACAGATAGATCTCTATAAATGGGAGAGTTGTAATTGTTAATTAGTCCAATTTGATCCAGGAAGGGTAGTGAAATCAACATGTTTAGTGAATGTATGGATGAAATGATGAAGCTATGTTTTCAATTTTTTCTGAAAAATTGGCATGTTGTACCACATGATGCCTAACTCCCTTCTAGTGCTGATCTCCAAGTATTATTCTGTTGCTCTGTGTCACAATTTTCCATGAACCATAGAAAAAAATATGGCAGAACTGTCAAGCTGGAGGTACAGGGTCCAGAGCCAACAGAGGAGTGAGACAGACCCTAGAAGGTACCTGATCTGGTCATCCCAGCAGAACCAGGACGGCAGACAGGAGTATTGGATCACACAGATTCTGACTGTTAGAAGAAGCAAGAGATGCAAGGCAGCTTAGCAGACAGGAAACAATCTCAAACACCCAGAGGAAGTGCATAGGCCCAGGCAACTAGGAGGCTGGAATCACAACACGGCAAGACAATGGTCAATCCAGACAGAAACCAAGAAATCTGCCTTCCCTTAATGGACTACTCGAGTCACCCAAGTCAAATCCCACGTGCTATCTATGGCTCCCCCTCTTCCTTACTCCCCATATTCAACCAGTCTTCAAGCTGACTTGATTACGCCTTCTAAATATCTCTCATTCATCTACTTATCTTGGTTCCCATTTCCAGTAACAGCTCAGGCCCAAATCGTCTTTTGCCTGCATTAATGCTACAGCTCCCTGGTGGATCATTATTTCTCCCCATACAGCCCCGTTTTCCAAAGTTTAGCCCATGGCATTTTTCTAAAACACAAACTAAACCATATTATTCGCCTGAGTAAAAATACTCAATAGCCCCTCAGTTCTCTCATAATGAAGTTAACATTTTTAACAAGACCTTGCATTACTCAGCTCCTACGTCTCTTTTTAGCTTCATCTCACCCTACTCCTCTTCTTCCCACTTGACACTTCAGCCACCCTGAAATACTTGTAATTCTCTGAAGAAATTAAATAAGCTTTTGCATATGTATTCTTTACCGCCAACTCCTCCCACTTCCTTCATCTGATACATTCTTACTCATCTATCAGGACTCCTCTCATAAGTCATTATCTCCTATAGGAAGTCCATCTTGACATCCCCATCCTCACTCAGGTTGGAATAGGTAGTCCACCTTTGTGTTCTCAGAACCCCCAGCTTATCTCTACTGTATTACTTATCATGATGTGTTATTATTTCCCTGTTATTTGTCTATTTCTCCATAGCCGATGAGTTTCTTAAGGACAAGGGCTATATCTCATTCAACATGGTATCCTCAGTGCTTTGCAGAGAAGATGACAAAGATGGTGCTCAAAGCATGCTTATGAAATAGACAAATGAACAAGACCAGTTGTGGATAGAGAACAGTGGGGTCATCACCTTCCTTGTCTTAGACACCATTCTACAATGTATGACACCATGACACCACTACGATGGCTTTCACTTTTTAGATATCAATTTTTATACGTGTTGTTTTGTTTTTTTGTTGTAACATGGATATCTCTGTTTTCAGTCTTGAGGTTTACCCTTTTCTCTAATGTACAAATAAAAGTGTAATAGCTGAGATTCCATTTCAGGCCGTGATGGAGTAACAGGGTCCAGACATATTCTCCCACCATAAACAATAAGAAAACTGGGAAAAAATATACAAAACTACTGTTTTCAGATGTTGAACAGCAAAGGATACAGTATTCCCAAGAAAAGGAAAATAAGCGAAGTCAATCCTTGGCCTTGTGCCTGGAATCCCATTCTGGATCTTGTTGCCCTCCTAAGCAGAGTGCAGCAGTGTCATTAAATTGAGAAGACAAAGATCAGAGATCTGGGAGGCTGAGGCGACTCAAAATTGAAGATCAGAGTTTCAGAGAGGAGAGAGCTACTTACAAAAAGTACTTCAGAGACTTTGCTGAATATCAAGCTGTGTATGCCTAGGGCAAAACTCCATGAGGCCAGGCAGTGGATGACTGGGGAGCTGTAGGCTGAGCAATTCACACAGATCACCAAGTTGGGAGACTCCAACCAGTAAGAGTGAAAGGTGCTTGCAGATCAGCTGAGACACTCGGTACAGACCATAGAAGTGTCACAGCTTAGTAGTGGGGCTAAACTATCCCAAGAGTAAAGGCTTCTCTAGACTTGCCCTAAAGTCTTAAAAAGAATTCTATAAGAGATCAAGCTGATCAGCAAGTAACTTATCTGCCTGCCAGAACAAAGCTCAACACTCTTTAGAGGAAAACAACAAAATCCAGATACTCAGTATAAAACATAATACTCAGTATCCAATAAAAAATTACTAGACATGCTGAGAAGCAGGCAAACGTGACATATAATTGGGGAAAAAAATCAGTCAATAGAAATAGACCAAGAAATGATAGTGATGATAGAATTAGTAAACGAAGACTTTAAAACAGCTATTAAGTTATATTGAATTATTCAAAGGTAAAAGTGAATGTAGTGAGGAGAGAAATGTAAAATATAAAAAAAGATAAAATGAAACTTTTAGAGATTAAAAATGTAATATATGCTAGTGAAAATTATTCTGGAAAGACTAAGAGTACGTTATATATTTCAGAAAGACTATTAGTAAATTTGAAGACATAGTAATATAAACTATGCAAAATAAATCATATAGAAGAAAATCATTGAAAAATAACTGACAGTGTCTTAGTGACATATGGGACAATTTGAAGTGGTTTAACGTAAAGTTCCAGAAGGAGAGACTGAGGCAAGGAGAAACAGAAAAATACTAGAAGACAAAATGGCTAAAAATTCCCAAATTTGATGAAAAATATAAGTTCAATGAACCTCAGTCAGGATAACAAAGAAAACTCTACCAGGGCATATCATAACAAAAATTTTGAAAGTGAATGATAAAGAGAAAGTCTTAAAAATAACCAAAGAAGGGGCCGGCCCTGTGGCCTAGCAGTTAAGTTCAGCGCACTCTGCTTCAGTGGCCCGAGTTTGGTTCCTGGGCTCGGACCACTCATTGACAGCCATGCTGTGGTGGTGACCCACATACAAAGTAGAGGAAGATTGGCACAGATGTTAGCTCAGGACGAATCTTCCTCAGCAAGAAAAGAAAAATGTAACCAAAGAAAAAAAGACACATTTTGTACAGAAGAACAAAGATAAAGACTTCTCATCTGACACTGTGCAAGAAGACCATGGAGCACTTTATTTAAAGTATTGAATGAAAGAAAAAGAAAAAAATAACTGTGGACCTAGGATTTTAGAGCCAATAAAAATATTCTTCAAAAATGAAGACAAAATAAAGACTTTCAGACAAATATGAGCTGAGATCATTTCTTGCCAGAAGACCTGAACTATAAGAAATATTGAAGGATATCCTTTAGACAGAAGGAAAATTTCATAGATGGAAACTTGTATGTAGAAAAGAAATGAAGAATGCAAAATATGGTTACTATATGAGTAAATATAAAATATTTTTTATTTCTTAATTTATTTAAAAATTAATTGACTCTTCAAAGCAAAAATAATAATAATACATTTTGGGATTTATAATATATGTAGAAATAAAACGTAGAACAAGGGACATGAGGGGGAAAATGGAAGTATATTATATTACAGTTTTTATATATGAAATGGTATAATATGATTTGAAGGTAGATTGGGATAAGTTACAGAAACATGTAGTAAACCTTAAAGCAGGAGTTGGCAAACTTTCTGTAAAGGATCAGACTGTAAATAGTAGAGGCTTTTTGAGTGCGATGATCAGTGTCACAATTACTCAACTCTGCCATTGTAGTATGAAACTCATTAGCTAGATGGACAGCCATAGACAAGACATAAATGAATGTGTGAGACTTATTTCAATAAAACTTTATAAAAACAATAAAAACAAATGGGTCAGATTTGACTGCAGGCTGTAGTTTGCCAACCCCTGCCTAGAGCAACCACTAAAAATAGAATAATAAAATAAAATAAAATGGTAGACTAATGAGCCAAAAATGGAGATAAAGTGGAATAATAAAAAATACCCAATCCAAAGGACGACAGAAAAAGACAAAGAACAGATGGGACAAATGGAAAACAAATAGCAAGATAGTAGATTGGAGCACAACAATATTGCTAATTACATTAAATGTTAGTAGTGGAAACACTCAAATTAAAAGGCAGATATTGTAAGACTGGATAAAAAAACAAGGCTCAACAATATGCCGTCTATTAGAAATCTCTTTAAATATAAAGACATAGAGTAAAAGGGTGAAAAAATATACCATTGAAACACCAATTATAAGAAAGCTGGACTGGCTATAATGATATTTAGACAAAGTAGACTTCAGCAAAAAGGGTACGGCCAAAGATAAAGAGGGAAGTTTCATAATGATAAACAGGTCAATTCATCAAAAAGACACAATAATTCTAAATCCCTACCCCAGATCTTCAAAATTCATGAAGCAAAAACTGATAGAACTGAAAGGGGAAAATAGACAAATCCTCAATAATATTTGGAGAACCCAATACTTCTTTCTTAGTAATTGATATAATAAGTATAAATAAATGCAGCAGACTTGAACAAAGGTGTCAACCAACTTGACATTATTGATATTTGTAGAACATTCCACCCAACAATATCGGAATGTACCTTCTTTTCAAGTGCACATGGAACATTTAACAAGATCTATCATATGCAAGGCAATCAAACAAATCCCAGTAAATTTAAAAGTATTAAAATCATGTAGAGTATGATCTTTGACCACAATAAAAATACATTAGAAATCATATTTCCAGAAAATTATTCAAATATTTGGAAATTAAACAATGAAGTTCTCAATAACTCACTGGTCAGAAAATAAATTATAAAGTATATCAGAAAATATATTATACTGAATAAGAATGAAAATATACTTCAAAATTTGTGGGATACAGACAAGGCAGTGGGTTATGGAGAAATTTACAGTTTTAAGTGCTTATGTTAGAAAATTAGAAATGTCCAAAATCAGTGACCCACCTTAAGAAGCTAGAAAAGAATATTGCTTTAAACTCAAATACGTAGAAGTAAGGAAATTATAAAAATAAAATAAGAGCAGAAATCAAGTACATAGAAAATAGAATAATCAACTTCCAGAAAACCAAAACTTAGCTTTTCAAAAACATCAATAAATGAATAAATCTTCGTAAATTCATCAAATAGAAGAAGAAAAAGGCACAAATGAGGAACAACAGAAGTAAATGAGGGGGCATCATTACAAACCCTACAGATATTAAAAGGATAGTATGGTAATATTATAAACAACCTTATGCCAAAAATTCAACAATTAAAATGAAATGCACAAATTCCTTGAAATACTCAAATTACCAAAACTGATTCCAAAAGAAATAGAAAAGCTGTATTGCCCTAAATCTACTATAGAATTTGAAATTGTTAGTAAAACCTTTCCATAAATAAAAATAAAGATGTCCAAGGTAAATTATATCAAACATTTCAGGGAAAAATATTACTAATCCTACATTAAGTGTTTCAGAATAAAGTGGAGGAGGGAATATGCTATCAAAACCAAAAACTTTAGAAGAAGAAGAAAACTACAAATGAATATCCTCCATGAGCATACATGTAAAAATCCTTTTACAAACTAATGAATAAAATCCAAGAATATATTTATTTAAAAGGGTAATATACCACATCCAACTAGAATTTATTCCAGGTATACAAAGTTTAACATTTAAGAATCAGTTAATGTAATTTAACATATTAACAGAAAAAAAGAGAAAAATTTGGTGGATGCAGAAAAAGCATTTGACATAATTTATACTCATTCATTATTTAAAAAAAAAAAAAAGAAAAAAACCACCTCTCAATTTAAGAATAGAAAGGAACTTCCTCGAGGAATCACCTGATAAAGAGCATCTATGAAGAACTTACAGCTAACCTGCATAAAGGTAAATGACTGAATGCTGTCATTCTAGGATCAGGACCAAGACCATTAACTTATTAACTTAAATCATAACACAAAAAATTTACTTAAAATGGATCATAGATCTAAATGTCAAAGCTAAAACTGCAAATATCCAGAAGAAAACATAGAGCAAAATCTTTGACAGTTTATGTTGGCAAATATTTCTTTAATAGAACACAAACAGTATGAAAACAATTAGATAAATTAGACTTCATCAAAATTTAAAACTGCTCTTCCAAACACACCATCAAAATAATAATAAGGCACTCCACAGACTGGGAAAAAATATTTGTCATAGATAAATCTGACAACGGACAGGTATCCAGAATATATAAAGTACTCTTAAAATATTAGAAGACAAAAAAATTTTTTTAAGTGAGAACAAACCTAGAACAGACACTTTCCGAAAGAAGATACAGGATTGGTCAATAAGCATGTGAGAAGATGGTCAATATTATTAGTCATTAGGGAAATGCAAATCAAAACCACAGTGAGACACCAGGACACATTCATTAAAATGGCTAAACTTAGACTAATAATATCAAGTATTGACAAGGATGTAGAGTAACTAAAATTCTCCTATGTTGTTGGTGGTAACAAAAACTGTACAACCACTGTAGGAAATAGGCACTTTCTTATAACGTTAAACATATACCTATACACCTACCCTACACTGGAACAATTCCACTTCAAGGGATTTACTTAAGAGAAATGAAAACATATGTCCCTACAAAGATTTGTACACAGATGTTCATACCAGCTTTGTTGATACTATTCCCCAAACTGGAAACAACCCAAATGACCACCACTATGTAAATGGATAAACACAATTTGGTATACACAATTTGGAAATACTACTCATCAAATCAATCAACCGATCAATCAATCAATCTACTGAAAAATGCAACCACTTGGAGGAACATAAAATATCATTACATACAGAAGTGTATATACCATATAGTTCCATTTATATAAAGCTCTAAAAGAGACAAACCTAATCTACAGTGACAAAAATTTGTTCGGCTGTTTCTTGTGGCCAGGGGTGTTTGGGGGTTGACTGATCGGATGGGCTGAAAAATACTTTTTAGGTGATGGTGGTAGATATCTTGATTGTGCAGGTGATTACGTGGGTGCATACATTTGTCAAAGCTGATTAAACTGTACACATACAATGGGAGTATTTTATTGTATGTAAACGATATTCCACAAACCCTGGGCTTCCAACAGTCTTCCCAAGGATTCCAAAGGGAGCGGCTCTCAAGTTTCTGGAGATTTCCCTATGAACCCCTGCTTCTTTGTTCTGTGAGTTCCTTCTCCACTCAATTCTCACCCACTTCTCACTCTCCCATCCCTGCTCCTCATGGCTCTACCAGTTCTCTCTAGTGTGTTTCACTGGAAAATCCCAGCATGTTCCTCTTTCCTTCATCCCCCAAAGCACTACCAACACAGAGCCATTTTGTATAGAGCATTTTACTAAAGGTTAGGTGAAGGAGGGAAGTCACCTCACCAGAGAGGAAACAATTAAAGATCAAAGGCAGACAGCATGTCAGTGATATTCATCATCCACCCCTTGAAGGCAGTGGCTCGCTGCCCCCTCACTCTTGGCTGCAGCCTGCTTCCATGGGGCCGGCCGTGTTCCTTTCTCTCCCTAATTCAAGCACCAAGACTCTGCCAAGAGCTGACAATGGGAAAACCCTATTATGTTGTAAAATAGAAAAATGTAAATCTCATCCTTTTTTTGACCTCTCCTATCAAGATGAGCCCTGGCACCTACACCTGCAGAGCCCAAAAAGCCAATTAAAGTAACTTCTCAAGCAAAAGAGAATTTACTTTTAAAAGGAAGTTTTCCTAGATTAGGGTTTTTCACCTGAGATGCTTATTAAAAATGCAAATAACTGTGCCCACATCAGATCCACTGAATAAAAATTCCCTGAACCTGGGAATTTGCATTTCAACCAGCACACCACTTGACCAAACCTCCCAGCCTTGACTTTTTAGGCAGTTTAAAACAGAAAAAATTCTTGTTGTTTTGTGATTAGTAAATCCTCCTGATATACTCTAATAGATGTCCTTTCAGCCAGGGGTCTCTCAGCCTTGATTTCAGAAGCTGATATTTGAATGTTCTGTACAGGACTGGTTCCTCTCCCTTTCTCTGTCCCCACAGCCCACCTTTGGACACCAGCCTAACAACACTGCAGGGGGGTGGATGCACAGAAATGCTGTTGTGTCATAGGCCTTCCTTTCGGTTCCCAGATTGTATTTAAGGCTGGTGGCCTGGGAAACAGCTTAAAACTTCATAAAATGAAGTCTATCTGTAGCTCCTTAAAGCACAAAGTCACCCCAAGCAGCTGTCACTACTCTTGTGAATGTGGGCTGCCCACGCCAGCAGGAAGTTTTATGGCAAGCTCTGAAAACACGAATTACCCTTTAGGATCTTTAGATTGGCAAGATCTAATTGAAGTTGTTAGACAAAGTTCTGGAAAAGCAGTCTGGGCATGTGCTTTGTCTGGAGCCAAAGAAGTGCTTAAGGGAAAACATTGAAATAGCAAATGACAGAACTTTTCCTGAGGTTCACAGATGTTCTCCACAAACCATAGAAGTATGTCAAGAACTAAATTTCATTTGGGGGGCCTCTTATCAACAAGCAGACACAAATCAAGAATCAACACTAAGCATGTGGCTTGATGTAAATAAAGTTTTCAGAGTCCTCTGTTTTCCTTTCCAGTAATTGATCACAGCATGATTCTCCTCCCCTCTCCCAAATCCTGCTGAATCTCTTTGATTGTAAGTACAGAGATTAGGGTTATGAATGTAGAGACTGAGGTATATAGATGTATTACACTCGGTCTTAACCATAAGTCTTTCAGGGGCACATTATTCCTCTGCTCGTGAAAACTCTGGTGTTTCTCACAGTCGAGAGATCACTGCACTTAGTAAGCTTCTTTCTAGTCTTTTAAATGTAAATATTATATTTGTACTTTTCTATTGCAAATTTTGAATCTCACTGAATGTAGTTTAGGTGCTAGTTCTTACCAAGCATGAGGATGTTCTCTTATAACTCCCATGGATAATAACGGCAGCTAACATTTATTTAGTGCTTCTATGTTAATGCCACTTTATGTCTTGATTATGGTCCTCAGTCCTCAACATGATCCTATGAAAAATGTCCCATGATCACCCTCACTGCAGATGAGGATACTGAGGCAAAGTTCTCACACCTGCGGAGTGAGGGCCAAGAGGTCCAGCTTCACTCACGCCTCACGTGATGTTATACTCATTCCACAACGTGTGCTGAGTGTCTGCGATGTGCCGAGCACCATGAGAGACACTGAGGATGCAGGAGGGAACAAAGGAGACAGAGACTCTACCCTGATGGAGCTTACATTGTATCTCACATCTGTCATGAGAATTGGCGATAATTTACTTAACCAATCTCTATTGTGGAATGTTTAAATTGTTTCTGGTTTAATGCCCTTAAAAACAAGAACACTGTGACGGACAGCATTCTGAGTTATAAATCTGTATCCAAGTCTCTGCTTATTTTATTAGGAGAGTTTCCCAGACAGGGAAATATAAAGTTCAAGGGTATGAATATTCATTCAAGTTCGTAACACATATTGCCCAATAACCCTCAGACAGGGTGTCACAATTTACACTCCCGTAACTTCGGCAGTTTCTGAGAATGTCCCTTTCACCACACCCTCGCCAACATGGAATATTCTTTCTCTCTCTTTAATCCTGTCTCCCTGATGGGTATCACGTTCCCAGCTCTGTAACAACAAATACTGTGTTGACTTAGTTATATTTATTTATTTATTTATTTATTTATTTATTTATTTATTTTGTGAGGAAGATCAGCCCTGAGTTAACATCCATGCTAATCCTCCTCTTTTTGCTGAGGAAGACCGGTTCTGAGCTAACATCTATTGCCAATCCTCCTCCTTTTTTCCCCCAAAGCCTCCGTAGATAGTTGTATGTCATAGTTGCACGTCCTTCCAGCCGCTGCATGTGGGACGCGGCCTCAGCATGGCCAGAGAAGTGGTGCGTCGGTGCGCGCCTGGGATCCGAACCCGGGCCACCAGTAGTGGAGCGTGCACACTTAACTGCTAAGCCACGGGGCCGGCCTGTTAGTTATATTTAGAGAAAATGAATGTTACTGAATGTTACTGACTTGAAAAAGTTAAAGATTGATAATTTGTTTTAAAAACACCTCACATTCCCTCATAAACAGAAAAATTCAATACTTCCTTCTTGGTGCATATGGGTATATTTGTCAAGCTATCAATGGTTTCTGAGAAACACACAAAGTGCCGATTGTCACATAAATCTCCTGTGGCTCGGCTCATCTACGTTCACACACCTTGTAACTAGGGAGCCCGTGAGCAACTGGCTTCTCTGTGAGTTAGCGACTTGCCCCTCCCTGAAGGAATCCCAAACTAGGCTGGAATGACACTTTATCTGGCCCTTTTCAGAATCTTCCTCGTACTACCTCTCTTAACTAGACGTGGTTTCTCCCTTTTTGGTATTTCCAGCCCACATTTTACATACCTTTGTTATGACACTTAACATATCCAGCCATGTTAAGTGTGTACTCTCCTTAGTTCTGTGACTAGAAAAATAAAGTTAACAGCACCTTCTGTATAGACCTGTTGAGAGAATTAAATGAAACAACAGGCACAACGCGTTTAGCACAGCGCCTGGCACAGAAATACTCTCAACGAGTATCTGTCCAATAAAGGAGTGAATAGTCAATGCACAATAAATCTTGGACACTGCTGGCAAGTGTACATAATATTAATCAGAGGAACTTGTGAAATTGCAGGACCTGAGGCTCCTCCTCCAGAGACTGTGGTCCAGTAACCTGAAGTCGAGGCCCAGGAATCAGGGTTCCCTGGCGCAGGTGGTCTGGAGACTACATCTAAGTTAGAGCATCTTGGTAGCCCATGAGCTCCGTGGTAGCGAGGACGGTATGGTGTTCACCTCTCAATGGCCTGCCCCTATCTACCCAGCCCCCGAATAGCAATAAATGCTCAAGGACAAGTAACCTGAAATTTGACCCTTTTGGGTGGAGAAGGCATTATTTGCAGTCCCATCAACATGTAGCAAACAGAGAACTGATGGTTCTAAAACGTGTGTGGAGCCTTGCCCCCTCTCTAGTCATGATCCTCAAAAATACAGCTGCCTTGTCCTGGAGCCGAATTCCAAGCTCTCACTTTCTTCCACAGCCCTCAGCAGGGACATATTTTGAGCACTTTACCCTGTGCCAGGCACCTGATCTGATTTAATCCTCATGATATCTCCATGAGGGGGGAAGCTGAGGCTCAAGGAGTGTTACCTGTCTGAAGTCACATAGCAAGTGAGTGACAGCACCAGGTTTCAAACTAGGTGTGAGCGATTGCCAAACCTGAGCACCTTCCAGACAGCTCGCTCCTGGCAGGGAGTGAAGGAATGAAGAGGCAGCTCTTGGCCTGCTGGGGCAGGTGAGGTGCCGAACCCATTGTCGGAGTGTGTGTGTGTGTGTGTGTGTGTGTGTTGCCAGCAAATTCCTGATTATAGAGAATTGCATAAAGCAGAGGAGATTTTTTCCTTGTAAGCAGATATTATAAATATAGGATATTAAATAACCCTGACTTCATCCCCAGCCAATCAGTCCCTGCCAGTGTGCATGCTACAAACGTACGGCATGACTCAAAGGACCCTCAGGCGGTGGGTGGGTTAAAAATCAATCAAACAATAATAATTTTCATAAGTGAGAACTCCCTGGCTTCCCAGTTGGCTGTTCAGTGAATCGTGAGTCATGAATTTCCTTTTTAGGGTAATATTTACCATAGAGCTTGGCTGGTTATAGGGACTATGTCATATCCACTATCTGATGGAAAATGTGTTAAAACATTACCTAATGATAGATTTACCTGATAAATAATCCCTAGGATTAAACAAGAAGGTTGGGAAGGGACGAGGGAGGGATTGCAGGGAACAGAAAGGTGAAGAGGAATAAGCCGTGGTTCGGAGGTAAACAAAAAAAAGGGGTTTGTCTGGAGCTGGGTGTCATTTATGTCCCCATGACAGCCCATTGACTGTGGGTCACCGGGACGCAAGCTCTCTAATCTTCTTTTCCTCGGACTTGATGCCCTAGCTCAATGAGTTTTTCCAGAGGGCGGAACCTTCATCCTTTCATCCTCCCTCCAGTGGCCCCCCCCTTCTGAAACTTTGCATTTACCTAAAATCCCTCTCACAGAACGGGATGCTGTGAGAACCAAGCCCCCTGAGAGGGGTCTGAGTACAGCATACTGGGGGACAGTTGACTCACATCTCTTGAGATCTTCTGAGATCTTCCATCAAAGCTTCTCCTGTTGGACCAGCCTCACCAGGTCAATGAGGACTTCCACACTGCTCTCCTACACTTGCTGGTGACGAAGAATCCCAGGGTATCCCGGGATGACAGTCCGTCCCAGGGCCCAAACCGGACACTTGAGAAACCTTTTGCCTGAGGTTACCTGGTTCTCTAGCTGCAAGATCATGTTGTGTCTCTGCCTCTGGAAGTTTTGGGATTTCTTCTCCTACACAGTCAAGCCCTTCTTGTTCAGGTGTTGCCAAGATCACAGCAACACTCACTTAACTTGTTTGATTGCAGACAGTGACTCCCAGCTAACCTCAGAGTGTGGCTTCCTCCAGTAGCCTCAGACTCAATCGCTCAGCGATTCCTCAGCCCTGTAAACACCTCATTCGTGCCAGGCTCTGTGCTGCTGCTGAGTCCTCAAGGACAGGTGACGCTAACCTTGTTTCTAGCACCAGTTTATCTTATTTAATCTTCATAATCTCCTCACTACTCTGGGAGGTAGGTGTCAGGATCCCCTTTTATAAGTAGGGAAACTGAGGCTGAGCCAGGTTACTCTCTTGTCCAACAACAAGTCCGTCCAATTCCAATGCTATGTGCTCTTACTGTCTAACAAGCATAAAGACTCAGATCTGTGTAATAGAGGAAGGAGTGTGATGAATGCTCTGTGAGATAGGAGGCAGTTCAAAAGAGGGAGAGTTGATATCTGACTGAGCGGATCAGGAAGAATCCATAGAGGAGCCAACTGGAACAGAGCCTTGAGAAACGGGTCGGGTCTTCAAGGGCGAAGAGAGGATTTCATACGGAGGCCACAGAAATGCAAAGTCTCACAGGTGGAAGATCTTGGGATATGTCGTTTAGTTTACCTGGTCTGGAACATCCTTGCAGGAATGAAGAGACAGAAAAGGCCAGATTATGGGGGCGCCTTGACTGTCACATGGAGGGGTTGGGACCAAGAGGCACTGGGGAGCTCTGGACAGAGTTTAGCAATGACTAGTCATATCATTAGCCCCAGAGAGAGGCACCCTGTCCTCTCCTTTTTCTCTTTCTGTTGTTGCATCCTCTTGCCATAGACAGGCTTTGCTGTGGGGGTCGAAGGAGTAGCCCTGGGTAGTAGACAACGCATGAGCTTTGGAGACTGAGTCCGGCTGCAGCAAGATGAGTGGAGCGTTATTCATGGAGAAGGGGACATTTGACCAGGGACATTTGACCGGGGACACCAAAGACAGATGAGGTGTCAACACTCAGAGATGAGGGCAAAGGGCATCCCAGGTGGAGAAACCAGCATGAGCAAAGGGACAGAGGCAGGAATTTAGCAGGCGTATTTGGGGAACAGTGACTAATTTACTCATCCTGAGATGGAAGGAACATGTGGGGTGGGGTGTGAAGTGGGTATAAGGCAGGAATGGTAGATTTTTGATAAATGTCAAAGGAGCCCTTATCTAACCGAAAAAAGAGGCCTGGAAGGATTTTGAGCACGGGAGTTATATTGATGTCTAGGACAATAGTCTGCAGGATGGGTGGAGGGGAGGGAAGGAAAGAGTAGAGACAGTGCCAAGTAGAAAGATGACCCAAGCTTTCAGGCGAGATGTGATGGGCATGTGAACTAGGAGCGTGGGAGGGGTAACGTAGTCTGTCTACCTTGGGCATCAGGAATATTATAGCCTGGTCGTAAACAGGACCCATTCTTGTCATTATTACCATTGTCATTAATTTTGTTGTTCTCTTCCTTCCTCCTCCTCATCCTTTTTCTTCTTCCTCCTTCTCTTTTTTTTTCTCCTTTCCTCCTCTTCTTCTATAATTATTTACATCTCAATAGCCCTTTCAGATTTATTTTCACAATCATATCCTCATTTGGGTGTTTTTGAATTTTTTCAACTCTTAGAATTAGAACTGGATTCTGCTTGGAGTAACAGAAACTCCAAAATATCAATAAAGCTTCTTTCTCTCTCATGTTCCGTAGGCAGCACAGGCCCAGTATGGCCATTCCCTGATTGTCAGACCCAGGCTCTTGCTGTCTCACTGCTCTGCCCATCTCAGCTCATGGCTTCCAGCTCATGCTTCCTCAGGCGGGAGAATGGCAGAAGAGGACACTTGCTGGAATCTGTACACTCCAGTTCTGTTTACTTCTAATTAGCAAATCTCAGTTATGTTGCCATACTTAGGGGCCAGAGAGGCTGGGAAATGAGGGCTTTATTCTGGGTTACCATTTGCTAGAGTTGAGGAGACCTACTAGGGTGGCAAAGAGAGAGCTACTCCCATGATGGCCCATGCAGAGGAAGTTGATTACATCTCTGGTAAAGCCACGCCCAGCAAGCATCTTCTCACTGCTGCTTAGGCAGGCCTGTGCTGGGTGCTCTGGGGGGTGTGAAGTATTGAGTGTGGTATCCACCCTGCAGATGCTCACACACTGAAGAATCTCAGAGCTGGAAGTGATATTGGGGACCATCCAGTCCAGCCCTCTCTTCTACTCCATCCTAGATGAATTGTCTTCACCTTCTGCTTACACATCTCCAGAGTTGGGGGCTACATCTGAGGCAGCTCACTCCGTAAGTCACAAGGCTTATTTCTTACACTGAATAATATTTGCCTCCTGGTAACTTCTACCCAACAGCTCCGGTTCAACTAGGGAACAGGTCTTGCTCATTCCTCGTGCAAAGATCCCGTTTGCCATGTGAAGGCAGCTCGCACATCTGTTTGTCCATCTGTTTGTCCCCTGCTTTCCCCGCCAGTCTCTCTTCTAGAGGGGCTGTGCCATGTGGTTAAGCTGACGTGCGTGGGAGTCGCCAGGCCTGGCTCTGACACTTACTAGCTGTGTGATCTTGAGCAACTGACTTAGACATTTTGAGCCTTTGTTTCTCCATTTGTAAAATGAGGCTGATGTTACCCACCTCATGAGGTTATCGTGAGGCTTAACTGAGCTAATGAATGAAAATACAGAGCCTGACACCAAATAGAGCACTAATTATCATTATGAACATCTTTCTAATTAACAATAACAAAACATCTCTGGCTCCTCTTCCCTCTTAGGTAGGTTGGGATGGGGTATTAGGTAATAAAAGGGAAGAAACTTTCAATACTTTGTGGGGGGGGGGCGAGAAATTAGCATAACAATAACACCTACAGTTGTGACCAGGAGCCACAATTTTTGATCCCTTTACCAGTTTTCCTGGTTTGCTGTTGCTGTCCCCTGGATCTCTGGTTTGCTGTCACCATTTGCAAACTGCATCCTGGGAAGCTCCGTCTGTCATAATGGCACTGGCATTCCTTGGGCTAATTTGTTGTTGCTGTTGTTGTTGTTGTTGGCAGAAGCAGACAGAACACAAATACACAAACATACTGGAGAACTCAAAGATTGTCTGCAGCATAAAGGGAAAGGAGTCAGGAAGCCTGAGTCCTGATACCCACCTTACCACCAACTGGGTGGGGGACCAGGAGTAAGTCACAGTGCCCCTCTAGGCCTCTGATTTTTGACAGCCTGCTCAGCAGCAGCATCCTGTGACCAGAGAAAGGATGTGCCATGGCCTGGATTCCCCTGGAATCTCTTTCTCCCCACCTAGGACTGGTCCAGGTGGGACCAGCATCTGGGCGGAGGCTGAGTGCACGCCCAGGCAGCCGTGCATGGTCTGTGAGCCAAGCAGAGCCTGCCTGGTACCAGGGTGTGATTGTTCTTGTGATTTGGCAACACCCAGCAAACATGTTCCATCAGGGCTGAGCTAAAAATAGGTCCTGTGCCAAGGGGCTCAGGAAAATCAGCGGCCTAGCACACACAAGGTTGGCCAACCAGGCAGAACCAAGTGGCCACCAACATCCCTGGGGCACAATGGCCAAAGAGAGGAGACTTGGCTAATTTTCCCTCATGCATCCTCTTTCCCCACTCTCCTCCTGCACCCCACCCACATCAGGGCCAGTGCCCTCCTTTCCCTTTCCTCTGCTTCCGGATAAACTGACATTTGCAGAGGTACTGAACATGGGCGTGGCGTACCAGAAAGAGCTGGGGTTCCGGCCCCAGTGGACTTGGGTTCAAATCCTGGCTCTGCTATTTTCTAGCTGTTTGACCATAAGCACGTGATCCTTTTGAGCCTCAGTTGCCTCAGCGATATAGTGGTGTTCATTATACCTACTTCTAAGGATTGTTCTGAATATTAAAAGCAGCACGTGGCTAGAGCAGCTGCTCAAGGAGTTTATCATGCATCTGAATCACCTGGGTCAGGGGGAGCTTGTTAACTGAGATTGCTGGGCCCTGCCTCCGCGTTTCTGATGCTGCGAGTCTGGATAGCGTTGCCTTCCTAACAAGTTGCCAAGTGATTCTTGCACTGCTGGCCTAGGATAACCACTGGGTTAGGGGTTAAGTATATGAGCTCTGGAGGCTGGACCACGAGGGTTCGACTCCTGGCCCAGCCACCTCTAGCAGAGTGACTTTGGGCATGTTCCTAAACCTTATCTGGAAATTGGGGGAAATAATCATTGCTACTTTATAGTGTTGATTTGAGGATTACGAGAGTTAATGCGTACAAAGCACTTAAAACAGGGTCTGGCAAACAGCAGGCATTGAGTAAACATTAGCTGTTATTAGTATCACAGAGTCTGCACAGAATATTAGTTCAATACATGTTCTTTTTCTCTCTCTCCCTGTAGCTGCTGTTGGCTCCGCTCGAATCTCTGTCTCCACGCCGCCCTCCCAGGGTCTTTGTGTTCTGAACTCTCCTCTCTGCGGGGAAGGGCAGGACTATGCTGGGAGGATTTGGGGCAACAACGAGCCCAGATTGACTGTCAAAGCTTAGAGATTATAGAAGAACCCGAAACCCTCTCACCGAATGGACTTACCCAAAGGGGTCCAGGCCAGAGGGGCAGAACTAAAAGTAGACCCAGGTCTGCTGACTTCCCAGCCAGGACGCCTTCCGCGACATCCTGACGTGTCCCCGGAGGCAGCCTGGCTATCCCTGAGTGCGCCTAGGGAACAGCCAGCTCCCCACCTCACGCCTGAGCCATTGCTGGGCATTTGGGTCGTTTCTCCTTTTATTGTTTATGATTGAAGATGACATGGCTGTAAACATTTAACATCTGAGTATAAGTGACTATTTTCTTTTGGATTTTTTTTCCTTGGGCTAATGTCCTCAGGATGGAATTACTGGATCAAAAAGTACAGACAGTGTTGTAGCTAGAAATAAGCTAGATGTAGCAACTCTTCCAGAGGAAGGAACGTCTCATTTCCCAGAAACCATAGGATGTGTGGGGGTGGTGTTTGAAGCAAGTCAGGGAGTAGAAAGAGAGCCCAGAGCTGAATCTTTTAAGTCAGCAGTGGGTGACAGCTGTGGCTGAGAGAAGGGAGTTCTGGACCAAGAGTGCAATGCCTGGTGATCACTGGTCATTTCCCCAAGAAATGGTGTTGAGACTAGTGCTTCACAAACATTAATGTGCATAGGAATTCCCTGAGGATCTTGTTAATATGCAGAATCTGATGCAGTAGGTCTGGGGTGGGGCCCAGGAGTCTGCATTTTTAATAACCTCCAGGTGGTGCTGATTCTGCTGATCAATGGACCACACTTGAGAGTGGCAGGAGTTTAGGTTACCCTGACTTTGCTCCTGATATTCCCCTGCCTAACCCACAATTCCCACGGTCTTGAGACCTGGCTCCAAAGACTTCCCTGGATTGACCTCACCAGGCTGTGTTAGGAGTCCCTGCTCTCTGGCACCCTGTCCCTATGACTATCACAGCACTGACCATGTTGTAGTAAATTGTCCATCCCTTTGTCTTCCTAAGGTCATGGACCAATCTTATTCATCACTGTACTCCCAGCATCTAGCACAATGCCTATCATGGTTTGGCCTTAATTATTATTATTGGGTAAGTGAGTGGGTAAATGGGTGGGTGAGGGGATGGAGGGATGGATGGGTGGGTGGATAAATTAACAAGTGAATGTGAGGAGAGGGGAGTAGGAAGTAATGGCTCAGGAAAAGCATGATGAACAATGAGATTTGGCCTCAAGATCATTATTGTCTAGTTAGGGACATCTAGTTGGGAACGTCTGAACCCTACTCACTTACTGAAAGCCCGGAGTCAGTGACCCTCCTCTGATCCTTGCCAACTTTTTCTACACCCCCCTAAATGCTGACCCTGAACCAAGAATGAACTCAGATAAATGAATAAGATCCAGGAAGCTTAGAGGTCCCTCACAGGGTGGTTCTGATAAATACCAGACAACAAAAAGCAGGTGTTGGCAATATTTCTCTTGCCCAAAGAGTTATTTACACAAGTTTCCAAAGCAATCCCCTTCATCGCTTTTACATGCCTATTACACAGTCCTCTGCAGGGCAAGGTCTGGAGTTGGTTAGCTCAGTGCATCAGGGAGTGAGTCCTTCAAAACCAAGGGCAGTGGGAGACTTTTCCCCTCCTCTGCTTCAAGGCTGCAGGCTGACCGTCCAGTACTGGCCAGTAGTGCCCATGGTCCCGCTTGGTCCCAGTAATCAGAGAATGAGCATGGGTCAGTGCGAATCCATCCCTCCTACTCAAAGTGAAAGGCGATGCCGTGAAAAAGAATGAACTTGAGCTTTGATATCAGACAAGCCCGGGAACGAAACATGGATATCTCACTCACTTACCAGCTGTATAATACACATTTTTTAAAATTTTATTTTGAAATAATTTTAAACTTAGAGAAAAGTTGCAAGAATAGTACAGGGAACTCCTGAATGCTCTTTGCTCAGATTCACCAATTTTTAACATTTTACCACATTTGCTATCTCATTCTCATTCTCTTTTAATTTTTTGTTTCAGTCCCTGTGATTGAAGACCACAAATGTTCATCAACAACAAAAAAATTACGTTCTGCAACAAACAAAATGTTCTGAGACAAAAAAATTAAAACAATCAAAAGTCACAAAACTAAACAAATGTAAGAGAAATATAAGTGAATTTAAAATGATACTGTTGGTAAGTTTGTAGCATTTATACTTCTAAAGTTATTAAAGCTTAAAACTGCACTAAGACTTTTGGGACACTGCAATATTATATAATAATATATAATTTATTTTTTGGAACCGTTTGAGAATAGTTGCATATATCATACCTTTTAGTACTTTAGTGTGTACTACCTAAGAACAATGATATTGTCTTATATAACCTCGGTACAGTTTCAGGAACTGTAACACTAATAGAATACTTTTATATATAGTCCATATTCCAATTTTTTCAATTGTACCAATAATGTCTTTTATAGCAGTTTTTTTCCCTCCAGTATCTGGAATAATTGGTGGATGCATTTATTTCTGCCTTCAATTTTGTATTCAATTTTACGTTTTTCCTTGTTGATTTAATTTTATTTTTTGAATTTTCAGAACACTAACATGCTTCCAAAGTCAAAACCATACAAAAAGGTGAACTCGGAGATGCGGTCGTCCTCCCTGATGCTTTCCACTACATTCCCTCCGCCCCTTGTAGGTGACCAATTTTATTGCTTTCTGGCTTATTGTCCCTGTATTTCTTTTTGCAAAGGTAAGCAGAAAGACACATTTGTGTTTTCTTAGTTCCCCTATTCCTCACACAAAACGTAGTGCCCTGTGTATATACTTTTGCACTTTGCTTTCTTCCTGGACGTCCCTCCATATCCACTCATGGAGCTGTGGCGCACTCTCTCTTACACTTGCATGTCTGTGGGAGATTGTCACGGCCACAAATTATTTGCTGCTCCTCCCAGCAAAAGGTGAAATCTGCTCCCGCTCCCTGGGATTTGAGATGGCCTGGAAAATTGCTTTGAGCAAGAGCACGTGGCATAAGTGCTGTTCAAGTCTACTTTTGTGTCTTTCAGGTGTCTTCGTATAATTTCTGAACATTTCTTGTTAAAAATTGCATAATCTTAAGCAAGTTATTTCATCCTTCTGAATCACAGATTTCTCATCCATACAAAAGGGGGATTATAATAGCTTTCTTGAAGAGTTATTGTGAAAAGTAAATGAGGTAAATTGCAAAATAAGTGTTGTGTAAATCCTGGTTTCCACACACCTGCCCTTGAAGCTCATGCTCTTGAGGAGGGGGAAGCATGGAATAATTTGTCACATACGTCTAGCAAGGACGTTGTCTATGTTAGTCAATAAGTCAGTCAATACTGTGGAGCTCACCATGTACAGGGGCTGCGACGGTTGCTGGGGATATAGTGGTGAGAAAACCAAACACAATTTCTGCTCTCATGGAGCTTCTGGTCAATGAACATTTCCCATTAATCATGCAAGACTTTATAAAACCAAAATGCAAACCCAATTAGCAAGCCAGGCTCCACAATTGAACAGATTCTAAAATTGCGCCGCATAGGGAAGTGGAGGCTTTACATACTTTTATGATCCAGATCCCAGTTTGAATCATCATGCAAGCACATATTACCTAAAATGAGAGAGAATCAGAGCTGGAAAAGAACACGTGGAGGAGGGAACTGAGGGACAGTGGGTCATGATCTGCTCAGGATCACACCGTTAATGGGTGACTGAGCTGGGCCTGGAAACTTGGTATCCACGCTCCCGGGCCGGGGTACTTTCCAACACACACCCACTGTCATTCTATTTTCCGTCTGCATCTCTTGTCACTGCCACGTACCTATCAGGGTTTCAGCTGTCCATGCTGGTCGTCTAGGGAACATTGGCCAGAAATGAACAGCACATTTCTAAGAAAGACCTGAGATCACTAGAGTCATTATGTCATGAGGTTGCAACTCAATCCACAAAGGCAATTTAACAAAACTATATTGATATACAGAGTTAGAATGTGCATCCAGTGAGACAAAATCAGAATCACTCTAGCATAGCGTTGTTTGGAATCAAACAGACGATAATTTACTGTCTGTGTGACCTTAACCAGTTGTTAGTTTCACTGAGCCTTGTTTTTTCTCACCTTTAAAATGAGCATGTACCTTGTGGGACCTGTGGAAGGGACTACTGATTGTTCTCAGTTTGGTTTTCCCCTTCCACTATAGTAACAGAATCCCCGGTTCCTAGCTGGGCAAAGGACGGTCTGGAATGAAGACACATTTCCTCAGTTTCCGTTGTCGCTAGGCGTGGCCATGTAGCTAAGCTCCGCCCAGTGGGATGCCAGCAGAAGGGGTATGTCCAACTTCCAGGAAATATCCTTCAAGGGCAGAAGTATGACTTTCTTCTACTGTTTTTCCTGCTTTTGGTTGGAATATAGTGGTGAAAAGCTGAATTAGAGGAGCTGCTGGGGATCAAGAGGTAACCTTGGGAATGATGGCCACACAGGATAAAGCATAGGATAGGAGGAGTCTGGGCCACCATGAGCCCCACACCATTCCTACGTGGCTTACTGATGTTTTGATGTAAGATTTTTTTCTGCTGTTTTTCAACCACTGCTATTTGGGGGCCTAGGATATCCCATGCAGTGATGGAAAGAAGCCCTTGCAATAGGGACTCCCTGTTATGATGACAGCTGTTGATTTGCCTTCCTGGCTTCCGTTTCTCCCACTTGTAATGATCGCACCTCAAGTTTTCTTTGAGGAATGACCCTTTCCCGCAGCCTTAGTGGAACTGTGAATTAAGTTGCATCACCTTCACCTAAACCGGACCAACTGAGCTTTGAATTGGAATCTTGGACGGTGTAACCCAAGCACCAAGAATGTCAAAAGTGGATATGTCCTGGAGGTGGGTGGCAAGGAAAGCTCTTCCTTACTGAAGAACATCAGTTAAGAAATGGAACAGGATTGGGCCGGCCTGTGGATTAGCGTTTGAGTGCATGCGCTCCGCTACTGGCGGCCCAGGTTCGGATCCCAGGCGTGCACCCACACACTGCTTATCCGGCCATGCTGAGGCCGCGTCCCACATACAGCAACTAGAAGGATGTGCAGCTATGACGTACAACTATCTACTGGGGCTTTGGGGAAAAAAAGGGGGAAAAAAAAGGAGGAGGATTGGCGATAGATGTTAGCTTAGAACCGGTCTTCCTCAGCAAAAAGAGGAGGATTGGCGTGGATGTTAGCTCAGGGCTGACCTTCCTCACAAAAAATAAAAAAAAAAAGAAAGGAAAAGAAAAGAAATGGAGCGGGAAAGCTAAAAATAGAAAATCACCATTTTACAACCACCATAGTACTGGATTCAAGCAAGAATCATCAATGGACGCTAAAACCATTAGGTGAAAAATGTTGGGGAACAGGATATTCACAGTCTCTAAGGACCCCTCTACAGGTCACTTATCAACTACAAGGGCAGATAGCCACCTCCGCAGGGGACACCACTCAGCCAGATGATCAAAGATAATATCACCAACGATGGAGTATCCTGTGGCCCCTGATGTTAGACACTGAGAGGGAGTCAACACCATCTATGTAGTATTCATGATAAGACTGATAACTTGAATCTAATTAAGGAGAAATAACCAACAAATCCAAACTGAGGGACATTCTGCATAACAACTGTTCTCGACTCTTGAAACATTTTACTGGCATGAAAGGCTAAAAGAAAAAGCTGGGGAGGGCCGGCCTGGTGGCTTAGCGGTTAAGCGCGCGCGCTCCGCTGCTGGCGGCCCAGGTTCGGATCCCCGGCACGCACCGGCGCACCGCCTCTCCGGCCATGCTGGGGCCGCATCTCACATACAGCAACTAGGAGGATGTGCAGCTATGATGTACAACTATCTACTGGGGCTTTGGGGGAAAGAAAGGAGGAAGATTGGCAATAGATGTTAGCTCAGAGCCGGTCTTCCTCAGCAAACAAAGAGGAGGATTAGCATGGTTGTTAGCTCAGGGCTGATCTTCCTCACGAAAAAAAAAAAAAAAGATCTCCAATTAAAAAAAAAAAAGCTGGGGAATTATTTTAGATGAAAGGAGACTAAAAAACATGATAGTTCTAATGCATGATCCTTGATTGGATCCTGGATATGACTGCATATTATATAATGTTGTATCATATCATATAATGTTATCTCATATGATATAACATGACTATATATTATATGATAGTACTATAGCAATGTAAGTTTCTTGAGTGTGAAATTGTGGTTATATGGGAGAATATTCCTGTTTCCTTGTTCTTAAGAGATCCATGCTGAAGCATTTTGGGGCAAACTATCATGATGTCTGTAAGTAATATTCAAATAGTTCGGCAAAAAAATTAAAATGGATAAACACACGAGAGAGAGAGGGGGAAAGAGAGAGAAAGCAAATGTTGCCAAATGTGAACACTTGGTGGGGCTGCATGAAGGGCATACGCTCATTGTATTATTCTTGCAACTTTTCCGTAAATTTGAAATTTTCCAAATAAAAACTTGGGGGAGAAAGTCTCTTTTCCTTTTTCCATCCTCAGAGTGAACTACAAACACCTTCAGAGCCGCGCTTGCCTCTCGTCGCACCCCCGGGGCCCTTTGTGCTGGAGTGTCTGTGGGCCAGGGAGGGACTCCCTCCGCCGTCAGTGCGGAGCCCACAGAGGCTTCCCCTGTGAGAGACGCTTGAGGTTGTGTCTGTTGAGTGGGTTCAGTCTGTGTGACAGTGGCCTTCAGGACACTCCCAAGGTGGGTGGAGCATTAGAAGAGAGGCATTGAGTAAGGAAATAGGGGGCCCATTACACGGCAATAAGGCTCTGCCTCTCCCTCCAGTCTTATTTCCCATGTCTCTCCCCTGCCTCCTCTACTCTCTTGCCCCACAGACCTGCCTTCTCCTCAAACAGGCCACCTCTATTGCCCACCCCAGGACATTTGCACTTGTTGGCCTCAGGGTCTGGAATGCTTTCCCTCCTGATTCTTGCATGGTTCCCTCTCTCTTATCATTTATTCTTGTCCTTGCATGCCTACATCTCTCAGTAGAAGAGCCACCTCCTCACCAAGACCTTTCCTGACGACCAAATCTAATACTTCCCTCCACCCCAGCCCAATCTTGACCCCGTTACACACCTGGGCTTCCCTCACAGCCTCTATCACTATCTGGATCCTTCCTTCACGGCCTGTTATTGCTATCTGGATTCTTCCTTCACGGACTGTCACTATCTGGATCCTTCCTTCACAGCCTGTATCACTCTCTGGATCCTTCTCTCACAGCCTGTATCACTATCTGGATTCTTCCTTCATTGCCTGTCATTATCTGGATTCTTCCTTCACAGCCTGTATCCCTATCTGGATTCTTCCTTCATGGCCTATATCACTATCCAGATCCTTCCTTCACTGCCCAAATCCCTATCTGGATTCTTTTGCTCATTGTCTGTCTCCTGCACTGTGGTGTAAACTCCATAGGAGCAAGGCTTGTCTCTCTGGTTTGCATCTGTGTCCCGCATGTAGATCAACCCTGGCCCTCTGCTGGGCACTCAGGACACAGAGGGGACGAGGCTCTTGTGGTGTTGCATTCAGGCAGGGGAGAGAGGCCTTGGACAAGTAGTCAGGACTGTGGTGGGGTCAGGACCTAGGGACGAGCTTTGGGAGCTTAGGCTGGAGGCTGGTGGGTGGTTGGCTGTCATCTAGGATGGAGTGATTCCCATCAGGTGGGGCTTCTATTCTGCCTACCTCGAGACTAATAACAAAGTTACAGTGAGAGGCTAGGTCTCATGGATGTCCTCTTCCTGCTCCCAGAACCCAGCGTATCAGGCTCCTGCACCGGCAGCCCCACTGAAACCCTTCCTCCAAGATCACGAACCGGCCTTCCAACTGCCCAATCCACTGGTCACTTTTAAGGCCTCGTCTCACTTGATTTCCCTGTGACATCTGCAGGATTGACAGCTCCCCTTTCTCAAAGCTCCATCTCCTCTGGGTTTCTGTGACACATTCTCCTGATTCTTCAAATTTACCAAGTGTGCATGTGCAGGACACTTCCTTTTATACCTTACTTGTGTTACAACAATCCTATGAGCTAGATACTACTGTTATCTCCATTTTACTGAAGAGGAAACAGAGGCTCAGAGGTTCAGTAAGTTGCCCAAGCTCACAGAGCTCATAAGTGGCAGACCCTGGACTCAAATCAATACTTGTACGATGCCCAAGACCATGGCTTTAGTTGGACCTCTCTCTCAGATCCTTCCTTATCAGTCTCCTCTGTGGGCACCACTTCATGCCAGCCCCATAAATATCAGGATTCACCAAGGTTGTGTCCTCAGGCCTCTTCACTCCACATACCTCTTTTGAGAATCCTCAGCTAAACGCAGGTTCTAACCACCTACGTGTTGGTGACTCCCAAATCCTTATCTATAAGGATATAGAATAGCTCCAGGATGCTATTGGACATTTGTTATGAGTCTTTGTGCCTACCACAAAATTTTTGTGTTGAAATCCTGACCCCCAGTGTGATGGAATTAGGAGGTGGGGCCTTTGGGAGGTGATTAGGCCTCTTGAATGGGACTAGTGCCCTTATAAAAGAGATCCCAGAGAGCTCTCCAGTTCTTTTTGCCATGTGAGGACACAGTGAGAAGATGCCATCTATGAACCAGGAAATGGGTCCTCATCAGATACCGAATCTGCTGGTACCTTGAGTTTGGACCTCCCAGCCTCCAGAACTGTGAGAAATAGATGGTTTTTTTTAAGCCCCCGAGTCTATGGTACTTGTTATAGCAGCCTGAACTAAGATAACATCTCTGCCTGGTGGTTGTCCCCTGGGCATCACCAACCTAATGTGCCCCAGTCTGAACTCATCACTGTCTCCTGAGTCCTGCTTCGTTCTTTCCTGTGTTCCTTGTATTGGTGAATGATGTGAATATCTGTCACCTGAGTCTCACTTGCAATGTTCAAGCAGTTACTAAGGCCTGTAACATCGATTCCTGGGGCTGGCCCGGTGGCGTAGTGATTAAGTTTGCGCACTCCACTTCTGCGGCCCAGGGTTCGCAGGTTTGGATCCTGGGTGTGAACCTATGCACCGCTTATCAAGCCATGCTGTGGTGGCATCCCACATAAAATAGAGGAAGATGGGCACAGACGTTAGCTCAGGGCTAATCTTCCTCACACACACCCACAAAAAAATTGATTCCCTCCTCTCTGTTCTTGTGCTTACTGCCCTAGACCTGGCCCTCATCATCTCTCGCATGGATCACTGTCTCTGGATTGGTCTCCCCATAATGACACCTACAACCTATCCTCCACACAGCCTCCAGAACACTGAAACCATCACCTCACATTCGTGCTTAAATCCAGTCAAAGTCTCTCTATTACCAATGGGATGTAGCCTGAGACCTTACCATGCGCAGAAGGCCTCCACTCTTGGATCTTTTGTGCTGTATCCAGCTCTTCTCTCACTTGACTCCTTTACCATGTTGTTATCCCTATGCATAAACCATTCTAAACCCTATGTAGTTTCTCAAATTCAACACTTGCTGCTTCACATCTCGAGGCTGCTTGCTAGGAGTGGCCTCCCCACTCCCCCGCTCTCTCCAGTGAATATCCACACTTCCTTCAGCCCTCAGCTCAGTGCCTTCTTCAGTGGAGCTTTTCCTGCTGTCTATTCCTGATCCAGAAGTTACTGCTTCCACCAGACTCCCCTCCACGACTGGCCCCAGTACATCCTCTCGTTCTGTCAAGGCAGCTAAAACCCTTCTCCCGTGATAGGTCTGCCTCCTCCATGATTTTGTGACCTTCCAGACACCAGAGATGGTGTCTGACTCATTCCAGTGTTGAGAGCAATGTCTGACTTCAGGTTTGTGAATGAATGAATGAACGAGTGAATGAAAAGTAAAAGACTCCGGGTTTAATCATGTTAACATCATCAACAACAGCAGTGCTATTGATGGTGAATACTTATTGAGCACTTATTCTGTGCCAAGCGTGATACTAATTGCTTTTACCCAAATTATTAAATCCCCAGAAGAATCACAGAGTTTCAGCCCCGAATAATAAGATCCAATCAGTGTTGAGCTATTACCACATGTCTAAGCCTGTCTAAGCATGTTACATGCACTTGCTCACTAAGCCTCACAATAGCCTTATGAAGTATGATAATACCATTATTATTTTCTTTTTATTGATGAAGATACTGAAGCTTCCACAAATGAAGTGATTTGCCTCAGGTCACACATTTGGTAAGTGATGGAGCTGGGATTCATCTCCCTATAGTCAATGGCTAGACTCCAGACTCCATTACTGCATAGCTCCAAATGCCCTTGTCAAAGTTTAGAATAACTATAACTGTAATGAATAGTTTTGAACATTCAATGAAGTCACTGTAAACAGTTCTCAACTTCAAAACACATTTTTGGGGGGTGAGAATGTGATTCGCATGCCTATGCACACAACATCTCTGAGTTGCCTGTCACTTAAACCCAGCCACCGTGATGTTACATTTTTGGTTCCACCAGTTGGGATAGGTAACGTGATAAAACATCTTAGCATGAACAAACGCAGAAAAAGTGACCAGGAGTGCTTTGGAAAAGCCATTTATTCTGGATTCCTAAGTCATAATCCTCCAGTAAAAGGGCTTGAAATTCAGACTTGCTGGAAGGAAACAATAGACTAAACATTGCATGCTGACATCCATGCCAGAAGGCGGGATGTTACAGGAGATGGTCTTGCTAGCTTCAACCTCGGGCCCCTTGGAATACAGACTGAAGCAGAATCTAGGATGTCCTCAGTGTGTGCACTGATTCAGCATGAGTGCTTAAATCATAAGTGGACTTCAGAGTTAGAACCAGCCTGGGGCTTGTAGTTACCCAAATCCAAAAACTTTGCGAGCTAGAGGCAGAGAGAATGAGCTGGAGACAGTAGTTGTTAAAATAGTGAAAACTGAAATATTTTTATATCAGTTCATAAACTGCTGCTGCTCTGAGCCCCTTGAGTATTCCCTCTGCTCCCTCAGCTATCCCAGACCCTCTTCAGACTTGTCAGACCTCCCCTTGAGTCAACAACGATATGGGTAAGTCATTACACATTAGAGGGCCTCCAGGACCTTAATCCAATTATTTGGCCAATCTATTCTGATTCACGGGTTCTATACTTTATCATTTGTTAATAATTTTAAATATTATCCCTGCCTGTAGGCTCCTTTCCCTCCCTCACGGACCCAGTTCATCTATAGAAAGTTCTACCTTTGCTAATATTTATGAATCTGGGACATAGGTAGAGAGAAACAGAAACAGAAAGGCAGAAGGAAAGAGATGCTGAGTTGGTCTCTGTAATAAAAAGTTGAGGCGGAGAGAGAGGAAAGGAAATAAAACCTTGAAGGATGAGGTTTGAGAGATAATGTGAGTGTGTGGTTTTGGAACAATAGTATAATTCAATAAATTAGTAAGTAAGGAAAAGTTTGTTGAGAAGTGTTGCTGATAATTGGTCTTCCTTAAATTTCCCGAGAGACATAAGGAAAAATGGGAATTTATCCTTACTTATACGGGGCTATGCTTATTTATATTCTACTCAATGTAGAAATGAGGCCACATAAAGCCCTGGATTTATGAAGGTTACAAGATGAGCTTTAAGATTCCTTTTAATGTCAACCATAAACAAAACACCTGAACTGACTCAACTGTTATTCAACTTTTATGGGTTCTTTAGGTAAAATGACAAGCTATGGGGTCACATAGTCCTGAACTCAGTAGGTCAGTTACAGTCTTGGATCTACCTATCGTTGACTGAGTCCTCAGGGAAGAATCCTACCTTTACGGGTCTCAATATTTTTGTTTGTAAAATGGAGAAGATAACGTTTATTGTTGTTGCTTTTTTTGAAGTTCTTTTTGTTGTTGTGGCTATTTTTTGAGTTCTGACTGTGTGCCAGACACTCTGTTTTACATCTGTCCCTTAACTAAATCCTATAGCGAATCTGTGAATTATGTATGATCGTTTCCTGTTCCCAGAGCAGACCCAGGAAACCTGATCCATTTGTTCAAGGACTCCCAGCTAAAGAGCAGCAGAGCTGGGATTCAGTGTCCTCATGCTCCAAATCCAGTGTTTTTTCCTTTACAACATATGGCTTCCCAGCCTGCCTCAGGACCCTAGAATGGAAGTCATAAGTAAGCTAGTGTATGGGAGAATGTTTTGAAAAATATAAAATGTCATAGAAATATCAGGGGTTCAAAATATGTTATTAATCACTCATCCTCTAAAATGCTCATCTGTACTTTTTGTTGTTTCATCAGAATTACCCTTCCATCTTTGGGGTGGGTGCTGTTCTGCACTATCCAGAGCCCCTTTCAGTGAAGAACTCGTTATTACTCCAGCTGCTGGGAGTGCTGTCAGCCTTCAGAGATGCTTCAGTGCGGGGCGCCACCTCGCCCAAGGGCACACACCTTCCTGGGGCAACCCACACCCAGGGACTGGTTCATGCAGAGGCATAAAGACTTGGCCATCTTGGCCTAACTTTGGACAACTTTGAAGGGCTGTTCTGGTTCCAGAGCTCTTGGGGAGGTTGGCAGTTTGTTTAGGGGCTTGCGTCATGGAGTGCCTTGTTACTCTGCCAGCCTTGCTTCTGGTCTCGCCCCTTCCACAGGAAGTAATCCCCAGGCACTCCGGAAAAACACCCTGTCTGCTAAATACCTTCCCCTTCTGCTTCTGGGGGGACTCAGCCTGTGACAATGTTGTATTAGAGTTAGTCCTTTGTGAGTCAAAACTGAAAGCCTCTTGAGGGCAGAAAGCTCCATTTATTCCTTCCTAAATCACCAATGTTTGGTCTGATATTAGGTCCAGAAAAGATGCTCAATGAAGTAGAAATATACTTGTGACCCCCTAGCATAATAATAATACTAGTTAACACACATAGTATTTACAATTTGCCAAATACTATTTTAAGGGCTTTGAACATGTGAACTCAATTAACTCACCCAACAATCCTAGGAAGTTATTATTATTATTATTCCTATTTTGTAGATGAATAAAAGGAAGCACCTACTGGTTAAAAATTCTGCCCAAGGCTGCATATCTATGTTTGATTGCTGGGAATCTGTCTCTGAAGTTTACTCTCCTAACTGCTACTCCTTACCACTTCTTGTATCCCTGTACATATCAATCTCTCATCCACCAGTTTATCAGAGAGAGAGAAAAGAGGAGGGGAGAGGGAGGGACAGTCCTTTCATTCCAGGGGGCCTGGAATCCTCACAGAACATTTCTAGCTATGAACGTCTGCTCTGTGGTCCTGGATCGCAGGCTCGGCATGTCCCCCGGGGAGGGCTCCATAAGTCCCCCAGATGATTCTCGTGCACATTGTGGTTTGGGGACCACTGATGCAGGAGGCAGTTTCAGGCACACATTTTTTATAAGTTCGGGCACTTATAAAAAATGCCAAACGGAGGCCCCAGGGTGTGAAGTGATCGGGCAGTGGCCGTGGTGGCAGGGAGAGACAAGCAGCCAAGACTCTCCTCTGTTTCAGGGCCCTGGCCCAGGGCTCTTTGAGCCACACTTCCTGAGGCTGGGCCAGGAATCTGCCCTGGGCACGGGAACCGCATACCTCACACGTGCATCTAATGGTTACTCAGGAAGTGGAGGCTTTGGGGCTGCACCGGAAAGGGGAGGGGATAGCCCTTCTGGAGGGGTCAGCAGAGCCAGCTCCTCAAAGCATTGTCCCTTCCTTCCTCCAACAGGATGCCAGGAGCCCCACAGAAAAGGGACTCATTTGTCTTCATTCCCAGCACAATAACTTGCCGCTGGCCTTTCTCTTGGGCCTTGCTCAGAGCAACAGGATACGGTCTCTGCCAGGAGAGAAGGAAGGAAGGAGGGAGGGAAAGGAGGGAAACTGCAGGAGCTCAGGCTCTCCAGGCCCCCAGCCTGGACCCTGGACCCTGAAAAGACCCAGCACTGTGGGGCCAGGGACCCAGCCTAGGAGTGTCCGGGTCCATCTGGGACTGGTAGGAGAACCCGTTTTCAGTTGCAGGACAATCTTTAATCAGATGTAGGCTGAGCAACCGTTAAAAGCTGAGCTATCATTTCTGGGTGGCCGGTCTCCAACTTTTATCTTAATCTAGTCTTCTTTGCATATTTAGAGAAGGAAATAAATAGGGTCAACTCAGAACGGGGCCTTCTTTTTTCCTTCGGTGTTAAAAAGAAGAATGTATGTTTTGAGCTGTTTTTTTTAAGCTCTTTCTGTAATTGAGATTTTTCTGGTCTCACCCAGACCTACAGCATCAGAAATTGTGTGTGTGTGTGTGTGTGTGTGTGTAGGGGGGTGGGGAATAGGGGGATAGGGGCGTGGCTTAGCCGTGGCAGAGATGGAGGGTGGTGTGGGCTGAAGAAGGATTGGCATCAAGGCTGCAATCTACCATAGTAGGTATTATCAAAACAATGAACAAATCAATAAATTTCAAGAAATGTTTATTGAACTCTACATGCCCAACGCTGCTGGGGATGAGCTGTGCATAGCTAACCCAGAAGATTACTCAGATGGGTAACAGATAACCAGGAGTGTTAGAATTGCTTCTACAGAAGAGTCAGTCCGCTGGGGGTCTGAGGGACCCCTCACCTGACTAAGTACCGGGGAAAGGTGAGCAGCTAGAGGGAGTGCAGGGCCACCTCCTCACAGGAAGGGGAAGGGCACACACACTTTAGATGAACATTCTAGTCTTGCCTTTAAGACTCTTCTGCGTATAAAACAAAAACTCATCATAGTCAATTACAGCAGGAGCCCTTGATGTGAAACCTGCTTCCTGACAGAGAAAGCACATGATTAACTTTTGTAACTAAACTTCTCTGGATTTCAGCACAGACACGTTTCAGTGAGGAGGCTTGCTCTCCTGCTCTCTCTCCCCCTCTCTTTTTGCTGTGTTTCCCTCCTGGAGCTGGAATGTAGAGGTAAGGTGGTGATGTCCCAGGAAGAAGGTGAAGTAACAAGGTTCCTGGCCTTCCCTGTGGCGTTCCCAGCCTGGCTGGATCTCAGAGATGGAAGTGGCCCGATGAGAATAGAGTCTACATGGATTCAGCCTGCCTCCAGGTGCCATTGTCTCTCCACCACTCAGCGTAGCCTTTGGAGGAGATTTCCCAGATGAGGAGAGAAAAAAGGAAGGGTGACAGGAAGGAGAGAGCAAGGGGGAGAGAGGAGAGGAGGAAACATCCATTAAGTGTGTCCTCTGTCAAGCGCTTTACATACGTGATTTATCTTAGTCCTCACTACATTCTCATGAATTACAAGCTCATTTTCACCAGAGTGGGTGGTGAAAATGGAGGCTCGGGGGGATGAGTGACGGCGATTTGCACAAAGTCACATCGCTGGTAAGGAGCCGAACTGGGATCCTTCCCATCAGCCTCATTCAAAGCACATGTTCTCCATACTCCCCACCCTTCAGATTCAAAACCCTTTCCTGGTGGGTTTTGTACCATCTGATGTAACTGACATGTGGCCGCTGTTGGGTGAAGCTCGCCTGAGCATGAGCCCTCAACCCTCCAGTGGTGAAGGTGTCCTTGTTCAAGTCAACTAGGGAACTCTCTCTCTTTCAGAACTTTAATAATTTTTTTACAAGTTGTAATTTCTCCTTCTCTCCGTAGGTATCTGGTAAGTGTTTCTTGACAGAGGAAGGAAGGGAGGAAGCTTTTTTTTAAGAGAGTCAGGATCTTGCCACCCAAAGTGCAGTCACTTTCTCAGTCTCACTGGCCACCTATGGCTAGTGACTGCCCTACTGGACAGCACAGACATAGAACATTTTCACCATCACAGAAGGTTCTACTGGACAGCACTGCTTAGACACTTCCTGTTTCTCCCGGGCTTTTGCTAACCCACAGCCCAGCTGCTTACCCAGTAGGAGCTCAATAAATGCTCCTCGACTTGAATTCCACAGTTTCACTTATTGGAAAAGAGAAATGGCATGAGAGTCCCAAGATCTGTTCTCCAGTTCCTGCTCTGTCTACTAAGGAGCCATGTAACCTCAGGTAAGTCACCTCTCCTCCCCCTCAGGTTTCTCATCTACAAGTCTAGAGAGGAAGAGGTAATAAGAGTACCTCAGATTAGGCTGGAAGCTTTTGCACTTTTTATCGCGTGAAAGTTTTGCCAACCTTATAGCCGGCAGGATGAGCAACTCCTCCCGGTTTGACTGGGACTGTCCAAGTTTTCAAACTGAAAGTCTCGAATCACAAGAACCCCCCATTCTCAGGCAAACCAGGCCCTGTAGGTCCCTTCCAGTTATAAAATTCTGTGGCCCTGTGCAAGCGTGAGGGTGGGTGCCAGGGACCCCAAAACTGCTCACACAGCAGAGAAGTATGGCTAGGAGCTGAGGCTCTGGAATAGACAAACCTGGGTTCCGAAACTGATGCCACCACTTGATTTCTGTGTGAACTTGGGCAAATTACTTAATTTCTCTGAGACTCAGTTTCCCCATCTGCAAAACGAGACCGTTGGTAATAGTTCTTCCTTCTGTGCGTCATTGTGAGGATTAACTTAGCAAAGCTCTGCACAGTGCCGAACACTCAGAGCGATGTCAGCGATTATGAATTCAGCAGACTGTGAGCAGGGGGATGGGTCTATCCTTAGGGATACTGTGGCCCTGACATTCGTGTGAAACCCAGAGCATCTGCTAACAGGAAGATGACCGGCTTATGAGCTCGTAAGTTCCGCTTCATCCCCAAATCCCTCAAGCCTGGCCCCAGACTCATCTCTACTAAATAACAGTTCAGACTGGTTAGAGAGAGCGCATTTCCACTCCCCGTGCCCCCGCTGGGATAAAGTGACTCTGATGGAGCAAGTTTATTGAAACACAAACTAATCATTCCTGTTGCCAAAGTAGGCTTTTGGCAGAGCCTTGCGAAGAAAGAGAAAGAGAGAGAGATAGTGAAAAAAATGTCCTGAATCGCTGAGACAGCACTGTATTTAGACAATTAAATTTGGAAAAGCAAGACAGTTCCTGTAACTACCTCCCACACCCCCTACTCCAAGAACAAAAGGTTTTGTTGAAAGTATTCATATGGATATTAATACCGACACTTTAATGAGCCCCTCAGTAAACTTATCAGCAGTAATTACACCCAGCCACGGTGCCACCAGTGGGAAGGTACAAAATCGTGCCTCCAAAAATTAGTCACTTGTAAGTTAACCCCACAGTCACGTCAAGCAGCCTACACTTGATGGCTGATTCACAAAGATTCCTTGACATATCTGTAGTTAAAGGGACCAGTCACCACAGGGAGTCTGTGGAAAGGGAAAAGTTCACGTTTATAATAGACCGACATGCCGGAGAAGAGAGTTTTGAAGAAACCAGGGACATAGCTTCATTATTGGGTTATTGATAGCAGCAATACCAGTACTGCTGAGTACTTGCTGAGTACTTGCCTGGTGCAGAGCATTGCACCTGCCCTACCTAGTTTAATCCTCACCTAAATCCTCGGGCCAGGGACGTTTCAATGATGCCCCTTTTACAGATAAGGAAACTGAGGCTCAGGGGACTTGAAGAGCTTTGTCCAAAGTCTCAATGCTAAAATAGCAGGGTTGGGGATTTGAACCCAGTCTCTAGCTGAGATTTGAGCCTCACCTGTGAAATGAGGATAGAAGAAAAAGTTGAGTTTTTTCTTCTCATTTACTGGAGACATTTTAGAGGTTGGATTTTTGCCGTGGGTTTGGCCTTGACGCTCGGCATGGAATTCCACAGAGGAAAGACTCTCTGCCTTCTTAACACTCCCATTCTCTCTCTCAATTTTTCCTTCTCAGGATCAGAGTCCACATGCAAGACCAGGGCTCAGACCTCTCATCTACTGCTCTGGCTGCCATATCTTGTCCAATCTTTTCCCTTTCCTCTTGCTTAGTTGCTTATTTAGAGAAATAACACGGTCTGAGAGAGACCAAGAATGAAAGAGAGTGAGCAAGTAAGAGTGAATGAGAGAGAGAATGAAAAGGGACAAATAAGAGGGAAGAAGAGAGGATTGAGGGGAAAGAGAGAGAGAGAGGATGAAAGGAAGAGAGAAAGAGAAAAAGAAAGATCAGGCTTTGACATCACCCGGACTTGTTGCTTTTACTACCTGTATGGTTTTTTTTTTTTTAAAGATTTTATTTATTTATTTTTCCCCCAAAGCCCCAGTAGATAGTTGTATGTCGTAGTTGCACATCCTTCTAGTTGCTGTATGTGGGACGCGGCCTCAGCATGGCCGGAGAAGCGGTGCGTCGGTGCGAGCCCGGGATCCGAAGCCGGGCCGCCAACAGCGGAGCGCGCGCACTTAACTGCTAAGCCACTGGGCCGGCCCTGTATGGTTTTGAGTAAACCTCTCTGACTCAGATTCTTCTTCTGTAAAATGAGGGTGATCCTACTTATCTCATAGGATTGTTGTGAGGATCAAATAAAATATTGTCTGTGCATTCCCTGCCACCCAATAAGCACTCAATAAACCCACCTCCTCCCTTCCTCCCTCCCTCCTTCCTTCCCTTTTTCTTTTTCTTTCCTTCCTTCCTCCCTCCTTCCCTCCCTGCTTTCTGTCTTTCTTTCCTCTCTCCCTCCCTTCCCTCTTTCTTTCCTTCCTTCCTTCCTCCCTCCCTCCCTCTCTCCCTTCCTTCCTTCCTTCCTTCCTTATTTTCTTCCTTCTTTCCCTTCCTCCCTCCCTCCTTTCCTTCCTTCCTCCCCCCTCCCTCATCAAGGACCACCTAAATCCCTGGCACGGTTCAAGAAATCTCTACAAATGTTACCAGTTTAGTCCTTGAAACAACTCATGAATTACGTGGTATTACGTTCTCACTTTACAATGAGGCCCAAGGAGAGACATTATAAGCGGGATCACCCAGCAGGTGACTGTCCCAGCCAGAATTCCAGTGCAGATCTGTCTTTCCCCACTACTAAGAACAGGAAAAATAAGGTGGGGCATCTGAACTGATGGGCTTGTACAGTTTTCTTCTTTAGCTGCTCCACCGGAGGGCTGTTAAGAAAATTACCCAAATCATGTTAATGAGCAATTGAGTGCTGGAGTTTCTCTGAGGGAAGATGGTGAACAAAAGCTCTGGTTGGGGCTGGCAGCCACTAGCTGTGATCATTATCTCAGCTGATACCACTACGGGGCTCTCAGCTCAAATAATTAACTCAGTTGTCTCCTCTCAGGGGTGAAGTGGGGCTAATAAAACTGAACCACCTAGCTTGTGGGAAAATGGTTCTGTGCTTGTTGAGGAATGCTTTCAAGACCCTCCGGTGCTGAGTGGTGCTATCGCAGAAGATGTGGTGGGTGAGTACTGGCTGGGCCCAGGGAGAGCCTCAAGTGCACTGAAGGAGCCTGTCAAAGCCTTGATGTTGGTTCAACAGAGGCAGGTCTGAAGCCAAGACCCATCACTAATGGGCTTGGGATCTTGGGCATAGCTTTCAACCTCTCTGAGTCTTGGTTCCTCCTCTATAAAATGGAGCTAATAGAATTTACATCCCAACAGAGGTGTTGGGTGACTGTAAAAGAAAGATTTTGATAAAGGGCCCTGCACACAGTAGGTACTCAGCAAACTTTAGATTTCTTCCCCTAGAGCAGTTCTCTTTGGGGAAAGAGAGGGGAAGGAGAGAGAAATGCAGCTCATTTGCATCCCCTCTTTAGGGAAATAACAGTTTCCCAACTCTAAGACTTGTGGATTTGAGTAGGCAAATCACTTTTACTGATGGTGTGGGTTTAAAAGGTTTCATCCAGTTGGTCTCTTCCTTCCTCCCACTGCCCCTTTTTACTACAGAAATCTGTTTTCTTTTTTTTTTTCTTTCTCATCCATAGTCCCTCTTTATTGAGCGCTTACTCTGTGCCCTGGCACTGGGCTAAATGCCTTCCTGACTTATCTCACTTCACAATAATGGCAAGTGAGTTATTTCATTTATCCCCTAACAACTCAGTGGACTGTGTACAGTTGTGATCCCTAATTTACAGTGAGGAAACCAAAGCACAGAGAAGTAAAGAAGTGGGATCAGGGTGGTCGAGTAAGAGGGAGGGTTAGGTCTCAAACACAGGTCTGTCTGATTCCAACATTCTTTTAGCATGATTGGAGCCAAGAACTCTTTCTTAGATCCTCCTGCAAGCGTCCAGGTGACCAGGCTAGGCAGCTAGTCTGTTCAGGAGTTCAGTCACTCGTCCCTGGAGGGTGACGTCCCACCACCCTCACCCTTCAGAAGCAGGTTCAGGGCTTCATTCAGAAATCACTGGTTTCCTTTCCCAAAGTGTTGGAGGGTTGCTTGCCGCTATACTAAGACTACACTAAAGTTGCCAAGAGGAGTAATAGCCCCTCTCTCCTCACCTAGCCTGCCTCTGCTCCCTCACCTTGTTGACCCGTGCCCTCTTCTTCACCCCCAGCACAGCCTGGCACACAGGAGGCACTTACCCTGGGCTATGGCCTGGGTTCTCACCACAGTCTCTATCTCAGATCAGGGCCAAACTCAGCATGGCAGTCGAGGCACTTTGTGAACTCAACTATTCTTGGATGACTGAACTACGGTGCTCTCCATGCCTTTGCTTGTGCAGTGCCCTCTGCCTGGAAGGTTCTCACCGGTCTTCTCCGTCTGGACTCCCACTCCTACTTCAAGAGTCAAATGCCATTTCAGCAAAGGCTTCTCTAGGACTTTCATCTGTCCACCATCCATCCCTCCCAGCAAAGTTAAGCACTCTGTCCTAGATCCTCCCGAGTGCATCTGGAACACAGAGAAGAGGTCAGTCCTAGCATTTACCGTACTGCATTGTCTTTCTTTTTTCTATGAGACTGTGAGCTCCTGGAGGTGATGGGGAAATTTGACTTAACTAATACCTAACACAGTGCCCAGCCACTAGAACTTCTCCTCATTCCAGCTGTGGATTAAATGTCACATCATCTCTTGGAGATGTTGTCTCCAATCTTTCCATCTTAATGAGGTCTCCTCTCATATCTCCTACTTCACCATCATAGTCCCCAGCTAGACCTTTAGCTCCCAGACAGACCCTATGGTTAGGAGTCTGGCTCTCCTGTCAGATGCTGGAACTCAGGTCTTTGGTTAGTCATTTGTTAGCTACAGGACCTTGGGCAAGTGGCCTCATTTCTCTAAGCCTCTGTATCCTCATCTGTTAAATGAGGCTAATGATGGGACCTTGGAGGAGAGTCTCCAAGATTAAGCAATGTTTGTAACGTGCTTAGCACAGTGCCTGCCACACAGAATGCATTCAAGGTGGCTATGTGTTTGGTTTTTTATTTGTTGCCCCTGTAGAATGTTTACACCACAAAAGAAGGACCATGTTTTTGCCTTTTTCACTGCTGTTTTTTCAAGGCTTAGCAGTATCTGACATAGAGCAGAACCAATAAATGTTGGTGGACTGCATGATAAATGAGGAGAGAGACAGGGCTCTTCGGAGCCTCCTCTGTAAGCTGGATGCCTCTAGTGCTGAGGGGCAATGTCTGAGTATGAGGACTCAGGTCAGCCTCCCTGCATCCGAATCCTCACTCTGCCTCTCATTGGCTTTGGGACTCATCGCCAGTTGTTAATCTAAGTCTTAGATTTCTTATCTGTACAAATAGATAATAACTGCCTCCTAGGGTTGTTATGAAAATAATAATATTAAAATAGTATTATATCATTATACAATAATATTAATGTATCAGGCTTGGAATATCATTATTATACAATAATATTAATGTAATGGGCTTGGAATATGACTGGCATGCAATTATTGTTAATGGCTATTACTCTACATCTGATAAATAATTCTGCTTTATATTACACAGTGTGATAATTCTCTCTCTCCTTCTTTCTACCTTTATTAAACTGTGAGCTCCTTGAGGGTAGGATCTGTGTCTGCCTCATCCTTGTGTATCCCAAACCTATGCCAGATGACAGATGTCAGTAAATTATTCTTTAATACATGATGTTTTTCAACAGATAACCCTCTCAATGATCTTCAAAGTAACCAGGGTGGGTATTATTACCTTCTATTGAAAGATATAGACTGTGAAGCACAAGGGGAATAAGTGCACTGCCAAGGTCATACCACTACTTTAGTGGCCTGGCCAACTCTTTGAGCTCTGATGAGCCACCATGAGGCTGCTGGGAAGCTCTTTCTCTCTCTAGTCACAGGAAGGGGAGAGAAATCCTACGTCGGCAGCGCTGTTCACATATGAGCAAGAATAACCACCACTCCTTCTGGAGGAATTCTGGGGGCTGTACAGCCTGGGTGCCCATTTCCCTCTGGAGACGATCCGGGAAATACATCAAGATTCATCTTCTCATCCCCACCGGACCACTTCAGCCCTGAGTCCCAACCCAAACCAAGGTAGTTCCAGGTTCAAGAAGGCAGCTACTTCCCCCTGGTCTGTCATCATGTAGATCCATCCCCCACAGGCTGGAGTCGAGTTGATTAAAATTCCTCACTTTCTCTGCAGGTCTTGGTTCTCTGAATTCTAGACCTACCTCCATAAACACTCGTCACTGAGCTTCCTTTCCGCTGTGTCCTCATGACCAAAGAGGAGTTCAATTCAATTCTACCAATATCTATTAAATAATCATAAGTCAGATTTGTAGGGTGCTTCATCATTTAAAAATAACCTTCGCATTCATTTTCATTCCTATGCCAGGAACCGTGTGCTGGGGCTGTAGGAGGTGAGTAAGACATGGCCCTTCTCTCAAAACACTCAGAACCTCTAGGGGAAAACAGAAGTGTGTAACTACCTTAATACTACAGTCAAGACTACAGCAATACTACTACTACTACTAACTGGTACTAGCTACCATTTATTGTTAAGCTTACCATGTGCCAAACACTGCCCCAAACTCATTTAAGCTTCACCATACCCTATGAGATACGTGTAGTCAGTTATAAATATAAATACCACCAGAGCTGGAAGGATGAAGCTGAGTTTCTTGCTTGCCAGACAGACGAATACCACGTCACTCAAGAAATGAGTTGAGCTGGTGTTCCAGAGCAAAGTGCAAAGGGCTGTGTGATACGGCAAAAAGAAGTGAGTTCACCATGTAAGACTGGACTCTGAGTTCAAGTCTCTGGTCAGTCCATGAGCTGGATTATGGGATTATACATTCTTACTTTGTAATTGCACGGGTGCAGGTCACAAATCCTGGGCACAGTTCTCAACGGGGTCTGAGGTAGATTGGATCAAGTCCCTGGTGGGTGCAGAGTCACACGGCGGATAAATTTATATGTGCATACCTTAAGCTTGGCAAGGGTTTTCAACAGTTTATTTCCTATCTCCATTTTATAGAAAGGCAGACTGAGGCTCAGACATTAAATCACTTTTCCAAGGTCTCAAAATTAATAGAAGAAATAGCATTTAAACTCAGATATCTAATCCCAGATATATCCACTCATTCACTTGGGATAAAAATTAAAGTATGTACTGTGGAAGCACAGAGAAAGGAGTAAATCATTCCAATTAAGGAGAGGAGGCTTCATGAAGGAGGCAGCATCTGAGCTGAGCCTTGGGCGTGGGGAGAATTTCCCCAAGTGGGGAAGCAGGGAAGGGCATTCCACGTAGGGCACAAGCAGCATGGCTTGGACACAGAAGGCCTGCAGGGTATTAGGGAGAAAGAGTGGTGTGGTCATTTGTCGTGGGGACTGGTTATGTCCTAGCCTTTCTCTACCAAGAAAGTAAAAGGTTGGACTCACTCATGATGATTTTAATCAATAAGGGTGCAGCTCTTGGAGCTGACAATGTGCTTCCACATCCAAGATTGCTTTTGATCTCAGCAACACCGGTCGTCGTTTTGCAGAGGAGGAAACTGAGACTCAGTCAGCTGCAGAAATTTGCCTATTGTCCCTCAGTTAGAAATGGCAGAGCCAGAAATTGGCTTCCAAATTTCAAGACCCGTGCTGCCCTTCCTACCAGACTGTCTCTAAATGAACACCCTGAGTCCATATCGCCAGCCAGACTTCGGCCCTAGAGTTCTGGGCTGAATCTGCTACATGAAGTCATGTTGCTCATCCTCAGGTCAGGAAGCCCTCTCTCACAGTGTGTGTCTGCCTAATATTGGTGAATTCTAGGGTCTCCACTGGAGGAGGATGGCCTGGAGGTGAGAAGGAGTGGGCCAGGGAGCTGACATGGTCTCATCTATTTGTCCTTGCTGGAAGGGAGTCAAAGAGCTCCTTTCTTTCCTTCTCCTCCCTGGAACCAAATATATAGCACTCTCTCTCTCCCTTTGAGAAGCTCTCATGGATTCCTGTGAGGCAGAGAGGTGAGGTTCACTTGGGGGCAGGCAATTGCCTTGGGAAGAGTGAGAAGATTCTGTGTGGGTCATGTATTTACAGTCTTGCTATGTGACCATTGGAAAATCACTTAACTTCTCCGACACTCAATTTCCTTATCTATAAAACCAGCAGGGGGAGAGGTGGGATAATACCTACAGAGACACAATAGCTAGAGATGAAGAGCATGGGCTCTGAAGCCAGATTGCCAGGGTCCAAATCTTGCTTCTGCTGGCTCTGAGACCTTGGCCAGTTTGCTTTAACCTCATTGTGTCTCAATTTCCTTTATTGTAAAAGGGGGATAAAAATGATATTACCTACCTACTAGGGCTGTTGTGAGGATTAAATAATACATGTAAAGCACTTAGAGCAACCTTTTAAAAGGCTGTTCTCAGGATTCAATAAAAATAATAACTAGCATTTGTGTCATGTTATCGAGTACAGGACCTCGTCCCAGACCCCGCCTTTGCCTCTCGTATCCTCTGAGGGGCAGCTCTTCCCACCTTCTTTTCTTAGAATTGAGATAACTGAGATTTAGGGAGGCTGATGGTTTTTCCAAGATTATACAGCCTGCGAAAGACTGACAAGGGATGTAGACCCATGACTTCTCCCTCCCACAGAGGCAGCATAGCACAGTATAATAGAGCCAGACTTACACCCTGTGAGTTTCTCTTTCTCCCTCTCCCCTTCTCCTCCTCTCCCTCCCCAGCCCTGAGAATGTCCACTTAGTCTAAGGCTTTATTTCCTCAACTATAAAATGGGGATGATGCAACCTGCTACCGCCTGGGGTTATTCTCTTCTCTTCTTCCCATTTCACCAAATCCCAGGAAAAGCTGATCTAAACTCTTGTCACTCAAATTGTGGTCCATAGACCATCAGCATCAGCACGGAGCTTGTTAGAAACGCAGAACCTCAGACCTACTGACTCAGAACCTGTATTTAAGAAGACCCCTGAGTGACTTGTATGCACATTACAGTTTGAGAAACATTGAGCTAAAGGATGTAAGCGTGTTTGGTAAACTGTAAAGCCAGGTGCACTGCCTTAGCAGTGACTTGATAGAGATGAGTAGCAGTGCCTAACCACACTCATTTCTATCCATACAGTCATTGCTGGCCGCTTGCTCCCGAGGATGGGATAAGCAAGAAAGTGACAGAAGAGAGGCATTTCCCTGATTAAGTAAGTTAGTTCCCGAGGAACATACTTACATGGCACATACTCATACTAAAAAATTATTTGTTGCTTAGCTGAAATTCAAATTTAAATGGGTGTCCTCTATTTTATTTGGCAATTCTATTACTAAAAGGATCCAGTTATTTAAATGCTAAGGCTCTCAAGTTTGGAGTATTCATTTAGCTCATAGTGGAGCCAGCTGTTGGATTCTCTCCAGACCTAAAGTGTGGCAGGGAAGGGAACCATATTAACAATTGTACCACTTTGTTGAGCACCCACCATCTCCTGGTCCCTTTACTTAGATAATTATTGCTTCAGTCATGAGCCTTGCAACTCCAGGTAGCGTTGTGGACCAGCAGTGTTGCTGATAGAAATGCGGATTCTCAGGCCCCACTCTGGACCTGCAGAGTCACCTACAGGTGATTCGTGTGTGCATTAAAGTTCAAGAAGTCCTGGGCTGGGCAACTCTGTGGAACGAATAACTAGTCAATAACTCTTTTAAAAATTAATAGACTATTTTTTAGAGCAGTTTAAGGTTTACAGAAAAATTGAGCACAAAGTCGAGTTTCCATATACCCCCCTACAGAGTTTCCCTATTATTAATGTTAAATTAATTAAAGAGGCCATTGGACCGAGGTGTCTCTATGCTTTGGCAGCCCATTTAAGCCAGAACCTAAGCTTGTAAACACCTCAAGGCTAAGAAACGGAAACCCAAGGACGCCCAATCACAAACAGCCAATTAGACTTTCCCATATAAGGCAACCACTAAAGCTGGAGCCAGTCACATAAGGCCGTTGCTTTGCTTCCGCGTCTTCTCTATAAAAGTCGTGCCACGAGCTCCTGTTGCTGGAGCGTCCTGACCATTTCCTCTTTGGCACTTCCTTATTGGAACCAATGTTTGCTCAAATAAACTTAAAATTTTAATATGCCTCAGTTTATCTTTTAACATTATCATATGTTAGTGTGGGTCATTTGGTACAATTCATGAACCGATACTAATTTATTTTTAACTCAAGTCCATAGTTTACATTAGGGTTCACTCTTTATGTTGTACATTCCGTGGGTTTTGACAAGAACATAGTGTGATATATTGGCCATTACACTTCATGCAGAATAGTTTCACTGCCCTAAAAATCCCCCGTGCTCCACCAATTCATTTCTCCTTCCCTCCCCCTAAACCCCTGGCAAACACTGATCTTTTTACTATCAAATACCTTTTTGATTTGCTAGAAAATTAATAAAAATTCTTCCATAAGGACAAGAGCATTTTTCCAATAATGAAACTGATACAGAGGTTAAATAACGTGCTCAGGGCCACCAAACTGATAAGTGCAGGAGCACTTATCCAACCCAAGTTTGTCTAACTCCAAAATCTCTGTTCTTTCCAATATGACCAAGCCCTTTCTTCCTAGGAAAGGAGCCATCGGCACTTCTATGCTGTAGGAGAGGTCCAAGGTCTTGGTGACTGTTCGCCTATGGAGAGACAGAGAGAGAGAGAGAGAGTGTGTGTGTGTGTGTGTGGGGGGGGGATGGGGGGCAGACCCCTGGGGAGATAGGACCTGTCCGGCCCACTGAGGTTCCCAAGGTGCCCAGAAGGTACTTCAGTGGGAGCTGTAGATGAATTTCCAGACTGAATCTCCCCACACCAGCTGCTTCTGCACCTCACTCAAGCCAGTTGTGGAACTTCGAAATGCTAATGACCTTGACTGGGCTCCCTAATTACCCCTTAATCAACAGCTAATAGGCGTTAGCTGCCAGTCCTGGGTGGCTGATAGGGCTCCAGCTGGCCAAGGTTAAAGGGAAGCTGTTTGTAGAAGTGGGACTGGTCTTGAAAATAGAAGGGGCCCATGGGTGGGGGTGGGGGAAATGTCTTCTTTTCATTTTCCTGCAGTGCCTTTTTATCCTGACATTTTGGCCCAGTCATGAGGTATTCCAAGGGAAGCAAAGGTATTTGGGGGGTGTAAGGAGCTGGGCAATGCCAGGAGTGAGCAGTTAGCAAGCAGAGGAGGTTAGACAGTCAACAAGTGATTATTGAATGCACACAAAATATCGAGTGTCGTGCTCAGTGCTTTCTTCCTGACCCTGTAAACATTCTGGGTTTGCAGGGAGAAAATGGAGGTGAGGAACAGTGAATGTGTAGAGAGGTGGCTCTGAGGAACATGGATGAGAAAAGTCACGAATCAGAGGCACCTGCATGTTGACAAAAGAGAAGAGGAAGAAAACTAACATTTACAGAGCATGTTCTAAAAATATTTGCTAAATTAATGATGTAAAACCAAACGTTCTCTATGTAAGATATTTTAATGATAATAGCTGCCATGAATTGTGTACCTAGGATGTTCCTCACAATGACCATCTTAAGTAGAAGTTTACCATACCTATTTTACAGACGCAGAAACTGAGATACACAGAGGTTAAGGGTCATACCCACAGTCACACTGCTAGAAAGTAGCTCTGCTGTTTTTCCTGATTGCAAAGCTTAAATTTTTTTAGCAGCATTATTGAAATATCATTGACATATAAAAAATTGTATCTATTTAAAGTGTGCAATTTGATATTTTGATATATGTTTACATTGTGAAACAATCACCACAATCTAGTTAATTAACATATTTATCACCTATACATAGTTACCATTTGTGTGTGTGGGGGATGTGTGTATGGTAAGAAGATTTAATTTAAGATATATCCTCTTAGCAAATTTTAAGTATACACTATAGGATTGTTAACTATCATCACCATTTGTACATTAGATCTCTAGAACTTACTCATCTTGGGTAACTGAAACTTTGTACCCTTTGACCAACATCATCCCATTTCCTCCTCCCCCTAGCTCCTGGCAACCACCATCCTACTCTGTTTCTACAAGTTTGACTATTTTAGATTCTACATATAAGATCGTGCAGTATTTCTTTCTGTGACTTGCTTATTTCACTTAGCATAATGTCCACCAGCTTCATCCACGTTGTTGCAGATGGCAGGATTTTCTTCGTTTTTAAGGCTGAATAATATTCTGTTGTATGCATACGTACGCCTCATTTTCTTTATCCACTCATCCACGGAAGGATATTTAGGTAGTTTCCTTATCTTGGCTATTGTGAATAATGCCGCAATGAATATGGGAATGCAGACATCTCTTTGTGATCCTGTTTTCAGTTCCTGTGGATAAACACCCAGAAGTGAGAATGCCGGATCATATGCTAGTTCTGTTTTTAATTTTTTGAGGAATCACCATACTGTTTTCTGTAATGGTACCAATTTACATTCCCACCAACAGTGCACAAGTCCCTTTTCCTGACTTCCTCCCTGGCCCTTTTTATCTTTTGTCTTTTTGATGACAGCCATCCTAACAGATGTGAGGTGATATCTCATTGAAGTTTTGATTTGCATTTCCCTGATGATCAGAGGTGTTGAGCACCTTTTCATATACCTATTGGCCATTTGAATTTCTTCTTTTAAGAGGTGCCTATTTAGGTCCTTTGCCCATTTTTAAACGAGGTTATTTGTATTTTTGACATTGTAGGAGTTCCTTATATATTTTGGATGTCAACCCCTTATCTGATATATGGTTTGCAAATATTTTTTTCACATTCCATAGGTTGCCTTTTCATTTTGTTGATGGTTTCCTTTGCTGTACAGAAGCTTTTTAGTTTGATGTAGTCCCACTTGTCTATTTTTGCTTTTGTTGCCTGTGCTTTTGGTGTTATATCCAAAAAATTATTGTGAGTATCAATGCCAAGAAGGTTTTTCCTTATGTTTTCTTCTAGGAGTTTTACAGTTTCAAGTTTTATGTTTAAGTCATTAATCCATTTTGAGTTGATTTTTGTGTATGATGTGAATTTGGGGTCCAATTTCATTCTTTTGCATGTGGATATCCAGTATTCCCACCATTTGTTGAAGAGACTATATTTTTCCCATTGTGTGTTCTTGACACCCTTGTCAAAATCAGTTGACTATAAATGCATGGGTTTATTTCTGGGTTCTCTATTCTGTTCCATTGGTCTATATGTCTATTTTTATGCCAGTCCCATACTGTTTCGATTACTATAGCTTTGTAATATAATTTGAAGTCAGGATGTGTGATGCATCCAGCTTTGTTCTTCTTGCTCAAGATTGCTTTGGCTATTCAGGGTCTTTTGTGGTTCCGTATAAATTTTAGGATATTTTTTTCGATTTCTGTGTAAAATGCCATTGAGATTTTGATAGATATCGCACTGAATCTGTAGATCGCTTTGGATAGTATGGACATTTTAATGACATTAATTCTTCCAATCCATGAACATGGATGTCTTTCCATTTATTTGCATCTTTTAAATTTTCCTTCATCAATGTTTCATAATTTTCAATGTATACATTTTTCACCTCTTTGGTTAAGTTAATTCTTAAGTATTTTATTTTTTTGTTGTTGCTGCTCCTGGAAATGGGATTGTTTTCTTAATTTCCCTTTTGTTTGTTGTAGGTGTATCAAAATACCACTGGTTTTTGTATGTTGATTTTGTATCCTGCAACTTTGCTGAATTTATTTATTAGTTCTAAGGCTTTTGTTTGTTGGTTTGTTTGTTTGTGGACACTTTAGGATTTTCTACGTATATGATCATCATCTGCAAACAGAGATAATTTTACTTTTTCCCTTCTGATTGGATGCCTTTATTTCTTTTTCTTTCCTGGTTGTTCTGGCTAGAACTTCCAGTACTATGTTGAATAGCAATGGTGAGAATGGGCATCCTTGCCTTGTTCCAGATCTTAAAGGAAAAGCTTTCAATTTTCCCCACTGATTATGATGTTAGCTGTGGGTTTTTCATATATGGCCTTTAGGCCTTTATTATGTTGAAGTAAAAAGTTGGCATTATTAAAACTTAGAAATATGGGAGCGGGAGCCTCTGGAGCTGAAGCTTAGATTCTAAGAGGGCAATGTCTGGCTGATGATGGTGTTTCTGAGCTTGAAGGAGGGGTCCCACTGGCCTGGAACCCAGATCTCTGAGGAGGGGGCTCAGGTTGGCTGATACCACTGAGGGGTCACAATGAGGCCAGTGCTGTAAGTGTTGGAAAACTGTAAAGTGGACTCAAGTATTGCTCCTGAAAGGAACCACCACTGCCAGAGGGAAGAAACGTTGCTCAGGAATGCAGGCAGGAACAGGAAGTAAACAGGAAGCAAACAGGAAGGAGCAGACCCTTCTTTCCTCTTCAGCTATGCAGACTCCCTCCTTCACCTCCTACTGGAAGAGTTTAACAGGTAAGTAGCTAGCCAAGCCAAAATGAGATTTGGCAAGTCCCAGCCCCAGAGCCTCAAAGTACACATTGTGGTTAGTGAAGTGTCTGAAATTTAGCATCCAAAGACGTGGACTACTGCAAAACTTCTAACTGGTTTCCCTGTTTTCACTCTGAGCTCCCTCTAACCCATTCTTATTGCAACCAGAGTGATTGTATTTCAGCCTACTGTGGATTCCCATTTCACTTACAATTACTAAAACTCCTTGACTGGTTACCAAAGCCTTCCTTGATTTCCAGTCTCTCCAGCCTTGCCTTATACCATTCTGCCTCTCAATTACTGTATCCTGGACTCAGTGGCCTCCTTGAAGTTCCTTGAATTCCTCGAGCTCTGTGCCACTCTAGGGCCTCTATACTTGTGCTCCCTTGGCATGATATGTTCTCCCCCAACTCGTAGCCTGATTCCTTTTCATCCTTCAGGACTGAGACTATCCAAAGCTTCTTTGTTCTCTGACATCCAAGTACAAATGAGCATCCACCTGCCGTTATTCTTACTGTACAGTTTACACACTTGTATACAATTTAAAGCACTTCATACAATTTTACCCATTAGATTTTGAGCTTTAAGGGGGCAGAAATCCTGTTAGTTTTGTTGTCTCTTAGAAAACACTGGGTCTGGCATACAGTCATCACTCCTTAGACATTTGTTGAAGGAATGTGCAGGTTTTCTTCTAGCACACACATTGACGGCTGTGTACCCCATACTTCTCCGAGGGCACACTTGAGTTCCTCGAGGGCAGGGACCACATCTTGTCATGTGTAGCACAAGGTGAGCAAAGCATGAGCACTGATGAAGTCTTGTTGCTTCTTCATTCATAGAGACTAGTCATATACAAGGCCATTTCTAGGCTGTTTGCATCCTTCAGTTGCAGTCTCAAGTCTTTGAACTGGAGCTGGTGGAGGCCATCTTGGGGGACAAAACAGGGAATCTATGTCCATCGGTAGGCATGCCAGCCCTAGAGAGAAGTGCTGAAGAGCATAGGCTATAGGTTGCTTGGGTTTGAAACCCAGCCCCACCACTTACACTGCCCACATCACCTTGAGAAACTTACTTATTCTCCTTGTGTCTCAGTTTCCTCAAGTCTAAATGGTAATAATCATGCCTTCCTTCTAGGGTGCTGGGGGTGTATTGATGTATTCATATTAAGTGCTACAGTAAACACTGATGTTAGTGGAAGAACCAAACTAAGACAAATGTCTACAGCTGTGCTTGGAAATATACGCATGCAACAAATAGTAGCACCTGCCTCTCAGCTAAAATTTACTTGTAACAAGGCACTGCCCATACCTTCTGTCAATCTCTTCCAAACTAGAATTGATTATGCCGTGATGTGAAATCTTTATTTTCTATCAACATCACTCATCCTTCAGGCTAACGCTTCCTCTTGTTCCTCACTCCCAGTATAACACTCAGCTCTTTTGCAAGGTGATTCTTCAGTGTTAATTTGGATTTTTCAACTGCGTTGTGTGTTTCTCAAAGGTCACTTCCTAGTCCTCTGCTACTTTTTTGTCTTGTTATTGGGATTTTGGGACATAAACTGGCCTTAATAGCTGTTGCTTAATTCTATTCCAACACAAGGTAGAAGCCCCTCCGCGATGTCAGTGTAAGTCGTCACGGCGGTTTTCAGTTGCGGAGAATATAATTCCTCTAGTAAGTTTAAGTAGGACATATAGGCTAGTTTTTTTGTTTGTTTGTTTGGTTGGTTGGCTGGTTATGGCAGAGGCTATTATTCACCAATATCATTCTTTCCTTCTTTTTAATACTAGAACTTCACCGCCCTGCAAGTTTTAGCTGGGCATTTAGTTGGCTGCCTACACGGCAACTACATTTTCTAGTCCCCTTGCAGTGAGATGTGGTTCTGTGGTTAAGTTATGGCCAATGGGATGTGTGTGGAAGTGATACATAAAGTTTTAATTCATTTCCTTAAAAGGAAGCTGTTCCCCTCCCTTTCCTCTTTCCCACTTCCCCCATACTGGAATGTGGGGCATGGCAGTGGTGACTGGCTACAACCATAGAATGAGGGCAGCACGCTAGAGGGTGACTGGGCACCAAGAAAGAAGAAAACTGCATCTTTGAATGACCTTGGAGGACAGAGCAACCATACTCCCCTGGACTGTCTACCAGCTCACAATTTTACATGAGAGAGTAACAAAACTTTTACCTTGTTTAAGTGACTGTATTTGTCCTGATGAAGCAGCTGAAACAATGTTCTAACTAGAAACATCTAGTATTAAATGGCTTGTGGAGTCATTGGGAGGACTGAAGCTTTTGGAAATGACCCCAGAGTCTGGGGCAATCCAGAGATCTTTTATCTCTTCTCTGAAATGGAAGCTCTGGTTCCAAAACTACCCTAGCACTGCTATGACTAGGAAGAGCCACGTTATGCCTGCTACAGTCTGCACCACCAGAGTGAATGCGCAATGCCCTGCCTGTTGATCCCCACAAAGAAAGTGACCCAGCATTGGGCCCTCCACCAAGGTCCTGGAGAAAAACCAAGCATCCTCATAACTGTGCTCGCCACAGAAGCAGCAGAGGCAGCAGATGCTTGTCCCCTCACTTCTGTCTTCCAGAATTCATGGTTGTGCATCTGATTCGCTAAACCTAAATCAAATCCAGAGCTTAGCTGCAAGGGAATCCAGGAGGTGTACCTTTTACCTTTCTAGCCTCTGCATTATAGGGATGTACACTAGAAGGAGGTTGAGATGGATTTTGAGCTAATCCACCCTCTCTGGCAAAGTATATTTATCACATCCTAAGGGTACACAGTCATTCCACAGATATTTTCCACTGCGCATTTATTGTGTGTCAGGCACTGCATTAAGTGCTGTGGTCACAGGGGAGCACGACACAGTCTTTACCCTTAAAGAGTTCTCCTGCACAATATACAGCACGATGTGCTAAGTTCTGTGAGGAAAGACTGGAGTCCTGAGGGAAGGCAGGGCAGGGCTGCTTAAACAGGTCTTCTGTGCGCGTGAGGGAAGATGGAGCTCTGCTCAGGGAGGGTTGGGCAGGCGAGGCGTGAACTTAGTTCTGAGGAAACGTGTCACAGCTTTGTGACTGAGAACTTGGACTCTGGGCTGAGCCTGTGGTGAACCCCACTCTGCCACTCTCTCACTAGAACTTTAAGTTCGCTGAGAGGCCTGAACATAAGGCAGTGTTTGTTCCTCTCCCTCAACCCCCGAAAAAACTCTCTCTCAGAAAAGGAGTGTCTCATCTGTTCTGGCTTCTATAACAAAATACTACAGACTAAGTAGCTGGAAAACAACAGAAATTTTTTCTCACAGTTCTGGAGGCTGGATGTCTGAGATCTGAGCACTAGCATGGTTGGGTGAGGGTGGCTAAACCTCTCTTTGTGTCCTCATGTGGTGGCAGAAGGGGCTGTGGAGTTCTGTGGGGTCTCTTTTACAAGAGCACTAATCCCATTTGTGAGGGCTCCACCCTCGTGACCTAAGCACCTCCCCCCATTTCCGAACACCATCACATCAGGCATTAGGACTTCAACACACAAATCTGGGGGGAAATATTCAGACCATAGAAGGGAGTGACTTTATATTCAACTCCTTATAAAAATCAGTGTTTTATTTTGAATAAAAAAGTATGATATTAACATGAAATAATATCAATGAATTTGATGTAGGATGCCTTTGAGAGAGGAAGGCACTCACCCAACTTCACACCTAGAGGTTGGTGAAACCAGAATTGAACCTTTCTCCATAGCCCGCCTCTTAGCAACTAATCATACCCTTCTTCTTGCCTACTGGCTTCTCCCTGGTGCTCATTCCCTGCACTATAGCTAATTTCCAGACAGTACCTCTGATGTTTAGGACTTTGCCTTTCTTGTGTATTTTTGGCTCAGCCTTCACCTTTGGCCTCCCAAGGTAACTCGCACGGTCTCAGGCAAAGACTCCTTGGCTTCAGACACATGGCTTTGGGGAGGCGCTCTTGTGATCTGGCCTCTCTGGTAGTTGGAGCCAAACTCAGACTTCTCTTGAGTCACATCTACCACAGTTTGAGGATGTTTTCAGATCCATAGGAACAGCCAACACTGCAGACCCAGACTGTTTTCCTCCAGACCTGCCGACAGGTTGGGATGATCTCATCTGAATGAGTGTGTATAGGGAGCTGAATTCAAATTCTAAACAGCTGGGCTGCTTAACACTTGTATAAGCACTTGATACTCAATCACAGGTGATTCCCTTCTTTGTGACACAGCAACCAGCATCTGACTCATTCTAGCACCTGTGCAAATGGGAACCGATAAACTAAGGGAGTCCCAAACATTTCCCCTGCCCCTGAATTTCCAGAGATGCCCTGATAGCACTGGCCCTGCTGGTTTTCCCACCCTCACTTGTTCCTAAATCCACCTTGGACTTTCTGTCAAACACTATCAGAATATGATTTGGGGCCCAATCCAGGGCTTGTGGACCCAATTCCCAGACTGCTGTGCTTTATCTTCAGTAGTATTGAGCTGTATTGAAGACTAATATTCACCTTCCATGTTGCCCTGAGACCTAGAATGCATTCATTCATAAAGTATAGAAAAAAAAGCTGAGGTTCTAGGAAGACCACAAGCTGGAGCAGCAACCTGGAGGCACGAAAAGAGTCCTGGTCTGGGAGTCTAAAGACAGGAGTCAAAGCCTTCATTCTGGTGTTGACAAGCTATGTGAACTTTCGACTCCCTCTACCTCTCCTGTTTCCTTTGCAGTAAAAATCAGGAAGTTGGATAGACTAGATCAGGGCTTTTCAAATGTTAATATGTATGCAAATCACCCAGGGATCTCTTAAAATGCAGATCTTGATTCAGTAGGTCCAGCTTTGGTCTGAGATTCCGCATTTCTAACAAGCTCTCAGGTGAAGCTGATGTTGCTGGACCGTGGCCCATAGTTGGAATTAGGGTCTATTTCAAAAGTTCCCTCCAGCTCCTGCACACTGCTTACCTCACACTTTTTTTAGTGACAAGAATAGTGTGTCTGATGGCTTTAAGTATATACTTATACATACATTTGTTAAATTACACATATAATACAGGTAGTTAAAAAATTCAAATAATACAGAAATATAGAGACAGAAGGTGGAGGTGCGCTGGTAATCCCACCCTCCAGAGAGAACCATTGTTAGTGGGGTAATTGAAGCATTTAAGAACATGACCACCCACCAAAGTGGCGCTCAGCTCTTCCTGCTCAGTCAGCCTCTGGACCTTTTTTTTTTTTTTCCGTGAGGAATATTAGCCCTGAGCTAACATCTGTTGCCAATCTTCCCCTTTTTGCTGAGGAAGACTGGCCCTGGGCTAACATCTGTGCCCATCTTCCTCTATTTTATATGGGACGCCGCCACAGCATGGCTTGACAAGCGATGCGTCGGTGCGTGCCCGGGATCTGAACCTGCAAACCCCGGGCTGCCAAAACGGAGCGCATGCACTTAACTGCTGCAGCACCAGGCCGGACTCTGGACCTTTTTGAAAGGAGTTAGTTTAACTGGAGGAGTGGATGGGGATTGTCTTCTCAGATGGGGATTTAGAGTTTACGTGACTTCAGAAAGGGATCTTCACAGAGCTAAGGGAAGGAGAATAAAAACACAGAGGACCAGAAATTTGGTCACCTGGGGCTTTCCAAATAGGGGCTTTCTCCTCCTCAATTTCTCTTTGGGGGCATTGCCCAGATATTAGGGGGAAAGTTTGGCATATATTTTCCCTAGAAAATGCCCTGTGACACCAAAGAGTGATCTAATGGAACCGAGAAAGACAAGAATTTCTCCAGCAATGGGCTCAGGACCAACTGGTCGTGGCTACCTCGAGCAGAATCCTCTTAGGGGAAGATTCGATATTCTCTCACCTCAAGCATACAGGTGAGAGGGCCAGATGCAAACTCTGGCTTTGCTGCTGGTTTAAGAGCAGGCCCCTGAGACAAGATTCCCCGACTGCCCTCAGGACTGCACTGGAACTATTCTAGAGGGCGGTCTTGGCTCCATACCTCGCTTTCCTCCAGTCTCTTTCTCTCCCCCCATTCTCCAGGAGAGAGTCCTGATGCACTTACAAAAGCAATTTCCCCAAGCAAACCCTGTTCTTTCTTGCCTCTGGACCTTTTCTAGGTTGTGCCCTCTTCCTGGAACACACCTCTAGTCCTGTTGTCTCCTCCCCACAATTTTCACTGAGCTCCCTACCCTCCTTTCCCCTCCCGGAATGAAGTAGGGTGGCTCTTCTTCAGGCTGGCATCTTCTTCCGCCCCTATAAATAACACTTCTCACACACTGTAATGTAATTTTGTGTCTCCCACGTTAGACCGGAGATCCTTGAGGACAGATATCCTGTCCTATTTAAGGTTTTATTTCCTTCCACAGCATAGAGCATACTCATCAAATATTTGTGGAATGAATGGAAGACATTTAACTCACTCAAGGAGAATTAAAATGGTAATTACTAAATATGTTCACATGAATTAATTTCCAGTTAATTGAGAATTTACCAATAAAGATAGGGTCATGGATTCATTTACTTTGTGGACAGATTTTGAGAAGACAGTATGGTACAGTGAAAGACACTGGACTTGAGATCGGAGACCCAGGTCCACCATTTATATAGTGCATGTCATTAGGTAGGTGCCTGACTTTTCTGGGAACCAGTATCTTCCACAGGGAGAGAAGGATTCCTATCATTCTCATAAGGCTAAACGAGATAGTAGGCTTGAAAAAGACTGTGGTGAGATGTGCAAATGTCAGCACTTATTCTAATGGAGGATTTAAGGAAATTAAAGAATAGAGATACTAATGACTGTCACCAGTGTTGGGGTGGCTCCAGGTACAGTTGTGAAGATATTGCCTCAGTTACAGGCCCCCCCACTTCAGTACTTTGCTTTGAGACGTTGGGCTGGGACTCTACCAACCAAATCCCTCCTTTGCCAGCAGCTCCCTTTTAGGCTCTGCCAATAGGGGATACTGGAGAGACTGTAAGTCTGGCAGAGGAAGAAGAGACCTGCTCCTTCCTATTTCTTCCTATTACTGTCAGTGCCCCCCAGCCTTGCTTCTTCATCTTGGCAGCAGCAGTTTCCTCCATTTGAATCCAGTTGGCAGATTTCCAGTGTTGGAGAGCCAGCCCATTGCATCCCCTCAGAGACACCAGCACAAGCCCTGACACTCCCTCCTAAGAGGTCTGGACGGCAACACCACACATCCTCCTCCACGCTCAGAGACCTTAGCACCGGCTGAGCAACACCCCTTTGTGTTTCAGTCCTGGGACCTCTCCTTCAGGTTTCTACATTTTAACAATTCCAACCTCTTACTTTGGGCCCCTAGTACTAGAGGTGGTAGCTGCTTCCTGCAATTGTTACCTTCTGTTACTCTTTTTGTTATTTTAGTGACTTAACACTGATTTAACAATTCTTTATATGAAATTCTCTCTGTTAAAATAACTGGTGTGTTTTCTGTCTCCTGACAGTATCCTGAACCAACATGCACACTGACATATTAGGTTAGGTTTGGAGAAGAAATAGGAGGAGAACTTGGGTAGAAAAGAGCTCGGGAGACTCTGATAGTCCTTTATAAAGGTTCCTTGAAAAGTTCTAGAACGTTCCTGTGGTAAGCAGCCTCTAAGATGGCCCCCACTACATCTTGGTATTCAAGGTAGAATTGATTGGCTTCACTTCTAAGATTAGGTTATAAAAGAACTGTGGCTTCCATCTTGGTTGCTTTCCATTGGATTGCTCATTTTGGGGGAGGCTAGCTGCCATGTGAGTAGGCAGTACTGTAGAGGGACCCACATGGTGTGGGACCTAGGACTGCAAACACACGAGTGAGCTTGGAAGCAGATCACCCTCTCCCCCAAGCCCTCAGGTGAAACTGCAGCTTCAGCTGACCATTTGACTACAGCCTCATGAGAAACCTTTGGCCAGAGGTTTCCAGCTAAACACACCCAGATTTCTGACCCACAGAATTGCAATAATAAATGTGCATTGTGTTGAGCCACTAAGTTTTAGGTGACTTGTTGTGTAGCAAAAGATGACTGACTAATAAAGTTCCTTTTACTGAGAAACTATGGCAGGACAAAAGGAAACATTTTTCCTACTTTATTACCTGAATCAGTGAATATGGAAAACCGGACTACAAATCAGCAGTTATACATAATTTCATTCAATTGAATATTCATTTAGTTCCTACTATTTCACTTTCTCCAAACCCTGATTTCCCTTTTTATGAAAAGTGTGCTGCTGAAGAAGGAACTGGGACAAGGAGAACTGAACTACATATTTCTAAAGAACCTTCTGGCTCTAATTTACCTATGGGCATACCTCGGGCTAATTATTAGATGAATAAAAAAATACATTTCAAATTCTAGGTCTTATTTTTAAGAAGCTTATGAGTTAATTGAGATAACAAGACATGGATACAATTTAATAACCTAGGGAGACCAGGACTAACAAGGATTCTTTTTTGCAAACAGTGTATTTGTGATGGTTAAGTCAACTTCTTTAACAGGCAAGTACAAACTAACAGTTCACTAACAGTGAACTAAAAGTTCACTTCTTGGCATGTGGAGAGGGGAGGGACTCTGCTCTACATACTCATTCAAGAGCCAGAGCTGAGGCTCCTCCCCTCTTGTGGCTCTGCCCTCTTCTAGGTGACTTCAGCGAAGGGCGGGGGAAAGAGAGAGAATAGCAGATGATGTGAGAGGTTTTTATGGAATGGCCGTAGAAGTACATCACTTCTTTCCCTATTCTAACAGCCAGAAATCAGTCATATGAAACCACAGAACTGCAAGGAATGCTGGGAAATGTAGTTGGCTGTGTGCCCAGGAGGAAAAGGTGGTGAGATTTGGTGAATACATAGCAACGTCTGCCACAAACAGAAACCAATTCTTGTTGAATTAGGTAGAAAAGAGATAGATTGGAATGGTGTTTGCATGGTTAACGCTACCGAGTAGAGTTGTGCAGGTTGTCCTGCAGAAAGGCACCTAGATGAGAGAGAGTGAGGGGAGGCTCTGTTCTCCTTGGAGGAAAGTTTGCTTCTTTCCAGTGATCTACCAAGAGAGGTATGCCTTTAAGAAATTCATACAAAGGCACTGTGTGTGCTAGATGACCCTGTGCCTAGCTCATGGAATTGATGGGAAGGCAAAAGGAAGAGGCTTGGAAATAAGAGAGAGCCCAATGCTAGTACAAGAACAATCTGTTTAGGATGTTGCTGCTGACCCTGTCTTCACCAGACATTCACTGCCATGCTGACAGCCCCTACTGGAAACTCACTTTCTCCCCAAAGGACGTTCGAAGCCTGGCACTGGGTAGTCTTCCTTGGGTTCTTGAGACAACACATCCCACACACAGGAATACTGCTCCGGCTCACATACTGGGTGACACAGAAGGCTGTTGGTTTCAAATGGGGCCCAAAGCAGGACAGAACGTCTCAGGAGATCCCAACTGCAGTGCAATTAGCACTGCCCCTTGGGCCACACATCCTGGCAGATGGTATGATGTTGGAGGTAACAGGGTAGGAAAAACTTCACTATGAATCTTACAGCATGCTCTAGTGGGAGAATCACAATGCAGGGTCCTGGGATTCTGAAGGAAGGCCACACGTCTGCAGCAGAGAATCATACAAATAGCTCATCAGTCTGAGTTAGGTTAAAAACTCAGGAGCCACAAAGTGAAGTTACCAGAAATTACAAAAATGAGAAACATCGTGCCCATAACCATCCAAATTATACAAGAGCTAGGTTTAACCACTCCTAACACATATTAACCAGAGGGGCCTGGTTTATCTAGAGAGGCAGAATGCTGAGCACATAGTAGGTGTTTAAAAAATAAAAGCTATTGAATTAATAACTTCCTTAGTGGGTGGACATTTTTTGGGTTGCCTAATGTCAGGACATTCTTCTTAAATTGGAATAGGAGCATGACTTTGTCCCCAAGACGAAAGAATTTCCTTTCTCTACCCCAGGCACATAGCACATGCTTCCCAGCATCTTTTCCACACCATGGTGCATGTATGTACACACCCCGGGTTAAACAGCATGAAGATGAGAGTCCAGATGACATTCTTATGAACGAAGCCCAGGTCCTATCCAGCTGTCCCCAAGAGAGGTATCTTACTGGTTGGGAAGCTCTGCACTAGACCATGAGCAACTGACCTATGCCGGCCCAATCAGATGCTTCAGCCCTGGACTTCAGAATTGGAGGGAATGATGCCTCCATGCAGGGTCCACTGGAGATCATCACCACTGTCAAGTAGCACTAGTAGATGCAAAATGCAGCGAATGGTCTTTGCTTTGGAGGGACGGTTGCCACATACCCTGGACCACTAAATATCTAAACACTTCACTGAAGTGGCAGGTCCCTGAATCTTTGTTGGGCTGATCTCCCATCCTCTGGAGTGCATGTGTCTTACCAAGGCCTCCAGCATACTAGCCACTATGTGTTCACCTTATCTGAGCAACACAATACAATAGATGTAACGGACCAGGGTCCTGTCTCCAATTCTCTCAGGCTGTATTACAACAGAGGCCAGGAGAGTTAACACAGTCCCGAGAAAATGAATACTATTATCCATCCCATGTGAATGCAAACTATTTCTGATCCTCTTTTTAAAGTGAAATGGAAAAGAATGCATTCACCAAATCCATGATAGCATACGATACCCCTGAAGTCTTATTAATCAGTTTCAGCAGGGACACCACACCTGGCACAGCCGTGCATTCAGGGCCACACCTAGTCAAGTGCACAGCAGTCTTCAATCCCCAGGATCCATCAGCTTTCTGCAGGGACTAGACTGGTGAATTATATCTCACCACCACTCCTACCATCTTTAAGTGTTTAACAGGGGGACAACCCCACCCCCCAAGGCTGTGATTGTTTTTGATTTACTGTCTGGGCTGGGGTGGGGAGCGGTTTCAGAGTTTTTCCCTTTGCTTTCCCCACCACGATAGCCTTTACCTCACAATCCAAGGACGTAATGTGGGATTACTCCAATTATCAAATATATAAATTCCCATTATACACTCAGGGACTGAGAAAATTACCACTGGGTGAGTCCATGGGCCCCATGGGCTTACTATGAGCAAGACATGAGACAGAATTTCATTTATTGCTTGTCTCCTGTAGGCAGGGCTGGCTACACAATCTGCTGAGCCCAGCGCAAAGTGAAAATGCAGGGTCCCTTGTTCAAAAAGCAAAAAGAAATTGCCATTAAAGGTACAAATAAAGATTCCCTTTCTTCTGTGTTTTGTCTTTCAATTTGTCATGGTGTTTTTATTTGCTATTTAATGTTAAGTAAATACAAATTTGAAATTATTAGCATTAATTTTACCATTCGTCATGCCAGCTGTAAATGCAAATATCAGAGTTTTCAACTTGTATGTGGAATCACCAAAATTACACGTTTGTATTTCATGGCTTGTCTCTAAGAGTGCCTCAACATGGCCACAAGAGGCAAATATTAGCCAGATTCAGGAAGGTTGGAAGGAGAAAAGGGATCCCTCAGGCATGCAGCCGGATGATGAGCACCCCTGGGCCCGGAGATACTTGCAGGGCGAGCGCAGGCTCGGCCTCAGAGAGCAGGGTGCATATTCCCCCACTCTGGCCTGATGGCTGCGAGGTTCCCCTTCACCAGCCCCTGGGCTGATGCATCGTGTCCCGATGGGGGCGGAGTGTGAAGAAGTCGAGTTAGGCATTGTAACTTCCCAAGCCCGCCATCCCAGCTCATGGCGGAGAGGCAACCCCCAAGGATCTTTCAACTTCTTCCCCAGGACATGCTTCGTACAAAGACCAGGAGTGAGCAAGACGCCTGCCTCCATCAAGACACAGCCTCTGGTGTGTCACCCACCGGGTCTGCTGTGATACTGCCAGCTCAAGCAGTGACAGCTCCTTCCATGATCTGCCCCACGGTGCTGTGGGATGCTGGCGCCTGACCCTCCCTCTGCCCGTGCCCAGGCCCCTCCCGGGTTGGAGGACAGCAGTGATTGCAGGACATGGAAGGAGAGGCTGGATGGCCCTGGAGGGCCAGCAAGCAGGGAAGCAGGTGGCAGAGAACTTGTCCTGGGGAGGCGGTGCGGGATAGAAGTCATGCTGAGGTCTGCCATCCCTTTAGACTTCACCTATAAAACAAATGCAAAGATAAAATTATTAAGAGATTCAAGACGGCAGTCACAGACCATTAAACCTCATGTGCAGGCCCTTCTGAGTACAAGGCCTAGCATGGCTACACTGGTCACATGGCCAGCCCAAGAACCAGGCCCTGCCCATAGGCCCCCACTCTAACAGGGGGACTATGATGACACTTTAGATCTCTGGGTATTGATGTCAACTCAGACCCTGTGTCCAATAGTCTTCCAAGTGTCTAGATAGTCCACCTTTCCCCAGAGTACAGTCACCCAAGTAAAAAGTCATAGGTCCATTTAGGAAGGGACTGGGGGAGCATCATAGTCTATACTGGCTGTGGTATTGCTGGGTTTTCCTCCTAGGGACCCAGCCACCTCTTCAACCAATGGGTTCTGGATCTGAAAATTGGCTCAGGTGTGGGAACTGTGCAATGACCATGACTTTTTATTAAGGTGACCGCCCTCAGCCTCCTGCCCCTCCATTTTTGTTTTTCTTGTTAATAGATGTTAAGCTTATCACCCTTGTTGACGGTCCTTTGCCCCTAGCGATGTCACATGCTATTAACCATCTCCTCACCTCCCTATGGGTCAAACTGCCTTGGTTACCTCCCTGACCTTGCTGGTCATTCCAGGAATTGTGGTCTCCTGGCTTCTGGTGGTTAAGCACCACCATCTGACCTCCATTACTTGGGCTCATCTTGTATTTCTCCAAGAAATCCTGGTTTCTTTTACTGGAGAATGGTATTTAGAAACGAAGACCTGGGCACTTAAGCTGTGCTGGTTGCTGTTGAAGTGTCAGTGCTTCCAGGCCCTCTCAGTGGACAGAGCTAGGAATAGTGTGTATGTCTACTAACCCAGGTGTACACACATCTTAGGTGTGGCGAAGCATCATCCTCCAGGGCTATTAAAGAGCCCATGTCTGATGATCTTGCCCACCATGATCCCTAGTCTGCAGAGGAGGCTCGCACTGAACTTAGCGCCGCTGTGCTCCTCTCACCAGTGCCTTCCTGATGGCCTTGGAGAATGGAGTGTCTTCTCGTCGGGCTTCTGGCCTTATATATTATAATAATTCCAGCATTCCTCGTCTCTCAGCCTCTCTACTCCTTCCTCTACCCTTTGCCAGGATAATTCAGGCAGTTCCACTTCCCCAAGAGTTTACCATTGTTTTTCCTGGCTTCTAACAGCCATTCCTGTGGTGTTTGCCTCATCCTGGGGTCCCTCCTAGAATGTTAAATCCCATTTCCCAAAAAAGTGCCGCCATGTCAATGAATTCTTGCTTATCAAGTATAACCTTCTGGTTTCTTTGATCAAGTATCCTCAAAATCCAATCCCAGGGGTAGTCCCCTAGCTCCTGTTGGTTCATATCAGTTAATTCTTGCAACTTGCTAAGTGTGTAGTCAGTTTCCTCCTTTACTAAGCCCAGCATATCTCCAGCTGGGTTATGGGGGGATTTAATGCTAGATACTGGTTTGGAGCCAGCAGAGTCAGTATCTTCAGGGGCACCCATCCAGACGTCCCTGTCCCATATTTCAGGGTCCCAGGTTTTCACACCAGGACCCTGTTCTTCACATCACAGACCAGCCTTGACTGAGCATTCAGACATCTCTGGAGCTGTGCAATTCTCAGGGCTTCAGCATGCTCTTCGATTCGTTTTCCCTTTTACTCACAGGTGATGGGGGCCTTGTGTAAGCTGACGCTAGGCCTGATGACCCTCACACTTAGTCACTGACTGCTCGTTCAATGTCCTCACTCTCTCATTATCCTTCTGTATATTATTAATACAAGTTAGTAGTAACCAGCCTACTCCCTAGTCTTATAGGCATTGTTCCCCATATTTTTCAAATGTTTACATCATTGGAACCTGCCACAGCATTCCCCGCCACCAGGACATTTTCCCATGTCACCACTGATGAAATCTTTTTAATGAAGTCACCACTTTGCTCCAGGGACCATCCGTGCCTCACCTAGCAATGAGGACTGTGTCCCCTCACCTGCAGTGTGGTGGATGAGCCAGTCTCACATCCCCATCTTATCTCCTGTTTCCTTGGACCACTCCCAGTGCCACTTATGTTATTCTGGGTCCTTTGAGAAGCAGACACAGGTGGGCTTAAATGTGGGGGAAATCTATTAGGGAAAGTACCTGTAAGAGAAAATGGGGAGGGAGCTGGCGGGGCTGGGACAGTGTTAGACCCTGATGCTGGTCTGACCCTGGGTGAAGAAGAGGGAATTAAGGAAGGAAAGTTGGGTGGAAGTGTCTTAGACTGCCCCTACCGTCCTGGGGGAAGTTTGGCAAAGTTGTTGGGAGTCCTGAACCAGTGGTGCTCATCAGAGGACTCCCCCGTCTCCCAGCAACCAGCGTGTCTCAGTACTCCTGGGCGTTCAGTCATTGGCTGGGAGCAGCCCACGGGCGCAGGGCTCAGGGGCTAATGCAGTGATGGATTTCAGAGGGCAGCAGTGAGGGCCCTTATGTTCCACGCAGTCAGCGATCTGAGAAGCCCATTTTCATGTCCGCCATTGCAGCAGACAACCAGAGTGCTCTAAACCAGTAGCTGAACTCAAAATACTTCAGAATCAAGCTTCATCCACCATTCCAAAGACTGAAAGGTGAAAAGCCGACTGGATTCTTGTATACTATTCATGCAAAGGTGAGGACTGTCTCCACAATATTTTAGCCAACCCACATTATCTTTGAAAAACATTATTTTTAGCAATTAAAACCTATTTCTAACATCTATTATGCTAATTAACAAAACTTCTGGTGTTGAATGGAGATAAAGATAACTAAAATGTTGTCTCTGGAGTTTGACCTCTTGACTAAATACCTTTGACTAAATGCTGGCTACACGCTCTCAGAGAATGTTTTCCTGCTTAGGGCAACTAGACATCTCAGAGTGGAGAACAAATAAACGAACACAGATTTACAGAGCTCACTGATCTACACCAAAGCATGTTAAAGCAAACTGGAGATGCCATAATATATTGATACTCATGGATGGTAAAAATAGTGAAGATGGAATAAAAATGACTAAAATCTTGGAAACATTGAGCTAATCCACATATAGCCCTTAGAACCCCACCGTGAATGGTAGACATTATTATAATATCTCACATATTACAATTTGGTAGAATTTTGTGTAGCATTATGGAAGGAAGCCTTAGATGCTGTGGGACAATCAGGATTTCCTCATTTCTCTTTGCTGGGATATGAACAGAAGCAAGCAGAGGATGAAGCTGATGGTGTCCATGTTAGAAAAGAGGCGGGACCTGTATGTGCTTCACATATCCGAAGTGTGTATGGACAGGTGGCTGGGTTAGGTGAGCGCTGGAAGGAAGGCTACACCCGTGAGTTTGTGCACAGGTGTGTCACAGGTGGAAAGCTGGGGAAACACAGATCCATTCAGGTGGAATTCTGACTGATCAGCCTCTGTGCGTCAACATAACAGGGAATATTTATACAGGGCTTTGCAATTTATAAAGCCTTTTCCCACAATGCATTGTCTCATTTAATCCTCATAACCCTGCCACACAAGTAGTATTTTTGTGCTCATTTTCCAGAGGAAGAAATGTATGATTCAGAGATTGAGGTTCCTATGGTTTACATAGTCATTCATTGTGAAGCCTGAATTGGAACCCCGTTCTCCAGTCTCCCACAGCCATGTTCAGCTATCACCTATAACGTGCCACCACTAACGCTGAGGATTCAGAAGTGATAGGACACATTCTGTGCTCCCTAAGAGTTCTTCTCTTACAAGAGTTCCTCGGGAATATTTGGCACTGCTAGGAATTCTGAGAAGATGGAAAAGGTACACATTGTGACCCTTTCCCTGGAAGAGTTTACACTCTTAAAATTTTTTTTTTATTTAACTTTTCTTTTTGGAACACTTGTAGATTTACAGAAAAGTTGCAAAGATGGTACAGAGATTCTCATATACCTTTCACCTGGCTTCCCCTGATGTTAGCATCTTAACAACTGTGGTAGCTTTGTCAACCCTAAGAAATGAACACGAGCACTTTACTGTTAACTAGACTGCAGACGTGACTTAGATTCCCTCAGTTCTTCTACATATGTACTTGTTTCTGTTCCAGGATCCAATCTACCTTACCACATTGTGGTCACTTGTCACAGCTCCTTAGTTTCCTCTTGACTTGTGATGGTTTCTCTGTCTTTCATAACCTTGACTTTGATACTGATCAGGTCTTTTGTGGAATGTCCTTCAATTTGTGCTTGCCTGATGTTTCTCTCATGATTAGACTGTGGTTATGGACCTGGGGGAAGAATACACAGAGGTGGTTTGCCGTCTCATGGCATCCTGTCAGTGGATGCACCACGTCAACATGACTTATCACTGGTATGTTAACCCCGAGCACGTAGTTCCAGTTCTCTCTACTCTAGACTGCTCGTTTCCCTTCCCAGACTCTCCTTTTTAGAAGTGAGTCACTGAGTCTAACCCAAACTCGGGGGCAGGGAATTAAGCTCCACCTCTGGAGAGAGGAGTAGTGAGGAATTTAGGACAGACGTTATAACCACCATGGTAATTAATACATATTTAGAGGAGATAGTTTGAGACTATGCAAGTATCTTGATTCTCCTGGAGGTTTCATTCATTAATGTTAGCATTCACCTGTGGATCTCACCTGATGTAATCATATTTGTGGGGTTCTAGTGGTGATTTTCTATTTCCCTCATTCCTTTTACATTTGTTATTGGTAATGTTCTGTAAGGAAGGTTGGCTCTTTCTCCCCAGGTATTTATTTACTCAATCAATCATTTATTTATGCCAATATGGACTCATGGATATTTATTTTATTCTTTGGGTTATAATTCAATACAATTGTTATCTATTTTGTTCTTCAAATTGTTCTAGCCTTGGCTACTGCGAGTGCTTTGCAAGCTGGTTCCTGTGTCCTTTTGACATGCTCCCATCCTTTTTCTTTTGAACACTTGCTTTTTTTTTTTTTTTTGGTGCCACTAGAAGATACTATAGGCTCATCCTGTATTTCTCCAAGGAATCCTGGTTTCTTTTACTGGAGAATGGTATTTAGAAACGAAGACCTGGGCACTTAAGCTGTGCTGGTTGCTGTTGAAGTGTCAGTGCTTCCAGGCCCTCTCAGTGGACAGAGCTAGGAATAGTGTGTATGTCTACTAACCCAGGTGTACACACATCTCTACCCATGGGTGTCTTCTTAAACTAAGTGGAGTTCATACCAATGTCTCCAACTCCAACCCAGCACACAGGGTACATTCGAGCAGCCTACTTTTGCTTATTTTTTATTTCTTTCTCCAACAGTGAGAAACCTCAAAGGGTTTTTGCAAGCTGAAAAAGATTCTACAACCTTGTGGGTGATGAACCGCCTCTCAGTGGAAGAATAGGAAATAGGACAGGAGAGCAGAGAACCCATCCGTTGGGCTACAGGCAACTCTATTGTGTAGGACAGATTTGCCCAAACTGCAAAATCTTTGGGGGATCTTAAAGAGTGTTCAGGAAAAAAAAATCCACATTTAATTCAAAATATTTATGTTTATGTTATCCTCTGTGTCCCACTCCTCCGTTCCCTCCCATCACCAGAGCAGTCCCAAGTAGACAACAGGGTCTTCTTTCTATGCTCCTGATTAGAATCCCATCTGGTACAATCCCCTCATTTTATAAGTGACAGTACCTAAAGCTCAGAGAGAGAAAGAGCTCACCCAAAGTCACGCAGCAACTCAGCAGCAAAGCCAGAAGAAGAGCTCAGGACTCCCAACTCCCAGGCCAGTGGTCTTTCAAACAGCAGAACACGGTAGAAGTAGAAGACGTCCATGGCGGATGTGGAGTACAGACCACCTAGCTTCCTTTTGACAAGGGTCTTCAGCTGCTATGATAAAAATGGGCATTCTTTATTGAGTGCTTCTTCTGTGTCAGGCGCTAGGTTAAGCACCAATATCTCCTTAAACATAGTAACCCTACAAGGCAGGTATTACTATGCCCATTTCACAGATCAGCAAACTAACAATGGAGAAGCTCATAAACTAGCCCAAAGCCACAGGCAGAGCTGGGATCCAAGCCCGGACCTTCAGGGTAACCACCAAGCTGGTGTCTCCAGGCTCCTGATTCCCAGACCAGCTTGTTGCTGGGCTGTGGGAGGCGCCTCAGCCCTCCCCCGAGGAGGAGGAGGTGTGTGTCTCCATCGTTGTTGGGGGATGAGCAAGCACTGGTCTGGAAAGGGCTAATTATGACAGCAGCCACAGATGCCTTGCAAAGCTGCCACACAGAGGGGGGAAAGGCGCCAGGACGCTGTGCAAACGCCTGCTGCCTGCTGCCCACGTCTCTCTCTCTAATACATTTACACACACATAATACCTTCCCTTCCTGTTGTGACTCTACTCGCCTCACATTTCCACAATCAGCGGTCTACAGCTCTGGCCTGCTCTGCATCCTTAGCAGGTCACTGGAGAAAAGCGACCTTAGGCAGTGCAGTGTTGTGAACAGAGCGCAGGTTTAGGAGTCAAGGCCTGGGTTCTAATTCCAGATCTGTCCTTTATGAGATGCCCCTTCTAGGGAGTTGTGTAACCCAGGCAAGTCACAACCTTTGTAAGTGGAATGGTAGTACTGACTCGTAATATTGGAATCAGTGGAAAATGTACCTTGAACTTCTCTGCTTCTTTCTCTCCGCCTCTCCTCTCCCTAATCCAAGCCATGGACGTTTTTGCTGGGATTATCGCAAGAGCCTCCTGACTGGCCTCCTTGTCCCCTCTCTTGTTCCCTTTCAGAATTGCCATGTTGCACCCAGGAACAATCTTTTAAAAACGTGAATCTGAGCAACTAAGAGCTCCCGCCACTCCCCCAATATTACCGTCAACAAACAAACTCCAAGGGTTTCTCGTCACACTTAGGACAAGACCCCACATCCTTCTCACGTCAGGGCCTGTGTGACCCCTCCTCACCGCCCCCTCACAGACTCACGGGCAGCCTCACTCTTGGGTCATTTCCTCCTAAGCAGAGGCTCCTTCCTGCCTTGGGGCTTTCTCCCCTGCTGTTCCAGCTGCCTGGGACTTTCTTTCCCTCTTGTCACCTGGCTAAGGCCTGCTCAATCTTTAAGTCTCAACTTACTTCCTAAGAGAGGCCTTCCCTGAACGCTCTGTGTAAATCCAACGTCCCCCTTTCACTGTTTCAGGCCATTTGTTCTTTTCCTTCGTAGTCCCTAGCACAATTTATAATCGTGCATTTGACTACGTGATTCCTTGTTCAATGTCTCTCTCCTCCAAAGGCTGACAGCAAAGCGTATGTCTCTTTTGTTCCTTTCTGTCTATCCATGGGGTCAGTCACAGTGCCCGGGACATTATAGGTGCTCAAGAAACACATGGCTAGGAAGGAATGAATGATGAAGAGTGGCACGGGAAGCACAGGTACTGGGCACATAGTAGACTTTTAACAGATCTTTGTAGCCATGTCCCCTCACTTCCCCCTCCTAGTGGATGCAGCCAGAGCACAGTTCTCGGGAGTGGGCACGGTCCCTCCCTCACCCCAATTCCCCAGCACTGAGGAGAGGCCCCCACCCTGACCCTGTGGGGCTGGCTGGGTGCAAAGCCCCTGAGGCTGTGGAGCCAGGCTGGGCAGGCCCATGGCAGGCCCTGCCACCCCAAAGGCAGGAGCAGCCTGTAGGGAGTGGGGCAGGGCTGCTGGGAGCAGGCCCCCGGGTCCTCATCAGATCCAACCCTCCCTGTCTTCCTCCCCCACTGCAGAGATCAGTTCTGCCCTGGCCAATGCCAGCAGAGCTGCTGCCTGTTTTGTTGTGTGTGCTGCTAGGCAACCCGCCTGTTTTTGCTTATTTGCCTCCCCTGGGCCGTTTCACAACACTTCGAAATAGGCCCGCTCGCCCTGGAGCACATCTGGTTTGGATTTAGCCTGTCAGAGCCCCCTCTGCAAAGAGAGCTGGTACTTTCCCCTGCAGTCACCAAGACGGACCCCCAGGGCTCTGGCTACCCACGCCCTCACGCCCCCACCCCCACCACCTCCTTGGTGTTAGACCAGCCAGGCCCTGACTCCTATCACTTGCCCAGCCCCGACTCCCCTCTCCTCCCTGTACCTCCTACTCCTTTTTTTCAACAGTGTACACATTTCAAAGCCTGAAGGTGGGGAAACTTTGAGGGAAAAGACTGATGAGGGTTCAAAGAATATTAGAACTGGAAGGAAGTGTGGAGAGAATGAAGTTTGAGCCCTCAAACCCCAGCAGTACTCTCGCCCTCACTCACAGAGAGGAGAGGGGAAGTGACTTACCAAAGGGGACACAGAGGGACAGGGACAGGCCCAAGAGCAGTTTCCTTGACCTCTCTCTCCCTCACCCTGGAGTCTTCCCACCAAGAAGACCACTCGGGGATAGAGTGGGTTAAATTGGACTTTCTTAGTAGGTTTAGCCCTCTCCCCATCATACATGTATGTTTATGGTGGGATCTCGATCAAAGACCAGCAGAGAATCATTGGAGGTTTTGTAGATGTCGTTTTAGAAAGAGAGAGGATGTAAGTTTCCGATTTCTTTACCTACCTGCAGAGAACATATCGGCCCAAGCAGGGCAGGTTTAGGGATAGGGAATGAAGCGCTGGGAATGAACACAGGGCCCCTCTCCTGCTCCCCTCCTCCCCATTGTGCTGGCAAATGTATCATGCTCACAGTAAAACCCAGAGCTCTGAGGATGGCATACCAGGCTCTACAAGACCCAGCCCTGTCAGCTCTCCCACTGGGCCCTCCCCTCCCCTGCCCTTGTACATTCAGCCCCAGTAATTTGTGCCAAGAAAGAGGACGAAAGCTTCCTTGGCGTGGAAGAAGGCTTCCTTCAGCACCTGGGCAGAGCTCCATGAGCGGAGCAAGGACTGGGTTTCACGCCTACTTTCTCTGTAAGCTGGGCCCTCCTGGGCAGGAACAAAATGCTCAAACCACACAAAACACACCGACTGCTTGGTTTTCCTCTGTAGCGCTTATCTGCCCCTGACATATGGTTACATTACCTGTTTGCTGTCAGTCTTCTCCTGCCAGAATGTGAGTTCTTGAGGACAGGGTCTTTGTTCCATTCATTCTTATGTCTAGGTACCCAGAACAGTTTTGCACGAAGATTGGGCTCAATAAAGATTTGTTGAATGAATGAATCTGTTTTTCCTCCCAGCTTGTTCACATGGTGATGTTTCCTTACACTTACCTCTCACCTATGAAATAAAACGCTGACCTATCATCTTAGAAGGTCAATCTATCATGAGTTCCCTTGACCCTGTTCCACCCCTCTGTGATCCTGCCCATCCCTGAACTTTTGGAGCACGTGCTGTCTCTCCACCTGGAAGGCCCCTGCCGGTCCAACTCTGCACCTCCTGGTGGGGTTTGACCTGGTAACTTTTAATGCTAGGATGGACCTCTTGGTAGTTTCTGGACACCTCTCTGTGGTTTGCCATAGTGGCGGTTATTACCTCTCAGGTGCTCCACATTGATTGATCACTGATGGACAGGGGACCAGATGGCCAGCTGTGTAGCACTGAGCAGCAGTCAGTGGTCTCTGTTCTCTACAGTTTTCTATTGATTCTTTGTCAGGTTTACATTGTCGGTTGTTGACCTTAGACATGGGCCTCTTGTTGTACGAGAGTGCAGAGGGATACCCAAAACAGAGCTCTTGGTTTGTTTGTTCTCCTTACACCTTCATTTTCCCCAAAGAAAATGAAGTGAATGGCAACACCATCTATTCAGTTTCTTAAGGCAAAAACTCAGGACTTATCTCTTGAGCCAGATCCGGTCCAAAAGCCCCCACACCCATGCCATCAGCAAGTCGTATCAATTCTACCCCCACAACGCCTCTGAAATCCACCCTCTTCTCTCCCCTCCACTGCCCACCCTTGTCCAGATCCCCAGCACTCTTGCCTGCACTACTGACTCTTTATTTCTACTCTCCGTTGTCCAGAAACTGATCAGAGTCAGGTTTTAAAACAGAAATTAGATCATGTTGCTTCTTTGTTTAAAACTGCCTACCTGGCTTCTTGTTACACTTAGGATAAAAACCCAATTATTTACCTTGCCCAAAGGCCACAGTCCAGCCTCTGCCGACCTCTCCAACTTCTGTTCACACCACCCCCCAATGCCTCCACACTGTCCTTCTTTCTGTTCTTTGGAGTACTCTTCCCTCAAACCTTCACATGAGTGATTCCTCTGGCAGTTCAGATCCTGACTTAAGTGACGCCTCTTCAGAGAAGCCTTCCCTGACCACTCAGTTTAGAATAACATGGCTCCTCCCCCCATACATGCAGAGAGGATTTAGGTTTTTCTCTGCATGTATGAGAGAATTTGGGTCTCATGAGAGAATTTTAGGTCTTTCCTAACAAGCACCACCAGATTTTCTATTTGTTAGTTTATTGTCTGTCTTCAATTAAAATGACACCCTATAAAGGCAGGAACCATTGTGACCCCAGCACCTAGAACAAGGCCTGACACATAATATACACGGAAAATGTTTCTTTTTTTCTTTTTCTTTGTTCTTATTGAGGTCACACTGGTTTATAACATTATATAAATTTGGGGTGTACATTATTGTATTTTGAATTCCGTATAGGCTACACCGTGTTCACCACCAAAAGTCTAGTTTCCATCCATCATGGTACAAACGTCCCCCTTCGTGCCTTTCACCCTCCCCCCACCCAAAATGTTTATCAAATGAGTGAATGAATGAGTCAATGGTAGCCTGACATGGGCTGAGTCAGGAGTCCTGGGCCCAGCTCTAAGCTGGTTGCTCTCAAGTTCTGTGACTTTGCACATGTCACGTATCTGCTCCTGGCCTCCATCTCCACATCTGTAAAATGAGGTCTGATTTCATGATCCTTCAAGTTCTTTCCAGCTTCCAGATACTCTGATCCTATCAATCTTTCTATATTGTTGACCATAAAAAGCTGTCAAAGATGGCGATGACAGCAATGACCTAACTAAAGTTGACGAATTATTTTTTTAATCTCAGGCAACATCCCAGGTTACATCAGCTATTTATGATTTATACTTAAGCTACCTTCCCAAAAAGGATTTGTGTGGCTCAGGTTTCAGACTCTCTTTCCCAAACATGTCTTTACTTGCTTCATTTATACAGGAAGAAGAATAAACGCTCCCATCTAGATTGCTATATTAGAAAGGACACTTATGATTGCAAATGACAGAAACCTAACTCAATTCAGCTATAACAATGAGAGAAATGTTTTGGCAGCTCAGGAGATCCAAGGAGAGCCGGATAACCAAGGTGCTGGGAGAACGGTGAGAGAGCAGGGCCTCAGGTACTGTTGGAACCAGAGGCTCAAATCCCACTAGTGCTCCGTGCAACTGTATCTCTGCTTCTATCAGTGTATTGGCTGCATCCTTCTCTCACTGCAGTCTAGCTCTTTCTACGTAGTCTCAGCACAGCATTGATCACTCTCTGCCATAACTTATTTATTCGTTTTCTTGCCTAATTTCAGTCTCTTCCAGTACAATAAAGTTCATTGAGGGAAAGGATCTTATCCATTTGTTAAATTCTATATCCCTTGCACCCAACACAGTGCTTGGAGCAGAAAAGGTACTCAGTAAATGCTAATTGGATAAACGAATAGTAGAAAACAGCCACCAACTGCTCCAGAGTTTAATACCCAACAACTTCAGTTACTGGAGAAAGGCTAGCGAAGCTCTCCAGGACTCTACTCAAAAAAAAAAAAAAAAAAAAAATCTCAGAGAAGGGACTCTTTGGTCCAACTAGGCCATATGTTTCCCCTTGGCAAAAATAGTAGCCATTGAACATGATGATGTCTCAGCATGCATGTGAAGTGGGGGAAGAGAAGCTTCTAGAAAAGGACTATGGGAGGAAATGCCACAGGTGCCAACACATTCACAGAGTTGTTGTGGAGATCAAACGAGACATTTGCAGGAAAGGGAGCTTCGAAAATCTATTACGAAGTTGCCATTTTTGTAGGTCAAAATTGGTCAAATATTGGCAATTTTGTGTGTTTCAACTTACTATAAAAGTGTTAAAAGCATTACATGGATGTAAGAGATTATTAATTTGATTATGTATCAACAGAATGAGAAAGAATACTATGCTTTTAAGATGAAAGGTTAGGTTAATTTCTTTCTTAAAAGATGGTAGCTAAAATGATTTACTATGTGCTAGCTTTACAAGGGACTGTGCTAAGTGCTTTACATGGTTTATCTCATTATTTCTTCCAACACCTCCGTGAAGTGGATACTGTAATTATCCCCATTCTACAGACAAGGAAACTGAGGTTCAGTGAGGTTAAGGTATATGCTCCAGATGACACAGTTCAAAAAGTGGCAGAATCAGGATTTGAGCCTATGTTTCTGGGATCTAAGGGTATTCATTATACTCCGTTGGGGAAGAGGTTGGAGGTCCAGCTCCTCCATGATAGCTAATCCATTGCTACTAGGAAGAATGACTCTTTCTGTTACCTGTGAACCCACAGACCTGGGTACGTTCTGCTTCCAAGTCATCTGCGCTGTATTATAACAACGTAGCGAGTGAATCTGCCGCCCATGACCAGGCGGATCTCCCCGAGGGCCCATCTTATTTATCTTTGCACTCAAAATATGCCTTCCATTCTACCGAGCATGTGAAAGGCACTCTCCAAAGTTGATTAACTGAGTGAGGTGGGCAGACAGAAGATGATTCGGTATCTCCAAAGCATATTGTCTTGGTCTGCATGTTTGCTGTGGGGAAGCGGATGGAACAACGGAAATAGCAGGGACAATTATAAACGTAGCTACCACATGTGGAGAGCTTATTATGTTTCAGGAAATTTATGTCAATTATCTCTGGTTTTTATATTACCTTGCAAGGTAAATGGTGGTATTTCTAGGTCTTATCTCTTGAGAGCAGCAGAATGTATTTTTTCCAGAGACTGTAAACATCTCTGTGATATCAAAGCTGGACCATGAAAATGTATTTGCTTCAACTTGGGTCACACAGAGCTTTGACCCTAAAAACTGTCCTCCGCCAGAATTTCACAGAATTCCATTCCGGGCAAGCCCCCAATTTCTCCTGAATGCAAACCCCACCCACACTCCAGAGCCCTACAACTCTGTTAAACAAATGTTTGACTTGATTTTGTACGTGAACTTGATTCTGAGCCATGGAATTTCAGAGCTGTGCCTGCAAGTCTGGAATTTAAATATTAGCCTTTCCGACCTGCAGAGCTTTGATCTCCCAAGTTCACACTCACGATTATTGATAACATGGCTCAAATCGCAAGCAAGACAACCAGGTCTGCAGCCCAGGGCTGCCAAGCGTGTGCATGTGCACATAGATCTCTGCTGAGATCAAAATGGATTTAGATTACGCAAGCGCTTATCTGAGGGTGGGAGGAGCCCTGTGTGGGGGGCAGAGAGACAGAGCTCACTTTCATGCCGCCAGTCATGCTCGATTCATCCTACAGGACAGAAATCAAGAGTGAACTGTAGCTGAACTCGGCAAGACCAGGCCCTTGCAATGCAGCCCGACCTTCCGTGTTTTCCTAGAGTCTGCTTTCTCAGTGGGAAATGGCTGTTACAGTGGGCTACCATTTGCCAAGCATTTATCCTGTACCAGCTACCTTAAGTGTTTATATAATACTACTGATAATATATAAAACTTATACATGCTAGGCACTATTCTACAAGTTTTCCATTTATGCCTGCTAGGCACTATTCTACAAGTTTTCCATTTACGCCGTTTCATCCACACAAAAATCATATAAAGTTGGGACTACTATTATCTTCATTTTTCAGATGAGGAAATTGAGGTGCAGAGCATTTATTTAGTGAGAGTCACACTGCAAGGAAACGGCAGAGCTAGGATTCACACCCAGGCAGTGTCTCTTTCCATCTTCTCAAGAGGCCAGTGAGGCAGGTGTGGTCATTTTACAAAGGGAAAGAAGTTTAAGTAAAGTTGCCAAAAGTCACACAGCCTATTAACGGCAGAACTAAAATTTAAACCCAGGTCAAAATCCAATGACTATGCTTTTAAAAATACACTATAAAGGCCTTTTGTGGTGTGGCCTGCTTTTGTACAGCTTGCAAGCTAAGAAAGACGTTTCCTTTTCTAAAGAGTTGTTTAAAAAATAGATAAGAGAAGGAATATGTGACAGAGATCATATGCGGCCCCACAAAGCCTAAAAGATTTACTATCTGTGCCTTTATTGGAAAAGTTTGCTGACCCCTGCGCTGTACCATCTCCTCTCCCAGGTGGCCTAAAGTACCGTTAGGAGAGTCAAATAAAGTAATGGAGGTGGGAGTGTATGTACATAATTTAGGGAAGTTATTGCCCCTTCACTGGACCTCAGTTTCCCCATTTAAAAGGAGCAGTTAGAGATCTGTAAGCCTCCTTCCAGCTCTAATCTGTGCTAATGGAAGGTGTTATCCTGATGCTCTGCTAATGTTAGGGTGCTGTTTTTGTCTATTCCACCTCCCATCTTATTATTCTGTCACCTACTTTATTGTAAGAGATTCAGACTAAAATTATACTTCAGTGGTAAAGAAAAACATAACCCACCAAAATAATCCCCGGAAGCTAAAAAATTCTCCACCTCCAAAACATCAGCCTTTCTGTGATGTGCCCTGAGCATAGAGCTCTTCTTCTTCTAAGCTCAGTTTAGGCTCTTTGCTTGTTCTCCCAGCCTCTTGGCATTTCAAGTTGTTAATTTCCTCAGAAATGTTTGCTTCTGATCCTCGTGATCTCTCCTAATCCCCTCCTCCTCTCTCAGTTTCTCATGGTATTCAGCACTAGCAAAAACATATAAATAAATAAATCATCACAGAGATCTACCGATTCCCCCCCCGATTTGTATTTTGGCGACAGACACACACTCTCCCCTTTTCAGGATCCTTTTCTTTCCCCGGGCATGGTCTCCCACATGTTCTAAGAACAAAGGCAGCACCTTTTAATCTTCTGACTTCTTCTCCCCTTCTTTTTCTCCCTTGTATGGCCAAGGCAGCCTTGCCCGGTACAGATTTGCAATCTCTCCCAAAATCCTCTTCACAACCTCTCTCTACCCAAAAAGAAACCAAATCCAGAACTCCCAAGACACCATGGCCTTACTCTAGTCTGTAGCCCTGGGCCACGCCTGCTCCATGGGTGCCCTTGGAGGGAGGCAACGGTGCTGTGTGGAAGTAGGTCCAGGCCCTGTGTTGCCCAAGGGTCTGGTCTGACTTTGCCTCACTCGAGGGAGGGTGTGCTTCTGCCCGTTCAGACCCTCAGCCTTATCTCTCTAAAGGGTCCCTGTGCCTCTAGACCTCTTCTTCCTTCCTCTAATCATTTACCATTCTGCAGCCAAAGGAATTGCTCCAGAGTCATTTCCCTGCTTAAATGCCTCAGTGGTCCTCAGTGCCTGCAGGATAGAGTCCCTGCCTTAGCTCCCTATGACTCAGCCCCTGCCTCTCTCCCATCTCATTTCCAACTACTCTGTCTCTCATTCCCAGTGTCTTTGCCATACCAAAGTACCTAGAGTATTCCAAGCCTTCTGGACAATATAACATCATTTCCCTTGATGGGACGCACTTTCCAGCTCTGCTTTCCAGAAAACACTTGCACAGCCTTTCCATCTGTGCAGAATATCTTTCGTTTTCCCTTTTAGATCCATAATCCACCTCTCCCCATTTGCTCTGTGCCCAGGAGGTTGATCTGTGGGGATGGCATCAGCAGGTTCTTGGCTGATTGGGAGCTTCAGAAGGAGACCAGAAGGAGAGAGGGAATATATTCCCTTGATTCCCTCCTTGCAAGGTCACTGGAGCTGGCCACGTCCCTCACTGCTCCTCCTAAGGTCATCAACTCTGCAGGACTCTCCCTCCCCTTGTGGGGAAAGTTTGGCAGCTACTCAGCTTCTATACTCCCCCTTGTGATTCTTCTACATAGGCACCTTTGCAAATCAGCCCTCCTCATGGAAGCCATTGGTGGGCTGTTGAGACCATGACTGGTACACACTGGCCCAGCACAACCCCAGGGAGCCCTTTGTAGGCACCTAAGTGTTACATCACATGCTATCTGCTTCCCTGTCTGCCTCCCCCAGGACTGCTTCATTTCACCTTGTTTTATAGATATTCAAGTTGCCTACCCACATTCAGTGAGCAGCTGCTACCCGCTGGGCCATGGCCTAGGCACTGCAGCTTCAGAGGTTAACAGATGATAATTCCTGCCCTTGAACATCCCCACTCTAACGAGGGAGATAAGACTTAGGCCCCATTTCAGTCTGCTCGTGCTCCAATCCCAGCTCCACCACTGCCTGGCTGTATGGTCTGGGCCAGTCCATCTCTCTGAGCCTCGGTTTCCCCATCTGTAAATGGAAATAACAGCAGCTACCTCAAAGAGGGTTGTGAGGATTAAAGGATTTAGCATCATGCCCGGCACTTCCTAGGCACCCAACAAATGTCGGTTATTATTATTATTTTTATTACAGCAGGTGCTTAGTGAGTACATTAAATAAATGGATGATGGACTTTCTCATCTCATTTGATCTCCATAGCAACCCTCCACCACCCTTCCAAAGGTGGATACATTCCAAAATGTATTTGGATACATTCCAAATAGACAGGGAAGGAATTCCTTTTCCATTTCGCAGATGAGGAAATCGGGGATCAAGGCATGAATGAATACACGAATGTCTAACCCACCCAGCCAGCTCTCTGTCTCCCACCTCCTCCCAGCGGCCGTAGCCAGGCTGTTTGTCCGGAGAGCTGGGAGCCTGGGCCCTGGAGAAGTGATCCTGGCTTTCTTTCCAACTTTCCATGTCCGGAGGACGTGTGCCAATAGCTCACCACAATTCGCTCTAACATGGTGTGGGCACAGGTGCCCCGGGAGTTTGTAAACACGGGGCCTGCTGCCTCTGCCCCTGAAGCCCCCGGCTTCCCAGAACTGGCAGCCCCAGTTCCTGTTCAGCTGCTGCTCTTTCTGTAAGGCCTTTGCAAGCCTCACTGCCCCTTCTGGTAAGTGCAGGGGCCAGGAGGGAGGTTCCACTTTCACATTTGCCAGCACACCCACAGCAGGGAGATTTCTCAGCGTGGAGGGGAAATTTCCTTTCTCCTTAGGCCTAACCTCAAGCCTGCTCCTCAGCTCTTCATTTTTTCAGGACATACTCAGTTTCCTACTGAAGCTCAGGTCCCCTCAAGATCTAAACCTGAACTTTCCCCAGAAGGAAGGGAGGACTAATACCTGCTGGCCCCTGCCGCTGGCCTGCCTGGGCTGGAGCGTGCTTTCCATACCCTCTGATGTGTCCCTCCCAGTGCCCCTCCGTGCTGGGCATTACCCCTGTTTTATAGATGTGGGGACTATATAGAATGTGGAATGTTCAAATGGGAAACCTATACCGTTAAGCTTTAGAAACAGCTGGAAATCGCCAGAGAATGGAAGTCCCAAGACGGAGTGAATCTTGGCCGCTTCTGTACCACGTGCACAGCTCTATTACATTGCTTCCTGTAATCTGCATGTTTGTGTCCATGTCTGTCTCCCCTACTTGACTGTCCCTCCTCAAGGACAGAGAAGCTGACTCACGCACGTCCCTCTCCCTGGCCCCAGCACACGGCCTGAGGCAGGAAGGGGCTGTTGGTCTGAGTGGCGGAAGCAGGTCAGTGTGCCTGGTGGTAGAGAATTAATGGAGGGAGATGCGAGGCAAGGCTGGAGGAAAAGCAAGACCAGATCATGCAGGGCCCCCGAGGCCACGGCGAGGGACCTGGATTTCATTCTAAAGGCAAAAGGAAGCCACTGAAGGCTTTTGACCAGGGCCCTTACCTGTTATTAAAAGGTAATTCTGGCTGTAGTGTGGAGAGTAGATTGGAAGGTGACAGACGAGGAAGCCCAGTTAGGAGCTATGGCAGTAGACCAGGCGAGAGATAGGGGGGTTTCTCCTGGTCAGGGCTGCTCAGACTTGATGGCATCAGAATCTCCTGGAAGATGTGTTAAGCACAGCTTGCTGCCTGAGAATTTGCATTTCTAGACAAGTCCCGGGTGATGTAGATGCTGCTGGTCTTAAAGGACCACTGGCTTTAGGAAAAGAGGGGAAGGAAAGGATGAGTAAGACACAGTCTCATCCTCAAAGAGCTTTCATCTCATGGGAGGACAATGTGAACAGCACAATTCTAGAGAGGTGGGTGCCTCTCCATGGTGGCAGCCCAGGGAGGGACAGCTCCCTCAGTGTGGGGTGGAGGAGAGGGTCAGAGGAAGCTTTGTGGAAGAGGGAACTCTTGAATTGGTCACAGTGGTTGAGTAGGAGTCAGGCAGGTGAGGGAGTTCAGTGGGAAGGACAGGAAGGAGAAGGTCCTCCGGGGGGAGGGTGCAGCTTGATCAAATGCAAGGAGGTGAGAAATAGCAAGATGTGTTTGAGCAGCTGGAACCGAGAGACCTACAATGAAGCTGGTGTCAGAAAAAGCGCTATCATGAAGGGCTTTGTATGCCCTACAGAGTAAGGAGTTTGGACTTGATCCCGTGGAGCAGAAGTTTGTAAACATTTTTTGGGGGATGGGGGGCAGGGGATGTCACAGACCCCTCTGAGACTCTGATCAGAGTTGATGTGCACACAAACAGAATGAGGGTGTATGTTTCAGAGTGTTCACAAATTTCCTGAAGCCTATCCATGAACTTCAAATAAGTAATCCCTGTGTGGATGATGGGTTTTAAGCAGAGGTGTCCTAATGAGATTTTGTTTTAGAAGTCTCGCTCAGTGGCTGTGTAAGGAATGGATTCGAGCAGGGGTGACTGGGCACAGAAAAGCTGGGGTTCAGTAGTCTGGGTGAGAGGTAACAAATGGCAGTGGGGGTGGGGACCAGTTTGACACCTATATGCAAGTGTTAGGTTGGTAAATGTCACTCTGCTCAACTCAAAAAGCACTGGTTGTGAGTTGAGCTCACAGGCTGTCTTTGCATGGCTTAAATCTAAGCTGATGGGTAATGCGAACCAGCTAAGCAAGAAGGAGCCATCTCCACCCTGACCCCATCTACTGGAATCTGCTGGTCATCAGTGCGTTGATGCCCAGCTATCCCAGGCTTTTGAGGGCTGGAATCCCAGGCCGCGGAGGAAGGCAGCACTCTGATGAGCGAGGGAGAGGCCACAGGCTAAGGGGGGCAGTGAGTGTTTGTGAAGCAGCTGAGTGTCACTCCTTCCGAAGGGCTCGCAATGGCCCCAGGAAGCAGGCAGAGCGGAGATGATTAGCTCTGTTGTACAGATGGGAAACTGAAGGCCAGAGAAGGTGAGACTCACCAAAAAACGCATAGCAAACACCAAGGCAAACTGAGACCAGAACTCCAAGAGCGCTGGACTCACGCCAGTGTCCTGCCTCAGGTAGCCCTGGTGCACATTTTGCCATGGCCATTCCTAGCGGCTCCACAATCCTGTAATTCTGTGAGTCTTCAAAACACTCCCAACCATTAGCTCTATTCCTCTGTGTTCTTTTGATCTCTATCTGCCTTTTCACCCCAAGGCCTTACTCCTCTCCGCTCTGGTGTTCCATGCCGGCCATTCAGCCTTTCCGCCTTGAGCTTCCTCTTCGTGGAAAGGATTGCACTAAGTGTTCCCAGAGTCTTTTCCTTCTCTGAACTACAGTGGTTCTGCAAAGGCTTCCAAGACCCAAAATTCTGCTCCAACTTTGATATGACAAGTGGATTCTCAGCAGCCCAACTCCTTTTAAGTACAGTTACCACGGAATAATAATACCAATAATAATGATAATATTATTAACATGTACTTCTTCCCATGGGCCATGCACTGATCTAAGTACTCTCAAGCTTCAAAACAACTTTGTAAGGCAACTGCTGTCATTATCCCTATTTCATAGGCGAGGAAACTAGAAACACACAGAGAAGTTATGTTACTTGAGAAGGTCATACAGCTAAAAAGCTGTGGAACCAGGGTTCAAACCCAAGCAGTTGCCTCAGGGTCCACACTCCTTGTCCTCAGGAGCTGAATAGTGAGGGATTAAGGGTGCAGTGAAGGTATGGGAACTGCCAAATGAACTCTCAGTGATGGGAGGCTCACCACCCCTTGGTGGCATATTCTATCATTATCCCTCCTTTGCAAGTTGTGCTGTGTCCTACTACCTCCCACCACCTGCAAGGGGACACACTTGTAAGAAGTTATCATGTGACTTGTGGAAGGAGATGCCAGATTTAGCGAATAAAAATACAGGACACCTAGTTAAATTCAAATATCAGATAAACAATAAATAATGTGTTTTTTTAGTGTAAGTATATCCTATGCAACATCTGGGACGTATTTATGCCAAAGAAGTTTTCATTGTTTACCTGAAATTCCAATTTAACTGAGCATCCTGTATTTTATCTGGCAAACCTACTTCCAGTCCACAAAATAACGACAAGCGATGGCAATTTCCCTTTAGAAGACTGAATGGGTATTATTACCGTGACCCAGAAGGTTGACGTGATGGGCTTGGCTGTATCATTTTCAAGGGAATAGGGATGACCTCTACTCCCTCATCCTGGTTGAGACATCCTTTGGGGCCTCCAAAATCACCCCCGAGGGAACCTGGAACAGCCCTCTGAACTAGAGCAGAACTCCCCAGAATGATCTGGAACAGGCCTTGTCCACAGGTTGCCTGTGTCCCTGGCTCAGTTTCCAATGCCCTGCTTACAACTTGGAAAGTGACTTAAATGGTGATCTCCTTCCTTCTCCACTCCCCAGTAGATGCTCTGGGTCCTTCTAGGACATTCAGGTCTTCAAATACTAATTACTTCTCCTCTCTGAACCTAGTAACCTCTCCTGTGATAGAGAAAAATTAAGAAAAGCACTTCGTACATTCTCAGTAAATATAACCCTTCACTTCCCCCTTGCCATTTCACAATCAAGAGTCAAACTGGGTCATTTTCTTGGGTTTTCCTCATACTGAATGTCATGGAGTCCTGGGTGAAGAATACCAACCCCCAAGGATTGTCTGACCTTAACAACATGCTGTGAATTCCCAAAAATCCCCCCCAGGAAATTGGTTTTGAAATATAAATACGTGGGGTTACTCCACATCACAGACATCTGTGCTGAAGCTTGCTTTCTCATGGCTGGCATCCCACACAGACCCTTGGCTTGACCAAACTCCCACCTCCTCATCACAACCTGACCCAATGCTTCCCCCTCTCCCTCGCCCCCCTGCGTCCCACCCATGCCCCGTAATGGAGTAGTTTCTATCAACAGAGCATGTTTCACCTCATTGGGAAACTGGCTCTCACATGCTTTCAATCTGCTTTGTCTTCCCTGATTACCAAGACATCCCAAACCAAATCGCGTTTAGATGACATGCATTTGGGTGGGTGTAGCCTGCCTGCCTCAGCAGAAATTGTAGAGCAGCCACACAGAGCATAGCTGAGACGTGCACAAAATGCAGATCAGCGTCCCAAAGCCAAGGAGATTTTTCAAAGTGTATTGTATTAATGTTCTTTAATGTATAAATTTATAGGCATCCTGATTAGGCCCCAGGCAAAAGCCATAGTATTTCCTTACAGACAAGAATTCATTTAAAAAGGATTTAGAACAGAACAAAAACAAACCCTTCTTGGGTTTATAGCTTTGTGGCTGGATAGCAACTTACCTTCCCCCTGCCCTTCCTAAGTTACAGCACTTCTCACCGTCGGACTCTAAAGGATGGGGTCCCAGCTTTGTTTCTGGATAGTTTCTTAACGGAAACCGCTACGCTAACCTTATAGGCCAGATGTGTCCTTGGCTTTGTCAGCTGGAGCTAGAATATCCTCATCACCATTATCTTCATCATCCCGTGGCTGAGAGTCATTGGTCATTTATTTTGTGCCAGGAATTTTCCTAAATATTCTACGTGATTTATCTCAATTTTGTAATGATCTCCTATGAGAGGTACAATATTTTTTATGAAGATTTTATTTTCTTGGAGCAGTTTAAGGTTCACAGTAGAATTGAGGGGAAGGTACATAGATGTGTCATATACTCCCTGTCCCCGCACATGCATGGCCTCCCCCGTTATCAACATCGCCCACCAGAGTAGTAGATTTGCTACAATTGATAAACCTACACTGACACATCATAGTTATGCAAAATCCATAGTTTACCCTTGGTGTTGTAGATTCTACGGTTTTGGACAAACGTATAAAGACGTAGATCCATCATTATAATATTATATAGAGTATTGTCACTGCCTTAAAAATCCCCTGTGCTCCACCTATCCATCATTCCCCCACCATCCCAACCCCTGGCAACCACTGATCTTTTTACTGTCTCCACAGTTTTGCCTTTTCCAGAACATCATATAGTTGGAATCTTACAGTATGTAGCCTTTTCAGATTGGTTTCTTCACTTAGTAATATGCATTTAAGGTTCCTGCATGTCTTTTCATGGCTTGATAGCTCATTTCTTTTTAGTGTTGAATAATATTCCATTGTCTGGATGAACCACAGTTTATTTATCTATTAACCTATTATAGGACGTCTTGGTTGCTTCCAAGTTTTGGTAGTTATAAATAAAGCTGCTGTAAATATCCATGTGCAGGTTTTGTTTGGACATAAATTTTCAGCTCCTTTGGGTAAATACCGAGGAGTGCTATTGCTGGATCATATGGTAAGAGTTTAGTTTTGTAAGAAATTGCCAAACTGCCTTCCAAAGTGGCTGTACCATTTTGCATTCCCACCAGCAATGAATGAGAGTTCCTGTCACTCCACATCCCTGCCAGCATTTGATGTTGTCAGTGTTCAGGATTTTGGCCATTCTAATACGTATGTTGTGCTATGTTCTTCTTTTAATTTGCATTTCCCTTATGATGTGTGATGTGGAGCATCTTTTCATGTGTTTATTTGCCATCTGTATAACTTCCTTGGTGAGGTGTCAAAGTCTTGGCCTATTTTTCAATTGCATTGTTTGTTTTCTCATTGTTGAGTTTTAAGAGTTCTTTGTATATTTTGGATAACAGTCCTTTATTATTATATGTATTTTTTGCAAATATTTTCTCCCAGTCTGTGGCTTGCCTTCTAATTCTCTTGATGATGTCTTTCACAGAGCAGAAGTTTTTGACTTTAATGAAGTTCAGCTTATCAATTCTTTCTTTCATGGATCATGTCTTTGGTGTTGTATCTGAAATGTCATCACCATACCCAAGGTCATCGAGGTTTTCTCCTATTTTATCTTCTAGGAGTTTTATAGTTTTGTGTTACCTTTAGGTCTATGATCCATTTTGAGTTAATTTTTGTGAAGGGTATAAGGTCTGTGTCTAGGTTCAACGTTTTGCATGTGTCCAGTTGCTCCAGTACCATTTGTTTAAAGGACTAAATTTGCTCCATTGTATTGCCTTTCCTCCTTTGTGAAAGAGCAGTTGACTATATTTATGTGGGTCTATTTCTGGGCTCTCTATTCTGTTCTATCGATCTGTTTGTCTATTCTTTCACCCAATACCACACTGTCTTGATTACTGTAGCTTTTATAGTAAGCATTGATGTTGAGTAGTTTCAGTCCTCCAAATTTGTTCTTGTCCTTCAGTATTGTGTTGGCTATTTTGGGTCTTTTGCCCCTGCATATCAACTTTAGAATCAGTTTGTCAATATCCACAAAATAACTTGCTGGGCTTTTGATTGGGATTGCATTGAATCTATATATCAAGTTGCAAAGAACTGACATCTTGACAATATTGAGTGTTCCTATCTATGAACATGGACTCTCTCTCCACTTAGTTAGTTTTTCTTTAATATCTTTCATCAGATTTTTGTAGTTTTCCTCATATAGATCTCACACATATTTTGTTAGATTTATACGTAAGTATTTCATTCTGGGGAGTGCTAATGTAAATGGTATTGTATTGTAATTTCAAATTCCCTTCGTTCATTGCTGGTATGTAGGAAAGCAATTGACCCTTGTATATTGACCTTGTATCCTGCAACCCTGTAATAATCACTTATTAGTTCCAGGATTTTTTTTGTTGTTGTTGATTCATATTTTCTACTTAGTTGTTCATGTCATCTGTGAACAAAGACAATTTTATTTCTTCCTTCTCAATCTGTATACCTTTTATTTCCTTTTCTTGTTTTATCGTATTAGCTTCCAGTATAACGTTGAAAAGGAGTGGTGATAGGGGGCATCTTTGCCTTGTACCTAATCTTAGTGGGAAAGCTTCGAGTTTCTCAGCAGTAAGTATGATGTTAGCTGTGGGTGTTTTGTAGATATTCTTTATCAAGCTGAGAAAGTTCCCCCTCTATTCCTAGTTTACTGAGTGTTTTTATCATGAATGGGTGCTGGATTTTGTCAAATACTTTTTCTGTATCTATTGATATGATCATGTGATCATGTGATTTTTCTTTTTTAGTCTGTTGATGTGATGGATACATTAATTGATTTTCTAATGTTGAACCAGCTTTGCATACCTGGGATAAATCTTGCTTGGTTGTGTCATATAAATTCCTTTTATACATTTGTTGGATTCAATTTGCTAATATTTCGTTCAGGATTTTTGCAGGTATGTTCATGAGAGATATTGGACAAAATAACATGAGAGTTATTTTGTCTTGTAATGTCTTTGTCTGTTTTTGGTATTGGGGTATTGCTGGCCTCATAGAATGAGTTAGGAAGTATTCCACCTGCTACTATCCTCTGAAAGAAATTGTAGAGAATTGGTATAATTTCTTTAAAATATTTGGTAAAATTCACCAGTGAACCCATCTGAGCCTGGTGCTCTCTGTTTTGGAAGGTTATTCATTATTGATTTAATTTCTTTAATAGACATAGGACTATTCAGAGTGTCTATTTCTTTCGTGTGAGTTTTGGAAAATTGTCTTTCATGGAATTGGTCCATTTCATCTAGGTTATCAAATTTGTGGGTAGAGAGTTCTTCATACTATTCCTTTATTTCCCTTTAATATGCATAGGATCTGTAGTAATTACCTGAGAGGTACAATTTTTAATCCCCATTTTAAGGATGAGGAAACAGAGTTAACAAGATTGAATGATATGCCCAAGGTCACATAGCAAATCAAGGGGAAAGCTGGTGTTCAAACCCCAGACTGTCCAACCCAAGTCACGCACATTTTATCGTGGTGCCCCTTGTTTCCCAGGGGTTGATGGCAAGGCAGTTCTGGGCACATTTGAGGTACTTGATTACTATTTGGCTAAGGAGATTAAAGAAACTCACTCATCTTTTAAGGATCCCCTCAAAACTCTCCTGGATGGGCAGAGTGGATCCATCCGTCCTCTTCGTACTTCCCTGGACTATGAAGGCATTTCTAAGAGTCTGAGCTCCTTTGAGGAAATGAGAGAGCATAGTGCAAAAAAGAAAAAAAACTTTGATGTCAGACAGAGCTGGATTTAAATCATGGCTCAAACTTTAACCAGCTGTATTGAGATAGGACAGAAAACTTACTTCTCTAAATCTTAGTTCCTCACCTATAAAATGGGCATAGTTCTATTTGCATCACAGTATTGTTATGAATGTTAACTAGAAAAACTTAGCTTGCAATCAGACATCCAATATTTTTGAGCACCTATTATGTGCAGAGGCCATTAAGAACTTGAGAAATGCCCATTACCATCCTTTACAGACAGGGATTTTATATTTCAGGCTTTGTATCCCCAGGACCCAGCAGACAGCCTGGGACATAATATGTGCTCATTAAATGTAGAGCATATGATGCTTACATAAATTAATGAATGAATGCAATCAAAGTCAAAATTCCATGACATGATATACACAGCCCATCCAGTTTGTCTTTCTGGCTTCATCTACCACCCTTCCCCTCCAGCTACTAATTGACTAATCCCCTCCAATGACTAATTGGTATTCAACAAACAAGCCATGCCCTTCCAGGTCTCAACATCAACACAGTGCTCATATAATTCTCTTTGTCTTGAACGTCTTCCACATCCTCTTCATCCACCTGGCGAACTACCCAGTAGTCATAGTTTCACGTTATGGAAAGTTTAGAGTAAGTCTGCTCCTTCTCTGCATGCCAGCGTTTCAAGTGGTTGAAGTCAGTCCTCATGACTCCCTTACTTGTCCTACTCTTCCAGCTCAAATTTCCCTCCTCCTGCCTCCAAACTATTCTTCTTGGCAATGGTCTGTGAATCCCGTACCATCTTGGATACTCCCTTATGTGCCAGTTGCCTCTCAGTCATTCATTCATTGAATATTTATTAAGCACCTAATAGATGTAAGACAAAATAGATTTTGTCACTAGAATATAAGTTTATAAGGCTTATATTCTAATGAGAGGAGCTGGACAACAAATAAAAATTGAATACATATGTTGGCTGTAGATATGTCAAGAAGAAAAATAAAGTGAGAAGGTGAGGATAGGAGAGAGGAGGGTGTGGAGTTTATATATAGGGTGGTCAGGGGAGACTTCTCAGATACAATCCTATCTGAGTAGGATCCTGAAGGAAATGAAGGAGCAAACCATGTAGCTATCTGGGGGAGTGTATTCCAGATGGAGGGAAAACAAATGCAGGGCCCTCAGGCAAGAGTGTCTTGAGGTGTTTGAGGCAGTGCAGGGAGGCCCATGTAGTGAAGCAGAGGGGTGGAAGAAAGAGCAGTTGGAGATGAATTCTAAGGGGAACTGGGGTGGATCATGCAAAGCCTCGAGGACAACGAAGAGAACATTATTTTAACTGAGATGGAAATTTAACGGGAGCTGATCTGAATCATATGAAGACTTCTCTTTGGGGACTTGACAAATCTGGGTTTTAGAGGAGCAAGTGTGGAAGCAGAGAGACCTGTTTGGAGGCTGTTGCAATGATTGTAGTAGGAGGTGATGGTGGTAGAACCCAGGTAGTTCTGCTGCAAATGTGTAAGATGCATTAGAATTCTTTGAAATTGAAATTCAGATGTACTTTGAAAGTAGAGCATTTGTTAAAGGATCAGATGTGGGGCATGAGAGAGTGTGCCTCAGTCTCCTTATCTATAAAACAGGGGTATGTTTGCATCACATGGTTGTCAAGCTTTACACTGGATGCTCAAGAAATGTGAATTTTCTCTCAGCAGCACAGTGCTGTGATTGGCAGTGATTGCAGGACAATTAACCATGGTTGATTATTCAAGGGATAATCAACCCTTGGGGAGGAGAGGTGATGAATTTCAAGTGCCTGTGGGACCCCCCAAAGGGAGAGGTCTCATCGCAGAGGTGTAGTGCATGATTTGGGATACAGGCTCCAGATATAATTAGGGGTGAAAGTTTAGGAGATAGCATTTTATAGGTAGCAGCTGAAACCACTCAGCAAGTCAAGAATAGAGTCCTTTCCCATTCCCATAGCAATACCATGCAATATTATGAGACTAACGTATACCTTAAAGAGGAAGTCACAAGACCATTAAAAATAGAATGAAAAATCTGTATCATATGAATCGAGGGGATGATTATTCCAGAATATTAGGCTAAGGGAAGCTGGGGAAACTGAGCTCACACGTAAGTGTGAGTTTCCTGGAAGTCTAGTATAAAGGGAAACCGAGCTGCTACATGGTTGTCACTAATCAAGAAAAGGAAGACGGTTTAGGAGACACAAGTGTAAATCAAAGAGGCTTGAGTCCTCCTCCAGGCCTTGTCCCTACACTACACCGTCTGCTTTTAACACTGGCTGTGCAGTTGTAGTTGGTCTCCGTCGGATGATGGCATGTCTAGTTATCAGCGTTTCTGCATCTGTGGGCGTGCTGGCTTTGTGCAGAGGCATGGTCTGTGGGAGTCTCGAGGGATGGTGCACACTGTAAATTCCATGCAAAATGTTTGTGTGTTGCAAAGGCTAGTCCCCTCTCTCGCCGGTTTATTGGTATTTTCTCCATCTACCGAGATACCTGGGAATTGGCAGAACTGGGATCTGACCTGGCCCTGTCATCACCCACTGGCATCTGAGTTGAGACGACTGATCTGCTCTCCACACTTGCACAACCGCGTGCAGTTCCAGGCCCACGCTGCGTGAAGGTCACCAACACACTGATTCCAGAAGAGGGGGGCCAGGATGAGCTAGAGGGGATGGGGTGCCTGGAAAACTTGTTGTATAAAGATGGGCTAAAAGAAATAGGGATTTTTTTTTTTTTTTTTTTTGCATGGGGAATAGAAGATTCAAGTAGGATGTGATAATATTTTCAAATGTTTTAAGGGCAACTATTTGGATGAGAGATTGACTTCTTCTTCCACACTGACTAACATAGGGATGTGTCAAAGAGATAAACTTCAGCTCATCATTATAATAGACATTTCTAATAATCTTTGCCATCCAACAGTGAGATGAGCTGCCTTTGGATGATTGATTACTGATCTCAGCTTAGGTTCAAGTATCAGAACTGAGATTGGACTAGATGAATAACACCCTCTCACCTCCTCACCTCTCCTTCCCATTATCTCCCTCTTCCTATCTCTGTGGTCCCCTGACTCTATCCTGGAGGAGCAAAGCTATATCGGCTTTTACTAAGTGGGAGTCAAGCCTTAGGGCCCTTTGTCTGTATGCCAAGACGGAGAACTGTCAATTTGACCCAAGATATTCATAACTCTCTGAATGATTAACAGGGGAGGCAAATACCTCTCATTCCTCGGGGGTACCAAGGACCATGTGGAAACTGACCTCATCTGGGCACCGAATCGCACCCCAGTCCTCCGAGGGTTACTTTTCCCTGGTGCGGCCCCAGGTCAAGGCCGATCAATTTTGCTTTGAGGGGAGGAATGTGAGGCACGTCCTCCATGAAGGCCCAGAACAGATGTTTTGTTGTTCTTTCATGACTGCCTCTGCTAAGTGGCCTGTGAGCCAGGCCCTTGGAAGTCAAGCCAGACTTGGCTGGGGAAGCTAATCAAGAGATGTTCAGGCCCCTCGTGGACAAAGGGGGAAAATCCAGTGGCTAAGACAGAGGAGGGTGGGCCATCCAGAAGCTGGGGGAGTATAAAGGAGTTTCAAAGCCAGAAAGAACGTAACAGGCCAAAGAGTTTGACCCCCTCATTTTACAGATGAAGTCATACAGAAAACCAGCCCTGCGAGGACTAGCGTGAGGGTGAGGTGGGTGAGGTGATTGCATGACCTTGATAGTATCTTTCATAAATTTTGCACCCTAGGCACCTCACTTGCCTCACCCTAGTCTTGACCCTGAAACCTGTATACCACCTGCCACACTCAAAATCCCTTCAGAGAGAGTGTATCTGTGGAAGGTGCCGTGTGTTCCAGCAGATGATCTTGCCTCAGTTGGACCAGCGAGGACCCTTGCCCACAGGTAGCCAATATGCAGTCTGGCTGGCAGCTGGGGGTGGTCTGGTGTGGGCAGCTGTCCCATGGGGCCATAAGTCAGATTCTCTCTTGAGAATTTGAATCAGCAATAAGGGGACACAGTCTTTAATATCTGAAAGAGAAAGTCAAGGGCATCCTTGCTCCTCAGTTCTGTTGCTTTCATTGTCTTCTACTCATTCCTGTGATGTTCATGCCTGGGAAGGGAGAGATGGACAACCAGTCCTAGGCCTCTCCCAATTTCTGCCTGTTGCTCATAGGTGCACCCCTTGTGCCCCTGTTTGGACTCCTTCCCACCACTGTGGGGGCCACCGGCCTCCCCATTCATTTTTTTAGCAAACAATGCCTCCTTTTTGCTAGGTACAAATGTAGTTAACACTTGGTCTTACTGCTCTCCTGATCTTAGGTGCTTATACCTTAGACAGATGCAAAAGAGATAATTATCGTACCATTTGATGAGTATAATGTTGTAGAAAAGCAACAGATACTGTTGAGGCACCAGGAAAAGGTACATAACCCATGTGGCAGAATTGGGAATGAGTGCAAAGAGGGCTTCCTGGAGGAGGTGTTTCCCAAACAGAGTTTTAAAGCAATGAGCAGGATTTTGCCATGTGAAGAGTAGGGAAAGGGCATTCCAGGCTTGATCAAGGTACAGAGCTGAGGACCAGCATGGCATGTGTGGAGGAACTGCGAGCAGTTTGACAGTTGTATGAATTTGAAGTCAGGCAGGCCACAGCAAGAAGGAGGCTAATCCTTGTAAGCCAGGCTAAGGAGCTTGGACTTCACACTCCAGGCCAGCTCTCATATGCTGGTAGTCCAGGGCTGTATTCAGCGCCACGACAGGCTTTATTTGGCCCAGGGAGGATTTTATAGAATTCTGAGTTTGAGTGCCTTTCAGCAGCTATGCTTCAGTTCACCACAATCCCCACTGCTCCTCATTGCCCACCCGTGGTCCCGGTACTCATTTGTTTCCTCCTGCCTTCTGCAGGCTCTGAGGGCATGGTGCCTGCTCTGGGTGGTGGAAAGTCTCTGAAGAGCTTTTGGCATGACCAGGCCTCTGCCATGACCAGGAAATGAAAACATTCCCTTGTTGATGAGGAGGAAGAAGGATTTTAGGGGTGCTCTGGAGGCAGAGAAGTCCTTTGGGGGCCATTGCAATAATCCAGGCAAAAGATGTCGAGGGCCTGGAATTGTGCCATAGCAGAGGGCATAGCGAGCATGGGGTGAGGGCCCCCTTCCACTATTGCGTGCCCTCGAGGCCTGGGGAATGTGGGAGACGGTGATGGGCTTGGAGCCAGCAATTCGATGTCCAGCAGCACTTTAAATGACAGAATGCTGAGAGTCCCTAACCTACTGAGCACCTCCTATGCCCCAGAGGCTTAACGTCCATCATCTCTTGTAATGATCCCAGTGACCCCGTGGAGCTATTACTGCCTCTCCTCCACCATCTGCGAAGGCTCAGAGAGGCTAGGCAACTCCCATGATGGGTCCTCGCTAAGTTGTTGGTCTGGAATTCAGACCCAGAGTTATGTGACTGCACGGCTGAGGCTTGGTCCACTGTCATACATCTCACATGTTGCCTGGTGTGTTTGTCTGGTCATTGTCCAGAGCCCAGAGGCCATGACAGTGGCGTCTTGGGGAGTTGACTCAGTAGAGAATTAATATGGACTTTAAGAACCATATGACTGAGAAAAAAAGAAGTGAGGATCAACTACCCAAGAGGACAATCTGAAAATATGTGTTCAGAGCATGCATATTTGGTTTGGCAAAGCCCTGCTACCTTTCTCTTAGAAAAAAAAAATTCTAAGTTCATTACATGTTAGAATACAAAGACCAAAGCAAGGTAGGTGTTGCCCTTTGAGATCCACTGGCTACAAAAACTCTGATGGGGAAACCAGGCTGGAGAAGATCCTTCTGGAAGGCCCCCAGACGCCCTGGACTGGGAGCTCCTGTCCCCAGCTGTGCTCTCTCTTTTGTCCTCCACTAGCTTTGAGGAGAATTTGAAAACACTCCTACAGCCCCAAAGTCCTACCCAGAGAGTCAAGTACTCCCTCTAAGTCAGTGCTTCTCAAAGTGTGGTCCTCAGACCAGCAGCATCTCCATCACCTGGGGACTTGCTAGAAATGCAAATTCTAAGACCCCACCTAAGCATCCTGAATCAGAGACCAGGGGGTAGGGCCCAGCACTCAGTGTTTTAACAAGCCCACTAGGGGATTCTGATGTGAGCCAAGTTTGAGAACCACTGAATAAGTGATCACGTGACAGCATGAATGTTGTATTAAATGCTCACCTTTGCCTGTAGGGCCTTGTTAGGGGGGTTCCCTCGGCCTGGATTGTTTCTCCCCAACTCCACCTGTGGCTTTTTTATCTTCTCATTCCAGCCTTAGCTACCGAGTTACCATCTACTGACCACCCAATCCAGCCCAGGCCCCAAGTTGGTCTTTACCATCCTCCTGCTTTGTATTTAACAGAGCACTTACCACTATTGGACAGTCTATTGGATTATTTCATGTTCCAACTCCCAGTCCCAGCTCCCTGGAGTGCAATTCCAAAGTCAGGGGCTAGTCTGTCTCGCTCAGCTCTGTACCCTCAGCACACGGGAGTCCCTCAGGAAATGATTTTCGGACGATGCACGACTTTTCCCTGACTCATTTATTCAAACACTCACATCGTCTATGTATGATCATTTTAGAGATGGAGAAAAATAAACCCAAGAAGAGAGTCATTTGCCCAGGTCTCACAGCTAGCGGGTAGCAGAACTGCAGCTAGAATCGTGGCTCCCAGCTTTCAAGCCAGTCCTCTTTCCACCACATCACTTAACTCCTTGCCTGACTAAAACGTTTGGTATTTTTTCTGTGAGTAGTGGGGGGCCATTGAACACTTGAATCTTCAGGGAAGTGGTAGGATGGGTTCTGTTCTACTATAAGATAGGTCCCTCTCTCCCCCTCTTGCCACATCGCCTAGGCATGTTTCAAAGGCGTCTGCTTTTCCATCTGTGGGTCACGGAGTCATTGCTGCACGCCATAAATCCATCCTCCACATTTCCTCGCAGCTGCGTTAGTTGACAGCTCTGAATCACCGGCGCTGTGAAGATGCCAGGAGAGCTGGTGCTGTCAAAGCATGTCAGCTGGAGACAGCCAGTGATTGCCGAAGGCTGCCCTAAGGCACCTGCGCTGTGGCAGAGGCCCCTCCGCCCTGCCTGGCTGCTGCGGGGAGGGATGCAGTGCAGATGGAGGGATGTCACTTCAGAAGGCAGCTGATTTATGTCAGAGGATTAAATATGACCCTGTATCAAGTTCAAGCTTTGCTCCATCAACCCAGAACCTCCTCGGCTTTAGAGAAAGCCTCTCTGCTGTTCCTTAGGACCAAAAGGAGAATACTAACATTTATTGAAGCATCTTTGATAATGGCAAAAAACTGGGGGGTTGTAATAGCAACGGATAGAATACTATGGAGCTACTAAAATCTGATTTTAAAATAGGTAGGCATAACTGGATTCTCATAATATATTGGTTATAAAAATTAGGTTACAAAATGTAAAGCACTTGTTGAGCCTATTTTTGTTTTAGTGAAGTACAGATGGAGAGATGGATGGATGGATAAAAGGGTCATAGATAGACATGTAGAAAAGCAGGCATATAGCTAGATGGACAGACAGATGGATAAGATAGATAAACATAGAAGAAAGACTGGAAAGACCTACACCAACATGTGAGCAGTAATTATATCTGGATGGAGGGATTAGGAGTAATTTTTTAAATTACTTACCTTTATTTCCTGATTATTTAATAATAAACTTATGTTGCTCTTGTTAATACATAGTTATTAATACCACCAATTCTACTGTTCAGAGTCAAGAATTCATTTTTGATCTGTGTCCTTTTTATTCTTCCTGAGTGGATGTTCATATCATCCATCCATCCATCCATCCATCCATCCATCCATCCAGGAGGAGAATCTATTTGGACTTCAGGGTGGCATTTAAACAATACCCTGTGATATTTATATGTCTGTTTCATGTCCTTTAACGACTCTGAGTGGTTCTTGGTTTTTATTCCTTCTCTAGACCTTGGAGCCCCTTTCTACACTCCACTATGCCACCAGTGGCTCTCCTGGTCAATTCCTACTCATGCTCCAGGACCTTCTTCAGATCTCACCATGTCCTTTTTCTTTGTTGTTGCTCCCACCTGCTCCCTCTACTCTCTCTTTCACCTACCACTTGGGTCCTCCCATTGCACCTTGTACCTTACTCTACTTGGAACTTTCCAATCTGTATGGTTATTATCTAGGTACTTATTGTCCCATAATCAGACAATGTGCTCATTGATGCTGCACCTCACTTCCATCTCTGCATCAGGGCCTAATTGTCTAATAAAAGCCCATCTGCTTCTCCTTCCAGTTGTTCCCATTAACCTAAAAGGCAGCTTGGCTGACAACCTTGATGCCATTTACTTAATCAACAAGCATTTACTGAGCATCTGCTATATGCCAAGAACAGAGATTAACAAGGTACAGTCTCTCCCTCCAGAGGCTCCCAGCCAGGTGGGGGAGGCAGACATAGACACACGAAAATGAACCATAAACTTCTGCCAAAGGATATCAATGTTCTATTACGGTCTAGACAGTGAGTCTTCTTGGAGTTCAAGAGACCTCCGCCGGCTATGTGTCAGGGAGAGGCTTCCCGGGGAGTTAGGGTTGGAGGAGGGACTTCAAAGAAGAGAAAGATTCCGGCAAACAGAGAGGATGGGAGGGCATTTCCCCGGGGGAAATCGTGTGGCACACGTGCAGGTGGGGCTCCTGGTTTGCTTGTGGGGTTTACAGCCCATGGGAGTGGGAAGGCATCAGCCCTGGGGGTCACGTCTGGCTGACAGCACTTAGCAGCTGTGGTTTCTGTAAGCTTGAGTGTCCTCCCCTGTAAAATAGATGTTACGTTACCTGCTTTATCTGCCTCACAGGGCAATTACATGGTGTGTGGAAGCCCTTTGTAAATTGTAAAGCAATACACTTATGGAATTCAAAGAATAATAAAACCAACAATATAGCTAGAGAAAGAGACTGAGAAGGAAGGGAAATGCTGAAGTGTGTTGGAAATATTTAGGGCAGGGTTTGGGGAAGGCCTTAAAGATTCTGAATGTATTTGTCCAATTGGATCTCACAATTCCAGCATCACTTCTGTGAATTCCTCCTCATTGATGTAGCCCCCCCCACCCCAGTCTGGGTAGGTGCTGCACCCCTGGGTTCCTATTCCCGCTTACTAGTAAAACAACCTTTCAATTTCTGTTCATGTATCTGTCTCCCCAACCAGGCTGGGAGTTCACTGAAGCCAGGCACCTTTCCCTGTTCATTTTATACCCTCAGTGCCCAGCACAGTGCCTGGCACAGAGGGGGCAGCTAGTCGATGTGTGTCAGTGACAACTGTCCTAATGGCTACTACACATGAGCTCTTACCAGATGGCAGTCATGCTGCTAAGCCCTTAACAAGAATTTGCTCATCCCCTCAACAACCCTATAAAGTAGGTCTTATTCCTATTTTACAGATAGAAAAAGTGAGTCTTGGGAAACTGAATAACTCGGCTAGGTTCAGCCAACCCATAGGCACTGGAGCCAGCATTTCAGCTGAGGTGTTAGGCTTTAGGGTGCTATACCTTTCTCGCTAATTCATTCACTCACTCATTCCACCAGTAATGATCATGCGCCTACCACATGCCGGGCAATGGTCCAGGCTGAAGGAATACGTCTGGAAGAAGTGATAAACAGGATCTCAGATAATCCCATGCTAGGTGAGAAATGTGAAACAGATGTGGGAGCAAAGCACAGAACCTCCCAGAGGCGTGGACAGCTCGGCTGTGGGTGGGTGGAGGAAGCCTCCAAGAGAGGAGAGAGGGAAGTAGGGGCATTCCGCCCAGGCAGAGGGAAGGGCAAGAGCAGGGACACCAAGGTGGGAGGCAGCAAGTTTAGTGAGGATGTTGCAGTAAGTCTTCCTGACTAGACAGTGTGCTTCTTGTGGGTGGAAACCACATCTTAAACACCTTCATTTGCATAACCCTGCTCTGGAAGTAGGCACCCCAAACTAGTGAAAGTCTGGTGAATGAAAGATATTGGTTTCTACATTTTAGGAAAGAGAGCAAACTTTAGATTTCAGAGGGTCGCTGGAAGGCTGAATGGGAAAATGACTCCAACTTGCAATGGGCAGCCAAGGGTGACCAGAAGGAAGAGAATTTGTGTGTTTACCAAGAACCTCTTTGCTTAGCTCAAAATACGCCCAGGATCCCATCTCAAACCCACTCTCCTGTTAACAAAAAGCAAAAACAAGCCCTTGTCTAAGGTACTGCGGCTTTTGCAAGTTGCTAGGATATCAATATATTTACCCACAACCTCAGACATTTGGCTCAGGAACAGCCCACTCAGTCCTCACATGAGGCTGGATCATGGGGATTCAATCCACATGAGGTCCTAAGGGGACTTTGAAATCAGCCAGGGAGTTGATAATTGCTTGGAGTTGCCACAGCTGAAGGTTTTCCCCAAGTTCTGCTATATAAGCTTTTTTTATTAAGTTGCTTTGCTTTGGCTTCTTCTGGGGTTTCAAATTCAGTTGAGATTTGCACCTGCTCTTTTGAACCTAACAAAACGTATGAGGGAGAGAAGGAGTCACATTTTTCTACTCCACAGCCCTTGAGCTTCCAACATGGGGATGCTCTGGTTTAGATGCTCTCGGGCAAAACAGGACATTTGGGTTTGGGGGCCCTTTAAAGTGGATGTGACGGAAATATGGCCTAGAGCAGGTTGAAATCCTGGCCCAAGGCCTAGAAGACAGCTGCCTCTGCAGTGATTTTGAGTGGGGGTGGGGATGGGAATGACTGTCTTCTGTCAAAGTGCAGGACTCGGGCTAAGTCTAGACCGATGCCAGGGCAAAGCACTTAGCTTCCATGTGCCTCAAATGCAAATCAATTCCCCTACAGCAGGGAAAGCAAAATGGGCTCACTCCCTGATTTTTAAAACTCTTCCAGATCATTATGCTCTCTAAACAAACAACCAAACAAACAAAACAAGATTCTACCATTTCAACTCTGTCCTTTTTTTAAAGAGTGGCAACCTTCTCTTGGCATCACCAACACCCAGTATTCTTTGAGGGCCTTTTCATATGGAAGAGGCCCGTCACAATGATAATTCACAAATGTGCCCCATGCCACATTCCCATAGAGGCTGGGGGAAAAGGGTCTTCTCTTTGGCTGAAGTTACCACTTCAATGGGCAAATGATCTTCTGTCTAATTATTGGTAGCAAGAGTGGCTTAATATTAACATTTCTAAAATTCTATTTTGGGCCGACAACTACAAAAATGTAACCGTTTCATAGCCCATCACCCTTACAATGACTCAAATTTTTTTTTTATTTTTTAGTGACATAATTTGCAACTAATTCAACCTGGAAGACTCATTGGCAAGTTATATTGCTCAACAATACATGTTCCATAGGATATTATTAAAATCTTTTCTGCAGTGGAGAACTGGCAACCCTTGCTTTGAAAAGTGTTCAGGTCTAAATCATTCTGACTATATTCAATGGTGTATATTAGCTTTTTCCAGAGCTTCCTTTGCCAAGCATGGTCCCATGAGAAGAGCAGCTGTGTGAGGAGTTCTTGGTCTAACTTGGATTGATTTTGACTGTGAAGCTGCACAGAATCAAATGGATAGCTCACTGACAGAAATCATGAGGGTCCTTACCCTCATGCAGAGTCATGTTCTTAGGCCACCGCAGTTTTGACATCCATGATAATTTTATTTTTTGAACCTTTCTGATCTTTGTTTCATATTTAGATTTTAACATTTAAAAATATTTATTATAAATAAATAAACATATGACTTTTTTTTAACATCATCACTGGTCCCTCCACCCTCTTTCCCCCACCAGAGTCTACAATGAACCTTTTTGTGTTCTCACTGCTTGTTGAATTTAAGACATAACACTTGACCTCAAAATGGTCATGCAGAAAGGGCAGGTGGAAGCCATTTTCTGCACTTCTGCTTTCCCTTGGGAAAATAGGGAAAATAAAATGTGCTCATATAAACTCAAGTCTGCTGTAGACATGCTTTGTCCATTTTGGTGCTATAGAAATGTCTGTTAATTGTACAAGTATAAATAGCATGACAGGTCCACAGGGCAAATCCAAAACCCTCCACAATTGGTCTTCTGCCTATTTTCTAGCCATTACTTCCCTACAGGAACCCTCTGTTCCAGCCCAATTGGTGTCTTCCAGTGGTGAACGTGTCTTGTGCATCACTACTTCTTCCTACCTCTGCCTTTTTCAGGAAGCCCTCTCCTCAGCCATGCACCCCAGGATTCTGTCTTCTTTATATGTATTCACTCATTCAGTCATTTATTCACTCTATCATTAATATATATATATATACATACATATGTATATATATTGTAGATATACACATATATATATGAATATTCAAATCTACATCCACATCCATATCCAGCATCTACATCCAAACTTAATATCTACATCCACATCCACACCAACATCCACATCTACATCCATATCCACATCCAATATCCATCATCCAACATCCATAACCACATCCAATATCCACATCTACATCGTCATCCACATCCGACATGAAACATCTACATCTACATTCACATCCACACCCTCATCCACATCCAGCATCCAACGTCTATATTCACATCCGCATCCACCCAACATTCACACTGACATCCACATCCATATCTATATCTATTCTATATTTATTCCATTGCCCAGGTACTATCACTTATTTTTAGTTCTCATCGTTTGCCTGGTTTTGATTCCTTTATTTTTAAAGTGGATATTTTTTCTCCTACATTAGATTATGAGCTCCTTAGAGATAGCAACACGATTTACTGATTTTTGCATCTTACACTGGCAGACAGTAGGTCCTCAAGGTATAGATGGTATTGGAGGAAAGATAGCACCATCAAAGACACCTCCTGTGTCATTGTTCTCGGCAGTTCAGTCACACCTTCTCATTTAATCCTCTTCACCTTATGACCTTGTCTCTCCCTCTCCTTCACCGCCACACTGGCCTATTTTTAATGCCTTAAATATACAAGCTTGTTCAACCTCTGACTTTTGTACTGGCTGTCCATCTTCCTAGAAAACTTTCCCCCCAGATCTTTCCATGGTTGGCTCTTTATCTTCATTCTTATTTAAGTTTGAAAGTCACCTCCTCTGAGAGTCTCACTCTGACCACCTTAGTCAGGGAACCCAACTCGATCCCCCCACAAGGTTATTCTATATTCCAGTGTCTTCTTTCATTCTCCCTGTAACACTTATCAACATCTTAACTTAACTTGCTGATTTATTTATTTACTTGTTTATTGTCTGTCCACCCCTGTCCCTTCCCCAAATAAAATGTAAGCCCCATGAGGGCAACGGTTAGCCTGTCTTGTTAATGGTTATATTTGCAGCCTAGAACAGTGTCTGACACATAGTAGGTGCTCAATTATCATCTGATGAGAAAATAACCTTGGATGGAAGGTGTTACTATACCAATTTTGGAGATGAGGAAACTAAGACCCATGGATTGGAGTGACACACCTCCTGTTGGCAACTTCTAATTGGCAGACCTGAGATGCAAAGCCCTTCTCAGAACCCACGCCCTTCCTACCACAGGATACTGCTGCTCCATGAACCGGGTGGACACATTGATGGAAACATGATGCTTCTTCTATTTGATCAGGCCTTCTGATTTTTCTCTTGTTTCCTTGTCTATTTTGAAATTACAAACAACCAGGCATATAGGTCTCTAATTTCGGAAAGTTTATTCTTCAGCATAATAATAAAAATAATAGTTTCTGAGTATGCTAATGTGCTAAGAGCTTTGTACACGCTATCTCACTTAACCCCCATAGCAACTCTATGAGGAGGGTAATATTGTCTCCATTTTAGACATGAGGAAAATAAAATTCAGGACAATGAAATACCCTACCTAAAGTTAGTGGTTTCCAACAAGAATCAGAAGATACAAACAGGGTAATTAGAGAAGTGATTGATAAAAGACTAGAGGAAACAAGATTCACCTTTTGCCACCAAAGCCTATGTTCCTAACCGCCATGCTAGTCTTAGGACTTTCTAAAAGGCAGGCTCTGAGCTGGGTACCATGGATAAAAAGACTCATTCTCTGACCACAACAAGCTCACAGTCTAGAATAGGAAGACCTGATTTCAACAAGAAAGGAACTAAGGTATGAGGTGGGGTGAGGAGAGGAAGGAGGAGGGCTGTGCAAGTGCTGGGTCCTGCAAACCCAAATAGGGTCAATATAAAGCAATGAACTTCTTGTTCTTCAGAAGAACAGTGGGGCTGCAGTGGGAGCAGGGCCACTTGGAAACTCATTTCAGTGGTGTGGCCAGCAGGAGAGGGCAGGCTCAAGCATGGGGGCTGGAGAAGCATATGGATGAAGGGTCCACACAGCCTTGGAGCATAGCAGGAGGGAAAAGAGGAGGCTGACTCAAGACAACGGGGTGACTACAGTGGTCCCTAGACATATTGGCCTACTTCCCTTCATGGCCTTAAGCCCGTCACTCTGACTCATGGCCCCTTGGTGGCGGGAAACCCACAGCAACCCAATTTTCTGCCTGGGTCACTTGGTTTTGGTTTCATTTTCTAGTATGGAGTATGGTCATGATGTATATTAAACTTACAAATTTCCTTGATACTTTACAGCTTCTCGCAAAATGAAAAAGAAGTGGTCTTGTGACGATGTGGTCACCTGGGTGACTGTTCCATAGCTGACTGTAAAGATAAGGGCTTCCTTAACAGGATGAGGTCTTATTGGCCAGTTAAGCCAGCTGCCCCAATACCTGAAAAATAGTTGTCTAAGTCAGGGTTCCAACAAGAACAGAAGGCGTGCTCAAACGGGATTTCTGGGAGACATTTAATAAAAGGACCATTACTCAAAGGAAACCAAGGAGATAGTATGAAGGAAACTTTGGGGCTTGCAACAGTGGGGGAGCCATTACTATCACTAGGTCTTAGAGGGGCAAGAAGAAGGAACAGTTCCTGGAACCAAAAGAAGGTAGTTGTAGGGAGAGGGCCTCTTGAGAAGAGGCCACCTTTGATGGAGGAAATCAGCCAAGCCCCCGAAACCCTGAAAGGGAGGAGACAGGGAGAACAAACATCTCAATCGCACTCTCCTTTTTACTCTCCAGACATCCTACTGATGCCTCCCATAGGCTGGATTCAATTGGAATCTAGAAGGCAAGAGAGCTCATTGATGTGGTTCGTGCAGGTTGGCCTCTTGGGGTGCAGAGTGCAGAAGGGTGAGAGTCATCTAGAGGGACATGGACACTTAGAGCATAATGGTTGTGGCTGTTTGAGAACAGCTGTACAAAGAGTGATGATTTGGGTAGACAGTCACCACTGACTACTTGGTGGTGTACACCTGGCCCTTTGAAAGAACTTTCAGGGACTAGCTCATTTGATCCTCACAGCAAGCTCATGAGGTAAGCACTATCCTGGTCCCATTTTACAGACTGGAAAACTAGGGATTACAGAGGTTAAATACTAGCTGGTAAATGGAGAAGTGTGGACTTGAACCCAGATGGCACATCCAGTGCTCTTTGTCTACTGGACCATCTCATCTTACCCAGTGAAAATTGACAAGTTAGGTCATAAAGTGTTGCTAAAATGGAGGGAGTGACTAAGATATAACCTGAGAGACAAAGATGAGATATTGTCATAAGCTTTATTTGACGTAACTTAGATTTAACAACACACTCCATTTAAAAGATATTAAGGTATAAACCAAGAGAAAAGGGAGAGAGAGAGAGACAGAAAAACAGAGAGAGAGAGAGAGAGAAACAGAGAGACGAAGAGAGAGAGCCAATTGCGTGTAGGATACAGGCCAAGTGGCTAATTATAGCTGATAAGGCCCCTTATGATCTGTACCTTGCCCGACTCATCTTTCCCCATTCCCCATGGGGCACTGTGTCCCAGCCAAACTAAACTTTATTTAGTTCTCTAAATAGCCCTTAGGTCCTTGCCCATGCTGTCTCTTCTGCTTGGAACACTCCCCTGTTTTCTGTCCACCCATCTTAAATCCTCTTTATCAGGCCCTGGTGTTGACCTTTCTTTCATCTTTCCTCCCTCTCTCCCTCTCTCCTTTCTCCCTTTAACACATATTTATTGGGCACTGAGTACATGCAGGCGCAGTGGTAGGTGTTGCTGACATTGGTCAGTGTGGTCCCTGTCCTCGTGGAATTTCCATGTGGAAACCTCCCCTGCATGCCCAAGGCTGGCTTGGGGTTTCTCCTGTGTGTTTTCTTGGCAGCCTGGGCTAATCCCATCATAGCCTTTTTACTCTGTGTTCTAGTTCCCTGGTTTTGCCCTGTCTCCTCGACTAGACCACAGGCTCCAGGACGGGGAACTATATCTCTGTGGGTATTAGTTTCCTATTGCTGTGGTAACAAATTACCGCAAACTTAGTGGCTTCAAGCAGCCCAAATTAATGATCTTGTGGTCAGAAGTCCGACACAGGTCTCATCGGGCTAAAATCAAGATGAAGGGAGGCTGCATTCTTTTCTGGAGGCTCTAGGGCAGAATATGTTGTCTTGCCTTTTCCAGCTAGATGTTGCCCACGTTCCTTGGTGAATGGTCCCTTCCTTCATCTTCAAAGCCATCAATGCCTGGTAGAGACTTTCTCATGTTGCATCACTCGGACACTGACTCTTTTGCCTCTTCTTCCATCTTTTAAGAACCCTTGTGATTATATTGGGCCCACCTGCATAGTCCGGGCTAATATTCTTATCTTGAAGGCAGCTAAATAGCAACCTTAATTCCATTTGCCATGTACCTTAACATACCCACAGGTTCCACATACTAGGACATGGACATCTTTTGGGGCCACTATTCTGCCAAACACACTGTGTATCCCCAAATGCTAGTCCAAGAGCAAAAATAGAGTACCTGAATATGCAGGTGGATTTGTATGTGTGGAACATATAGAATCTCTATATGTGTCTAAGGCGTGTGCCTGTATGTGTGACACATGGGTGTGTATGCTGAGTGTCCACATGGGTGGGTGTGTTTGTGTATGTGGTTCAGGGGGCATACACTGCATGCCCTCATTAGCTGTGGTCATATGTGTGTATGTATGTCTTGGGAGGTGGGAGGACCAACCTAAAGGGGAAATACAAAGATGAACTAGGCAACTGAGTACCATTTTCCTGACAATTCAATTGTAAAATATTTGGTTTATCCCGCACATGGAAACTTGTGTTTCAGAGACCTGGATTTCTGTGCTCTATACTCACATGTGCCCCTTACCACATTCATAGTGAAGGTAGCATCCTGCCTGGGCCAGGCAGCCCTTCTAGACGGGGCTGTATGAATCAGCATGCAGCTCAGAGGCACATTCAGTGCTGCCAGTAACAAGCAGATCAATCAAATCATAGTTTCCCGTCTTTCCTGTGAGAGTAACAGCTTCTGACATGGAATGCTGCTCAAATCCCCAGCCCATCCTTTACCACCTTTCACAAATCCAACAACAGCAGGGCCTGACAGAGCCCTTAGGGATCATCCAGCCCACACCCTTCACTTTATAGACGGGACAGAGCCAAAGGAGTGGGCAACTTGTGCAGGTTCGTACAGCCATCCTGAGACGGACAAGGACGGGGACTCCTACTGCAATTAAGATCTTTATGAGGTGTCAGCTCCTTGATGGCAGGGACTCTGCCTTACATGCTTCTGTAGCATCAGGCTTCCTTAGGGCTTTCTGCTCCCCAGGTCCTCATGTTTTTAAGAGATAAAACCCAGGGATGTGCTTCTAGACACAGCCTCTTAATTCCTAAGAGATGCTTTCACTCAGAATCTGTCAGATTTCTCACATAGGAAGCTGGGCTTGACAACCTAAAAACCTCAAGGGATATTTTTCTGCCCTTTCCCTTAAAGCTTAAACTGAAACCAGACCCAAACTGTAGCTTCCTTGCTCAGGGTTTCCAAGCCTTGTCCTGACCCTCCTCAGCCTTCCCAAGCAAACGTGCCTTCTCCATGTGTTCAGTCAACAATATTTGGGGGTCCCTACTGAGGGTAGTCACTATGCTAGGTGTCAGGTACACTGTGGTGAATAAACAGATGCACAGAAAACAGAGGCACACCAAGACCCAGAGGGAGGACTATGTGGTGAAAGATCCAGAAACATAGAGGCAGAGACAGGGCAGAAGTGTCTTCCTACCACAAAGACCTCCTCTCCATCTGCAAAGAATCCCAAGAAAGCGTCTTGCTGCCAGGATGTTTCAATCCCTGTGCATCTCCCCGCCATGCTCAGGAAGAAAGATACCAAGATGGAAGGAGACCCTCCCTGGAAACTCCAAAGAACCTGGAGGGAAAGTTCAAGAATGTATGGTCCATCCCTACCCAAGGGCTGCTGTGAGCTCCCCTCCTCCACAGAGCCCTCCCCAGCGTCTCTGAACAGAAGCCACTCTCCCTCCAGTGGAGAGGAAAAGCAAATCATCTGCCCTACACACAGGATCAGCTCATGCTGCCTGGTCCTGTTAGCTGTGGTTGTATGTGCCATGTTGTGACATAGGTAAAGTACAGTAGGTGCTTTATAAATGGACTTTCCCAATGAGGCTGAGAGCAGAAACCATTCATTTATTTTCGTTTATTCAACCAATATTTATTGACAACCTACAGTATGACAGACACTGTACTGGGTGTATGTCTGCATCCCTAGCCTTGACCTGGGACTCCACATAGCAGGTGCTCACAACCCTGTACTGTGAACAAGCAAGGATGCAGATCCCTAGTTTATAGACAAGGGAACTGAGATCTGGAGAGTAAGGGCCCCAGATAATGGCAAGACTCAGATCTTCCTGGGATTGGACTTGAGCTCTGTGCTACCTACCCCCAACCCAGCCCTTCCCATCCTGTGTGTACACCCTGTCTTTGGGCATAGGAGATTTCCTGCTCCTCAGGCTGGGGCTGGGACTAGGCAAGCCCCAGAGAGGAACGTCCCACACTGAGTCAAGAGCTCTTCTAAGACAAGGATGTTGTTTAATTCATCTCTGTATCCTCAGCACCTAGCTCCAATCCCTGGCACATAGTAGGTTCTCTGAAAAGTGAGTTGAATGAATGAGTAAAGCTCTGTAGTTTAGACCTCTCAGATTCTAGAATCTTCCCTGTCTCATTCAATCCTAAGCAGAGGAAACACTGCCCTCAACCTCATAGCCTCTTGGCTGCCCTATTCCTGGATAAAACATACGCCAACAGGCAAAAGTGGGATCATCCTTGAGGCACACTGGGACTTCCTCATGAGCAACAGAAGCCAGGTCAGGGCAGTACCAGAATTGGGGGAGGCAGGACCCTGAGCCAGGATGGCCCCCAGTTCAATTCCTTGTGTTGTAAAGGATGTGACAAATTCAGGCTTGGAAACTGGGACAGAGGAGTCCAAGATGGTAGAGGTCCATGGCAGTAGGAGGTCCAGACACTGCATGGACCTGAAGTTAGGTGACAGCCAAGATGATTTTCCCCTTATTCTGTAAGGAAGACTCTGAAGGGGACATAATTTGCAGCCTATGACAGCTGCCCCAGCGTTGTTCCATTCAGAGTCTCAATCTCCCCTAGACCTGGATCAAAGCTCCGTCCATGGTCTTCTAAGCAATGCGGGAAGCCGTGTTTTCACCCTCATCACCACAAGTACATCCCAGGGCGGGGGGGGGGGGTGTCTCCCCTAAAGTAGACTCAGTAGCATCTCCTGTCTTAGCATAGGCTGCCGTAACAGAATACCATAGATGGGTGGTTTAAGCTACAGGAATTTATTCCTTACAGTTCTGGTGGCTAGAAGTCTAAGATCAAGGTGCCAGCTGATTTGATTCCCCAGGGAGGGCTCTCTTACTGGCTTGCAGATAGCCGCCTTCTCACAAGGTCCTCACATGGTGGAGAAAAAGGAAAGCAAGCAAGATCTCTGTTGTCTCCTCTTATAAGCACACTAATTCTGCCATGAGGGTCCCACCCTCATGACCTCTTCTAAACTTAATTACCTCCTAATGGCCCCAAATCCAAGTACTGTCACACTGGGGGTTAGGGCTTCAGCATATGAATTTGGGTTGGGGGGATACAGTTCAGTTCATAACATCTCCCTCCACCATCCCCAATCCTTTCCCATAGGCCAGACTCTGTACTAGATAGAAGGGATATAAAGGTAGGAAGGACTCAGATCCGCCCTCCAGGGACTCATCATCCTAGTAAGGGCAGGAGATAGGAGGTGGGGAGTGTGTGGTTGAGGACTGGCCAAGGCAAAAATGTAGCGTGAAGATGTATACAAGCTGCTTCGGAAACACTGAGAGGGAGCAACAGACTTAGGAGAATTTGGGAAGATTTCACAGAGGACCTGATGTTTGAGTTGGTCCTTCAAGGTTAAGCAGATTTTTGCCAGCTAGAGAAGGGGCAGGAGAGCACTCCAAGTCAAGGAGCAGCGTGAAGCATGGAAGAGTATGGAGTGTATTTGGGGACTAGCCAGCCATGTGGATGGGTGGGTGGATGTGGGCATTGAGCAGCAGAACAAGCCTGGAGGGAAGGCTGGAACTGGCTCACAGAGGGCACAGAGTGCCATGCTCCAGGGTCTTGACAAGCCTGTGTGGACAGTGGGGTGAGAGGGACATGGATGGTGTCTAAGCAGGGAAGTAATGATCCTGCGGTCAGATCATTATAGCTTGGGAGGCGATGATTTTAATGGGAGTCGGGAAGTGAGATCTGTAGAGAGAACTGTCTTAGTCTGTTTGAACTGCTATAACAAAATACCACAGACTGGGTGGCTTATAAACAACAGAAATTTATTTCTTATGGTTCTAGAGGCTGGAAGTCTGAGATCAAGGTGCCAGCATGGTTGGGTTCTGGTGAAGGCCCTCTTCTGGGTTGCAGTCTTTGGACTTCTCGCTGTGTCCTCACGTGGTAGAAGGGGCTAGGAAACTCTCTGGACCCTCTTCTATAAAGGCACCAATCCCATTCGTGAGGGTTCCATCTTCATTACCTGATCACCTCTCACAAAGGCCCCGCCTCCTACTACCATCACTTCAGGGGTTAGGATTTCAACATATGATTTTGGGGCAACACAAACATTCAGATCATGGCAGAAACCAACAAGGAGACTACAGCAGTGATCTAGGCGAGAGGCAATAAAAGTCTGAATGAGGCAAATGATTGTGGGAAAGGAGAAAAGTAAACCAATTCAAGAGACATGGGGCAAGTAGAATGGACAGGACTCAAGGCCTGATCAGGAAGAGAGAAGTTTAGATGACTCCAGGCTTCCTGCAAGGGGCCTTAGTGGACGAGGATAAGGTGGGCAATTCGGAGAGTGCAGACTGAGGAGAAAGTCACAACTTCCCTTTTAGATGGTTGAGTTTGAGGTTCCTGTCAAATACTAGGAATGATGCTTAGGTGCAGGTCTGGAACTTCAAACAACAGTGACTGGACTATGGATCTGAGATTCTGGAGCCATAGGCAGTAATGCTATCCGAGGGTGGATGTAGGGAGAGGTGGTACTGAAACAAGCAAGACACTCAGGGCCATCTAAGGATGAGAGAAACAAACAATGTGTCATCCTTTTAAGCCTCCATTTCACTCAGAAATGGAGAAACCAACAATCACTATTGTTAGGAGGAGATTCTTCAGTCTCCAAACTGAATATGCAAACATCAGATTAGATTCACACTTGCTGGTTAGAACAAGCCATTACCTGTCCCATAATCCAAGACTTTGCTAGGATATATTAGCCTTTGATTTTCTAAATCCTTATTTTCTTAAAAAGCACCAAATTTCCATCTGTGCTTGGAGGGAGAAAGATCTCAACTTAAAATGAAAACTCAGTCATCAAAGCAGCCTTTCTCTCAGCTGAGTCTTACACACACAATGTTGTCAAAGGCTCCTTGTACAAGACTAGTAGAATTTCCCTATTTTACCAGTTTACGTCTTTTTCCCCCAGCCATCCAAAGGAGCACATCAGGATTTTCAGATTTCCTTCTGGCACGATACACAATAAGAAAAGGCAGCATGGCCTCCAGTCACCGAGGCTCCCCTGTGCCTAGGAGAAAATGTTTACAGTACAATTTAGCCTGAAGCCAATCTGCCATCAGCATTTTTATAAATCTCAGAGAAAGAAGAAACAAAAGCTGTTGAAATGTGAAAATAATTAGAGAAGAGACTTTCCCAGGGAACAAACATGGGCCACACTGTACAAGGGAAGAACAAACAAACTTTGGTGAGGTTATGGAGCTGTAAAATCCTTGTTTACTTCAGAAGAAAGAAATAAAGTTGGAGGAGAGCCACGGGTCTGCACAACAGTAAATCAGGTCTCCAGAGTGGGAGGAGGGCTGGGACCATAAATCCAGAGTCCAGAACAAAGCAACATTCCAGCAGTGCCTGGTGGGTGTGAACCTGTCCCACTGATTTCTTAAGGGATCTGGCTCCTGCCCAGTGTCACTGTCTTCATGAAGTCAGAATGCCCCAGTGCTCGGTGGAGTGGTCACCCCATCAGAAAAGCATTTGGTTTGGGTTACGATTTCTGAACTCAAGTCTTCCTTGTTCTACTTTCAAAAAGAACGGGAAAAGAAAAATCAAAACACCCCAGTTCCCTCTTCTTTTCAAGCTGAACTTTCCACAGCAGTTTCAGCTGTGACAGAAACCACAAGGGCTCAGTCAGGCGCGGCCAGGGCCGCCCAGGAAGGCCGGGAGGAAATTCCCACAGCGCTCTGCGCCTGGAAGGGGCGCTCCCCGGGCTCCGCTGCCCTGGCGCGGGGTAAATTTGCCTGAGAAAGGTCACAACTGAACAGCCTCCTGGCTGAGGGATTTTTCTCCAGGCTAACACCTCAGGTTTCTGGGAGAGAGAGGTCCCATTTCCTGTTAAGTCAATCTCTTAGAGAGGACACCAAGAATAAGCGAGAACCCAGGGCGTTTGCAAGTGACAAAAATGCCAGGGGTCAAGTTGCAGTTTTCACATTCAGTTAGCAGCCTGATTACACTCATCACCTCGGACCTTCAGACTTTTTTCCTCTTTATTTTTAAATGGAAATTGAAACAAGAGAATTTAATTCACTGAATATTGATTAAGTGCCTACTATATGCCAGCTATGCTAAGCCCTTTAAACGCACGTCTTGTATAATCGTCATAACAGTTCAATGAGATAAATGCCGTTATCATTCCATATCACAGATGAGAAGACCAAGGCTCAGAAAGTTCGCGTGATTGGCCCAGTATTGCACAGCCGGTGGTGTGAACAGGACCAAACTTAGGTCTGTCTCTAACTTCATTTCTCTTAACCACTGAGCTCTCCTGTTCCCATAACACAAGGTTCCTGCTCATAGGAACCATAGCTAACTGGTTAAAGAGTGCAGGAGATACAATTTTACTAAAGTTAATTAGCTTCATTAAGAACTGGGTAACAATAACGACAAATAGTAATATTGCTAAGAAGCTACCAATTATTGAGCACTTACTACGCCCGGGCTAAGCAGTTTACACATATTATTTCAACCACCCTACAAAAGTACCTTTTAAGGAAGGTGGTCTCCCCATTTTACAGGTGAGGTATCTGAGTCAGAGAGAAGGTGAGGAGCGTCCCTAAGTCCACCTAGCCAGCAAGTGCAGGACAATCTCAGAGTGCAAGTTAGGTTCTAGCAGTGTTCAAAGACTGGTTCTGATGTAGAACCTCAGGGGTTTGGTGGTCTCTGTAGAATATCGCCTATAGGGAGAATTTTTTTTTTAACTTAAATTGATTAAGTGTATGATTTTGCACTAAGTCAGATGCCATCTTAACTGATTTCTGATATGGGCAAGAACCAAAAGCCTAAATGAAAGTATGAGAACAAAACATCAAATTAATAAAATTATCCCTTTGACTCCTTTCTCTCCCTTTGAAATGAGTGAAAGGGGCTTCTAGTCAACTCCTCAGTAGGTTGCATCAGTCCAGCTCTTGTGTTCCATGGGAGCATTGTTGGAACCCAACCCTACCACCTAGCCGTGATATTTTGTCATCCTTTAATATTATGATCATAGCAGCTGCCCTCTATGAGCATTTTCATATGAAAGGTCGGTTACTATCCTGTTTTCCAGATGAGGAAATCCTGGCTCAAAGAAGTTAAGTGATTTCCCCAAGCTGAAATAGCCAGATGATGAAATAACTGTGACAAGCACTCAAGTCTTGATATTTTCTGAAGGGCTATTTCAAGCACCCCACATTAGTTCCATACCTCATCTTTATTTCATTTCTGCTACTTCTTTCCCTCACTGGCTATATTAGTTTCCTGTGGCTGCTGCAACAAATTACTACAAACTTGGTGGCTTAAAACAACACACATTGATTCTCTTACAGTTCTGGAGGCCAGAAGTTGGAAATCAGTATCACTGGGCTGAAACCAAGGTGTTGGCAGGGCCATGCTCCCTCCGGAAGCTCTAGGAGAGAATCCATGCCCTTGCCTTTTCCAGTGTCTATAGCTGTATTCCTTGGCTCCTGGTCCCTTCCTCCAACTTCACAGCCAGCAGTGTGGCATCTTGTCTCTCTGATTCTGCTTCTCTCTTCTTCCAAGACGTGGCCTTCTTCTCTCATGTCGTGGTCAAATCTCCTTCTCTCTTTCTGTCCACATGTTGTCTACTTTTCAGCCAATGTCAAAGCTCCCTCTGCCTCTCTCTTATGAGGACACTTGTGACTGCATTTAGGGCCTATCTGGATAATTCAAGATATTCTCCCCATCTCAAGATCCTTAACTTAATTACATCTTTTTCCATGTCAGGGAATATTCACAACTTCTGGGGATTAGGACCTGATGTCTTTGGGGGAACATTATTCAGCCTACCATGCTTGGTTTCCCCCTGAAAATTGCACTTGCATTATTTTTACAGGAGTGGAAGTAGGGTTGAGTTTGATCATTTGCACTCTCTTGCCTGATCTCCTTGGTGACTGTGAACGCTATATGTTTACCTATTTCTTTCCAGTTATTATTCAACTTGATGTGCCAATTCCCCCATTAGAGTATCCAGTCTGTAATGCTCCCTTCCTGATGCACTTGTGATGAGACAGCTTGACACAAGGCAGTGCCCAGTCCAAGGTGAAGTGCAAGGAATTAAGCTCATGAAAAGGAGAAAAGAAGTGCCTTTGGAGAGCTGATGACCTAATTGAGCCAAAGTGTCACACACATATGAAAAGATACCTGGTAATGCCAAGGATTGTCCACTAAAAGCCAAGTTATGAAGGGCAAATGGAATTCAGACGAGAAAGAGGTCCTGTGAGCAGGAGAGGTCATGAAAGCCTTTCTGGAAGGCCTGCCGCCTGCAATGAGTTTTCAACATTAGCTAAGATTTGTAAGAAGAGAAGGGAGCCACCATATTTGAGCATCTTCTATGGGCTAGGCCTTTTACACCTGCCATCTTATTTACTCCTTACCATAGCCTGGGGTGGTGGGTATTATACGTTTACAAAAGAGGAAACTGAGGCTTGATCAGAGAGATTATATCCTTTTCTCAGCTGGTAGCTGGCAGAACTGAGATCCAAACTCGGGCTACCTGCCTAGAGTCTAGGCACTTTCCACACTCCAATAACTTTGGCCACCAACCTTGGCCTCAGGGGTAAGTAATGGTAACATGATCATGGTGTCCAGTGGACTCGGGGAGGAAGACGCCCATATTGCACAGAAACCACACGACGTTAACACCTGGACTAGCAGAGGTGGCACACTGGTGGTCACAGGCTCACAGATGTATTTTTGGAAGGGCTCAGCCAACGTTTAAAGAAAATCTGAAACTCATCCCTGCAGCTACATGTAAAAAATAGCCATCAGCATGGTGAAGGGGGTAAATTTTCATTCCTGCCAGGCAAAAATCAGCTGGCATTAGAAAGGACAGGAGCTCACCACTTCAAGGCATTCATCGCCAGCCTTCTGGAGGCATGTGAGTTTGAGAGTCCTGGTAAAACAACATCTCTCAACATTCAGGCACCCATTTTGAGAGACAAAATCAGATATCCTCTACCTTCAATGTTAATTATAATTTCTAAGTAATGTCGATATACTGACGGAAAACAAATCAAAGCGCAGCTGTGTTTTCCAGCAAGACCTCCCCATAGGCCCTTCACTCTGCTGCTTCAGCATCACTGGTATGACTGTATCTGAGATTAATGATAACTCTTGTCAGATGCATGCTGCTTTAGTCTACAAAACATTTTCGCATTCCTTAATTCTTATTATCCTCAGAAAAACGGTACGAGTTGACGGTTACTATTCCCATACGCAGATGAGAGAATGCTTTAAACGGCGGTAGGAGTACCTAAGGTCCCTCTCCTGGACCTTAATCTCTACACCATGAGGGGCTTGTCGGATAAGAAGGCTTGTATGGACCCATCGACTCTAAAATTCTATGAGAGAGGAGCAGGATCTTACAACCCCAAACGTAAGCACTATTCTTTGTAATGGCTTAAAATTGCCCACATTTAAAATAAACTGTGAATCTTGGTAGGAGAGTTTTTTGGAAGTTTTAGCATCCACTTTGCTCTTCGGCACCGGTCTGTCCCATGTCTCTATAGGCCCAGAAGGCCCTGCTGAGTCTCCTTACATCCAATCAGGTTTTTAGAAGGCATAAATACCTGTGAAAACCTAAATCAGTCTTCTGAGGACAGAGAGGCTCAGAGAGTAACTTGCCTGAGGACACACAGCTAGTGAGTGAAGTGAATCAGGGTTCAAGGCACAAAGCACACAGGACAAAAGTGTGTGGAGAGGGTTCCAGGCAAGAGCATTTCTCTAGCTCTGATTCCTCTTGAGGCTGAACAAGTAAGGCAAATTCAGACCGGTCCTTGAGATTGGGCTCTTTCATGTCAGGTTCAAGCACCATCTACCCTGTGGCCTTTGGGAAGGTGTGAGGCCTCTGCTTTAAACATATACATAAGAACTTATGGTATCACTAGGTGAGGCTGTCAATATATCTGAGCCGATGTGGGTACCTCTTTGGGTCTGCAGCAAATGTTTTGTGATTGGCTGATGTGGCCCAACAGGTGGCGGTCTGTCCACCTGACCAGCTGGTGCCATTCATGAGACATAGCCATGTGCCTGTGGATGGAGTACTGCCTGGGGGGCATCCTGAGTTCTGCATTCAGTCCAAGTTCATCCCCAACTTACCCAGTGGTCTGTGACATCTCTTCCACCTCTCTCTACTTTGGTTTCCTCATCTGGAAAATGGGAAGACAAGGCTAATTCCCAGAATGGTCCTGAAGCCCAAGGCCACCAGCTTTGCAATGAGCCTGGGTTTAAATCTCAGCTCGGTTCCTTACTCGCCGTGCGATTTGTGGCATGGTATTTAATCTCTGAGCCTCAGTTTCTTCATTTGTCAAGTGAGGGTAAGGATTATGTCTCCAAAGGGTTGTAGTTAAGGTGAAATAAAATCATGAAGTTAAGGAGCCAGGCGCTTAGAGTAAAGGCAGCCATTTTTGTTAGAATATGAAAGAGCTTGTGAAACAGAAAGAGCTACTGAAATTTAAGGTGGAGGCACTATCGTTGCGGCATTATTGTTCCTCTCCTTCGCAGAAGGGCCTAGATGAGAGGCCTGAGGCGAGTGGTAGGTAGGAGAAGGTATGAGTCCTGTGAAGGCACCTCCAGGAACTCTCAGTCCAAGGGCCACTACGTTTTTTGCCAGTTGTAGAATCCATCCCACTGCCTTCTCCAACCCCAAAGACACAAAAAAAAGAAAAAAAATTTTAAAAAGCAAACCACAGCATTTTCAAATCTCCTGTTGGTTTGCCTTTCCTTCCCCCACGTATTGTTTTTGGGAAGGGCTGTTTTGGCCACAGCTCTGCCAAGAAAATGGGGTGGTTTCCCTTGACCGTTGGCCATGAACACATGTGCCTTCTCCTCAGCTTTCGTGCAGGAGCCCACAAGTGATTTTAAAAAATAATAAAATTCTTCTCTATAAATAAACCCTTATGCTTTCTGTTGTGGGTCTTGGAGCGACGCGTTTCCTCTCCTTCTGAGCTCATTAAGGGCTGCCTTCCCCTCCGGAGAGGAACTGCACATCATGAAGCGAGAGATATTCTGGGTAATCCTCCACCACTGTGTTTTCCATCAGGACAGGAATGGCCACCCTCCAGAACTTGTACTTAAAAATCCACATGTCCCTCCACGGAATACCCATCCCCACTTCTCCTAAAGGCTTTTCTAGTACAGCCCTTATTGACTGTCCAGAGTCTGACAAAGCAAGCAGTTACAAGGATTTACTCAGTGCCATGGGGCAGGGGAAAGAGGATAAGTTTTGGAGTCCAGAGACCTGGGATGGAGTTCTGACTCTGATCCTGACTAGCTGTGTGGTTCTGGACAAGAGGCTTACATAGTCTGGGGCAAGGTACTTAACATCTATGTGCCTGCCTCAGGTTCCTCATCTGGAAAATGCATACAAATGATCCATAACCCATGGACTATGGTGAGAATTAAAGGAAAAAAGTACACATAAAGCCTCAAGCACATAGTAGGTATTCAAGAAATGGTAATTGTTGTCAAGTTCTCAGCATGACTAATTCTCAGCAGGAAAAAGAAGGCTGACTCTGCTGGGATTCTGTAGAGGATTTAATGAGAGGATAATTTATAGGGTTGGGGCGGGGCTAAGGGAAACCATAAGGGATACTGAGGCACCTAGGGACCCGCAATAGTGGGGAGCCGTCACCACCCCTAGACCTGAAGGGAAAAGAGGAGGATCAAGTGAGCTGGAACCCAGTCAGAGGTGGGGCCATGGCAGAAGCTACAGCTTTAGAGGCGCACGGCCACTGACAGACCCAGGCTCAGAAGCAGGGAGGGACACAGGCCAAGCCCGACTGAAGACAGAGGCAAGGGAGCCCCTGATGCAATCACAGGAGTAGCCTCCCAGGGCACGGAGCAGACCAGAGAATCAATCTCAGTGGGAAGAGGGTACACACAGTGAATCACCAGCGGTCAGAGAGAGGAATTCCTTGTGATTTACATATTGGCTAGTATTAGTCAACCCAAACCATAAACAAAACTCTTGCAAAAACCCTAAAGTGGTGATTGTAATCACATCACTTCAGGCCTAAAAGACCTACAGTGGTTCCCCAGCACCTAAAGAAATGAGCCCCTACCCTACCCCGAGGATCCTGACCCAGACCCTCTCTCCCGGCTCATCTCCTGCCTCTCCCCTACGTGCGCTTTCTGGAATGCTCATGTCCTGACATGCTGCTCAGCTTTGCGCTTGCAGCCTCATTTGAAACTTTTGATGGGTGAAAACTTGACTGGCGGGAGTCCTCACCAATCCTCCGCCCTGTCTTCTCTGCTCGGCCAACTTCTTGTCATCCTCCAACACTCAGGCTGGGCACCGCCTCCCCAAGGCCATGGACCTCCCCCCTCCTCCTCTGAGTTCTCATACAGAGGCAGCAGAGCGTTCCCAGTGAGGCTCTGGAGCCAGGCTGCCCAGCGTGCTGTTTCTGGCTGCATTGTGCCCTAGCCACCTAACATCTCTGTGCCTCAGTATCAACATCTGTAAAATGGGTGATGATAGTACCCACCTCACAGGGTTTTCCCAAGGATTAAATGAGTTAATGTATGCAAATCACTTAGAATAGCGCCTGGCATATACTAAGCACTTAATAAATATTAACCAATTTATTTCTATCTTTATGTTACCGGCATATCATAATACTTAACACACATAGTATAATTCCAGGTTTATTTGTCTGACTCCCACATTGATTCTTTGAGCACCTCAGTGAGAGGGTCTATGTGCGCACTCCAATGCCTTGAATAGTGCTTGGCACACAGTAGGTGCTCAATAAATGATCACAAGTGAAGGAATGAACGAATGAATACATGAACAGTGTGAGGACTCAAAGTGAGTTTTTGGAATCTGGTTTGGGCTTTCCTGTGAAGCCCGTGATAGGCCTTTTCTCAAGGGTATGAAGAGCTAAAGAAGTCAGAGCCAGAAAATTCAAACCCCTCCGGGGCAAAACTAGGCCACGTGGCAGGCAGCTCCCCTGTGGGCCTGGTTGGGGTGGGTCCCTGCTCTGAGCAGCCAGCCACTTTCTAATCTAATTGTATGATAGAAGAAATAGCTCCGCCACCCTTCACACTTCCTCCTCCCATGTTAAAAACCAAGAGCAGCCATCTGCATTTGTGTCAGAGCCCCAGCAGTCTCTGGGGAAGACACGCACTTCCCCCTGTCCAGGCAAAGTCAGCCACAGGACATTCCAGGGTGGGGGTCTGATCAGAGAATGCCGTCAGTCCCCAGGCTGTGCCTGCACGTCCCTCTGGTCACGCAGTCCGAGAAGCAGGCGTGTGCTTGGGAGGAAGGACACGGAAGCTCTGCCACAGGCCCACAGCAGCCCTGACCGTCTCCCAGAATTCCAGGACCCCTCCTTCCCTCCATTCACTCGTTTATGTTCCTCCCATCTGTTTCTGTCGTACTCAGTTACCGCGGAATGCCAGGTCCTGCCAAGCCCGCATGACCTGCCTCCTGGCTGCCCCTCAGCCCTGGTTGCCTCTGCTATCCCCTCCCTCACCCTACTGCTGGCGAGCAGGCCTCTTAGCTGTTTCTCTATGGAGTGAGCACACTCGCTATTTCTTTGCTTAAAAGGCTCTTGCTTCAGGCATCCTCGTGGCTCTATCCTTCTCCTTATTCATTTATTACTTCCTTCATTTAACAGACAATTTTTAAACTTAAAAATTTTTATTTTTAATTACGGTAAAAAAATGCAAAATTTGCCATCTTAACCTTTTTTTTTTTGGTGAGGAAGATTGGCCCTGAGCTAACATCCATTGCCAACCCTCCTCTTTTTGCTTGAGAGAAAATTATCACTGAGCTAACATCTGTGCCAATATTCCTCTATTTTGTATGTGGGACACTGCCACAACATGGCTTGATGAGCAGTGTGTAGGTCTGCACCTGGGATACAAACCTGCAAACCCTGGGCCACCAACGCAGAGTGCACAAACTTAACCACTATGCCACTGCGCCAGCCCCCATCTTAAGTGTATAGTGCCGTGGCATTAAGTTATTTACATTATTGTTCAACCATCACCGTTATCCATCTCCAGAACTCTTTTCATCTTGCAAAACTGAAACTTTATGCCCCTTAAACCTGAACTCCCCATTCCTGCTCCCCTCAGCCCCTGGAATGCCCATTCTACTTTCTGTCTCTATGAATCTGATTACTCTAGGGCCTCATATGAGTGGAATTATTCAGGAGTTGTTCTTTTGTGCCTGGCTTATTTTGCTTAGCATAATGTCCTTGAAGTTCATCCATGTTGTAGCATGTGTCAGAATTTCCTTGCTTTTTAAGGCTGAATAATATTTCATGCATGTGTATACCACAATTTGTTTATCCATTCATCTTTTGATGGACACTTGAGTTGCTTCCACCTTTTGGCTATTGTGAATAATGCTGCTATCAACATGGGTTTACAACTATCTCTGTTCAAGTCCCTGCTTTCATTTCTTTTGGGTATATACCCAGGAGTGGAATTGCGGGATCACACATTAATTTTATGTTTAATTTTTGGAGGAACCACCATACTGCTTTCCACAGCAGCTGCACCATTTTACATTCCCATCAGCAATACACAAAAGTTCCAAATTCTTTACATCCTCACCAACACTTGTTATTTTCTATTTTGGACTTTTTTTTTTTTTTTTTTAATAGAAGCTATCCTAATGGGCGTAAGATGGTATCTCATTGTGATTTTTAACAGACCGTTTCTGAGCGCCTCCTATGATCTAGGTCTAAACTGGATGATTGTCAGGACATACAGATAAAGTCCAGCCCCTGCTCTCCAGGGACAGAGAGGGCAGCAAAATAAACCTAGATTGAGCCATACATGGTACTATCTCATTTAATCCTCACACTCTCCTTAAGGTGAGTATAATTATCCCATTTAAGTGAACACACCAAGATTCACCTAAGTTTCATGACTTGCCTCCTGGTTATGGAGCTAATAAATGGGGCGGAACTGAAAACACATGTTTTTGAGACTCCAAGCCCATGCTCTTTTCTCCATGACGGTTGTTTTCAGATATTTTTTAATTTGACTGAGCAGAAAAACATAAAAATAACTTTGAGCCACCAACAGAGTGTTGCCAACTTTTTATTTGGCAAAACAAGAACATTGGAAAGCAATTAATTTACCATTTAATGTCACTGTTCTTGTATAGGAAGAAATTTTAACTGCATACCCTTTGGGAAAAAACACACACATGATAAAGTTTATTTAACTGAGTAAACTTGGCGTTATGGAAACCTCACTGTGCTGTCTGTACTTTTCTCGTTTCCCTACCCCAATAGTGAGGATCGTGGCTCCAACCATGGCCAGTCCTCAGCTGCTGGATGGCAAGTGTGCCCGCCTGGCAGCCTCAGCAAGGTGCTGTGGGAGAGGCCCAGCCAAGCGTGAGTCAGCCTGGGGGCAACTTAGACATGCGCAGAAAGGAGAATTAAGTGCCCCCACAGGTTGGCCAGCCAGCTCTGCAGGTGAGAAGTAGGGAGGAAGCTTTACCAAATCCCACCGTTTCTGCTACCTTTATGACCTCTCTTAAACTTTTCTCCTCGCTTCACCACTAATTCAGATACCACTTTCCAGAGGAAATTAAAACTTCTATACAACGAAAGCCGCCATAAATAAAGCGAAGAGATGAGCCATGAATGGCAAAAGCAGTTGCTAAATATAGAAAAGTTTGTCTTAACAATATATGAAAATTCAGTAAGAAAATTAGTAAGAAAAAAGAGAAATGCTTAGACAGTAGTAGCCTGCGATCTCCCTGCCCCCAGCCTCACCCAAGTCTCAACGGTTCCCCACACCCAAGCAGAGAAATTACTCTAAAGTAGGGATCGGATCAATTCACCACCTGCTCAGCAGTGCAGTAGGTTGTTCCCATGGAGACCAGCTCAGGATTTGGGACCAGACTGTCTGGTTTCCATTCCAGCCCCCCATTTACTAGCTTTCTGACTTAGAGCAAGTATTATTATTATATTATTCAACCTCTCTGAGTTTCAATTTCTTCTTCCATAAATGAGGATACTTGGATGTACCTCATAAGGTTGTTGTATGAAATAAGTAAGTTACTACTTCCAGAAGTTACTACTTTAGAGCATTGCCTGGCACGTGGTGAGTATTCAAGAATTATTAGCATCATCTGCAGGAAGTCCGCCAAGACCCAACCTTCTTTCCTTCTTCCCAAGGCTTTTGTACTTCCGTAAGATCCTGAGTACACTTTTATCACAGTATTTTACCGTAGTTAAAAAAATTAAAAAATCTTCACCATGCAGGAACGTATAGAAGATAATATAACAAATAGTCATGTTCCTTCCATTCTGCTCTTTAAAGCTTATCATTTCACCATGTTTGATTCAGATTTTTTTTAAAAAAAGGATTCAAGAATTACAGTAAATCTATGGTCCCTTGTGAGCCAGTCTCTAATCCTCTTCCCTTCTCTCACTCCCCAGATGTGGCCACTATTCTGATTTTAATGTTTTCTATCCCCTTGCAGGCATTTATGTTTTATCCATAAGCAATATGTAGTAGTTTTGCATGTAATAAAACTCTATAGAGATGATATCATGCTATAAATATCCCCCTGCAATTTCATTTCTCACTCAACATTCTATCTTGAGATTTATTCATGTGGAAATATGTAACTCCGGATTTTTGTAGATATCCTTTATCAAATTAAGGAAGTTCCCTCCTATTCCTAGTTTGTTGAGAGTCCATCATGAATAACTGTTGCTTTTTCTGCATCTATTTTCATATACTTTTTCTGTGTCTATTATTATGTAGTTTTTGTTTACTCTGTTAGTAGGGTGGATTCCATTCTTTGATTTTTAAATGACAAACCACTCTTGCATTCCTTGGATTAATCCCACTTGGTTGTGAACTATTATCCTTTTTATATACTTTGTATGTATATATTTTATATGTGTATATATGTGTATGAATTCGATTTGCTAATATTCTGTTTAATTTTCTTTTACTGTGTCTGGTTTTAGTGTTAAGATAATGCTGGCCACATAAGATGAGTTGGGAATTTCTTCTTTCTCTATCTCCTGAAAGAGATTGTATGTAATTAATACTATTTCTTCCTTTAATGTTTGGTACATTCCACCAGTGAAACAACCTGAGCCCAAACTTTTCTTTGTCTGAAGGTTTTTAACTATAAACTCATTTCCTTAGTACATATAGGACTATGTAGGTCATATTTTTCTTCATGAGTGAGTTTTGGTAATTTGATTCGTGTCTTTTAAAGAATTGGTCTATTTCACCTAAGTTGTCAAATTTATGGGTATAGAGTTGTTCATAGTATTTCCTATTATCCCTTTAATGTCTGTGGGTTCTGTAGTGATATCCTATCTTTTGTTCCTGATATTGGTAATTTGTATCTTCTCTCTCTTTATCTTGTTCTTTCTTCATTCATGAAGTTCCAAGTTTCCCTTCCCAAAGAACTTCCTTCAGCAATTATTTTAGAGCAAGTCTATTAATAACAAATTTTGTTAGTTTTCTTTCATCTGAGAATATCTTAATTTTGCCTTTGTTACTAAAGGATGTTTTCACTTGGTATAGAATTGTGGGTTGACAGTTCTTTTCTCACAGCCCTTTAAAAATGTTCCACTGTCTTCTAGTAACCATGATTTCTGATGAGAAATATGCAGTCCTTGTTCCCAGGTTTTCTTTTGTTACTTTCAAAATGTTTTTCATTATATTTAGTTTAATTATGATGTATCTGATGTATATTGTAACATACAGTATTACAATGTATCATAAATACACAAATGTACTTATATATTGTATGAATATATAAAGTTTATATTGTTTGAGATTTGCTGAGCTTTTTGAATCTGCAAATTCATGTCTTTCATCAAGTTTGGGACGTTTTCAGCCATTATTTCTTCAAATGTTTTTCTGCAATGGATCTCTTTTTTTCCTCCGTTGGGACTCTAATGACATGAATGTTAAGTCTTTTCATATTGTTCCACTGGTCCCTGGGACTTTTCTTTTTTTTCTTTCCCCAATCATTTTTCTCTGTGTTTCAGATGAGATAACTTCTACTGATCTAGTTCAGTCGTCAGAAAACTATAGTCCACAGGACAAATTCAGCTGCCTGTTTTGGTAAATAAGATTTATTGGAACATAGCCACGTCAGTTCACTTGCATGCTGTCTGTGCTACAACTGCAGAGCTGAGAACGTGCGACAGAAAGGATATGACCAGCAAAGTCTAAGATATTTACTATCTGTCCTTTTACAGGAAAGGATGGCCAGTCCAATCCCTGATCTAGCTTCAAGTTCACTGACTCTGTCTCCATTATGTTACTGATCCTCTTCAGTGATTTCTTTTATTTCTGTTATTTATTCTTCAGTTATAAAATTTCCATTTATATTTTTTTTCCAATAGCTTCTATTTCTTTGCTGAAAACTCCTGTCTTTTCACTTGTTTTGATGATGTTTGCTTTTACATCATGGGGCATGGTATGACAACTGCTTTTAAGGCTTTGTCTCAGTAGTTCAACATCTGGTCAGCTTGATGTTGATGTCTATTAATTGTCAGTTACTCTGAGAGTTGTTGAGATTTTTCTGGTTCTTTGTTCTTTTTATATTGATTAATTTTGAATTGTATCTTAGACACTTTGAATATTATGTTATGAGACTCTGGGACCTGTTAAGAATCTCTGAGGAATGTTGATTTTTTTTTTTTTAAGCAAACAATCAATATAGCTAGGTTTAGACCACAAGTCCCAACCTGCCTTCTATGGGCTGTGGTTCTAATGCCAGTTTAGTTCTCAAGGTCTTGATGTGCTATTAAGGTCTGCCCCTGGTGTGCCACCTGTGGGCCAGTCTGGTACCTGGAAAGTGATCTACACTGTGGTTCAGACACAAAGCATTTGTTATGCTGCTTTGGGTCAGCTTCTTGTATGTGCAGCTTGGGAGTGAGCCCAGAATTTCATATGCAAATTTAAGGGACCCCTTTCTTGAGCTCCTTCTTCTATATGATTTTCCCTACTCTCCTGTACCCAGAGTCCCATTTTCCTGGTGTGCTGGATAGAAAGCCACAGTTTTGGCTTCCTCATGCTGTCACATATTTTTAACAACTGGGTCCACCTTGAGAATGAAGCAGTGAGAGAAAAAAAGGCGAAAAAAATAATAGAGATTCCCCCCCCACACACACACACACAGTCTTTAGACCACAGGGGCCCTTTCCCCAGGTCTTCTGGTCAGAGAGAAGAATTTTTTCTCAGAATTTTAGGTGCCTAAGAAGCTGGCACTGCAGGAGTGTAGTTCATGACAAGGGTTTGCCTTGGGGCCAAACTAAGAGAGTAAAATAAAATGAGATCTCCCCACACACATACTTTTTGTCCTGCAGGGCCCACTTCTCCTAGTCCTGTAACCAAAAAGAGAGAGTTTGTCTTGGAGTTTTTACTGTCCATGCTTTACTGTCCTGCACAGTTCCAGGATTCAGGCTGCCCTAGGGTCTAAGCTACGAAATACAGGAGAGAAAAAAATACCCAGGTTACTTAACACCTGTGATGGTTAATTTTGTGTCAACTTAACTGGGATACAGGGTGCCCAGACATTTTGTCAAACATTATTCTAGGTGTGTCTGTGAGAGTGTTTCTGGATGAAATTAGAGTTTGAATTTGTAGACTGAGTAAAGCAGATTGCCTTCCCTAATGTGGGTGGGCCTCATTCAATCAGTTGAAGGTCTGAATAGAACAAAAAGGCTGATCCTACCACAAGTAAGAGGGAATTTCTCCTGCCTGACTGCCTTTGAGCTGGAACAACAGTTTTTTTCTGCCTTCAGACTCAAACGGAAACATCAACTCTTCTTGGGTCTTGAGCCTTCCAACCCTTGGACTGGAACTATACCATCAGCTTTCCTGCTTCTCCATCTTGCCAACTACAGGTCTTAAGACTTGTCAGACTCCGTAATTGCATGAGCCAATTCCTTATAATGAATCTCTTTATTTCTTTAGCCACATCCGATTGGTTCTGTTTCTCTGGAGAATCCTGACTCTTACACCCCATGTCCCTTGTTCTTTGAGTTCTGATTTCCTTCCCCAACCCACCGGCAATTGCTTGCTGTTCAGAGTTTTCAGACAGTGGCTTTATGTATTCTCCCCAGGGTTTTTAGAGTAATTGGTGAGAGAGACAGGTTGGGGTGTATGCATTCCATCTTAGTTGAAACCAGAACTGCCTAGGTTCATTTATTTTTAACTGTCGTATAGTATTCCATTGGATGAATATACCACAATTTTTTATCCTTTCTCTATTGATAGGCATTAGGGTTGTTTCCTCATATTCTCTGTGAACAGGTGCAGAGTTTCTCCAGAAAATATACTTACGTGTGAAATCTACTATATTCAAAATGTGCTCCACAGTGGTACTAACAATTTAGACTTGTACTAGCCATATGGACGTCTTCTCTTTGTGTCGTATGCTCATCAACTTTTGGTATTGTCAGATTTTTAAGTTTTTGCCAATCTGATACGTATGGAATGGTACCTCAGTGTTTTGATTTATTTCTTATTGCTACTAAGATTGAGCTTCTTTTCGAAAGTTTATTGCCCATTCTTATTTCCTCTTCTGTGATTTATTTGTTCATATTGCTTCTCTGTTTTTCTTTTGGATTTTCAAAAATCTTTTTCTTATTGATATTCTTATTTAATTCATATATATAGTGTACTACCTTTAATATATATAGCAAATGCTTTCTCCCATCTATCTCTTGTCTTTCTCACTTTGTTTATAGCGACTTTTGGTAGATAGAAGTTTTCATGTTTTAATGCCAGGAGAGAGAATCATTGTAGATGCCTCCTTCTCCCTTACTCTCTACATAAATTAGTTTCTGGGCCCTGTTGATTCTTCTCTCCTATCTCAGCCATCTATCCCATGTTAGCCATTCCTCCACGCCTCTCTCCCGGACACTCGCATTTGTTTCTTAATGGCTCCCCTATTTCCTCTCACCTGGATATACAGTCTGTAGAGGACTTGAAAGAACACAGGTCAGACCATGCTATTCTCCTGGTTAAGAACTTTTAGTGGTTTCCCTTCACCTATAAGATTAAGTGTAAGCTATCCAACATGACAAACAAACAAACAACAGCAAACTCCCCAGGCCCTGGTGATTGCTGGTTCCTCCAGCCTCAGGTACTATTCTGCTCATGTCTGTGCCCCAGACACACCACACTGCTCCTTTCTCCCCCAGCGCACCAGGCATCTTCCAACCCTGCCCTCCCGACACCTTCACATTTAACACAGCTATGACAGCTCCCTCTCCCCCCTGCCTCAGCATAATGTTACCAAGGCTTTGAGGTGGGGTGGGAGGCTCCAGCCTGGAAATGAGCTACTATGTACCAGACACTTCTCCCCATATTATAGTCACATTTAACTCTCACAACAACTCTCTGAGTATAGACCAGTGACCTCATTTTATAATGAGAAGGTCAATGTTCAGAGAAGCTAAGTGACTTGCTAAAGACACAGCTAGAAAGTGGCAGAATCAGAGGCTGAACCCAAGTATCTGGTGCTTTATTATTGACCACAGTCCTTCTTGGCTCATGAGGACTAGCTTTGAAACCTGGCTCTGCCATTCACTCACTTCACGACCTTGGGCAAGTCATTCCCCCTCCCTGAGCCTCAGTTTCCTGATTTGTAAAGTGAGAAGATTGTACTCAATGGTCTACATGCTCCCTTCTCTCCTGGGACATACGACTCTCTGCAGTGCCCACATTGTCCTACACATTCCTTCAGTCCAGGGCTTCCCACTGAGAACTGTCAACTCTGATGATGATCCCAAGTCAGCAGAAACCTGACGATTCTCTCCCACACTCTTTAAAGTCTTTACACCAGTCTCTGAACTAGCACAGCAACTCTTGCCTCAGGTCTTTGTGTCTAGGCTCATGCCTGGCTTACTGCATCTCTTCCTAAAGCCAAAAATCTATTAGGAGAACAGCAATGATGAAGCCAAACATGACATTCTCATGAAATTACATTAAATTCTGCTCAATCCCTGAGTGATCGTGCAGCCCACTGCCCACTCTGGGCCTCGATGACTCAGTTGTAACACAAGGGGGGTTGGTTTCTCATAGACTGAGGTCCCTTCTAGATCTAAGCTTCTGTGATGCTGGTATTACCATCCACCTGTAGCAAGAACTTACTAACAGAAGAATGAACCATCAAACAAAGGCCCATTCTCCTTGGGAGAACTCGACAGACCTCAGCAAATTCAGGTCTCTCTTTTGGAATAATCAGCTACTATCCCAACTTCAAGGTCAGATTGGACGGAAAGTTCCCAAAAGAGCAGGGATTTAAAACTGAGGAGAGGAAGGAAGGAAGGGAGTAAAACAAAGTTCTATACAACCAAGTCAAGACATTTAGGTAGTAGAAGGATTTGCACAGACTTCAGTGTCGGGTGGTCTTGAACTCAACACCCCATTCCATCACTTCCCAACTGTAAACTTAGGGGGCCACTTCCCCTCTCTCAGCTCATTTCTTTATCTGTTAAAAAAAATAGGTTAATCATTTTTACTCACAATTATTTGTGAGGCTTAAAGGAGATGGCATGTGAAAGTGGCTATTTAGTACAGGGAAGGTGTTCCAAGTTGCTCATTTTTACTCTTGTGTGTTTTCTATTTAAGGAGAATTGGAGACTGCCAAGAAAACACAAAGAAACTTAAGGCCAGATGTTTTCAGGCAAACACATCTATGAAAAACATGCTCCAGGAGCATCCTGAATCACAGTATCCTAAAACTGGAAGTGCCTCTAGCAATTATCAATTACAGAATAATTACACCCGATTTAATACTCTATATCTCCCACCGTCCACCACAGCTTAAATGCTGGCACTGATGGGGAGTTCAGTGCTTTCCAGAATAGCCTCTTCATACAGAGAAGTGAGTTGAGGCAAATCATTGAAATTTTGAATGTCAGACCCAAAGGCCCTTCCAATAATGGGGCCTCTCTGTCTCCTCCTTTACAATCCAACTGTCACCAAACTATTTGCAGTTTCCAATCCACTCCAAGTTATGTTATTCCACCAAGCCTTTGTTCTTGCTGTTCTCTTTCCTGGGGGCCCTCCCCTTCCTTGCCCTCCTCTTCTCCTAAAGAGACTGCTACTCATCCTTTAAGATGCAGCTCAAACATCACACCTTGGAGAAGTCCTCAGTGAGCTACCCCCCACCCACCCCAAGCCGGGTTAGGTGTTCCTCTGTAGCCCAAGCTGCTTTTACTGAGAGTTCAACTAATGTAAGTGAAATGATTTATTTACATGTTGGTCTCCCCACCAGACTATGGTTCCTCAAAAGCAAGGACTTTACCTTGCATACCTCTGTATCTCAGCTCCTCCCACAGGGCCTGACTCAATCAACAGAATCTGTCTGGGAAGCTGAGCTGCCCAAAGGGGCAGAGAAGCCTGTGTAGAGCAGGAGGTGGCTGTGTTGCGTGGGGAAGAGCTGCCCAGGGAGTGTGTGTTGCGATAATTAGAGCCTGGATCTGGTCTCCTAAATAAGAGGAAATGGAGAAGAAAGATTTTCATTTCAAAAATGCTCTGGGGGTTGTTTTGGTCTTATGTCTGTCTGCCACCAGCTGAGTTCACGGAGAAGCCTGCTGAAAGCATCATGACAGACTTCTTTTCTTCTCCCATAAACTATGTCCAACAAATTGGTGGAATGCTGGACACATGTCTCAAGCCAACTGTGCTCCAAGAGCAGGATGGCAACTGTTCTCTAGGATTTTTTTTGAACAAGACAATGGGGTGAAATGCCATTAAGTTGTAACCAAGTTATTTGGTCACTTGGGAGAACTCTGCCAATTCATGTACTTGACATTGTGCTAGGTGCTTTCCACATGTTAGCTCACAATATCTGTGAGGTGAGGGCTTGTTGTCTATTTTACACATGGAGAAACTAAAGTTCTAGAGGCTAAACTTCAATTAGTCGTACATCTAGGAGAGGACCAATCCAGGCATAATCCCCTAATGTATGCCTTTTTATAGTCCCATGACCAATGAGGAAAAGACTGTGTTACCTACCAAATATCCATTTTCCTCTTTGTGCGCAGATATAGAACTCCCACTCTCTGCTGGGTAAACTGCCATGTAGAATAAAAATATTTCCCGGCTTCCCTATAGTTGGATAAATCATGGAGGAAGTTTTATCCGATGGTATACAGTCAGAAGGGGCAAGTGGGGCTTCAGAGAAGGCTCCTGAAATGGGTAACGTGAGGGCCTTTTCATTTGCCCTGACTTCTCCTGCTGCTAAACTAGAACCAGATGTGATACATGGAACTCCAGAAGCCGTGTTGGACCTTGAGATGACCTTGAGGCTAGAGCCATGTGCTAGAATGGGGGAGTGTCCCTGATAACTATGGAGCCTGCAACCAACTCTGGACCTTCAGACTTCTTTTAGGTGACAGAGGAAATTCTCGTGTATCTAAGCCTCTGTTTCTCAAGCCGAAACCATACTTATGATGTTTTGTCTCAATCACAAATACACTGTTGGACTTTAGACAAGTTGTTTAAACATTTTGGACTTTAGTTTCCTCATCTGGAAAATAAGTAGATTGAATTAGAAGATTCAAATTTTCTTTCTAACACTAAGGTATTGGATATATAGCGTAATACTGAGCAATCAGCACTACTGTGTCTGAAAAGACCACAGAATAGAAAAGCCTTTTTTCAAGGATTTTCAAGGTAGTTAGAGAAGCAGAACATTCATTCATTCATTCACTCATTTAGTGTTGTGAATGCTGTGGTATACTGCCCAGATGCCCTCTTAAGACCATTTCCCCCGTTGTCAGGAGTGTTGGTTGCTGACAGTTCACAGCTGACTTCCTCTCCAAGAGTTACCATTCATTGGAGGATGCTGCCTCAAGCAAAGTTGTGCCTATATCCAGGGGCGGCCCATATCCATCAATGGATCCATGCGGGAGGCACAGGAGCCTAGCCTTCTTGCCTCAATTTGTGACAACTTAGAAGGGCCATCCCAGCTGCAGAGTCCCTGCAACTGCACCCCAGCTCAACTCCTCCCTCCACCCAATCCTGCTTTGCTTGCTCCCTCACCAGTGGTGTTCCCCAAAGCACTCACTGATAAACTTTCTGCATACAAACATCTGTCTCAGGATCTGTTTCCCAGGGGACCCCACCTAAGACTGTTGGTAGCAAGAGTGGCTCTATATAGGATTTTGGAGCCGGGTCACTTTGGCAATTAGGATCCCATCACTGGGTCAGGCACAGTACTGACAGCATCTGGCACGCGGAAGCCCTGAGACTGGGAGCATTTTCACTCTTGGTGAGCTGGGATGGGACTAGAGTAAGAGGAAAAGCACGGGCTGGTGCGATGTATCAGACATATGAGAGATGGAAGAGTAGACATTATTAATACTACAAAATAGATGACTATTGAGTGCTATCACTGTGTTAGAGAAAGGCAATGAAAGGCTAGGAGTGACTAATTGCTGGTTTAAGACAAAGTGTGAAAGTCAGAGGTCTCCTTGGCAGCATATTGAGAGATTCTCCTTTCTTGCAGCTGGAGAGCAGAAAAAGCTGAGGACTGGGCCCAGGACTTGATGAGAAGGGTAGCAGAGTTTCAGTGAAAGTATCATTTCCCACCCTGGTGTGACTAAGTTCAGGCCCTGACTGGAAAGCAGTGGGACCCTCAGACGTGGAGTGAGGACATTGCGGTCGATGCACTTGAGAACATTGGTGCTCTGGCTCTGCCTGGACCTTCTGGGCTGCAGCAGTGACCTGATCTTCCCAATTATAGACTAACTTTCCCCCCTTGCTTGAAGATGACACAGAGGATTTTGCCTGGCAAGATAGCATGTATTTGCTTCAGGACTTCCCTCCAGGCCACTAGACCAAGCACTGGGATCAAGTCACCATAATCCCTCCTGGGACAGGCTGGGTGTCCAGGAAAGGGGTTTTCCCTTGAAGGAGCTGCAGGGCCCGGCCAGCCTGCATTGGCAGGTGCCAGGAGCGTGTGTATGGGACTGGATCCAGGGACAATCGACAGCAGGATGACAGAGAGTTTTTTGATATGGGAGCCCTCTCCTCTGACACGGGATTTAACCCATGGCAAGGACCCTGAGAGAGAGTCCCAGTATGCTACAAGGTTGGCTGTGGAGATGCTCCAGGAGATCGTACGAAGGGCCCACACTAGGTGAAACAGAAGCGCCAGGACAAAGAAGAGAGGAAGCGATCCAAGGCTCAGAGAGGTGGGCACGCTGGGTGACAGCCCAGAAATCCAGGGAGCCTAATCTAAGACAGTCAGTATGTATGTGTTGAGTAACCCCTGTGTGGACAGGCGCTGAGATAATTTCTTGGGATATTAGGACAAATAAGACATGGCCTCGTCCTTATGATGTCTATAAGCTGTGACTACGAAGCAAGAAGACTGATTTTTAAGAACAAAATCACTCAGAATAGATGCGTCCAAATGGGTGTGACTCTTCTGAAAAGTCGAGACCCAAGACTTCTTACTGACGTGTGGAAAATCAGGGGAGGTGGAGTTCATGGACCTGGGGTTAAGTCTCGTCCTGATACAACTTCCCTCCAACCCAGTTTAAACCTGTGTGACCTCGTGAAAACGTTTTAACTTCTCTGGGCCCTAATTTTCTCATCTGTAAAGCTCAGATGGTAATACCTGCTCCGGCAGATGTGGTCCCACTTAACTTAAAATGAGATCGCATAAACAAAACGCCTCGTCCATTAAATGCAATACAAACACTCAGTAAAAGCTGGTTCCTTTTCCTTCTCTCATAATTCTGCCTACTACTCTGCCTATTCCCTTTTGTGAAGCTCCATTTAAGTTTAGTTTTAAAGCCAAATGAGAAAATTAGTCTAGTTTTTTCTTCCTCTGTCCCTTCCTCCCTTCCTCCTTTCCCTGGTTTATCTAGTAGGCATGGCCTGGAGCACCAACTGTTTCCCTCATCACTGTCTTCCTCACTTGGCTGAGAGACTTGCGGCTGTTTTTATACCATGTGTGCAGCCGTACGGGATAAGGATTTGCCTCTCAGAGATACAGAAGGCCAGGCCTCCGGTTCTGATGCTGCTGGAAAATCTGGACCAACAGGAGCTTCCCTGGAAGAAACCTAGATCTTCATGGGGTGATATGTTTGAGAAGTCTTCCCTCATTGGGGTGTCTAACCTACACATCGGAAGTTACACAGGAAAGCAATGAAGTGTCAGTACAGAGCCACAAATGCAAAGGTGAACTGTCGCATCTGTAAAATGACAACCATAAATACTGAGCGTTCACTGGGGTCAGGCTCAGACACTGGACAAGTGGCCGGGGAGCCAAAGGTGCTGAGACACAACTTCTGAGAGCTCAGAGTCGAGTGGGAGAGGCCAGCGGGCTCATAGATAACTCCAGCCGTGTGCTAGGAGACAGAACACGTATGCTGGAAGCAATTCCCTCTGCCCGGGGCTTCAGAGGGCCTCACAGAAGAGGCAGCCCTTGGCCTGAGACTCAGGGTGAAATGGCCAGGGTGAGGAGGATGGCATTTCAGGCAAAGGGAACAGCCTGTGCGGGCACAGGGGCCAGAACAAGCAAGGAACATTCGGTTCATACAAGTTGTTCAAGGGGTGCTGGGACACTGCAGGTTGGCCGGAGTGCAGGAAGGTAGACAGGTCACACAGGGACTGTCTGCCCTAGTTGGCTTGGCATCCCCTGGTTTAGGCCTGTTGTCCTAGCATTATAATAATAGCGCTCCCTTTTGCCCTCCAAAGTATCCTTGTTTGGGCAATAAATTGTACAGTGCCCTGGTTTTGAGCAGGAGAGGAGCAGGCTCCAGGCTGTGCTTTGGGTGATCACTCTGGCTGCCACGTGGACTAGCTGGGAGGCGTGAGACTGGAGGCTTGATGGTGGCCTTGCAAGGTCTCATCCAGCCCTGGCTGTCTCTGATCCAGACAGCTCTGGACCAGGCACCACTCCCAGAAGAGCACAAAACCATCTCTTACTAGTGGATCAATGCCGAATGAGCCCACAGATGTGACAGAGTGAAGAGGAGGGTGATTTCTCTGTGGCCTGAGGTGTTCTGGGCAGGATTCCTGGATAAGGTGGATTTGGACCTTGATCTTGAAGGATGGGCAGGATTTAAATAGTCAGGGGCATGATGTGGACGTGGTGTGAGCCAAGGTGCGAAGGTGGGGACCATCAGGCAGCGCAATGAGCATGCCTAAGAACCCTTACATAACATGTCAGCAGCCACAACCACCGCACAGCTTATAAGCATTAGCTCTTCTATTATTTCTCCAGACCCCCTCCACGTCCCAGGGAAGTGTGCAGGGCAGTGCATTAACCGTGTATTCCCAGAGCACTTGGAGCACAGCACTGGGAGCCTTTCCATATGCACAAGGGGGCTCGCATGGGTCTGCCCATTCCTCTTCTGTAAGCTCCCGAGGCCAGCACCAAGCCCCCCTACAGCTCTGGGGCTTGGAACAGAGAAGGCGCCCGATAGCGTTGACAGATCGATTGCCCAGAGAGGAAACAGCAACTTGGAAGGGTTGAGTGACTTGCCCAAGGTTACATGGGGAGCAGATGCTGGCACTGGAGCATGAACCCAAGACTCTAGAACGCTGTTCTTGCTACTGTGCTGTGTGGCCACAAGTACTCAAAATGTAGACCTTAGTGTTATGAGGCATCACAGTTAAGAAGTGATTCCAGCTACCTAAGGTTCACATCTATCTCTCAGCCTCTCGTTCCAAAGGGGCCCTCCCCTCTCGCATCTCTGGGTCTTGGCATGTTCCTCAGCCCAGTATGACCTGCCCCTCTATCTTTCTGCAAAACCTCATGCATCCTCTAAGGGCTGGAATGTCCCTCCTCTGTGGTTCTGTTCCCACGTCCCTGGCTGAGTGAGTGACCCCTCCTCTGTGCTGCCAAGCACATGCTCAAACAGCAGGTGTTAGCTAGTAGACCGCATCATATAGTGGGGTACTTACAGAGTAGAACACATAGTAGGGCTGCCTTCTGTGCCGCACGGTGAGCCCCTAGGGAGCAGGGGACTGTATCTTGTTTATCTTTGTATCCACAGTACCCAGACTAGCTCCTGGTCCATTGTTGGTATTTAATGAATATTTATTGAATAAATGAATGAATGAATGTGCTTAGCCCTTATCCAGAGCTCTTGCTGCAATCATATACTAATTATACCCTTATCTTAGCTGGTTTTCAGCTGGGTTCAGCCCATGGAGGCCCTAGCAGGCGATCAAAGGCTGGGAGGAAAGAGAGCTGAGCTATTTATTCCCCTCCACCACTTTCAAGCTTAGAGGGTAGTGTATGAGCCTGCTCAGGCTGCCATAACAAAGTACCACAGCCTGGGTGGCTTAAACAACAGAAACATATTGTCTCACAGTCCTGGAGTCTAGAAGTCCAAGATCAAGATATCAGCAGACTTGGTTTCTTCTGAGGCCTCTCTCTTGTCTTGTAATTGGCCCCTTCTCGTGTCTTCATGTGGTCTCCCCTCTGTATGTATCTGTGTCCTAATTTTCTCTTCTTATAAGAACACCGGTCCTGTTGGATTAGGGCCGGCGCTAATGACCTCATTTTACTGAATTATCTCTTTTAAAGACCCTGTCTCCAAATACAGCTACATTCTGAAGTCCTAGGGGCTAGAATTTCAACATATGAATTTGACGGGGACATGATTCAGCCCGTAACAGGTGCTCAAGTCTCCCAACTGCTGTGAGTTCCCGGGCACTGGTCCCTAACCCTGCCCACACCTCTGCAAGAGTGTCTTCACAAGTGCTGTTTAATACAAACCATTTGTAAGTGCTCTGGATGTTTTCTGGCAGGCGTCTCACAGATACAGATATTGATGGCTATGGTGTTAGCAATCTACCACCACTCTTAATTTCCTTGAGAAGGGTGAGGTTTGGTGCTGAACTCTGTGAGGAATTCAAAGCCAAATGACGGGCGCTTCTCTCCCTGTGTCTCACTCTCCCCATTTGCAAAGTGGGGATACTAAAAGCAGTCCCCTCACATGACCCCTATGACAGTCCGCTGTGATACAGGGTAGGACAGCTTTGGAAACTGGAAAAGGGCAGTGAGTGCAGGTGTATGAGTCCACAGGGTGGATCCACTCTTCCAGGAGCAGAGAAAAGCTCTCCAACTCTGGATTCCCAGGTCAGGAGCCTGCAGATCAAAGCTGCACAAAGGAGAGGGGCATCCGAAAGGACCAGGCCCAGCTGCAGCAACAGAGAGGGGGTGGAGCGGGGGTGGGGGTTTTTTAACATTCCCCAGTTCACTGGGCCTCTTATCTGGATAAGTCCTAGAAACGACAGAGGGCTTGTTTCTTCCTCCTTGGTAATAATGACCCACCTCATGGGCCTGCTGAGTATCTGTGGAAAACAGTCCAGGCAGAGATCCTGGATACATCTATTTATGATGATGTTGACCTAGAGAGGACCAGTACATTCATGCAGACGCCATGTTTCCTGTTTCTATAAACATCTTCAATGTGAGAAAAGGCTTCAATGGGTCCATGGGCACAATTTATAGCTTTCTCTGTGCCAATACAAATCATGTGTGCATACCATCCCAATGAAATAATGCAGATCGTTGATTTAGTGGGGTAAGGACCTGCAAACAGTGTGGATTCCAAGGCAACTCATGCTTTTTATTTATTGAGGTCATAATAGTTTATAATATTGTGAAATTGCAGGTGTACATTATTATTTTTCAGTCACTATATATGTGTGCCCCTTTACCTCTTATGCCCACTTCCCAGCCCCCTTCCCCTCTGGTAACCACTCATCTGTTCTGTTTGTCCATGTGTTTATCTTCCACATATGAGTGAAATCATGCAGTGATTGTCTTTCTCTGTCTGGCTTATTTCGCTTAACATCATACCCTCAAGTTCCATCCATATTGTTGCAAATAGGACAAATTTTGTCTTTTTTATGGCTGAGTAGTATTCCATTGTATATATATACCACATCTTCTTTATCCATTCGTCAGTTGATGGGCACTTGGGTTGCTTCCACGCTTTTTGCTCTTGTGACTAATGTTGCAGTGAACATAGGGGTGCATAAGTCTCTTTGAATGGTTGATTTCAAGTTCTTTGGATAAATACCCAGCAGGTGGATAGCTGGGTTGTATAATATTTCCATTTTTGATTTTTTGAGAAATCTCCATACTGTTTTCCATAGTGGGCACCAGTTTGCATTCCCACCAGCAGTACAGGAGGGTTCCCTTTTCTCCACATCCTCTCCAACATTTGTTATTTTTTGTTTTGGTAATTATAGCCATTCTAACAGGTGTAAGGTGGTATCTCACTGTGGTTTTGATTTGCATTTCCCTAATGATTAGTGATGTTGAACATCTTTTTATGTGCCTGTTGGCCATCTGTATATCTTCTTTGGAAAAATGTCTGTTCATATCCTCTGCCCATTTTTTGATCAGGTTGTTTGTTTTTTTGTTGTTGAGTTGTATGAGTTCTTTATATATTTTGGAGATTAACTCCTTGTCGGATATATGATTTGCAAATATTTTCTCCCAGTTCGTGGGTTGTCTTTTCGTTTTGTTCATGGTTTCCTTTGCCGTGCAGAAGCTCTTTAGTCTGGTGTAGTCCCATTTATTTTTTCTTCACAGTCAATGTGGAACCACGTTGTTTAATGATTTAAGCTTTAGTTTCCTCCTCTGTAAAACCAGGCTAACAGAGCTGCCTTAAGAGGTTGTTTGAGGGGATTAAATGAGGTAATAGGGCCTTAGTAGCTGTTACTTTGGTGATACAGTCAACTTTCTTTCTCTAAGCTCCCGTGTTTTGTTTTGTTTTTTATGTCTCTCAATTTTAAATTGGTCTCTAAGTTGGCAAAAGCAGAGTCAGCCACAAAGCATGACCTCCAAAGGCATTTTGAAGCACCTGCAATGTGCTTAGGGACAAGAGCATGGCCCCAAGTCCCAGTCAGGAGTTCTGTCCCGCAGAGCATGAAGACCACAAAGCCCTTTTGTTTGCACCATCTCCTTTGGATGCTAATTCTCATAGCTATCTTTGCATGGGGACAGGTGGTTTTACCTACACCTTTAATAATTATTATAGAATAATAAAAATAGAATAATAACTTAGCACCAAGAAAAGTCAACTTGCAGCCCATAGCATTGTGGAGATTAAATTGGTTCATGAGCTACTGGGGGGCCTTGGCAGTTTCTAAGAAAGAGTGTTGTCTCAACCACCCTCAGACAACCTGTTAAGATTGAGCTTATGTGCATCCTCCATGGACCAATTTTTTTGCCAGTCTGTTTAATGTCTACACAATCTTAGAAGCAGCAGAAAATGTATATGGAGTGTCTCTTATGACTCAGCCTTGGGAGTGTTGTGTTTAGTGGATTCAGAAGATCTGACTTTGGCCCCCATATCTGCTACTCTCTCACCATGAGACCTTGAGCAATCCTTTTCCCACTCTTGGCCTCAGTTTCTTCATTGGTAGACAAGAAATATCATCCCAGTCCTAACTAACTCATGGGCATGCAGGGGAAGACCCAGTGAGAAGATGAACCTATGGTAGTTTGTAAACCATCACTGTCAGGCATCTACACTTAACAGGGCTGAAAAAGAATTCTGATTTCTGCTCCCCAAGTCTCACCCCATTTGGGCCAAAGGCACCAGCTCCCTCCCCCTCGACTTTCTCATCCATCACACATCATTCATCAAGCCCTGTTGACTACTTCCTTAGAGGTAGAGCCATCATTTTATTTTTAATATATTTATTTTAATATATTTTCAACCTTTTATTTTAAAATAGTTTTGACTTACAGAAATGTTACAACAATTATACATAATATTTTAACAGACCCTTCACCCAGATTCCCCAAATGTTAACATTTTAGTGGGTTTAATTCATCTCTCTCTCTCTTTCTAAGATTAATAGGTGATGGGTAGACAGATGATAGGTAGGTAGGTAGGTAGATAGATAGAGATAGAAATAGGTATATTATAGGTATGGATATATATCTTGCTCTTTCTGGTCACTCAAGTCTTAGCTGAAATGCTGCCTCTGAAAGGTCACCTTTCCTGATCATTTAGCCCCTGGGGCGTGGCCCCACTCTCTCATGCCGTTCTAATTGCAGTTCTCAACAGCACTGATCTCCAGCTGGTGTTTTTCTTGGCTGTTTACTTACTGGTCACCTCCCTGCCTCCTCCACTGGGATGTAAGTTTTATGGGAGAATTGGCCTTGTGTGCCTTCCTTGTTCACTGCTGAATCCCCAAAACCTAGAACAGAGCCCGCACAGAATTGTCATTTAGTCACCGTTTTGCTGAATCGGTGAATCAGTGAATTGCCCGTGTAGGATCCAAACAGGCACATGCGTGGTCTCTGTTGGAGGTGCAGACGTCCTCCAGTGCCTACACTACCAGCAACATCCACTCGCATCGTGGAAACACCTGCTGTATCTTGTTCGAGGAGGGGATTACTGAAAACACAGCTACCATTTTGGTGTAAGTCCTCTGAGAAAGAGAGAGAAAACTATACAAACGTGCACACACACCGGCAGAGAGAGCAGGGGGTCACAGCTTAGTGGTTTACATAGGGGCTCTGGAGCCAGACTGCCTTATTTACATTCAGGTTCTGCCACCCCCTACTGTGTGACCTTTGGCAAATTACTTAAACACTCTGTGTCTCCATTGTCTTATGGGTAATATATAGATGATAAAAATATCTTCTTCATAAACTCACTCCATGATGAAATGTATTAATATATTTTAAATGCTTAGATCCATTCCTGGCATATAGTAAGTGTTCAATTAATGTCAGGGTTATACATAATTATATAATTACATAATTAAGAGCAGATAGTACATGCTGCTTTATAGCCTTTTCTTCATTTGGCAAAATGTTCTGAATGTTCCATATCAATAAATATTCCTTTATCACATGATTATTAATTGGCTAATATTTTTCCATCATATAGATGCACTATAGAAACATAAGTTTCCTACCTTATTCCCATGGCTAGATATTTGAGTTGCTTCCACTTTTTCTCGATTATAAACAACACTACGTTGAACATCCTTGTATATACATCTTTACATACATCAGCAACTATTTCTTCTTACTGTATTCCTAGAAGTGGAATTGTCAAGTCAAAGGCTGTGCATATTTTTTGACCCAAGATACAGATTCCAAGTGCCCGAGACAGGTTGTCCCGACAGAGGCGTTTCCTTAGGGATCAAGTCCAGAGGCCAGGGTGGGTCCTAATCTCAGCCATTTCCACACTGCCCTCCCTCCCAGGGCCAGCCAGGCAGTAGTCCATGTGGCCAGCTGAGGCCACCACAGGTTCCAATCACCCTGTTTACTCTGCTCGGGGCAGGAAAACAACCTGGATGTTCTCTTTTGAGGGACATCAGAGACCTTTGCATTGAACTTCATCTAAGAGAATAAAAACAACCACATCCAACATGCTGCTCTTTCACTGCCGGCCTTTCCTCTGTTCTTGTACTGTGACACTATATTTGCAAAGGCATCTGTACTTCTGGACCCTTTTCAATCACGGCTTCCCCACCCCATTACTCAGCAGAAACCTTTCCACTCCTATGGCTTAGCTCATATGCCACTTCTTCCGGGAAGCCCTCTCCCCTTCAATCCACGCATCCTGGTGTGAGGCAAAAATCTAGCTTTTGGTCTGCTTGCTCTCATACTGGGGAACACATTTTCCCACAAGAGAAGAGAAGGTCACTTTTGTCTTTCAGAAGGTCTGAGCTGTCCATACACATCCTTCCCCCTACTTCCCTGGTTAAATAAGGATCAGTCATTCCAGAGGCAGACAGGAGGCCAAGGCTGGTACTCGAGTTGAGAATGGGGAATGGCCTGACTCTGGCAAGGGTTCTCCAAGATGGTAAAATAAACTGTGGTAGCTGCTGTTTCCAAAACGGGGACCTGTATCCCACTCCCATATAGCTTTCTCCACCCAGAAGAGGCAGAACCTCTGAATGGGTAAAAGGAAAAGCCAAAGACTTAACAGGACGGGCCGTGGCTCCAGGGGCCACAGGACAGCTGCTCATGGCATGCATGGAGGGGAACAGCCCCTGTGATAAAGGACAGCAGGAGCAGATCTAGGTTTTGTGGGGCCTGAGTATATACAATTTGGGGAGCTTTCTTTTAAGAAAAAAAATTACAAATATAAAATGCCCATGGCCAATCCAACTTACCCAACAGGGGAAGTGTGATGGAGGAGATGGGCTGCCGGTGGGAGGAAGGAGGCAGCAATCTTCACCCATTGAGGTTAAAAATCTCATACTTGGGCAAATTTTATCATAATATCTGGCCTGTGGACACCTTCTAAGGTCCCTCTCAGAAGGAGCCTGTGCAAGTGACAGGCTCTGATGCTTAATCTTCATTAATATCACCCTTGTAGTTGGAACATCCTGGAGCTGAAGACCAGAGACACACTCGTCTCTAAACTCCATTCCCTATAAACCCCCAGGTTTGGGGGCAACCTGCACCCCATTCGCTGAGATGGAATTTCCGGCTAAATGCAGGGGGTGGGGTGGCAAGCCTAATTTATTTGATTCCGAAATACAAATAAATATATGATACTTCTTGCACAGAAACGTCCTAAAACATCTTACCTCTACCATACTCAGGGAATACCCTTATTTTTAAAAGATAATCGAACAACATATCCTGAGAAAACTGCTTCCCTTCATAAGTCTCAGTTTTCTCATCTCAAACATGGGTGATAACGCCCCCCTCATTGGTCTGGCGTGAGAATGAAATGAGCTAATCCACAGAAGATCCCGGCGTGGGGGGAGCCGTTGCTTCTGAGCATCTACTCAGTCCAGGCCCTTGGCTCAGTGCAGGGAAGACAGAGATGATATACCCCAGACCCTATCCTCTGCCCTTCGTGGTCAAAGCCCCCTCAGGTCTACTGAAGGGGTTAGCTGTGCACAACTGAGCTCTGCAAAGCAGGGAGGTGACTGTCCTGGTGAATGTCAGCTCACAAAGAAGCTCACTTAGACTGAGGCCCGAAGGACCGGGGACGTCAGCCTGCTTTGGGTGCAGACGCTGCTACGGCAGCCTGAGAAGTAGGTCTGAGCGCGAGCCTGCCTTGCTGTGTCTTCTGTGGCAAATCACTTCCCCTCTGGGAACCTGAGTTTCCACCAGAATTTGGGGAGAAGGACTAACTGAGGGAAGTGCCCAGCACAGAGCAGGGGCTCAGTAGATGGAAACGTGGTCTTTACATCCATCCCCACCTTGGTTGAGATTCTTTGGCCATTTCTGAATCTTCTTTCTCTGCAAAAAGCAGACTTCAAGGTCTGAGCAGAAGCCTCAGGAGACTTCCCCCTTCCACTTAGTTCTACTGAATTCTATTTAAATGAAGCATCCTCCTTCACGCAGGAAGCTCAAACCACTTCCTCCTACTAGAGTTTTTTTGCAGTGTCCTCTTTTCTTTAAGTCTGGCCAGATGCCCAGCTGCGAGGAGCCAGAAGCCTTTGATTTGGGGGTGGCGGCTCTGTGGCACTTTTTCCTGGTTCCTGTGCTGACTCAGGCTAATGGATCTGGCCTGGAAAGCCCAAGTCTCCATCCCAGAGCTCGTCCCCATTGCACTCCCCAAGGCTTTCTTCTTATTAGCATCCTCCAGTCTGCCAGGCAGTCTGCTGCCAAGACGGCAGGCCACACTCCAGGGGTTTTTTCTCGCTCCCAGTGTCTTGTCCCTGGATGCTGTTCTCCTCTCCACCAGCTGTGTCTTTGCTGCAGCTTGTTCTCATGAGGGCGAGGGAGATCCTGATACCACAGGCTGGGCACTGGACTGAGAGTCAGGAGACCTCGGCTCTGCCAGCAACACATGCAGCTGGGATGTCCCTAAGCTCCCACTTTCTCGTGTGCAGAATATGGGGGGCTGACCCAGATTGGCCTGAGGGGTCTCTAAAGAGCAGTCCACGCACCCCTCATCCTACTGCTCTTTCTATTAAGGACCCAGCGCCCTGTTCATTTGAGCATAAAGTTTATACTTCAGGACTTCTCTTTAAATCCTTCATTTGCTGAGCACTTGCTACAGACCAGGCCCTATGTCAGGGCCTAAGGATCCTTAAATGAACAACACCACCCTGCATGAGAAACAAGAACACATAAAGACGACAAGAAAGGGGCTGATGGCTAGAAAAGAGCACAGAGCCAGCAACTCTAGCCCCCTCGGAGGCCTTGTCCCAGAGGAAGAACCACACTGAGTCTTGAGGGCGAAGTAGGAGATCTCCAAGTTCAGAGGAGGTGAGAGCAGGGTAGTCTAAGAAAAAGGAACAGCATGTGCAAAGCCAGTTCAGACATTGAGAATTAATTTCACTTGGCTGCCGTGCAATATTCACGTCGTGAGCAGCAGAGGGCCCAGGAAAGGGAACAGAACAAGGCTGGAGGTTCCTGGACCTTGGACCTCACCACACAGAAGGAGACACCTCTGTCTGATGGCAGTTTGTGGAAGTTTCCAATGCAGTCTGATGTCAGGGCACTTGCCAAACCCAGAAAGCAGGAGCGACTTCCAAGCACCACAACCAAACACAGCTCAAGCCCGGGGCTCTTGGTCGGTTTCACAGCAGAATCTCTGACTAAGACCCGAAGAAAACAGTCTTAAAAGTAAGACAAATATTTAGAGTTTTAAAAGCTCAGCCTACAAATTAGGAAGAATTGGGAAACTTGAATGTCAGATGTGCAAATTTGTTTTCTCTAATTTAAAGCAGACTTTGTTTTCTGGTGGAAGATCGATTGAAATTCTCCTGCCTACTCAATAATACGGTGGAAACCACTTCTGAAGAGTCAGTGTTTTATGTTATAGGCAACGAAATTTAATAAGGTAACAGAAGAAAAAAAAGTGATGTCAATTTGGCTTTATCTGAGAATCAAAAACATATTGCTGATTTGACTGAAGTGGTTCCAGTCTTAACTGCAGTCGAAGGGAAAAGTGAAATTTTCCGTCGCCTGGTCCCCTTCGCTTGTCCCGTACCTTGACCCTAACGTATTCATTCCGAAAAAATCGGAGCTTGCTCAGCAAAGGAAGATGGAGTTTCCCTTCGCTTTCCTCCCTCCCTTCCCAGTGCAGGAGGGAGCTGATACTTTCTGAGTACCTGCTCTGCGCCTGGCCCTTTATCTACACCGAACTTGCCCCGTAATGCCTAACCCTACGAGGAGCCCACAATTTTCTCCAAGGCTGAAGGAACTGAGGCTCAGAGAGGTTAGATGAATTGGTTAAGGTCACACAGCTCATGTAATATTGTGTGTGACAGACTGAGTTAGGATTCTGATCCCCGTTCTTTTCTGACACTAGAGCCTCATGTCCTTTCCACCTGCCCCACTGCCTTCCTATAATCCAGAGATTTGCTTCACGGAGAGTGACTGTCTATGCATAGTATCTATAAATGGAAGGCTTTCAAAGCAATGGAATAATATAAGCCCCATTTAACCATTCATTCATTCATTCAACAAATAATTATTGGATACTATGATGGGCCAGGCATTATTCTAGCTAAATAGATGAACCCCTGCCCTTGTGTAATTCACATCCTGTGGGAGGGACAGCATGGTGGGTATGAGCAAGGACTTGGGAGCCAGACCCCCAGGATCACATCTTCACTCTGCCACTTGTGAGCTGTGTGACCTTGGACACATTACCTAACCTCTCTGTGCCTCAGTTTCCTCATCTGCATAGAGGAGCAAATAGTACTATCTCCCTTAACAGTTGTTATGAGGTCTGAATTAGCTGACATTTGTAAAGCATTTAGAGCATATGAGTATTGTTAAATAAATAGTGAGGGAACCTAGGCAATAACAAAATAAGTAAGATATGTAGTGTGTTGCACGATATGAAGTATGAAGGTCAACAATGAATCAGGGAATGGGGATCGAGTACGTAGGTGGTGGGTCTGCAGTGTTACTTGGGGTGGCCACGGAGGGCCACACTGAGAAGGTGTCGTTTGAACAAAGACTTGGATGTTAATGAGCTGACAGGAGCTGTGTGTGAGCCTTTCATTGAGGGTTCAGAAGACACCAAAGGATTCTGGGGCCCTCCCTCTGACTCGTATTTACAAACACCAATTCCCTGAGATGATCAATTTAGGGATATGGTTAACAAATTGCATCCTTACATTGTGATGTGATATAAATTATTAACATGTTTGTAAAAAACTCATCCTCCAATGTGGTCTAAGAAACTAGTGAAAAGAACTCATGCCTTGAGGGATAAGGTCATTTCTGGAATATTCCCTTATAACATGAACAAAATTACTGAAGTTAACTCATGGTTTATATGGTGCATTCACAGTCCTTATCTCATAGATAAAGGTTGCCCAGCTGGCTCCAGGGACCACACACAATGTGCCCGTATTCTGCCCTTGACTTTCTCTTGGACCACGTCTGCCTGAGGTCCTTCGGGCTGGGGAGTGGAGGTGGGTATGAGGACAGCGCTGAGTTCAACCATCCCTCGAGTGAAAAGGATCAAGTCCGGCCCCACGCCTACTGCCCTGACTGTACAGGAGTGCTACTTCAAAGGGCTTTTTAGATGACGGAATACTAGAAGAACAAATTTATTTTGGTGTAGTCCCCATATGCTGTCCGAGAATTATTATCTTTTTTATGCTTCCAAGGCCTAGACGTTGGGGATATGGTTAACACATCTTATCCTTATGACTGTGATGTGACTGGCCTGGGAGGGTGGAGGCAAACGTTCAACTCTCGCTCCATCATGAACTCCCTTGTGTCTCTGGGCATCACATCTTCTGTCTCTGGCTCTCATCTCTTTGTCTATAAAATGAGGAGATAAGGGGAAAAATACACACACATACACCCTGCTCTTTTATTGCTTGTCTTCTCTGGACCAGGCATATGACACATATTATCTCATTTTAAAATCGCAGCAATCTTAAGTCAGTGCCCTCATTGTTCCACTGCGGGTATAATGTCACGTAGTGGGAAGAGGCCGAGCAAGACTGGAACCCAGACCTGACTCCAGCTATGAAGCTGCAATTGCTGCGGCTTTCTAAGAATCTTTCCAAGACTGTGATTCCCTGATTTTAGAGACTGTAGGGACTATTCAATCTGGCTTTCTGGGGAAGCCATCCTATCCCCTTGCCTGTTCCTTTTCTACAGCTTGAGTTGTTAATAATCTCTCTTTCCTCCAGTGTCTATCTCATGGGTTTTAGTCCAGCTATGAAGACCCTCTGGCAGAAGGAAAACACAGGACAGATTGGCACACGAACGACAGAAGCAGTCCAAGGCAAGCCTCCGTTTCATCATCTTGCCCCTGGAGGCAGACCAGACTAAACAGAAACAGGGCTTCAGAGGGGGGGCCTGAAGCCTCCCCAAAGTGACTCACTGGGCTCCAGAAGAAGCCTGGATCTCCTGGGATCAGCAGTCAGCCTTGGGACGCTACTCTGGAAGCCCTCTCTGACGGCAATGAGAGCGAAGACCAGGTGGTATGGTCTTGGGGAGAGACACTGTGTGTAGCACAGCCTCTAATTCTCCGCGTGACCTCGGGCACACTGCTTCCTCAGTTATTACGAAGAGGGTGTTGGAGCTGGGGGTAAGCAGGCAGCCTACAGTTGGGAATGAGGCAGACCCGTCTGGATCCAAGTTCTGCCACCTCTCAGGGGAATATGAGCTGTGACCTTTCCGTCAAGGCACTTAGCGTCTAATCGAGAGCGCCTCCGCTCTAGGCTTGAATCTGGCCTGGGAGACCAAACATTGGGCTCTGCTGCTTCCGAGCTGGGGGGCAGTGAGGATCACTTACCTCCTCTGGGTCTCAGCCTCCTCTATCAAGTGCACAGCAGAATACAGGTCAGTGTGAGAATTAAAGGCCGTGTATACAAAGTGTCTCCTACAGAGCAGGCCCTCGATAACTGTTAGGACCAACTCCCTGGCCCTCCGTTCAGCCTGGACCGAACCATCCAAGCAATGCTTCTGGACGTGCCCGAGCCCACACCACTGAGGGAGCAGGTCTGCTATGAACCAGACCACAGGCAGAGAGGTCTGCACATCCCATCTCCACAGGCTAACTAACTTACCCAAGACTAGAATCAGAGATGCACAAGCCGTGGGGGTGTGGCGGGGTCCTGCCTCACCATGGACACTCCACAGAGGGATGATGTGGACGTAACGGGGCAATTCAACAATGCCACGTCCCAAATGAGCCATGGGCCTCACTCTCATAAAAGGCAGAATCACACTCACTCTGAGTCCAGGGATGGGACGGCTGCCCCCACGTCAACATGCCAAATCTGGGGCTTTTGCATATTCAAACAGGAGGAAGAGGGTTTCCTCCACCCCTTTCTGGTTCACTTTTTTTTTTCTTTTTATACCTGCCTCAGGCAGAGAAAAAAGGGGTTCAGAAAGTCATGCCTACCATTGTTAACATTTTCATTTTCAACTGAGATCCAGACAAGTCAAAGAAGAAACAAATGCTTATCAGATGCCTCCTTCTGATGGGCTGAGCAGGAGACACGCACCGGTGGTAAGAAAAACAGACACCTCCCTGCCTCGTGGAGTTTAGATTCAAGGGCAGAGTCAGAATCAAGTGTGTTCCATGGTGATTCTAACACACTTCTTTATTGAGATTACTACATATCCAGTGAATTTGTGTCAGGCTCTCACCTGCCAGAAGGAGAGGAGGCCCCCCATCCAAGTGTCAATTCGTGCCTCAAAGTGTCCCAGGAGCTCTGATTAGGTGTTGGGTGGGGTCCCCTCCAGATGGTGGAGGCAATCAGTTATTCCTGGGGAACAGGAAAGTTTGCTGAGAGTTTTGAAAGATGAGCAGGTACTTTGCAGGCAGTCAAAGACGAGGGAAGGGCAGTGCGGTAGGAGGTATCTCGTGCACAGACACCAGGAGGTGAGAACCAGGCTGGGGTACTCAGGAGAACTGTAAGTTCACTTGTGGTTAAGGCTCAGGATGTGAGGGGTAGAGAGGGTGTGAGGGGTTTCCTAACATTTACCAAGGATCTGGATCTGCCCAGCCCTGTCTCTCATATGGTTTTATGTGATCCTCACCACCTCACAAGTGGGGTTGTTATTCCCATTTTATAGATGTGGAAAACGAGGCTCACAGTGGTCAAGTGAGAGTTGCCAAAGGTCATGTGATTGAATTAGGATCTCAAACCCAGGTCTACCAGATGGCAAAGTCCATGCTTCATCTTCTCTTTGTCGTTACTTTCAACCCCACGATCCCACATTCATACCTTCAACAAGTATTGTTGAGCCTTGCTATGTGTCAGGCCCTGTTCTAGTCTGAGAACACAGCAGCTACCCAGACAAGGACCCTGCCCTCGAAGAGCTTCCACTCCAATACGGGGGTTGGGGGGTATCTGAACAAATGCCCATGGTAATTTTGGATAAACTAAGTGCTATGAAAAAATAAAATAATGGGAATGAGAGTGACTGTTGGTTGGGGGTGGAGAGGGAAGAGGGGAGGATGAATCTCCCTAGGGTGGTTGGGGAAAGGTTCTCTGAAGAAGTGACATTGAGTGAGCCCTGCATGATGAGAAGAAGGCAAACATGGGGAGATCTGGGGAGACACGCCCCAGGCAAAAGGAACAGCAAAGGTCCTGGGCTGGGCACCAGCTCGTCTGTGCAAGGGTCAGAAAGCAGCCACCAGTGTGGCTAGAACAGAGGGAGACGTGGGCACACAGAGCAGGAGATGAGGTCGGCCAGATGGAGAAGGGCCCGTTCACGTGGCTCAGAGAGTGTAGTTAGTCCTGCATGAAGAGGATTTAAGGACAGAATGTTGAATAAGTACAGAATGTTGAATAAGCAAAACTGTCAGAGTTAGAAGGGTAGCTTCCCTGGGAGAGTCAGCCTGGTGCGAAGGGAACATCCCCACTCTGCCTCTTCCCAGCTGCGTGGCTGCGGGCAAGTGACTCACCCTCTCTGGACCTCAGCCTCCTCCCATGTGCAGTCGAGATTATAATGCCTGCCTCACAGACCGGGAGTGAGGATTAGACACCAAGCACAGGCCCATCCCCTTGTCCCTGTTAGAGAGTTCATGGAAAATCTCCCTGGGGACCATGGGGCATCCAGCGTGCTCTTGAAGCTGGTTGCTAGAAGAACTCTGGCAATCCACTGCTTCACCAATGGATCATCCCCTGTCCCTGCCGACATGGTAGTGCTGTCCGAGCAGACCCCTCAGGGTCTGCGCGCTTACAATGGCCCGGCTGCTGCCTCTGAGAGCACTGGCTTCAGACGCTGTGGCGGTCTTTGAGAGCCCCAAGGAAAGAGCCTGTGGTTCCATGCGGTTCCTAAAGGCAGCCTAGAGCCGTGTGGAGTGGTGCTTCTCGAACCTCAGTGTGCACATGAATCGCTCGAGATCTGGTTAAAATGCAGCTTCTGATTCAGTAGGTCTGGGGTGGGGCCTCAGATGCTGCTTTTCATAGACGTTCCCGGGGATGCAGGTCCAAGGATTGCACCTTGAGTAGCAAGGATTTAGAGCCAAGTGGCTTCCACAGCACAGACAATATTGAATCCACTACAGAAAGATTACAAAGCAATTGCCTGCTTTAAGTAATTTATTATTGAATTCATTAGATAAACAAATGTTCATAGAGTGCCTACTATGCACCAGGCCCCATGCTGGGCAGCAGGGTTTCAGGGTCAGGGCCTGCCCTCACAGAGCATTTATCCCAGCAGCAGAGAGCCAAGTAAGCAAGCAATTAGGATAACCTAGGTGCAGGGCCTTGGGGGATCCGAGCTGTTAAGGGAGCACAGGTCTGGACAGGGTTGGGGAAGACCTCCTGGATGAAGGCATATTCAGGTGGAGAGCTGGCCCTGAGAAGGACAGGTACCATAGGCCAAGGGGACAGCATTGTGGGGGGCAAGGCCACCCAGCCAGTCAGGCACAGCCTTGATTCAAATCAGGTCTGTTTGATCCAAGATTTGCTCTTCCTAGTATCTTCCATGCCTCGTGAATCAAGTCTTGTGAAAAGCTGCCAGCTGTCCTTCCCCAGCGATGTCAGAGCACCTGGCTCCAGAGTGGAAAGATATCTGGGGAGCAGAGGCCTCGGCATCACCTGACAGGCATGGGGATTACGAAATTTGCCTCTGCCCCAAACACGTTGCACCACCACCACCATCTAGGCTTTGCTTCAAGTGTCCTTCCTCCTGAAGACTCGTGACTGGGAAGTGTGATTGCCCTCCAATTGCTGCTAATAATAGCCCTTACTTTTTTTTTAACCAACAATGAACTTTGAAACTTGGGCGGTGGTAGCCAGTCACATCAGTGGGTTATCCATTGGGTGAAGTTCATCAGAAAATTAAGGTCCAGTGACCTGAGAGTTTCCAGGACTCTTAAGGGTAGAAAAGACAGAAATTCACCTGAAACCCACTAAGTGGTAGACAGCATACACACCCTCTTTCAGTTAGGTAGAGGTGGCACAGATAGACCTGGCAGGGAACTCTGAATGCAGCCGTGTGACTTTGGGCAAGTCACTCACCTCCCTCAGTCTTAGTTTCCTCATCCATTAAATGGGGCTGAACAACTACATCACCCACCTTACATATAGCAATGTTCATAAAATGCTAGACTCAGTGCAGCATTTTATAGGCACTTGATATATGAGAGGAACAGAGATTCAAAAGGCTTAAGTGATTTCTCTAGTCTCTAAAGCAGGTAAAGGGTAACTCAAATTTGAAATCAAGTCCATCTCTAAAGCCCGAGTCTCCACGCTCTCCTTATATTAGAATTACACCCTTTGCCGTTTGACTCTGTAGGGTGTCACACTAGAGGGGACAACTGTACTTCCCCACCCAGTGATAGTGGGCTTGGCCACTGACTTATTGTGGGCCAAGGAATGTGGGTGGAAATGGCAGCATGGAAGTTCTGGCCTGAGACCTCAAGAGGCAGCATCTCCTTCATCATGATCTTGTCTGCCCACTTGCTCATTTACCACGAGAAGAGCAACCAGAGGTTTCAGCCTGGTCCCCAGAGAGATATAAATGGAGCAGACTCGAACCTGACTCAAAGCCCCACCAGACCCGCACTGGCACCCGAGCCACCAGCCACCCACAAACCCATGAGAGAGAAAACAATGCTGGCTACTGAGTATTGTGTGGTTTGTTACGTAGCATCATTGTGGCAATATCTGACTAATACACCTCCATAAAGGAGGACAGCCAAGCCAGGCCAGCTCTGCAAGTATTTCCTGAGTACCTACTACATGTGGTGGGAAGTAAAACGGAATTTAAAATCTGCCCTCTGCCCTTGAAGACAGTTTCATTGCTCCTTCTAGCTCCTTTGCCAAGCACAGTCATGACGCAGAAATCACAAATCCTTATTTTACAACAAATAAATAAATGAGTGCGTGTGTTTATATTGTTGAAGAGAAAGCAGGGTTCCATAAAACGATACCCAGCAATAAGGAGGCCCATATTTTCTAGCAACTCAGCAGTGGGTGTCAAAGGAGCCTTCCCAGGGCATGTAAGACTCAGCTGGCGCTTCAGGAACAGGAAGGATTTAAAGAGGCTAAACAGTCCTCCTGCCAAGTCACAGAGCTTTACTGCCCAGGTTTCTCTGCTGGGGTGGAGAGGAATCAGAGACCTCGGTTCAAATCTTCAGGCTGCTGCTTCCTAGCTGTGTGACCTCGGGCATGTCACATGTCTCCGACCTCCAGATGCCTTCCCCGCAGGTCTCTCCTCTGCCTGGGATGTCCCTCTCCCCCTCTGTTTGCCTGTGAGGACCTTTCCTGACCCCTTCTCCGCCAAGGACTCAGTCTTCCCCTCTGTTAAGTCCCAGCTACACCCAAACGAAACAGTCCCACCCTGTGGGCACTCTGGGGTCCTTCTTTGTGCATGCATCTTTTTCTTACGACAGAAGCAGAGCCACTTCAGGACAGGGCAGCGCCTTCTGCAACCCTAGATCTCAGAGCCTGGCACAGCGCGTGGTACAAAAGAGGCTCAATCAGTACTGGCTGAGTTTAAGTAAACTAAGTGGAATTGCCCCAAATATCATCCAGGGATAAAGTATTTTAAAGTACAATTTCTACATTGTTTTCAAAAAGGGTCTCAGGGCTAAATACACAAAAAAGAGACACACACTTTGAAAAGCGTGTCACATAAGCACCCATGTATGCAAACAAACCTATGCCAGCTCCAGCCTAGGCTGTTTCTGCAGATTGGTCCCCATTTAGGGCCTGGAGTGTCCCTCTTGGCTGACACTGGCTTTGGCCTGGACTGTGTTTCACAGACTCCTGGCAGGCGGCCTGCTGGGCTTGGGTTTAGGTTTTTGTTTTGTTTTGTTTTCCTTTCATCAGATCTGAAATTGAAGCCACAGACCTTTCTGAAATCTCCTCTCCACTGGACCTGCCATGCTTCACATCACCTGCTTACCTCTCCCAGGCCATGTGGATCCATAAATGTGCCCAGAGGTCCAGTAACAAGCTGGTAGACAATGGATTCCTTCTAGAAGGAGACAAAGGGCGGCTCAGGAGGGACCAAACAATCTGGGAACCGTCTGTGCCCCAGGCCAGGCCTCCACTCTCCCACACAGACTACATCTGATGGCCTAGCCTGCCAGCCGACTTCCAGCATCAAAGAGGTAGGGACACTGGAGGGGAAATTGAGGCACACAAAACAAAACAAAATGAACTGAGTTGTGCTGGTGACATGGGTGAAGCTTGAATGAAACTAAATCCTGGGGGGGTAGTGGCAGCTGGCTTATTAGATGGAGCTCTAGGGTCAGACTCAGCTCATGTTCACATCCTGGCTCTGCCGATTTCTCTGGCCAAGTTACCTAACTTCTCGGAACCTCGTTTCCTTATCCGTGAACTGGATTGCACCTACCTTGCACGGCTGATGCAGAGATTAAATGAGGTCATGTATGTGACGGGCCAAGCACTTTGTAGGAAATTAATCTATGGTGGGTTTTGTTATCATAACAGAGCTTCTAGTCTGAGAACTGAGAAAGCCTGTCAGCTCACATCTGTTCCACCCCGTCCCTGCTCCACCTGAAGGGCAGTCTCCGCCAAGGCTGCCTCTCCCCGTCTGTGCTGGCAGGCTCTCGAGGCAGCCTGCTGCATCCTGGAGAAAGTCTCACTGCTAGAAAGTTCTGCCTTAGGCTGACTCTGAAGAGAGTCTAAAAATGGTCTCTCTGGAGCTTTCACCCATTGGCCCTTCCCTCTCAGCGCCATTAAAAACAAGTCTACACCCTCATCCCCACTGAACCTTCTCCATAGGAGAAGACAGCATTCAGGCCCTCCTTGAGGTGCCTCTAGAGCCTCCAGAATCCTCAAGGCTTTATATGTATATATACACACACATACACATGGGTATGTGTGTGTGTGTGGGTGTGTGTAGGCAATTACAAGGGACTATGTAGACACATACAAGAGGAGCCTATCCAAGACATGGAAAGTCCAGGTGTCTTCTTAGAGGAAGGACGTTGAAACTGAGCAGGCACTGTGAAGTGGTTGTACAAAGTCCTCAGCTGACAGAGAGGAAATCGAGCTCTAGAGCTGCAACCGTGGTGACAGCTGATGCCTGCAAAGTGAGGTGTCACTACTGTTGAGTGTTTATGCTTTGTTATTATTAAAATGCACCTTTCGGGGGGCCGGCCTGGTAGCGTAGTGGTTAAGTTCGCATGCTCCACTTCAGCAGCCCAGGGTTCACTGGTTCAAATCCTGGGTGCAGACCTACACACCGCTCATCAAGCCATGCTGTGGCGGCATCCCACATGCAAAATAGAGGAAGATGGGCACAGATGTTAGCTCAGGGCTAATCTTCCTCAAGCAAAAAGAGGAAGATTCGCAACGGAGGTTAGCTCAGGGCCAGTCTTCCTCGCCAAAAAACAAACAAAAAAAGCACCTTTCCAGTCCAGTCTCCTCAGCAGGGTGGCCCAGTTCTCCTGGTGGCGTGTGGCCCCATCGACCCCTTTAGTAGACAGAGAGACCTGGCTTGCACTCAGGATCTGTCACTCACAAGCTGGGTGACCTGATGCGAGTCAGACTAACTCCTCTGAGCTCCCGTTTCCCCACTGTGAAATGGGGCAGGACTGCCTGCTCCTGGGGCTGGAGAGTGGACCAGTGCATGGTTGATGTTCACTTTCTCTCCTTACCTGGCAGGGTGGTGTGGACTGATCTGACACTGGACCTCCGTTATTAGTTGCTCATGTTATAACAGGAGATGACTTCAAAGGCATTTGCATTTGAACTAGAGCATACCAGCCAGTCAGTGATGCACCAGGCCCTGCGCGGGGCTTAGGATCCTGGGAATTAGCGGGCCTGAGGCCGAGGAACTCACCCTGGAGAGGAGGAGGAGGTCACAGGGGCTGACTGTGATAGTTACTGTAACAAAGTTTTGTACACACCACAGGAAGGCTTTATTTCATCATGGGTGATCAGCTAAGGCTTCACAGTGGAGGTGGCAGATGTCTCTAATGGTGGCAGTGCCATAATGTCACATGGGAACTACTGCACCAGCCTCCCGAATATCTCCCCTGGGTCTACACTCGATCCTCTAGAACCTCTAGAATATAAATCCTCTACAGTTATAAATCAGATTATGGTACTCCCCAGCCCAAAAGTCCGCCATGACTTATGGTTCTTAAAACCCCAAATCCTCCCCCGTGGCCCCTGAGGCCCTCCATTATGGAGCCCTGGCTTCCTCTGCAGCCCCAGAGGCAGATCCAGACTGGCCAGACCTCTGGAAGCCAGGCAGCTGCAATCCCCTCAGGACAAGGGCCCACATGGGACCCCGGCCCGCCCTTTTAGAAGATACCAAGGTTCTGAGAAGGGAAGGAGAGGAGCAGACTTGTGCCCTGCTGTTGGCGAGGGTAGAGTCTCTTTGAGGAACTCTGGAGAGCCTCCACAGAGGTACTGATCAGAATCAAGGCAGGAAACAAACTGCACGCAAAAGGCTGAGCTGCAAAAAGTCTAATGGCAGAACTCTGTTTAGAGGTGAAGGCAGGGGTAAGGAAACCAGCAAGAGAGGTGGGGGCACACCAGGCCTAGGCCAGTGGGAAGACCATACCCCTCTAGTGATCAAGAGGAAGAGAAGGAATGTGCTGTGGGGGGCCTGAGAGCCGGAGCCAAGGAGGAGCGGCCGGGGAGCTATGGCCATAGTGCTCAAAGCCACTGCCAGGACTGTGGAAGAAAGGAGTGGACAGAGAGAGGGGGGACACCTGACCTCTCTCTCCTCCCACACTCCTCTTTCCTGATGCAGCTTCCCTTGGGCCAGCTCCAGCTAGAATCTAGAGCCTAAGGCGGTCTGGGTGACGCAGTTCTTAGGGGGTAGCCCTCCGGCTCAGAGCAGGCAGAGAGGGCAGAAAATTGATTGGATAGGAATGACCACAGAAAAAGAACTACCCACACAGCAGGCCTCCCGACACCCTGCAGGGAGCACGAGAACAGCCAAGCCTGAGAGGGTTCAACTCTTCCCCAAGAAAGAGAAGGCCATGTAAGGGTAGAGGGAGCCTGCTGACAGGCAGCTTTCCCAGCCAGGCAGGAGCGTTCACATAGCCTCCGGATTCCGTGTCCAGAGCACCGGCCAGACTAGTCCACACGGCCACAGACATCACATACCTTGGCCCGTGCACAGCTGTGGAGGGCAAGGGGTTGTTCTATGATCCTGGACCTCGCCATCTCTCCGGCTCCTCCCCCAGGACCCAGAGCTGGGCGGGCAACGGAGCCCTTGGTGCCGCCCATGAGAGAGGCAGAGACGACACAGATCCGATAACAGAAATAACGATAAGAATACTAGTGATAACAACAACGTGGTGCATAACATGTTACAATATGTTCTTGTTATCACTGCAACAGTCACAGCGTTCAGCTCCTCCCTCGTGCCAGAGACTGTGCTCATTCTATCCCATTACCCATTCCTCTCCCAAACCCTGGTGCGGGGGCGGGGCGTGGCTATGATTAGGCCCATTTAAAAGAAGCAAGTAAAACCCGGAACAGGTAAGCAGCTTTCTGAGGTCACTCAAGCCAAGCCCGGGTTTACTGGCTGCAAGGCCAGGCTGTTACCTCCCATGCCACACTGTCCTCAAAGACACCTGAGCCCACAGAAGAGTGGGAGAGAGAGGCAGGCTTCCTGTTACCCTTCTTGGTCGGAGCTTGCCTCTCCAGAGTCTTCTCGCAACACTTGCCCTGCACACTCTATTTTCCAGCCGTGCCAATCTCTGTGGTATCCTGAACACACCCAGCTGTCTCTCACCCCTGGGCCTTTGCACAGGCTGTTCCCTTTGCCTGGGACATTGCTCTTCCCCTTAATCCCCTCATGGCTTGACTAACTCCACCCTGGTTTACTATCGCTTGCTCCACGTAGCCCTGCTGCATGTCCCAGTCCTGGATAGGTGCTCCTCTTGGGAGCACTCACAGCCCCTTGTCCTGCCCCACCACAGGACTCAGCCCTCCATATGGTCCCGAGCGTTGGCCTGTTTCCCCCACCAGGCTGCAAACCCTGCAAAGGCTGAGACACAGCTGTCTGGCTTACTCCCACGTCCCTAGAGCCCACCCAGTGCCTGGCACGAAACGGATGCCTGGTAAACGTGTGGCAAAGGCAGTTGGATGCTGGCACAGACTCAGCCACCCGGAGCCTGGAGCACGCTGCGGCCCACACACAGACAACCACGCCCACTGCTGCAGGAGCAAGGAGGAGGGGCATCTCTCCGTGATCCGAGGTGAGATCGAGGAGGGACTCCCAGAGCAAGGGCCGCTGAGCTGAGATCCCTGCCAGGGTAGGCTTTGGATGGCACAACAGAAAAGGAAAGGTGTTCCAGGCAGAAGGAATAGCGTGTGTAAAGGCTTGGAGGAATGAAAATGCTTGGGGAGTCACTTGAGTGAATGACAGGAGGAGCCACGGGAGATGAGACCAGGAAGGGACACAGACCGGCCTGGTGAGGGGTGCCCGGGCTGGGGAGCAGGAGGCCAAATTGCGTGGTAAAGAGCACAAGCTTGAGGCTCAGAAATACTTGGATTTCGGTCCACATTTTTCCACTTCCTGGCTCTGTGACCTTGGGTGGGTGGCCTAACCTTTCTAAGCCTCAGTTTCCTCATCTGTAAAATGGGACAGTAATAGCACCTGCCCCCCAAGAGAACTAAATGGGTACATGTAAACTGCTTCACGCAGTAAGTAGCATGTGGCAAGCGTTAACAGGTGCCAACCCTTCCTGGCCATGCTGTATCTTCTGGCAATATGGGTGGTGGGGGGGCTATGAAAGGTTTCCTCGAGGCGGGAGATGGAAGTTGCTCAGAAGTGTTTGTGGAAGGGAGGAAGCGAGGGGAGCTTTGAATGGACCTTAAAGAAAGGGCTCAGAGAGGTGACACAGGGGTGGGGGGTGAGGGCACCTCAGCACAGAGGCCGGCCAGCAGGAGGGGAGGGAGGGGATGAGCCAGGAGGGAGCGTGGAGGGATACAGCGCTAGATGGAGCAGGGCCTCTGGAGCCAGTGGGTCAGGATGTGTGGGCTCCTGCTCCCTCCCTGGTGAAATGGGCTGGTCATTCCTGCCTCAGTGGCCTGGTGGGGCCACCAAGTGAAACCCTGCCAAACCCCCTACACGTGGGGCCACGGTCATTAAGACAGGGCGTAGTCTTTATGGGACATCTCCATGCCCCAAGAGAGGGAAGCCAGAACGGGGACCAGAGAGAAGGCTCAGCCCACACCTCCCGGGAGGCAAGGCTTCCCTTGGCTCCTCCCTGCACACTGGCTGCCCTGAGCCCACCCCAGACCTCAGACCTCCCCACCCCCACCCTGCTGCTCCCAAGTCTCCCTGCTCCACCTGTCAGGGGCGGGTGGAACCGGATGTGACCAACCTCTCTCTTTTGACGATTCTGAATTCCTGTGCAAACTCTGGGGAGAAGGACTGAGAATAGGAAAAGAACTGAAAGGGGCTCACATCAGATCTGAGCCAATCCAGTGGTCCCTGTTCTGGAAATGTTGGGTATTGGTATTATTGTCTCTGCCCCCCACCTGCCTCATCCGCCTCAGCAGGAAAATGTATGGGGCCCTCCAGGGCCAGGCATCTTAGGTTCGCCAGTCAGAGCCAGAAGGCTCATTGTTCCCATGGGGACAGGGGTGCCCAGAGAGGGGCAGGGACCTGCTCAGGGTCACCAGCTAGTCAGATGGCGCCAGAACTGGACTGAGCCCAGGTCTCCCGCGCCCAGACTGCCACTCCCCTGCTATGTAAACCATTTCTGGGAGCACAGGATTGTCCCTGGAAGCCCCCAGGGGACAGGGACAGGAACAAGTACCTAACATCACCACCAGTAACAGCAGCTGTCGCATGCTGAGCACTGGGGACATGCGGGGACTTGGCATCGCCTCCTCGCCAACCCTCCCAGAAACCCTTCAGGCCGCTCCTGGAATCTCCTTTCTTAAAGATAAAGTTGAGTCACTTTGCCAGGGTCACACAGACGAGAGTAAGGGCATCAGACCCAGTCCTCTCTCACCACCTCTGGCTGCTCTCTATTCTGATCTGACCACTGGAGGAGGAGCTTACCCATTACATAATCTGGTGACTTCAAACCCTGCCCTGGACACTCACTCACTTCATACTCTGTCGACTCCTATTTTTTTACCAAAGCTCGTTGTAAACACTTTACATAGGTAATCCCCATTTTCTAGATGATGACACTGAGCACAGAGAGGTTGGATAACTTGCCCAGGGTCACTCAGCCAGTTAAGTGGCCGACCCCGGAATTTTTCATAATCTATGAGTGTGGCAGACCAGAAAAGCCGCAGCAGACACCACTGCAGAATCTGATTATACGCGAACATCGTATCTCTTCTGCCATCTCTACGGCCTACAACAGAGGCCCCCTGTGGGCGGATGAAATTGCCCCGTGCCGAAACCATTCTGGGCAAGATAATTGACTCCTCTGGGTCTCAGTTTCCCCGTCTGGAATAGACTCCTGCCCCCTGTGATAGCTCAGGATGAAGGCAAGGCCACAGAACTGCTCAGGGTCAAACACTGCCCAGACACACCTGGTCTCCTGATGCCTCGTCTCGGGTCATTTCCTTTCCATGGAAAGCTTCAGCCAAGGGATCAAGGGTGAGAGAGAGAGAGAGAGAGAGGGAATTCCCCTTCTTACACCACGATCCTAAAAGGAGGAGAGACGAGACACCTTGGGGAAGCAGAAGTTTGGGTGGCTGGTAACACAGTCTCGCACTGGAGGAACACCCCAACAGTGCACACCCACCCACCTCCTGCTCCTCCTAGGAGAGGTAGAGCGTGGGCTCCGGCAGCACACTGGTACAGGGCTCCACTCTGCCGCTTATAGCTGTGTGACCTCAGGCAAGTTACTCAAAATCTCTGTGCCTCAGTTTCCTCCTGGTTATTGAGAGGGTTGAGTGAGACGGTACTGAGAGTGGCCAGCACAAAGCCTGGCCTGGAGCAGCGCTCTCTCCAGGTCAGCGTCTGCAGCTCAGCGGTGCCTTCTCCTGTCACTCACTCACCTGTCGCCCTCTCCTCAGTCTCTGGGACAAACGTGGTTTGGAGCTTTCCTTGATGGTCCCCCTCCACCTAGTCCTGGCCGTAGGAAGGAACTAAGAGAAGAAGGAGAGCACCTCTTCTAAATTCCTAATACGAGTTCAAACTTGGTGGTTAAAACAACACAGCTTTACTCCGTTACAGTGCTGGAGGTCGGAAATCCAAAGTCAGTTTCACTGCACTGAAGTCAAGTGTCGACAGAGCTGGTCCTTCTGGAGGCTCTAGGGGAGGATCCTTTCTCTGCCTTTTCTACTGTCTAGAGCTGCCTACTTGCCTTGGCTCAAGGCCCCTTCCTCTGTCTTCAAAGCCAGCAGCATAGCATCCTCTCTCTGCTCTCTGTTTCTGTTCTTACATCTCCTCCTACTGATTCTGACTCTTCTGCCTCCCTTTTATGAGCACCTGGAAAACCCAGGATAATCTCCCCATCTCAAGACCCTCATCTTAGTCACATCTGCAAAGTCCTTTTTACCATGTAAAGTAACATATTCACACATTCTGGAGATTAGGATGTTGACATATGTGGGGGGCCATTATTCTGCCTACCGCACCCAGGCCCAGGATCCCGGCCCTCTGGCTACCAGGGGCCACAGAAAAGAGAGAGATTAGGTTGCCAGTGTTCATCCCTGGACACAGCCGGGAAGTCAGTGGACATTATTCCCTTTCGGATTCACAGACACTTAGATCAAGGCCAGCGTGTGCTTTTCTCAGTTGATAGACTTGAGGCCTGGATGCGACAGAGCTCAGCTCAAGTCCCGGTGAGTTGGCGCCTCCCCTCTGGTAAGACCAGCTGCCAGTTATCCTTCTAATGTCCCCAGACTCCAGGCTTTTTTCTCTCCAACCTAACCTCAACCCAGCCTCCAGCATGATCTTGTTCAAACAGAGCTGATCACCTACCTCTCCTGCTGGAAATCCCTGCCAGGTCCCCTGCGGCCTCCAGGATAAAATTCAAACTCTCGGTCTGGCTCTCTGGGGCCTTTCTGACCCAGACTCTGCTTGCCCCCCTCTCAGCCTCCTCTCCCATCATTCTCCCCTCCTCCACCTTCACATGCTGGAGTCCCTCCCAAGGACATCGCTATCTTCATCATGTTCATCATCAACCATTTTGATCATAAAGCCCACAACCTCCTCTTACTGAATGCAAATAACTGTGCAAGGGGATGCGTTAACATTCAGTGTCTGTGCAAATGCCGTCCTCCCAGCTAGAATTCCTGACTTGCTCCCGCCTTCACCTAATACACCGGCTTTCCGGGCAAGTACAAAGGGCTACCCCTCCAGGCAGGAGGAACTCACCCTCCTCTGAGCACCGGGGACGTCCCGCTTGCCTCTGTTGCAGCTTTGCAACTGTCCCTACTTCCTGTCTCCCCCGTTTTCCTCCTTGCGCTCCTTGGGGGGTGGTGACATCCTACTCATGGAGGCGTCCCCAGCACCAAAGCGTTTGACGTGCTGCAAATCAAATGCTCAGTAACATCTTGGAGGAAAGAATGAATCAAACCCTCCTCCCAGGCTAGTCACTTCCTCTTTGTCCGAGCCTGCTCTCAGCAACTCCTCCTCATGGAGGCGCTGGTTTCTGAGAACAGCATGAGCAGGAGTGCTTGGGGGATTCTGCTTGATCCGGATCCAGAACGTGCGGAGGGAGGGAGGTCAGAGGCAGTGTTCTAAGTGCTCCGTGCGCCTTTGATCTCCGCTCATTCAGTCTCTACAACCACCCTGCAGAGGAGATCCTGTTATTATACCAGTTTTACAGATGAGGAAACCGAGGTCCTAAGAGCTTAAGCCTTGACCCACACCTCACAGCCAGTGAGCTGGGTGATGGACTTGGGGTTTGAACGAGAGCAAACTGCCTCCCGAGGGCCTGTGTGCTCGGCCACCCCTCCACTTCCTTGTCCGGGGATGAAGCATTCACCGCATGAGGGGCCCGGTGCAGGAGCTCTGCATGCAGGACTTACCGGGTCCTCCTGCCGTCCTGAGACGCACTGCTGCTCGCCCTGCGATAGAGACTGGTAGGGCCTCGTTCAGGCTAGCATTTCACACTCACAGGAAGGAGCCTCCTGACTGAAGTGCAAAGTCGGCTTTCACCTTCTCTCAAGGCTCGACTGAGGGAATGGTCTGTAAGGAAGGAACCAGTCCTGGAGAGTTTCTGACCCCAATGGGCTCCAGCCCCACCGCCCCAACTCAGGCCTAGGGAGCCTGGATGGTTACGAGACAGTTTGGACATCTCAGGACTAAGCCGGTGGCCTGGACGCCAAGGCCTGAGGCCTCCTTCTTTGAGCGGAGTGGAGGGAGAAAGGAATGGGCTTGGAGTTGGATGTCCTTCAATAATGTTGCTTCTCCCAGCCCCTTACTAGCTCTACAACCTTGAGCAAATCATTTAAACTTCTGTGCCTCAATTTCCCCATTTGTAAAATGGCAGAGATAATATCTCCTTTGCAGGAATGTTATAAGGATTAAATGAAATGGGTACGTAAAGCTCCTAGCACATGCCTGGTATGTAATCATGATAATGTTAATTTTAAAAATAATAACTAAGGCTCACGGAAGGAACTGGCCCAAGGTCACACAGTGCTCTTTCTACTCGAACCCTCTGAAGTTCCACTCAAACTTTCTGTAGTCTCTATTTTTACCAATGGCTCCAGCACCCTGCCAGTTCCCATGGTTTAAAACCAGAGTCCTCCTCGACGGGTCCTTCTCCCTAGAAGCCCTCCTCCAGCCCACCCCCGGCTCAGGCAGCGGGTGAGTGCTCAGTAACGTGTGAGTCTTACCTCCTGAGTCCCATCCCCACTATTTCTGGCCCCCCATCTCTCTTCTGGACTAGCTCATTGACCTTCTCAAGAACCAGAGGCCAGTGCAGTGCCTAGAACTTCACAGCTACTCAAGAAATGTTGTTGAATGAATGCTGTCATGCCCTTTCCAGACACTTTCTTCCTTAATCCACACTTTCCCTGCAAAAAAAGAGTCCTCTAATCCTCAGATAAGTTAAAATGACTTGCCATGCACATACAAGGCCTTCTACTACCAGCCCCTGTGTGGTCCCCTCTGTGCAGCTCACTAACCACCTCCATCATTTCCTCCTGTATCTTTCACAATTCTTGCCATTTGCCTGCCTTTACTAGTTCTGTTCCCTGTGCTTGGAATGCCCTTCCCTTCCCTCCCAGGCCCACTTGGCAAATTTCCAGTCATCTTTCAAAACACTCTTTATTCATTCCACAAATATGTATTAGTGCCCACGATATGCCAGGCACTGTTCTAGACTCTGAGGCTACATCAGGGAACAAAATAGAAGTCCCTGCCCACACAATGTCTACAGTCCACTGACAACCTGGTAGCAGAGGCATCTAACCTGGTTAGAGGTGGGGTGGGGGGAAGGTGTTTTGCAGCTCCACCAACCCCTCTAAGAACACTTTTCCCAAACTCTCCCTCCGTTCTCAGATAGCCTGGACCGCCTCCTTCCTGGCACCCCTCTGTACCAGGACATGGATTGCAAGGGTCTATTTCCATGTCTGCTTGCCAGTGACGGTCAGGACTGGATTATTTCTGTGTCGTGGTATCTAAAAGTTTGTTCATTGGAAGGAAGGAAGCAAGGAAGGAAGGAAAGAAGGGAGAGAGATTCCCAGGAGGTAGAACAGGAAAGGTTGAGAGAGGAGGTGGGGCCGGGGGAGAGAGTGAGGCTGCAGCCCTGCTGTAGATGGACTGGAACTTACCCTCCAGGAACACACCGAGCTCCCGCCCTCCCCTGGCCTCTGCATCAAGGCTTGAATGACCGAAACCCGCGCTGGAACTTTTCACCTGACTGGACTGGCTCTTTAGCACTTGGAGCGCTTCTGTGGCTTCCAAATCTTGATGGCTTTCAGCCTGCCCTTCCCAGTCGCCCTGGGAAACAAGTCAACTGCACTGAAAAGCTGAGACCACTGAGGAGAGGGGCATGGGAGTACAAGATGAGAATTAGCCTCTCACACAGAAAGAATCCCATTTAATGCCACCGCCTTCCCACAGTGGTATTATTAACCTCCTTTTCAGTTGAAAAAACTGGAGGTCAGAGGTTAAGTAATGTGCCTACGGTCGCCAGACAGAAGCAGAGCCCAGATTCACACTCGGGTCACCTGGCCGAGAGGGCTTAGACCTGGCTTTCTCACCCTCTGCACTACTGACATTTGGGGCCGGGAATCCTTTGTTGTGGGGACTGTCCCATGCAGCGTAGGGTGTTTAACAGCATTCCTGGCTTCCGCCCACTGATGTCCAGTGGCACCCCCCTTCACCCCGCACACACGTCAGTTATGACAACCAAAAATTTCTCCAGACATTGCCCAATGTCGCCTGGGGGCAAAATCTTGCCACTGGTCCACTCCCATGTGAGCACCCTGGACAAGTTGCTTGGCCTTTCTGGGTACCATAATCCTCCCCTTTGAAACGATCTTGGGAGGGTGGTCTCCAAGTGCCCAATGACCCACTGGAGGGCAGGTAGCAATTTTATTTGTATTTATTTTAATATTTAATCTTTACACATATTTACTTTTATCCAGGGTAAGAAATTAATCTTTACGATTATTTGCTGTATAGATCGATGGTAGCACACATCTATGTGTCTAAGTAAATATGATGGATGAGGACATGTTTAATATTATTTCCTGAGAGAGATGAGCAATCAGACAAGTTGGAGACCACTCTGCTCGATGGTGGTGAGGTTTCTGTCAGGCGCCTGTCCCACATTTTGTGCAAAGAAGGGAGAGCCCTCAGCAGCATTGTGATGTCAGTGGCTCCTGTCATTTCTGAGCTTCAGTTTCCCCATCAGTTAAATGCAGAAAGGAAAGAACCTACCTCTAAGGCTCTTATGTGGATCAGGGAAATAATGCATGCTCAGTGCTTAGCACAGTGTATAATAATGTTCAGAAAGGTTCTTATTTGTATATACAGATGAGAAAATCGAGGCTATAGAATGTTCCAAAATTCCCCTTAGGTCTTGTGCGCTTGTGTGGTGAAGCCCAGATTCAGACCCCAGTGAGCTCACGCTGGTCCAGCTTACTCCTCCCTACCCAATGCTTAGACCTCGTGGTACCCCCCCAAAACTCCCTGAGGACAGAGGCCATCACTTTTCTCCCCCTGACATACTCATATCCTAGTGCCTGGCACACAGCAGAACATATCAAACATCTCTTGAATTTGGTTGACTACATAAACTGGTTCCCAGGCCCATTTCGTGTTATACCTTCCTGTCAGCCTTGATTTATACTTTCCTTAGGGAATGCAAAATGCAAAGCCAGTGCTCCAGAAGGTAGGTGCTCGATACAGTCTTTTGAAGGAATGAATAAATGAACAACGAATGAAGACACTTTCTGTTTTGCGGCCAAGCCTCAGTCGGATTTCCCAAATATTACAAAAGTGTTCAGGAAAGGGTATGCTCGCAGCATGCTAGAATGTTCCTTCAAAGCTGTTTCACGGTTTATAATCGTATGAGTGTCAGTGCCTCCCCTCACCCCGCCCCCACAGGCTGCAATCTCACAAAGTCAAGACGTATCCTTCCTGCCCACTGTCACCTCTCAGTGCCCTGTGCTGTGTCTGGCACATGGCTGCACGAGTTACATGTATGCCGACGGAACACATTGAGTCCATGAAGGAAGATACCATCCCGGCCTCTCCTGCCTTTACAGCCAAGGCCCAGAGGACTTCAGTGACTTGCCAGTTCTATTGCCGCCTCAATTTCTCCCTCCCTCCCTTGCCTTCATTAGAAGACTGAGGACTGTGCACTCCAGGAGCTCAGACGCCCAGGAGTGTCTCTGAAGAGAAAGGAGGGAAACGTCGCCATAATTTCCTGCAGGAATCAATGGAAAATGTACGGCAGTGGGGACGAACCTTCCAGACTGCACCAAGGGCCCACGGGGAACTTGAACCAGCCCCCACTCTCTGCCTACCCTGGCTCCTGACTCAGTTGGTAATGACTGAAATGTGCTTTGCAAATGAGCAAGTGTCTGGGAAGGAGACACCAGTTAGTACACCGCAGCTCTGGGCTCACCAAAACTCTGCAGCCTCTCTTCCCCCCGGCCCCTCATCCATCATCCCTCCATTCATACTGATAGAGCGAGTAGTGGTCATCAGCCAGGCTATGCCACTTGCTACTTGTGTGACTCTCGGCAAAATTCTTAACATCGCTACGCCTCGGTACTCTTTATGTAAACTGGGCACAATGACAGTATTTATCTCATAGGGTTGTTATGAGAATTTGAAGTTAATATATGTAAATGGCTTAGAGCAAATGCCTGGCACAAGTATGTGCTATGGAAATGTGGGTTTCTATTCCCCTGTGCTGGGCACTGAGAATACACCGCCCTGCCTCTTCTGCCCCTTTACTATGACCTCTCTTTCGTTATTATGGTTGCATGTCTGTGCTCCTAGCAAACACTCCTCTCATCCACTCAAGGCCATTGCTCCAGCAATTCTTTCCTTTTCACCTGCATCATCAATTTTTGCCTCTAGACTTGATAATTCTCATCAGCATATAAATGTGCTGATACGTCTCCCACACACACACACACACACACAGCCTTCTCTTGAGCCCACATCCTCCTCCAGCTACCACCCTGATTCTTTGCTCCTCAAAGAGTTGGAGACACGCTCTACCTCCCAATCCTCTCCTCTCTCTTGCCCTTGGAGGCACTCCGGTCAGGCTGGCACCCCACCCCTCTTCCACAAGGGCTCTTGTTAAAGTCAACAGTGACCCCCCCACTGTAAACCCAATGGTCAAGTCTCAGTCTGGATCTTTCTGGAGCAGGCAGCAGAATGACATACCATTCACTTCCTCCTCCATGAAGCTCTTTCTGCACTTGGCTTTCAGGACCAACGATCTTTTGATTCCCCTCCTATCTCGGTGGCTTCTCCTCAGTCTCCTTTGCTGGTTCCTCCTCACCTTCCCAAACCCTCCACACAGGAGGCCCAGGGCTCAGTGCTCAGTGCTCTTCTCCACTGTAACTACCCTCCCTCCTCTGTGATCTCCTGCAGCCTCCTGGCTCCAAATACCATCTATACACTGTTGGGCCCCAAACGTCTCTCTCCAGCCCAGCCTCTCCCCTGTCTGCCCAACACCTCCACGTGGCGGTCTTCAGGCATCTCACATTGAACATGGTTACAAAAATCAGTTTCCTGACTCCTACCTCACCAAACACCCCAAATTGCTTCTCCTGCCATCTTTCTCATCTCAGTTAATGACAGCTCACTCTTTCCGTTTGCTCAGGTCCAAAATCCTTGGAGTCACTCAACTCCTCTCTCCTTTTCGCATTGTCTTCCCAATCTGTCAGCAAATATTGTTGGTTCTTCCCTCAAAAGATGTTCGGAGTCTGACCACGTCTTACCACGTCTGCCACCTGAGTCTGAGCACCGTCACCTCTTGCCTGGATTGTCACCAAATCTTCATAATGGGTCTCCTGCTTTCGTCTTTGTCCGCCTTCACTGTTTTCAACACAGTCCCCAGAGAAATCCTGTTAAAACATGAGGCAGATCATTTCACTCCTCTGCTCAAAACACTGCAATGGCTCTCCACACAATCAGAATAAAAGCCAGAGGAGGCACCATAGTCCATAAGGTCCTGTAGGATCCATCCCCTCCAGCACCCCATAGACCCGTGTTTTCCCACTGCCCTCCCCACTGCGCCCTCCACACTGCTCCTCGCTGCTTCTAAGACCTGCCTGGGCCTGGTGTGCTCCCCCTTAGGTTGCTGCCGAGGCTCCTCAGCTACCCCTTCACATCTTTGCTCCAGGCCACTTTCTCAGTGAGGCCCCAGCTGACCACATGCTTCAATTTGTACATCTTCACCCACAACTCTCTGTCTCCTGCTCTGCTCTATTTTCTCTCTAGCTCTACCCTGTCCTGACATGTGGTGCTTGGCTCGTTTGCCCCCCTGTCAGCCCTCGCTGGAATGTGAGCTCCCTGCCAGCAGGGGGTTAGGACAGTTTTGTTTACTGCCAGCCATGCTCAGTCAGCGTGCAGTCAACGTTTAATAAGTGAACAAACTTTCTGTTGGCTTCGTCGTCTTCTGTTTGCTGTGGGGGAAGAAGCTGCCTCTTCTCCATGTGTGCATTCCCCCAGGGGAGGAGCCTTGCCACAGCCTCCCATGAGGATTTGTCAGAGGAATGAAGGGAAAATGGAGAGAGTAGAAGTGTGAACAGTTCTGTCGTGGCAGGAGTGGGGCTGAACTGCATCAATCGTGTTCTTCCAGAAACCATCACCTTTCTCAACATACTTGGTGACTGCTTTCTAAGTCAGGCCATGGATGTGGGCTCCGGGAAGATATGGCTTCTACTCTTCTCCCCCACTGGGGACTGCCTGCCCACAAACCCAGGCCCTGCTGTCTTTCAGCGTCCATCTAGATGCCTTCCCCTCCTCTGTGAGGCCCCTCCTAATACCCTAGGCCATCAGGCTATTTCCGACTCTCAATAACCTTTCCATCTCCAGCCTCATCCCCACCAGGTGCCCAGTGAGTCAACAGGAGGGATCTCTCTCACACCCCCAGACGGGTGGAGGCTGTTCCCTGGATAAGGAACATTCTTTCTCCAGCTGCCTGTTCCGGAGTCTCCCCACAGCTTCTGCCCTTGGGCAGAGTAAGGCCCGCCCTCCCCTGGGCTCCATCATGGTGGGAAGTGGTGGGATCCCATGGAACTTCTCTTCTGATGGCTTCTATTTCCTCAGGGAGGTGGGAAGCTAGGTCTTCAGCCAAAAGTGATGATGGGGAAGGAAGTGTTGGTGTTTGGAGGATAGAAGAGAAAGTTTGAAATCGTTCAGAATGGGAGAGGGATCAGAGAAGAAAAATATAGTAGCTTGCCGGGCAACAATTAGCGTGTTTGGATGTTTTTCTCAGGCCATGGTTAACTGCACAGGCATGGCAGCAGAGGGTGGAGAGTCACCTTTAACCAGAGTTGGAGTTTTGCCCAGCAGTGTAATGAGTCAGGTGGGAAAAAGAGAAAATGTATGTCAGGGCGTGCCTATAAGGAAAAGGACAACATGGGAGTTAAAGAGGGTGTAATAAGGAAGCCCAGTGCCCCAAAGGCCTAAGTTTGCTAGGAAAAGCCTGACAAGAGGTTTGAGATTGGGACTGTCCTAGAGCACCTTTTCCAGAAAGTTCCCTGACCCACCTCTTTCTAGTGTGGATCAGTCACTCTCTCCCATCTGTTCCCACTGCACCCTATGCTCACCTCTACTGTATTCTAGTACTTGATTTACTTGTATATCTTTCTACTGCACTGTGAGCCCTTAGAGGAGGGGACCAGGTCTCACATTTCTTTGTTTCCCAATGCCAGACCCAAGAAAAACTCACTAAGGAAGAACTGACTGAATAAATTATTTGCTAGAACCCAGACCATGTTCCGTATAATAATAAATACTCACGTTTGTATAGCAATTTGCAGTTTGTAAAGCAATTTCACAACCATGATCTTATTTCAACCTTACAACAATCCTACAAGATAGGAACTCATTCATTCACTCACTCACCCATTCATTCAACTAAGCAGGGCACTTACTCTGCGTCAGGCACTGTTTTAGGCGCTGGAATGCAGGAGCAAATGGACAGACAAAAATCCTTGCCTTCGTGGAGCTTCACTCCTGCAGAAGGTGTGACCTAATTTACAGATGGGCAGACTGAGGTTAGCTCAGGAGGCTAAGGAACCTGGCCAGGTCACAGGGTTTGCAGGTAAAAGAACTCGAATTAGAACTCAGGGCTCTGACTCCAAGTACAAGGAAAGCATTCTTTACCACACCACAGTTACCTCAAGAGATCGTGGGCTCATCCATGAAGTGTCTTTTTTATTTTTTCCTACCTTAATAACAAATAAAAGCAGACTTGGCAGAAATCCACACCCCAGCACTGCTTTGGAACTCCTTCCCTTGTTTAACAAAGACGTGAGAAATACCTGCCAGGTCTCTTCTTGCCAGAGCCAACGACAGAAGCCACACAGCATTATGAGTACAGCGTCTGCTTGTGTGCAAACCCGCAGGCATTTTTAGCAACTTTAGGGAACATAAAGAAAGCTGTTGGTTTTGTTTGCACATATTTTTCGCCTCTGCAGAAGGCTTCTCACCAAGCAGCAGCCTCAGAGCCGCCTTTCATTTGATCTTAAGACACGCAGTGTCTTTATACCTCTGGCTGAGCCACAGCTGGCAAATGACTTCACCTGCTCTTGGTTCCCTCACTTGGAAAATGGGTCTCATGATAAAGGTCCCTACCTCTCAGCGTGGTTATGGGATTAAATGAGGTCCTGTGGAAAGGCCAGCCATCTGTAAGGCTTTGTGCCCATGGGGGGTGGGGGGCGGGGGACACTGTGATTAAGCACAAGGGAGGCAGCCTGGTGGGGAGACGGCTTCGTTAGAATCTGAAGGACGTGGATCGGAATCCTAGCTCTACCACTTATGGCTGCAGAACCTTTGGCAAGTATCTTAGTCACCCCTCCTCCTCCAGCCTCAGTCTCCTCATCAATGGGAATAGTAACACAGGTACATATATATTCATAACAACTATTGTTGTGAACTTTGGACGTAATGTATATACAGTGTCCGGCCTTGAGCTTACATGCGATAATCGTCCAGTTAATGGCACAAGGTGTTCATTATTATTATTATTATTATCATCGTTATTGCTATTAGTGTATGGGTGGTGAGGTCAACAAGGATTTTAGGAATTTTAGACTGAATTCCTTGAGGCAAGCATTATGTCTCATGTATCTCTTTGTACCCAATGCCCAAAACTCGACCTGGCAGTTAGTAACTGCCAGTGAAGTTGGGAGAACTGGGTTAGATGAAGGAGGAAGCGGCCAGCTCCCTCAGCGGTCAGCGCAGGCTTGAACAAGGACCCGTGTTCCCTGCACACTGACCACGGGGCAGACTCTGTCTTTATGTGTGTTTACTCCTCCTACAGACTTACAAGGCAGGTATTACTATAATCCACATTTTAACAATTATGAACTGACGCTCAGTATTCAAATGACTCGCCCAAGTTCATAGAGCTAGGGGGTAGCAGAGCAAGGACCGGAACCCGAAGGCGACGACTTCTGAGCCCACGCCCCTGGCCTCTGCCCTGCCTGCCAGGAAGAGTTCTGGTTTGAGGTTTCCCCTTCTTCTGACCTAGTTGGGTTCCTGGCCTTCTGGTTGTTTCTGATGCTTCCAGCAGGAAGAGTAAACCTTCTCTCTCTAGAGGCCTAAGGAAATGATCTGCACAGCCAGCCTGCACCACTGTTTTGGGTGTTTGCTTTGTTTGGCTCTTCCCCCCACAATGGCAGGCACTGGGAGTGAAAAGGAGGCCGACATCACACATCTATGGCCATCCCGTCCCGGGCAGTGCCCACCCGCTCCAGAAGCAGATGTCACCTCCTGCCACCAAGGAGCACTGGGATCCCCACTCATGCCCATCTCAGGAAGTATGTGCTGGTACCCAGAGATGAAGGGGAGGGAAGGCAGGGTGGACCTGCCACAGGGAGCTCTTGCCCAAGGGGCCAGAGGCCAGCAGCTGGGAATGAGGAGACGCCAAATTCCTCCCTTGCTTCCCAACTCCCCAGCTGCTTCTGTTAGGATATCACAGTGGATATTCCCAACAGACTGCTGTGCAGCCCACACCTAGATGTAAAATCATGGCCCCTCAGTCCAGAGAGGGGAGAAGGCTTGCCCAAGGTCCCCAGCCCTCAGCGGCGGAGCAGGACTGCCATTTTCCTCTTCCCCAGACCCGTGACCTTTCTACAGTGTGAGGTGGGGGGATGGAGATCAAATCCCGAAGGAGTTGTTTAAAAGACTCTATCAGCTTTGTTTTTGAGTGGCACAATATCACAGCAGGTAAGAGTTCCATTTCTAAAGCGAGAGTGACCTGAGTCTGAATTCCAGCACTGCCACTAGTTTAGTGACCTTGGACAAGTCACGTAACCCCTGCGAACCTCCAGGTGGAGGAATTGGTGCCCTGACTTCGCCGGCTGCCGTGAGCATTAGACGATAGAGTGTGGAGAAAGCCCTTAACCCACTTCTGGGCAAACAGTGAGAGAAAGAAACATGCTGGCTTCGTCTCTTCCTGAGTTCTCTACTTACTGGACATTAAAATGGGCACTTTCCATACAGTATTTCATTCAGTACTGACAAGGATGCTTCTAAGCAGGAATTGAGATCCTCACTGAGCTGATGAATGAACAGTGTCAGAAAGGTTAGGTGGACTGTCCCAGGTCCCTTAACTGGGACCCAATTCTTAGTGGAGTCCCAGTGAGTGGAGTGGGACTCCAATTCTCTGATTGGAGCCCCAATTCTCTGACCCAGAGTCCTTATTTTCTACACTATCTCATAGGTGCATTTTGTTTTGTTTTGTTTTTGTTTTAACGCAAGAGTGTTATAGATCAACTAATATTACCTTGCAAACTGTGACATCAAGTGTCCATTTAGGAGATTCCTGCTATTCTCATTAACTGCCACAGTGCCTCCTTCCTCCAGAAGAACAAGGTCTCTCCAAGCATGGTTCTTCTAGCACCTGCTCAGAATCATCACCTGGTCTCATAAAAATGCAGATTCCAAGGGCCAGTCCCCAGAGCCACTGAACCAGAGTTGCTGGGCACGAGGCTGTTTACCAAGCTCTCTGGCTGAGTCTAAAGCACACTCCAGTTTGAGAACTGCTGCCTTTGGGAGTCAATAATCCAATAAGCACTGGTTGAATGGAAGAGGGAAGACAGTTTTCAAAAAGCAAAAGTCAAATATACAGCAGCTTGAAAAGCCAGCTTGTGAGTCAGAATCAGGGTTTGGATCAGAGAGAGGCAGGCCCTGGGCTGGGGGAAGATTCAGGACACCAAGGGTGGGTGAACTGGTGACCCCAAATGCCCTCGTTGTAGTGGTAATGGGGAGTTCAGGCCCGAGGAGTAAATACCCATCCAGGTAGTCTGGCAAGGCTGCTAGGAGTGTCCCCAGCGGCTCAAAAAGCATCCTGTCAGCAGGTCCCACAGCAGGTGATGGGAAAGGGTCAGCAAAAAAGGAAGCAGGGACCAGGTCTGGCCTTCTGGGAAACTGGCTGGAGGAAAGGCAGGAGCCAGGCCTCTAACAGAGATATAAGGCCAGATCTCCTTCACGAGGCAAAAGACCAGCCTGAAGGTCCAGGGCACAGGGTCAGAGGGGAGTAGGAACAGGGAGAAAACACCTCAGCAAGAGCCCAAAGGGCATGGCCAGAGCAGTCTCCGGGGGAGGAAGTCCAGTGGCTTCAGCAGTGGAGCTGCAGGGCTGCTGGGGTAGGAGTCAGGCACGCAGCTGCCCCTGTGCCCTCTGTAAACCTCCTGGCCTAGCCAGTCTTCCCAGAGGCTGCCACTTGCCTGAAGCACAGTGGGATGTGTTTTAACACCGGTCCTACCTAGAGCCGTGTGACCTCAGTCAAGCCCCTTCATGACGGCCTCTGTTCTTCCCCTGATACGTAGGGACCATAGGTGATGACTCCCAGGTCCTGATCAGCTCTCCTGTCTACCTCCCAGGGTATCCATGAAAATTAACTACAACATCTGTGAATGAGCCAGACCCCACACATGTTTCTTGAATCCATTATCTTGCTCGTTTCTATCTGAGTGGCATATGCCATCTTTCTCTTAAGCCCAAGCACAAGAAGGAGACAGATCCCCCCATGGATTTCAAACCAGGGTTTCTCCCACTGACCCGTCTGACTTGCCCTGGTTCTGCCACGTGGGCCTCAGAGCCTGGGTGACAGCAGAGCACTCTACCAGGGGCGTGAGCGTGCTCCTCTTTTGTTAATGCAACAACAGAAAACAGAAAAAGAAGGAGGCACCAAGCCCACGGCACTTCCTGGCAGGGTGCCCACGGCTGCGAGCAAAATAGGAGCACTCAACCCAAGAGACAGATTTGAGGAGGTGGGTCACACAGGAGCACTTGGCTGTTTTGGAAATTTACAAAATTATAGGGGCAAACTGGTCTGCTCACTCAGAAAATGCAAGAAGGAAGAAATAAAGTGACACTGCAAAACATTTCCAGTCTGGGTGGCAGCAGGAGGAAGGGGCAGAGTTTTGTCTATTGCAGCAAAATTAACTGAAATCGTAGAAAGATTTTTAAAGATAATGGAAAGGGCCTCTTGAATACTCAGGGTGGCAAAGGGAGGGTGGGAGGGAGCCGGGAGAGAAGGGGCCTTTGGAGCCACACGGCTCTGCCAATAGGAGCGTGACATTGAGGACGGAGTGTGTGGCCTCCCCGAGCCTTAGTTTCTTGAATGCAAATGTGAATATCATCTAAATTTATTAGGAAAATTAAGGATAACTGTACCATAGCTCATAGATCCTAAGACACTGATGTTAGCACCTCTGAAATGAGGGTGTATCTTATAATCTATCACATTTTAGACTCTATACAATAATAGCACGTAAAACTCATCACACAAGGTGAACACTCCTAATAACTATGGAGAACTATTATCTAGGAAGAGCCAGAAGATGCATCCTGTAACACATCCTCAGTACGTTTAAGGCAGCTCACACCAGCGCTGGGATGGCCAGGTTGCTGGAGTATAGGAACCACATCTTCTGTTCATTGTCCACTGCTCATGATGTGTCAGATGAAGGGCTCCGAGGTTCATTCCAAATCCAAGATTCCAGAATCCTTGGACATTATATCTGCTACTATAACACTACCAACCTCCAAGGAGACCCTATTCTCTGAATCCAAGATCAGGACACACGATTTCTCATCACCTGTAAAATGAAATCCAGCCAATGTCTGATTGAACTCAAGTCATCTGCTGAGTCTGGAAACCATCCAGAACAACCCGAGGTTCTCAGAATCATTGCTTCCTACCTTTGGCTTTTGGCCTGTGCTCTTCCTTCTGCCTGGAATTCCCTCTTTCCTCCCTTCCCTCCTTCTTTCCTTCGCCTGTGCTGGGAGCGTTGCATACAGCGGGGCAAATGGACAAGGTTCCTCCTGCCCACAAATCACTGAGAGCCTGGCAGAGAAGACAGTTAAGTCATAACAGGTGAGCACAGGAAACGCAGGGAGTGCTGAGGTCGGGAACACGGGGTGGACCTCTCCTCACACTGGCTGCCTTACCAATCCTACTCTCCCCTCAAGACATTAATCAGCATCCCCTCTTTTGGGAGGCTGTCCTGGACGCTCACATTGGGCTGACTCCCGTCGGTGGGCTCCAAGCCTGTGGTAGCACCTTTCACTCTGGGTCTAGGGACCCCTGACCTCAATTCCAGACTGTGAACTCCTTGAGGGCAGAAATGTGTCTCACTTACAGCTTAGTTCTTGGCATGATGGCATCAACACAGCAGGGACTCAGGAAATGTTTGCTGAATGGAGACCAATTAATGAAGGATTTATCTTGAGATTGGTGGATTTCTCCAGGTGAGAAGTCTTAGGAAAGATATGGACAGCCAGTTGGATTTAGTTCTCTCCTCTCTGGGCCTCAGTATCTGCCTCTATAATGAAGGAATTAGTTATTAGTGCTTTTCTTTTTCTCATTCTCTCTCTCCCTCTCTCCCTCCTTCCCTCTTTCTCTGCCTCTCTCTCTCTCTCTCTCTCTTTCTCTCTCTCTCTCTCTCTCTCTCTCTCTCTCTCTCGCAGGAGAACCCTTTCTTCACGTGAAATCTTACTCAGCAGCTCAATATCATACAAACAGTCTGAGCTTCTCTGAAGTGAGGGGTGGGACCTGAGCTTTCACAGCCCATCTCCGCTTTCCCTTTTCTAGGAAGAATGCAGTCTGAGGCCCTCTGCAGTCCCTGTCACCTCTAACACTGCCCAGGCTGTAACTCACTACATCCTGAGTAGCCAGATTCACCAGGACCAAAGAGGACAACCAGAAGACAACGCTAAATATTTCTGAGTGCCTGACACCCGCCGGGGCAGCCAGGCCCTTCACAAAATTATCTCATTTCCTCCTTTTTTCTTGACGTCCCTTTCTTTTTGCCCCAAATTCTTCATTTTCAAGTTAAAAATACCCTTGTGTTGTTGTTAGCTGCCTGAAATACTTTTGGAGGAGTTGATTTATAAATAGACACACACGGTGTTTGTCTAATCCTCACAGCACACCTGTGGGGTGGGTTTGTCATTGTTTCATAACTGAGGTCAGCAGGGCTCAGAGAGCAAGCGAAGTTCCCCGGATCCTTCCAGGCCATCAGCGAGCACCGTCCCCACTCCCACCTCGTGGCGGTCCCCACGCCCAGTGCACACTCACTACACGGTGCACCTTCCTAATTTGTTTAATCCTCAGAACCCCATGAGAGGGATGTTGTTGCTCTGGCTATGTTATGGAGGAGAACCCAGGGTTAGAGAGGCAAAGCAGCTGTCCAGGGCCACGCGATCAACAAATGCCAAGCCAGGCCTTGAACCTCATCCGCGTGATTCCCAAGCCTAGGCTGGTACCCAGTGAGAAGCCTCCAGAGCCCTACCCTTCCTTCCCTCCTCCCTGTGAAGGAGCTCTCTACGCCCCCCTGGCCCGGGCTTAGGGAAATGCAGAAACACCATCGACAGCACAGCGCAATGAATGGGCACAAACCACGATCAGTAAGCAAACCAGACAGCCTGGGAACAAGTCTGGGTTTGGCTGAGATTTGGCTGTGTGACCTTTGGCAAGTTATTTAACCTCTCTGTGTCTCAGTTTTCTCAGCCACATAATGCGCATTACAATCATAACAATCCCAGAAGTACTGTTGTCAGGCCTTTAGAAGAAGTTTTTATTCTTCTAAATACTCTTAGAAGAGTATCTAGCATAGAACAAGTACTCAATAATGGCTGGCTCTTATTATGTGCATGTAAAATGCCTAGCACTTAATAGCAGCTCTCTAATTATGTTATCACAGTGTCTGTCTCTGTCTTGGGGGATTCCACACATCCGTGGAAATTCTGACCACAGGGAAACTTGAACTGGCCACTGAACTGACTCTAGGCGGAATCCTGATCCCATTCATTCTCTCCCGGGCTGAAGGCTTCTGTGCCCTTCCAGTAGAAGCTTATTCAAATCGACAAACGTTCTTGAGCACCTACAGTGTCCCGGGCCCTACTTGAGACTCTGGGTCTGGAGAAATCAAAGAGGCACAGGGTCTCGCTGCCTTTTTGTGTGTGTGGTAAAATATTCATAACATAGTATTTATCATTTTAACCGTTCATACGTGTCCAACGCCATTAAATACATTCTCAATGTTGTGTAACCATCACCCACTATCTATACCTAAAACTTTTTCATCATCGCCAACAAAACTCTGTACCCATTAAAAATAACTCACCCTTCCCCCTCCTCCCAGCTCCCGGTAATCTCTATTTTACTCTCTGTTTCTAACCACATTTTTAAAAAATTTTTTATTGTGGTAAAATATACAACATAAAATTTAACATTTTAACTATTTTTTAAGTGTCTAGTTCAGTGGCATTGAGTACATTCACATTCTTGTGCACTCATCACCACCATCCATCTCCACAACTTTTTTATTTTTCCAAACTGAAACTCTGTCCCCAGTAAACACAAACTCCCCATTCCTCGTCCCTCCCACCGGCCCCTGACAACCACCATTTCACTTTGAATGGTGGTTGTCTTTGAATCTGACAGCTCTAGGAACCTCATGTCAGTGGAATTACACAGTATTTTTCTTCTTGTGACTGGCTCCTTCAAGAATCATCCGCATTGTAGCGTGTGTCAGAATTTCTTTGCTTTTTAAGGCTGAGTAATATCCCGGTGCGTGTCTATACCACATTTTGTTTATCTACTCGTCTGTTGATGGACACGGGGTGCTTCCACCTTCTGCCTATTGTGAATAATGCCGGTGTGAACACAGGTGTGCAACTCTCCCACCTTTGAGCTGCTTGTATCTAAGGTGGGGGATGACATATAGATTCACCCGCAAATTACTGAGGAGCCTCGGTTTCCTCATCTGAGAAATGAGGCTAATGTTGCCCATTGTAGGAATTAGTGGTATGATGCACAGCTTGGGCAGCGCCGACATGCTGTAAACAGTCCATCGATGTTAGCTCTCACTGCAGCTGTGGCCACTATTAGGCAGGAAGAGAAGAGGGGCAGCAGTCAAGTGGTCAGCCTGAGGTCTCTCACTAATGTCATGTCAACTTGCTCTCTCAGGCATCTTGCCAACTGGGCCTGAAGATCTCCATTTTCCAGATGAGGAAACAGACTCAGAGAGGGCCCTTGGCTGTGAATGGTTGGGGTGGGCCTGGAACGCCGCTCCTGGGCCTTCTGACGGGAATCTGAGAGCAGGAGTGACACGAAAGCCCTGGGGAGGGCAGGTGCAGTGCACAACAGCTGCCTCAAGTGTCTGCAGAGCTGGCCCCGGAAAGCAAGCACACTTGTCCCCATGGCCTTAGTGTCTGAGGGAGAGCTGGGGAGGAGAGGAGGGAAGGTGTTTACGTGGAGGCCGAAGTTACAGCCTGGGCAAAAGCCACGAGGCCGGAGATGTGGTGTCTGCAGGAGAAATGGGAGGAGGCTAGTCTGTAGGGAGCAAAGGGCAGTGTGCATGGGAGGGTGGGGTCCGGGTGCCTGGGGCACAGCAGGGTGGCTGGCCCAGTCCGGTTCCAGGGCCGGGAGGGCTCGGATGAACTGCCACAGGTGGTGCTTCAGGGAGAGTGGTCAGCTGATTGGTCAGAGACATCTCCTTCACGACAGATCCCCACCTTCAAACCACTGATGATATTTTTAAAATTATATGTGTGTTTTACTAAAATCACGTACATAGTTCAAAAAGTCATATAGTTCTAGAAGGCCTATTCCCCTCCACCCCCAAATCTTAATGCCCAGAGGCAGCCACTGACTAGTATTTCTTCCGATCTTTAACTCCATATTTCTAAATAGTATGTTTAAACATTTCTTTCTTCATTTTCAGTTTGAGGCATGGCCTACTGACCTGCTATGATGGAAGAGAAGATCTGCTCTCTTCCCCACAAATCCACCTCACCTTACCCCAACTTCCCAATCTAGTGACAACATGCTTTTTGGTTAGATGTAGTGTTTTAGTATTGTGACCATGTACATCACAGCTGAGTCATATCATATTATAATTAAATTTCTGCTTTTGTATAACTTATTCTTTTTGCTGAAAATAAGGTCTCAGTTTTTAAATCTATTTGCTTCATCTTCTAAGTACACGTATCTGTCTCCTCTCCATGGGAATGTGAGTCTCTTTCAGAAGCTACAAGCACAACAGGTTATCCATCCATCTGGCCATCTTCCTTCCTTCTGGGCCAGTAGTGTTCCTGCTCCGACCTGGACACTGTTCTCTGCTGCTGCAGAGACATAGCTGTGTCCAGCTGGGTCTCAGTGGGGCCCCGGACGCCAGGCAGGTGAACAGGGTCAGATGCATCCTGGTCCAGTCGTCATTCATGCACAGATTTTATTCGGAAAGTATCTACTGTGTGTTTTCTAGATTCCCAAGAGGTCCAACGCCAGAGGCTGACAATGCAGAGATGAATTAGATGTGGGGTAGACACAAGGAAGTGCTGGGCCAGAGAGGAGCTCCCAGAGTTATGAGGCACCAGAGGAGAAGCCCTTATCTCTGCCTTTGGAAGGGCCAATGTGGAAGGCTTCCTGGAGGAGGTGAGTCTAAATGAGTCAACTTGTCAGGAGGAGTTTTCTAAGAATTCAGGGAGGGGCATTCCAAGTAGGAGAGTGTCATGTGCACAGTCACGGGGCATGAGAAAGCATGACTTCTTCTGGGAAAGTCAAGTAAGTAATTAGTGATGGTCATGTGGGAGGTTTCCAGTGTAAGGGGAGGCAGGGTTTTGTGTGCCAGGCTAAGGGACCTGAGGGAAATAGGGAGCCACAGAAGGATCTTAAGGAGGGATGACATGATCAGGTCTGCATTTTTTAAAAGACACGAGGGCTGCAGGGTGTTAGATAGATTGGAGAGAGAGAGGGGCTAGTGAGGGGGACGTTGTGGTCTAGCAAAGGATAAAGAAGGTCTGAACTAACACTGCACTGGAGGTGAGGCATGAGGCTTGAGAGATCTTAAAGAGACCAAAGGGACAGGACTAGGGACACAGGGAATGTGGAAGGCTGACCGATAATTCCCTGGTGTCTGAAGGAAAAGACATTTCCGTTCAGCACACGTCACCTCGGAAGCCGGAAGCTACTCCAGGCTGGGAGGAAGGGCATATGCTTCCTGGAGTGTTTGGGGGGCCAAAGGTACTGAGGGGATGGATCCCCGGAGACTGAGGGGGCAGGGCCGGACCTGGGGCTTTCAGAAATTAGGGGGCAGAGGCAAGACAAAAGGCCATGGAGTCAGAAGGGCTGGTCCAGCCCAGCTGGTGAGAGCACGGGCTCTGGACTCAGGCAGCTCTTGGTTAAATGCTAGCTGCCTTCTGAGCCTTTGCTTCCCCATCTGCAAAGTGGGGACCATAATCCTACCCACCCCATGGGGTGGTTGTAAGGATCAAAACTGGCTGTAGATTGCTTGGCGCAGGGCCTGGAACAGAAGTGCTTCATTTTGTGCCTTCTTATTACTTGTCTTGGAGAGCAAGGAAAGCTGGAAAAGCAGGTGAGATTGAGCTGACCCGGGAAGAGGAGGACGTAGGGCTGGCTTCACGGCCGTGCGACCTGAGCAGTCACACCGGGCCCCACGCTCAGAAGAGCCTGTGCCTGGTGTACTGCTCTGCTTTGCTGGCTTGAAGTTCTGAACCACTTTTGAACAAGGGACCCCGCACCCTCATTGTGCACTGGACCCCGCTGTGGGTAGGAGAGCATCAGGCAGAGAAGGGGGCTACTTTTGAAGCGGAAGGGCCCTGAGCGTGCAAGGGCCTGCCGCAACTCGAGGCTCAGCTTGTTCTGGGAGCAGCCAGTGTGAGGCACAGGGTTTCTAGCTGGAAAGTTGCGTCCAAGAAAGTGATAGAGGAGCAGAGTGGAAAACAGTGAAAGGCCTCAGATGCAAAGCTAGGGTTTTGGATGTCACATAGCAGATAGTGGGGAGCCTTCCCGACTTTGTAAATCTGGAAGTGGTGACGTCAGTGAGTTCAGGGAGAGCCCTGTGGCACCGCGGAGGGGGATGGTGTGGACGGTGTTATGATCTGCACTTCACAGACGAGGAAACTGAGACCAGAGGGGTGACGTGAGCAGGGCTGCAACATGACTTTCATGGGCTCTAGGCACTTTTGGCTTTATGGACCCCTTTCTCTATACATATACATATACATACACATACACATACAGATATACATATACATGTACATGTAAATATGCATATACATATGCATATGTGTGTGTGTGTAATTATACTTTACAACTGCATTGGTATAAGGCAAGCACCTTAATATTATATGCTGACACATTTCCTCCGACCTGAAGAATGGAGGGCCAGAGGCTGTGTGCCTGCTGTGCTGGTCGGTGAGCCTCCCTGGACGTGCATTGCCCAGCTCTTCCAGCCCTTCAGAAGAAGCCAGGCCTCCTGGTCTTCCTGGAGGGGGTGGGCAGTCCTTGTTCTCCTCTGCGGGATGCTAGCCAGTCCCTCAGGCCCTTTCAGCTGGGACCTGCTGTCTTCAAGGACTTTCTATCCCAAGTTCCTAAGGAGGGACTGACGGCTGTTTGGGTTTGGAGTGGAAGGTGGGGCTGAGTGACAGGGAAAGGAGAGCGTTGCAAATGTCCGGATTTGGGGAGAAACCAAAGGTCTCTGTGTCTGCATATGTCTGTGACTTTACTCCTGGTGCCACCTACAGCATCAACCCTGGGGACTGGGCTGCCCGCCTACCCCACCCATACCCAGGGTGGGGAGGCTGAGTCAGAGGCAGCTGCTGAGGATGCTGTCTGGAGAGGAGAAAGATCACCGTCTGTCTGTCTGTCTGTCTGGGGTTCCTGGGAAACCAGCCTGGAGGTGAGGGAAGCATGTAGACCTTTCTCTGTATGTCAACTGCTCACGTACCCCAGGAGAATGGATGAAGTTTCTAGAAGGTTAGTCCCCCGTCCTCTCCTTCCTCAGACTTTCCTCACAGATTCCTCATCGCCTTCTCTCTCCTTTCTCCACACACCCAGGATGGTGACAGGATGGCCTGACTCATGAGCTTCAGTCGAGTCCTCCCCCCTCCCAGCTTTGGCCACTGGATGTACCTGGGTAGACAGGCAAGAGACGGCACATAGAGTGACGATTTGGGAAAGAAAAATAGGTCTGGCCTGGCTATCTCTTTAGGTCTCAATCTTCCCTCATCTTCAAATCACATTTCTCTAAACCCCAGACCCCTTCCTACTAGGTACTTATAATGGATGGATGAATGAATGAATGAATGAATGAGTGGATGTTCAGCCTTCCCCAGTCTTAGAAGTCACACCTACTTCTGCCCTCCAACTCCCGTGGGCAGGAGACAGAACCCAAATGCCTCTAAAAGAGGAGGGAAAATGAAACCTGCAGATGTGAAGAAAAGTTATTGAGTGAGTTCCCACCTCATGGCTTCTATTTTCCCTATGAAGGCTCAGTGTTTGGTGGGAAGATAAAGGACAAAATTTGGAATTGCTGTTGTATAGAAGGGAGAGCGATTTGACTGGGGATTTGCAGACATGTTACGAGGTAGTGCCATGGGCCCGTGATTGTTGGTGGAAAGAGTAACAGCTAATATTTCTGGAGCAATTATTACGGGCCAGGCACTGGGCCTGGTGTTCTACTTACATGACCCTCTCTCATCTTCACATCCACCAAGGAGGCAGGTGCCTCAGTCAGGATGAGCCAGGTCACACTGCAGAAATTTAAAAAAAAAAAAAGTCTAAGTGGCTTACAGACACAAAAGTTTATTTCTAGCTCGTGCTTTGTGTCCACCTCTCAATGTAGTGGGAGAGGGGCATGGCAAGACTGAGAAGCCAAAAAGGTCTGAACGGCTGGGAAGGAAAGGAGGGAGGGATCCAGAGCCTGGAATTCAGGAAAAGGTCAAAGAACCAGTATGGTGAGAGCTCTAGAAAGATAAGAGGGAGGGGTCAGAGAGTGGACCCTGATATTTGAGATTTCAGGGTGGAGCAGTAGCCAGCCAAGATAAGAGCCAGGTGCGGCTGTGAGTGTGGGTGTCGCTGAGTGTGGGTGGCTGGAGTGGAGTAGACGTAAAGGTCCCTGGAACTGAGGAGGTCAAAGGTTCTGACAGATGGCACCATGCTTCCATTCCCTGGGGAGAATAGGGGTCCATGGAAGGGCCAAACAAGCCACTGTTAAGTATATTGCAACTTCCTGGGCTGTAAATTTTACCAGGAGATGAGGTGTGGAAAGGATGTTTCTTAATAGCCAAACATGGAAATAACAAATATAAAACCTTAAAGAAAGATAAGTGTGGAAGCCCACTCTCCTTTACAATGGAAAGCTAGAGACACACAGATGTAGAAGAGTCGCCTACAAGTCGCCAATGACCACAACCAGGATTCGAGATGTAAACATCCGAGGACCGGGTTCTATTAAAATTTCCATTCAATGACAATAACAATAATAGTTTACAGTTCCTGAGAACTTATTACCTGTGGGGCCATGCTCTAAACACTTGAAATATGTAGCTGCTTTTGTTCTCTCACGACATCCTCCAGAGAGGTATCATTTTTATTCCCACCTTACAGATGAGGGAAAGGAAGCATATCGCACAGGAGGAGTTACATAACTCCACCAAGTTTCCACACTAGGGTGTGTCAGAAGTGGGATTTTAACTCCGGCAAACTGGCTTCAGAGCCCACACTCTTAAATGCTACACCAACGGTTCTCCATCGTGAGTGAGCATTAGAATCACCTGGGGGCTTGTTAAAGTGGTGTTGGGCCCCTCCCCTAGAGGCCGGGATGGGGCCTGAGGATTTGCATTTCTAAGGAGCTCCCAGGCGATCCTCAGGCTGCGGGTCCCCAGACCACACTTCATGCTGCCTCACAAACAGACATACGCGGCAACTACTCAGTACATAGCAGGTACAGCATCTCTTTCCAAATGTGGCTATCAAATGCCCAGCAGCAAGTGTGTGGGTACGCATGCGTGTCGCAGAGGATTATGGCTTAGGCAGCACTAGGGGGCAAAGGAGACTTGATCCTGCTTCTTGGTCCTGAAGTATGGGGGATATGGAAAAACAAACCATCTCCACAAGGAGAGCACACCAAGAGAGCAAGGGATACAGGTTCCACTTAAGGGCTGAAGACAGGAGTGTGCAGAGCAGCCAGGTTTTAAGTGGAGTGCATCTGGCACACTACAGGGGCTCTCGAGGGCAGAGCAAGAGGAGGGTTAGTGAAGGCAGCAGCAAAGGGGAAGAAGCGGGGAAAGTCGGGTGTGGGGGGGTCGGTAAGGAAGATGGCAGTTATCTGAAGATGGCTGTGTAGGAGAGACGTGCACACAGGTCACCACTGGAAGCCTTCCTGAAGTTGATGATCTCCCTTCCCCTTCTGGAAATTTCCCAGGGGCCAGAGATGACAAATAAGATAGAAGCTGATACCTGCAATAGAAGTTGCAGAGCTTGAGGCTTCTCATGGAAAGAAGTGAGCTAAAATCAGGTGTCGGCCTCTGCAGAAACCAGCCTTTAAATCTTAAATTCAAGTGTCACTGAAGTGACCAACTCTTTGTCCCCTGAAGAAAACCTTCTGTCCTTCTCATTCATTGCCTCAGCGTGAAACTGTGAGGCCGCCTCAGTTCCCCAGCCGCCTTCTCTCTTGCACTTGGAGTCCAGCTTAATTAAGAGCTCTGCCAGTCGATAAGTCGCGATCACCTCTAATTGGGCACCAGCTGTGTTTTCTCTTGACAAGGACTCCTTTATGGGACTTCTAAAATGCATTACATGAAAAAGCTAACAGTTTCAGGGGTATAAGATCATAAAACCAGGAACACTTGTTTTCTACAGAAATGAAGAGTGCATCTCTCTCTGTGTTCCAGAAAATATTTTTTGGAAAGTTGGAGGGATGTATTGAACGACAAATTCTCCTTTTGTTTATGTTCTGGATATGAATGCTGATTGTGGTTTTAAACAAAGTTTTGCATAATCACAGGTGTTGGTGCATAAAGACTCAGGAAGTTTCCTGGCAGAAATGTGAGACTTGAGAAATTGAACCATGAATGGCTCCCTTTATGAATAGCCAATGATTGACAGAATGACTATTAATAGCTAATATTAGCTGAACCCTTCCTATGGGCTCAACCCTCGCCCAACACTTGGAATGGATTGTCTTGTTTAAACCCGGCAACAGCTTTATGAAGTAGGTACAAATGTCGTCCCCATTTTCACCTATCAGGAAACTGAGGCCCACAGAGGTGAAATAATTCATGTTCAAAATCACACAGCTCACCATCAAGTGGCTGAAATGGAACTGAAACCCAGGTCTGTCTCCTGCCAAAATTCCTTTCTGCCTCTCTCCAGCCAGACAATGCAATTAACTTGCAGAACTAAAGTGCTCTGTTTGCAACAATTACTATGTCAACAGCAATGACCCCTAGCATTTGTACAGAGTTTCATAGTTACTAAGTTCTCTAACATTTGCTGTCTCCTGCGATATGACAGCCCTGTGAGAGGAGCAAAGCAGTGGCTATAATCCCATCTTCACAAATGTGGGAACCTAGGTTCTAGGGGGCTAGTTATTCACCCAGACACACACCACCAGCAAAGATCAGTCCAACCTTTCTAATTCCTACTCCAAATTCAGGGATCATTCCACTACTTCCCACCCCTCTCCCAATGTGCTGTTTTCCTTGAGGAAGCCAGATATATTATTTTTTTCCAGCCATTCATTCATTCACCCTTTCATTTATCCACCCCTTCATTTATTCACTCGGTCATATTACATTTTTGTTTTCCCTATCCTGAATATTTATGTTTACTAAGTTTCTGTCTGTCTTCCCTCCTTGGAATGTAATGAGAGCTGGCCCTTGTCCTTCTTGTTGATGATTTTATTTCCAGCCCCCCAGATAGTGCCTAGAACTTAAGTACAGTCATGCACTGCATAACATGTCAGCCAATGACAGACTGCATATACGACCATAAGATTGGTAGCATATGGCCTAGGTGTGTAGTAGGCTACACCATCTAGGTGTGTGTAAGTACACTCTATGGTTCACACAATGACAAAATCGCCTAATGACACATTTCTCAGAAGGTATTATTGTTCAATTCATTCAAATAAATATTAATTCATTCACTCAGTAAATATTTACGGAGCATCTACTCTGTGCCAGGCTAGGGACGCTGCACCCAACAAGATAAGCATGATTTCCCACTTCCATGGAGCTTATCTTCTAATTGGGGCAGGGGGGGTTATACACAATAAATAAATAAGCTAATTGCTGATTGAGATTTGTGCAATGTAGAGACTTAGAGCGATGTGATAGAAACTGACAGTTACTCAGTTCTTGTCCTAGAGCTGTTCACACGCTAGTGGGGCAGAACACACAGCCAACAGGCAGTTTCCATTTCATGGGAATAGTGGGGTTTTGCAAGCTCAGAGGCAGTGCCCTCAGCTCAGAGTGCCAGGGCTTGGCCAGGCGGCGGGCAGGGAAGGCTTCCTGAGGACGTAGCACCTAAGTGGTTTTAAAGACAAATAGAAGTTATCTAGGAAAGATTCCAGACTTGCATGAGCACAGGTGGCAGAAGGCCAGCCTAAAGTGTGAGGCAGGGAGAAAGGGGAGGAAAGAGATGAGGGAGAAGAGCATGGACCAGGTCCAAAAGTATCAAGTTGTGATGGCTGGTTTTATGTGTCAGCCTGGCCAGGCTGCAGTGCTCAGACATTCAATCAGACACGAATCTAGGTGTTGCTGTGAAGGTATTTTGTAGCTGTGGTTAACATCTACAGTCAGTTGACTTTAAGTAAAGATTATCCTATAATCTGGGTAGGCCTTGTCCAATCTGTTGAGCAAAACTGAGGTTTCCCTGAGAAGGAAGAAATTCTTCCTGTGGACTACGTGTCAGCTCCTGCCTGAGGGTCCCAGCCTGCCAGCCTGCCAGCCTGCCCTACAAACTTGGGGCTTGGTTAGCCAGACCCACAATCACAGAAGCCAATTCCTTGAGATAAATCTCTTGATGGATAGAGATAGGTAGGTAGGTAGGTAGGTAGGTGGGTAGATAAATAGATAGACAGACTCCTAATCTCCTACAGGTTCTCTTTCTCTGGTAGACCCCTGACTGACTGGTACACAGCTGGGCAGCTAAGGACTTCATCTTTAAGGTGATGAGAAGGAGCCACGGGAGGCTTTAAGCAAAGGAGTAACATAACCAGATTTGTGTTTCTAAAAAAAATAGCTCTGGCTGCAGTGTGGAGTGGATTGAAAGGGCAAGACTGGAGGCTGGTAGACCAAGTCAGAAGCAGTTGCCTGAACTATGGAAGTAAGAATGGCCTGGAAAGAGGAGGACCAACTCAAGCAATATTACAAAAACAGAACTGACAAGACTTGGTATCCAGCTGCAGGTGGAGGGTGAGAGACAAGGAGGTCACAATGAGTTCCAGGTCACTGGACGTCTTGGTAGATGGGATGTAAATGCTGGGACAGCAGGGACTTTGTTCTGTTCCCTGCTGTCCCCTTTGCATCTAGAACACTACCTGGCACCCAGAAAGTGCTCATTGCACATTTATTGAATGAATGGTGGTACAGTTCTCTGAGACTCGGATCACAGGTTGGATGGCTGGGTGGCGAGGTGAGGAGTACAGAAGTGCAGTTTGGGGTGTGCTGAGTTTGAGGGCACTGTCAGACAACCAGCAGGAGAGGTCCAGAGGGCAGCTGGAGGGACAGCCTGGGTGCAGGAGAGTGTTCCAAGATGGAGACTGAGTGTCGAGTCTTGAATGCAGGGATGGGACCTGAAGGCAAGGGTCCAGTCACCCTGAGGGTGTGTGGAGGGAGGAGGAAGAAGGTGGGGGACTGAGTCTTGGAGAAATTGCAACATTTAAGGACTGGAGCAGAAAGACCCCTCAAGGGAGAATAAGACGGAGTGGCCAGAGAGGGAGACGGGAAATCAAGAGCATGCAGTGGCAAGGAATGAACAAGGCGGGCGTGCTCCCACTTTGGCCCGGAGGTCAGGTGTCACTAGACCTACAGCAGTGACCTTAGCCAGGGCAATTGTGGCTGAGTGCAGGCTCAGAGATCAGACTGCAGACACTTGAGGAAGGCCTGGGACGTGAGGCAGGGGATGCAGTGTCTGCACTGGTCTCTCCCAACCTTCCTTCCAAATAGTTGACCAGACATGACCAGCTCACATTAAAGGGTGGGATATTGAGGCACAGAGAGATGAAGTTGGTTAAAAGTCATCACAGCCAAAGGGGCCTGTGCTAAAAGACACCAGCTGTTCAGACCACACACTGCCTTTTATGACTGGCAGCATGCAGACGTGGAAAGAATGGTTTGCAGGGTGGGGCCCAGGCCATGTTCCGGCTGATACTGCCGACGTGCAGGGCAGGAGCCTCTAGGGCGTGCGAGAACATTTTCTCCAGGGGAACCACCTTCCCTGGAAACAGCTTGTTCTGCTGAGTTGACAGGAGAGAGGAATGGGGACTCTTCAGTCCTGGGGCGGGTGCCAAGCACGGCGAAGGTAGAAGGCGCCGGGAGGCTGGGTCTGGCTGCAGCCTCCCTGGGCCTTGCGTGGGCCAGACCAGCTCCTCTGCCTTCTCAGGGGACTGGAGGGAGGCTGCATGTGCTGGATTTCTTCATTTTTAACTAATGTTGAATGAGCATTCACGATGGGCCAGGCTCTGTGCTCTTGATTCTACATACTTGAGTTTATTTAATCCCCACAAGGTTCTTTGAGAAGTGTATGCTGATTGTTCTTACTTAAGGATGAAAAACCTAAGGCCCAGAGAGGTTAAGTCCCTTGCCCCTAGGCTTCATAGCTAGTTCTGTAGGTGGGAGAGCAGGGCCGCTTACTGTTGAATCTGTGGAATGAATAACTACATAGCCCTGGAGTGCGGGTTCAAATCATCTGCAGGGTGGGGATGCTGCTTTCTCCAGCTCCAGGGTCTTAGGTGAATCACGGCTCTGAGATTCTGCTTCCGCATCTGTAGAACGAGGGTAGTGTTGCCCACTTCACAGGGCTCTAATGAGAATAAAAGAAAGAGTCTTTGTTTGTAAAGTTCTCAGAGAGGGTGTCCAGCCCAGGGAAGGTGCTCCATGATGCTAGTTCTCTTTCCCTTTCCATTTCTTCTGGAGAAGCTTTGTCTCATCCTGCAGGTTAGAGAATTAGGGTGAGAACACTGGACACTGAAGCAGACGACCAGGAATCAAATGCTGCTCTGACACCTGTTTGTTATTTGATTTTAAGCAAGTCACTTTCCTTTGCCAGGGCCTCAGTTTCCCCAGCTCTAAAATACGGGAAGAACAGTTTAGTCAAGGATGGCACTCAAGCCCCCACAACCCCTACTGCCCCTGTGTAGATACCACCAATTGATCATGGCTTTCGTTTCCACGCAGCCAGGGCAACATCTGGGAACACTTCTACCATGAACTTCCTATAGTTTGGCTGTGATTCTACCAGCAGGCAATTCTGCGTGGGTTACATGACCATGTTTCAAGAAGGTGCTTGCTAAAGTGTAAAGCCCTCCGATAAAGAGAATATAGTAATCTTGGCATATATTTGCATTCCTGAAGACAGTGTCTGATGGGAGCTCCAGAAAGCACAGGTAGTTTGTTGTTGTAGTTTTATGTTTTGGGTTTCGTTCTGTTTTAAATACAGTCAAGTAGAGACAAATAAGCCTGGGACAGAGGGTTCATCCGCGCGCGCAGAGAAGACAGGTGAAGGGGCAGTTATTGTAAGGGGATGACTGTTCACCCCACACACAGACAAGAATACTATGCCGAAACATGAGCCAGCTAAGTGACTCGTCTATGGTCACAGCTGAGACTCAAACCCAAGCGTGGCTGCCTCCAGAGATAACAACAGTGCCTTAAATGCAAAACCCACTAATTTAGTCCAAAAATGATTATTGGAAGCCTACTCTGCACAAGGCACTGTTTTCAGTACTGAGAACTCAGTAGTGAATAAATCATCCAAATGCCTTGCTCTCAGGAAGCTGACAGTCTAGGGTCCCACCTCTCAGGCACCTGCCACGTGCCTGGTACCTTTCCAGCTCTGGAGGCGGAGAAGCACAGTGTCAATGGCTGGTCTGTGTGGGGAACATATAGTCTTAGCTCCGTGGCTTCTTAGAGGTGAGGGAAGCCATCTGGTCAGTTCGCTCCCCAGTTTCCTCATCTGAAACATGAAGATTATAATAGCTACTTTCAGGGCTTTCTATGAGGTTTAAACAAAATATTATTTATAAAGCATGCAGAGTTGAAAATTTTGGATATTCAATAAATTGTAGTTAATGTTATGAATTCGGTATCCTCTTAACAGCTCTATAAAGTTGGTACTATTTTCTCCATTTTACATAGTAGGAAATTAGGTCTCAGAGAGCTTAAATCTCAGAGAGGTTCGGTCACTTGCCCAAGGGCACACAGCTAACCAGTGGTAGAACTGACATTCAAATCCAGGACTACTCGACTCCATTGCCCAAGTGTGACACTGTTGGCCACATTTTCCAAACTCACAATTGGACCAGCTGCAGGGCAACAGAAAACCATGTTCCTCTTTGGCGTCTTATGCAACAAACCATATGGACCCCCAAGCTCTTACATAACAGGCCCAATGCTAACGAGAGGAAGTTTAACAACAACAGAAAAAACAGATCGCATTCACAACAGACCACCATATGTTCTCCCGTTCCCTGACAGCAGCTGTCCCAGCTCCCACTCGGGCGCCCACAGAAATCTTCTTGACGAAAACAGTTTCATTACCACGTGACTCAAACGACAGATGCCTTTATAAAAAGAAGGGCAAGAAGAGAGTCTGCACTTCTTCCAAAGAAATAAATCTTGTTAACTCCTCGGGAAAGCCCAGAAACCTTCAGCCTCCACTCCTCCGCCTTCCCTTGGGAACTGGGGGCTTCTGCAGCGATGATGTGGCCTCTGGGACCTGGTGGCCCCCTCCCTCAGTGTGAGGGCAGCTGTGATGATTTCTGGCTTCTGTCTCCAAACTGAACAGGCCAGGGGCTTTGGTCATCCCCTTCACTTGGTCTCGAACTCCTTTACAACCTTGTTGTGCTCATGCTCAGTTCCAGAGTCTCACATTTGCTGCAGGCTTTCTGGAAGTGCCCCTCTGGAACTGAGCCCAATCCTAGAAGGGTGGTTTGACCTGTGGACACTGGGGAAAAGGTTCCTGCAGATGGTTCCAGGCCAGGTACCATCTTCCTACTCTCTATCCTTTTTCCTTTTCCTTCTGTCCATTTCCCTGACCTGCAGCTGAAGCATCCTGCTAATATGTAAATCTGATCATCACCCCAAATTCCTTATACCCCTGCAGTCCTGCATGCTCTACCGCTGCACCCCACTTTGCACCAGTCTTCTGCGTGTCCTTGGAGCATTCTTTCCATTCCTCGTGGCTTTGCATATGCCCTTCCCTCTGCTCAGCCCATTCATCCCCCGTCCACTCATTCCTCTTCTTCCAAATCTCAGCCACATGTGGCTACTGGACCCTTGAAATGTGGCTATTGAGACTGAGGATTTAAATTTTTAATTTTATGAGTTTTAATTAATTTAAATTAAATTTAGATTAATTCTCATGTTGCAAAGGAGAATTCTCTCCCATATTTCCTTCCTATACTTTATGGATTCATTTTTTATATTCGAGTACATTTGGTATTTATCCTAATATGAAGTATGATATATAAAAGTTGCATATCCAGATGTTTACCTGTGGCACTTTGTAATTTTCAAGATTGTCATATCACTATATATCCCATCCCACAGTCTCTTCTTACAATGTGACACTGACGGTCCTTCACAGAGAGGTGAAACTGGGTTGACTTTTGTAACTGCCTTGACCAAGAGAGTAGGATGGTAGCGGCAACTGTGCCTTCTGAGGCTAGGTCATGAAAGGTATTGCATCTTCGACCTTGGTCTCCTGGATTACTCACTCTGAGGGAAACAAGCCCCCATGGCATAAAGACCCTTATGTGGAAAGGAACTGAAGACCTCGGCAAACAGCTACCACCAACTTGCCAGTCACATGAGCGAGCCACCTTGGAAGTGGATTCTCCAGCCCCAATCAAGCATTCAAATAACTACAGCCCCAGCTAACACCTGATTGCAATTTCATAAGACAACCCAAGTGAGACCTGCCCAGCTGAGCCATTCCAGAAATCCTGACACTCAGAATCTGTGATCACTATAAATGTTTTAAGCCACTAAGTTTTAGGGTGGTTTGTTATGCAGCCATAATAACTGGAGCACTACTCATTGTTTCCAACACCATTTTTTGAATAGTTTACCTTTTCCCTGCAAATGTGAGATATCACTTTCATCATAAATTAAATGATCCTATAGTATGGGCTCATTCTGTTCTATCGGACTATACCAATTCAAGCACTAATACCAAGTTGTTTCAATCACTGATGCTTTTTGACACGTGTTACTATCTGGTAGAAGGAGCCAATCAATATCTAACACTGATATTCTTTTTCCTAGTTTGCCTAGACATTATAGTTTATTTTTTCATGGGCATTTTAGGATCAGCTTGTCTAGATTTAAAAAAAAAAAAAAAGCATTGCATTTTTATTGAGCTTGTGATAAATTTATAAAATAAAATATATTTATGATATTGCAGCTTCTTATACAGAAGTATGTGATATATTTTCTCATTTAAGTTTTCTTTGGGTGATGTTCAGGAGTGTTTTAAAGCTTTCTTCATATTCAGCTGTGTATTTCTTAACAAGTCTATGCTTAGGTGCTTTACATTTTGGTTAATGTTATAAATTGAATTTTTTCTGGGTTATGTATACTCTTCTAATTATGATTTGTGTATGTGAAAACTATTGATTTTTGTATATTAATTTTGTATACCACTTCCTTACTGAAGTAGGCTTTTAGTTGATTCTGTTAGTTGATACTGACGGTAGCTTTTTAGTTGATTCTCCTGGTTTCACCAGGTATACAACCATATTATCTACAAACTGAAATAGGTTTATCTTCTTCTTTCTAATATTTATACCTCAAATCATTTAGTAATCTTTTTGCAGTGACTGGCACCTTTAGTACAGTGTCACGGCGATAGTGGACATTCTTTAGAGAGACCACCTTTAAGGCCTAAGTCTAGCCATGTGATGCTCTTGGACTCTTGAAATGTGGCTATTGAGACTGAGAAATTTTATAAGTTTAATTGATTTAAACTTAAATAGCTGCCTGTGGATAGTGATGACCATATTGGACAGCACAGAGCTAGAAATTCTTCATTTTGCATAATGTTAACTTTTAGATTGAGACAGGCATTAACACATGTGGAATATTCAAATATCCTTATTTCATTGCTTTTTGTTAAATAAAAAATAACTATTGAATATTGAAAATGCTTCTTCAGTATCTACTTTATTTATTTATTTATTTATTTTAGTGAGGAAGATTGGCCCTCAGCTAACATCTGTTGCCCATCTTCCTCTTTTTGCTTGAGGAAGAGTGGCTCTGAGCTAACAACTGTGCCAATCTTCCTCTGTTTTGTATGTGGGTCACCGGCACAGCATGGCTTGATGAGTGGTGTAGGTCCACGCCCGGGATCCGAACCCGTGACCCCTGGGCTGCCTAAGCAGAATGCCAAACTTTAACCACTATGCCACTGGGCCAGCCCCACTTCAGTATCTATAGAGCTGATTATGTGGTTTTTCTTCTTCTATTTACTAATACCATGAATTATATTGAACCATCCTTGCACTGGATTAAACCCAACTTGGTCATGATATATTATTCTTTTAATGCATCACTCCATTCTGTTAATATTTCATTTAGAATTTTTGAATCAATACTAACAATCTTGTGTGCAGTCTTTGCTAGATTTTGATATCAGTGAATTCTCACTTCTTAAAAAAAAGAAAGAAAACTTGAAAGTTTTTCTTTTTATTCTATGACCTGAAACAGTTTAAATAGCACTGTCATTATTTGCTTTTAAAGACTTTGTAGGATTTCCTGGTGAAACACTTAGGCCTGAAATTTGAGGAAGGGTGTCCATCACTGACTACTTTCTCTGTTTCTTCTATGCAAATCAATCTGTTTAGGTTTTCTATATCTTTTAGGCTCTGTTTTGGTAAATGGCATTTTCCTCAAAAATTATCTATTTCATCCAGGTTTTGAGAAAATTTCTTTGCAAAGAAGCTTCAAATATTTATTTTAATTTAATATTTCTTGGTTTTACTTTCACATTTCTAATTTTTAGTAATTGCTCTTTCTCTACATTGCCCCCCCTTCAATGATGAGGTGACCTAGTGGTTCATCTATTGCATTAACTTCTTAAAAAGAACCAATCTTTATATTTATTTATTTATTTATCCTGATTTTTCTGTTTTCTAACTTATTTTTTCATTTTTTCTTTATTAATTTATTCTTTCTGCTTTCCAACAATTTATCTGGTTATTCTTTTTTTTTTTAATTTTTTATTTATTTATTTTTTTTTTTTCCCCCCAAAGCCCCAGTAGATAGTTGTATGTCATAGGTGCACATCCTTCTAGTTGCTGTATATGGGACGCGGCCTCAGCATGGCCGGAGAAGTGGTGCGTCGGTGTGTGCCCGGGATCTGAACCCGGGCCGCCAGCAGCAGAGCGTGCGCACTTAACCCCTAAGCCGTGGGGCTGGCGCCTATTTGGCTATTCTTTTTCTAAATTTTTGACATATGTTTGGTCCATTGGTTCCTGTACGTTTTAACTGATATAAGGATTGAAGTATAAATTTCCTCTGAAACAACTTTTTCAGTATCCCATGATTTTAATACATAATATTTTTATTAATGTTTAAAAAATTCTGTCTAAATTAAAAGTTATTTAACTGAAATACATAAATCTCCAAATTTATTTTTAAATGTTATTATAAATTTCTAGTTTTATTGCTTTGTAAGAAGAGAATATGGCCGTAAATATTTCTGCATTTGGAATTTTTGAACTTTAGGCACCTAATATATGATAAATTTTTGTGAGTATAAAACAGATATTTAAAAAAACATAAGATGTAGTATCCATTTTAAGGGCACATAGTTTGAAATATACCAATTACATTTGCTTTATATTTGTTGTTTAGATATTTGTTACATTTATTGGTTTATTTACCCATCCACATGATCTATCAGGGACCGAGAGGATAAATTACATTTCGTTCCATGACTTTGTTGTTGTTAATGGCTTCTTAGACCCCCTATAATTTCTGCTTTCTGAATATTACTGCTGGGTAATTTGGTGCAATGAGTTTCAAAATTCTTGTAGCCTCATTGTGAACTGCAAACTCTATTATTTTATAAAATATCCTTATATTATAAATATCCTTCTTTGTCTGGTTTAGTATTTTTTTTAACCTTAATTCAATGTTTTCTCATATGAAAGGGCAACTTCCACTTTCTTTCTGTTTGAGTTTACTTATTAGGCATTTCCCCCCTTTTAAACTTTCTGGATTATTTTGGATTTTGCTTTATGATCCAGGCTGTAGTCTTTTTCTTTTAGTGGGTGAGTTAAAATCCATTTCTCCTCATTGATGTAAGAGATATGTTTGGCTCTTATTTCTGTCATCGAATTTTATGCTATATTCTCAGCTTTATATAAATTTTATTTTTAAAGTAATATGTTTTTTGTAACAACTTTATTGAGGTATCATTTACATGTTATAAAGTGAATATCTTTAAAATGCACACTTTGATAAGTCTTGACTTATGTATATACCCATGCAACCATTACTACAATCTAGATAGTGCACATATTCATCATGCCCAAAATTTTCTGCATACTCTTTGCAATCTCCCTCCCAACCTATTCCACTTCCCACCCACTCCCCCAGCAACCATGGATCTACGTCCTAATCACTATAGATTTGTTTGCATTTTCTAGATTTTTCTATCAATGGAATCATATAATATGTACTCTTTTTTTGTGTGATTTTTATTCACACAGCACAATTTTTAGATTGTGCTTATTGCTGGATGTGTAATACTTCATTCCTTTTTATTGCTGAGTAGCATTCTACTGTATAGATATACCACAATTTGTTTTACCTGATCTCCTATTGATAAACATTTGTGTTGTTCCCAGTTTTTAGCTACATTCATATAGGTATCATATACATATTCACATTAATGTTGTTTTAGAAATTCTCTAAATTAAAAGTTATTCTCTTGGATGACAACTAGAAGTGGAATGACTCACATGGTAGGTGCATGTTTAACATCTCAAGAAACTTCCAAACTATTTTCCAAAGTAGTTGTACCATTTTATATTTCCACTATCAATGTGTGAGAGTTCTAGTCGCTCTACACTCTGTCTACACTTGAAATGGTCAGTCTTTACAACTTCAGTCTTTCTAATAGATGTGCAGTGGTGTTTAATTATGGTTTGAATTTGCATTTCCCTAATGATGCTGAGCATCTTTTCATGTGCTTATTTTCCATCTACATATTACCTTTGGTGAAGCGTCTGGTCAAATCTTTTCAGTTGTTTTCTTATTATTGAGTTTTGAGAGTTATTTATATAGTCTCTATTCAGGTTCTTTATAAGAAATACACTTTACACACATCTTCTTCCAGTCTTTTCAGCCTCTTAACAGTATCTTTGAAAAATACAAAGTTCTTAATTTTTTATGAAGTCCAATTTGTCAATTTTTTCTTTTATGGATCATGATTTTGACGTATCTAACAAATCTTTGTCTAACTCAAGGTCACAAAATTTTCTCCTATGTTTTCTTTTAGAAGTTTTATAATTTTTAGTTTCACATTTAGGTCTATGATCCATTTTGAATTAATGTTTGTATATGATGCAAGGTATGGATCAAAGTTCAATATTTTTGCATATGGATTATACAATTATTCTAGTACCATTTGTTGAGAAGACTGTCCTTTCCCCACTAAATTGCCTTTGCACCTTTGTCAAAAATCAGTTGTCCATATACATATGGATCTACTTGACCCTGTATTCTGTTCCATTGATCTGTCTACCTTTACACCAATACCACGCTGTTCTGATAACTGCAGCTTTATAATACATTTGAAAAGAGGTAGTGTTAGCCTGTCTAATTTTGTTCTTTTCCAAAGTTGTTTTGGTTCTTCAAGGTCCTTTACATTTCCATATTAATTTTAGAAAGAGCTTGTCATTTTGTACAAAATTGTCTACTAAGCATGTGATTGGGATTGTGTTGAATCTATAGATCAATTTGGGGAGAAGTAGCATCTTAACAGTATTGGGTCTCTGATCTCATGAAAAAGATGCATCTCTCCATTTTTACATAAGTCTTCTTTAATTTGTCTCAGCAACATTTTGTAGTTTTCCGTACACAGGTCTTACACGTCTTTTGTCAGATTTATGCCTGAGTATTCCACATTATTTGATGCTACTGTAAATGTTATTTCCTACAACTTAAATTTCCAATTGTTCATGGCTACTATATAGAAATACAATTGATTTTTAATATTGATTTTATATCCTGCAACTTTGCTGAACTCACCACAAACAGTGAGTTCACTAACTCACTATTAGTTCTGGTAGCTTTTTTCTAGATTCCATCATATTTTCTACATAGACAATCATGTTATCTAAGAATAGAGTTTTAGTCCTTCCTTTCCAATTCCCTTTATTTATTTTTCTTGCCTTATTGCACTGGATAGAAACTCCACTGCAATGTTGATAAGATGTGATGAGAGTTTATATGATTGTCTTTTCCCCTATGTTAGGCGAAAGCATTTATTCTTTCACGTATTCATTTAGTCTTTCAGTAAGTATGATGTTAGCTGTAGGTTTTTCATGGATACACTTTATCAGGTTGAGAAAATTCCCTTCTATTCCTAGTTTACAGAGAGCTTTTATCAGGAACCAACATTTCATCTATTGAGATGAACATACGGTTTTTCTTTTTTACTTTGTTAATATGATAAATATCACTGACTGATTTTTCAATATTAAACCAACTTTTCATTTCTGGGATAAACTCCATTTGATCATAGGTATATTATTTTTATATATTGTTGGATTCAATTTGCCAAAATTTTGTTTAGAATTTTTTATCTATGTTCATGAGGGATATTGGTCTATCAGCTTTTTTTTTTTCTTTTAAAATTTTTGTCTGGTTTTGGTGTCAGGGTAATTCTGCCATCATAAAATGAGTTGGAAAGAATTCCCTCCTCTTCAATTTTCTGGAAGAGTTTGTGTAGAATTGACATTTCTTCCTTAAGTGTTTGGTAGAATTCATTCAATGAAACCAATTGGGCCTGAAATTATATTTATGGATAGGTTTTCAACTACAAATTCAATTTCTTTGATATAGGTCAATTCAAGTTATGTATTTCTTCTTAAGTGAGCTTTAGTAGTTTGTGTCTTTCAAAGAATTTATTTTCTCTAAAGTCAAATTTATTGGCATAGTTATTCATAATATTCTCTAATATTTCTTTTAATATCTATAATGATGTCACTTTTCCTGTTCCTGATATTGAAAATTTGTCTTCTTTTTTTTCCTGATCAATCCAACTAAAGGTTTATTGATTTTCTCAAAGAACCAGCTTTTGGTTTCATTGATTTTCTCCATTGTTTTTCTGTTTTCTATTCCATTGATTGCTGCTCTGATCTTTATCATTTCCTTTCTTCTGCCCATTTTGGGTTTGATTTACTCTTCTGTTTCTAATTTCTTAAGGTAGAAGCTGAAATTATTTTTTTAAATTGAAGTATAATTGACACACAACATTATATTAGTTTCAGCTGTACAACATAATGATTTTATATTTGTATATATTGAAAAATGATCACCATGATAAGTCTAGTTAACATTCGTCACCATACATAGTTACAGAATTTTTTTCCTTGTGATGAAAACTTTTAAGATTTCCTCTTAGCAACTTTCAAATATGCAATACAGTGTTATTAACTCTGGCAGCCATGCTTTACATCATACTGCCATGACTTGTTTCTTTGATAACTGGAAGTTTGTACGTTTTGAATCTCTGCACTCACCCCCTTACCCTCCACTTCTGGCAACCACCAATCTGTTCTCTGTATCTATGAGCTTGGTTTTTTGGGGTTTTTTTGTTCTTAGAGTCTACATATAAGTGAGGTCATATGGTATTTTTCTTTCTCTGTCCGACTTATTTCACTTAGCACAATGCCCTCAAGGTCCATCCATGTCGTCGCATTAAGTTTAATTTGAAATCTTTCTTCTTTACTGATATAAGCATTCAGTGTTATAAATTCCTGTAAGTACCATTTTAGCAGCATTCTACAAATTTTAATATATGGTATTTTAATTTTCATTCAGTTCAAAATACTTTATAATTTCCCTTTGATTTCTTCTTTGACCCATGAGTTACTCACAAATGTAAAGAGTGTTGGGTATTATTCCCTCTGATCCTTTTGGAGGGTTCTTTACCCACTCTCAGATAGCTTCCTCTCATGTGTGCACTGACCAAAACCCTGTGCAGATCTTCAAAGTCCTCTCTCTCCATGTGGCTCTTCCCTCTCCAGTACTCTATCCTGTGAATTCTATCTGCCCTGGTATCTCTGAACTCTTAGCGTAATCTCCTCAACTTGTGGGGTCTTCCAGGCTCTGCCTGGGTTCCTTCCTAATACCACAGCCTAGAAACTCTCTCAAGATAGTAAACTGGGGCAGTTGTAGGGCTCACTTCATTCCTGTCTTTCAGGGATCACTGTCCTTCATTTTCAGATGTCCAGTGTCTTGAAAATCACTATTTCACATATTTTATTGTCTTTTTGGTTGTTTCAGGTGGGAGAGTAAATCCACTTCCTCTTATCCATCTTGGCTGGAATCAGAAGTTAAGCTAGCTGGCTTTTATTCACTGTATTCATTTATGTCATTCACTATATAAACTGTTTGATTTGTTGTTTTTATGTGTAGTTTTTCTGCTATTTAGGATGGTTTGTATTTCTGTCCTCGTGGTTACCATTTTAATTATATCTTTCTATAATATCTTTAGTTCTTTCTACTTTTTGGACAGTATCTATTAGTTCATTACTGTAAGCAATGACACAATTAGTGTGCTTGTCTCCCTCTTCCTCCTCTTCTTAACAAACCAATTTCAGTCAATAGTATTATCTTGCTTAGTGTGTATGTTTGCATAGATACTTGTGTAATTAAGTTTATATTTCTATTACTTTAGTCCTCAGCTGTTCCCCCCATTCTTATAATATCTTCAGTATAATCTCTCCGATAGGATAATGAGGAAAATGTTGACTCAGACATATTTGCATTGGAAGTCCCAAAAGCATCAGTTTAGGATACAGAGACATGCATCTGAGCCCTGGCTCCCCTAATTACCAGCTCTATTGTGACCTTGGGGTAGCTGCTTAACCTGTTAAACATCAGTTTCCTATTCTTTAAGATGGGATGATAATATCTACATTTAAAGGTGGTGATGAGACTTAAACAATATAATACATGTAAAATGCTTAGCATAAAGCCTGATGCATATAAAGCATTTAGAAAATGTTAGTCATTGTTATTAATAATAACAGTAAAAATCAACAAGCAAACATCTATGTAGTACATACCACACAGCAGGTACTGTGCTAGCTGCCTTATACTTATTATTTCATTTAATCTTTACAATGAATCTGTGGCAATGGCATTGACTTCATATTATAGATGAAGGAGGGAGACATAAGCAGTCAAGAATATAATCAAAGTCACCCAGTGCATAAGTGACAGTGGTGAAATTAAGACCCAAATATTCTGATGTCAAGTTCAGAGCTCTGACCACTACTCCACAGTTGCCTTTATGATCCTGAACTCTGCCCTGCTAATGAAAGCACACGTGCACACACATACACACACACACACACACACACACACACGCACACACACACACATGCTCTCACTTTAGTCTGAGAACAAACTTTGCCTTACAGCTCAGTACACAGACAGGATACACCTGGACGAATATAATTTGCCTGTTTTTCCAAACTCTAGGTTCAGAGTCTGGCTTGCAGACAAGGTACAGATGGAAATCTTCCTGGACTCAGGCCAAGAAGAGGAGAAAGTGTGGCAAAGGCTCGACCCATGGCCTGCACAGCACTGAGTAAACTCGTCTTAGACTGATACTTGGAGATAGCTGGAGGAATCGTGCCATTGACACCCACTGGCCTGTCTAGCACTTTACAAAGTTCTTCAGCACCCATGCCCTCTTGGACTTTTCACAGCAGTATTATAGCTGAGGAAATGGAGGCTCAGAAAGGTTACCTTGCCCAAGGCCCCACAGCTAATTGGTGATAGGGCCTAGACAACAATCCTAGATCTCCTAAACACTTACCCAGTGCTTTTCTCAGGATATGTTTTTGACGTCATGGATGGCTTTTACCCTTTCATAGTTCTGTTGGGGGCATAACTCTACCCCATACATGTGTAAGAGGAGAATCAATATTTAACTGGACATGTCCGGTCCTCAGCACTATACTATGAGCTGCAACAGATAAAAAGACACAAAAGTGGTCCTTGTTCTCAATATTCATTCATTCATTCACTTATTCATTCATTCTAAGAGTTATTCATTCATTCCTTCATTCTAAGAGTTCACTAGGTGCCCGGTTCTATTAGGAGCTGGGGAATACTCATCAAGGGGCTCACTGTGTAATCAAGGAGATAGATTCAAAATTCAACTGCTCCAAATCAGTGGGAGAAGCTAAAATAAGAGTGTTTTGGGTGTGATGAGCATACCACTGACAGTACTTCACTTTGCCTGTGGGATCCAGGACGGTGTCCCCGAAAGGAGCTGAGTGTGGAAGGATCCATAGGAGTGGAGGGAGAGGGATCTGACACTGACAGGCAGGAGAGAGCACGTTGCATTCAGAGGACCACAAGTAGTTCCACGTGGCTGAGGCCAGCGAGGGCTGGGAGCAAGCTGAGAGCTGGGCTGTGGTCATGCGGAAGGAGGAGTTTAGACTTTCTCCTGCAGATGATGGAAAGACATTCTAAAACGTAAGCAGAAGAGTAGTAATATGATCAGATTTGACTAGAAATCTCACTGTGGCACAGGTGGGAAGAAGGGACTATCAGGGAGTGGTACCACGGAATAGTCTGGGCAAGGTCAGGGCCCACACTGGGGGGTGCGTTGGGAATGGGAGGATTGCTCTGGCTAACCTCTATTCACATTTTAAGGCTCAACACAGACAGCAGCTTAAAGAAGGCCCTTCAGTCTGGTGAGAAGCTCCTCTCTGGCACCTGAAATCTTTCCCCCATGCCCTCAAGCAGAGGCAGAGTTCAGTTGTGGTTAAAAGCAACGGCTTTGAAGATGGCTTTTTTTTAAAGATTTTATTTATTCATTTTTTTTCCCCCCAAAGCCCCAGTAGATAGTTGTATGTCATAGGTTCACATCCTTCTAGTTGCTGTACGTGGGACTCGGCCTCGCGTTGGACAGAGAAGTGGTGCCTTGGGGCGTGCCCGGGATCCGAACCCGGGCCGCCAGCATCAGAGCGCGCACACTTAACCGCTAAGCCACGGAGCCGGCCCGAAGATGGCTTTTTAAGCCATTGCATCCTGCCTCCACTGCTAACTAGCTGTGTGCCCTTGGACAAGTTGCTTACTCACTCTGTTCCTCCAGTTTCCTTATCTATGAAGTAAGATAATAATAGTACCTATCTCTTGGGGTCACTGGGATGATTAAATGATTTAGTGTGTTTAAAGTACTTCATGTCTGGCAGGGACTAAGTGTGCAATCAAAGTGGGCTTTTCTTATCCTCACACACATTCACTGCAGGAAAGTTGTGTGTTTCTGAGTGCACCCAGCGAGTTAGGGAGCTCCTTGGGGACAGGTCTTCACGTCTGGCAGAGTCTGGAGCAGAGCATGCTCTCTATGAATACTGTTGAATGGACTGGAGAGGATGCTGAAAATAAAGAGATATCTGGGAGCTAACTCATGCATGACTGGCGGGTTGACTGGACATTAGGGAGAGGGTTAATGAGGAGAATAAAATCATCCCCGGGTTCTGAGCTGGGACGGGAAGGTGGTGGTGATGCCTTGGCTGAGATGGGGAGTTTCAGAGAAGGAGTTGGTTCAGAGGGATAAGTGGCTGACACTCCCAAGATCAAATCTATAGGAACTGAAGAAGCTGAGGTCTGAGCCAGGTCTGTGTGAGTTTATGTTCCATGAACAGTTCACACACCTGCACGTCCGTGCCCAGCACAGACCTGATGCCATAGGTATTGAACAACATATATCAGAGGGGCTGGTGAACACTTGAGTGAATGGGTTTCTTTGTAGATGTCAGAGCATCATGGTTGCTTTTCTTTTCAATGAGAAATAGAGATCTGTGGAGGTAAAAAAAAAAAAAAAAAAAAAAAAAAGAGAGAGATAAGAAAAGAAAGTCACCATGAAAGATTAAAGAAGGAAGAACTAGTAACTAATATTTCAAATGAATGAATATGAGGGGCCATCTTCCTTCTTTTTCCCTTTTCCTGACACAGCAGGACGTTTTTTATGATCTCCAGCTTCATAACATACTCTTGCCAACTGCTAGGAAGGATGACTCAAACTACCCACCAGGAAGTTTTGCAAAGTCCAAGCCAAAAAAAACTAAGAAAAAGAGTGATATCAAGGAATCTAGGAACATAGGAAAATACCTGTGATGGGGAACCAGTCATGCAGGCTCCTCTACATCGGATTCCAATTTCAATCACCACCTCCTCAGGAGCATGTTTCTTAGCTCAAGCTGCTTGTGAGACTGGCATCCGAGTATTAGGGCAGAAGGAATTGTTTGCATAGTTCCTATTTGAAATTGATAAGCTCTCCTTTAGTGCAAGCCCGGGTAGTACAGTAGTAATAACAATTATTGTAATAATGCCTACAATTTATTGAATGTTTACTACTTCCAGAAACTTGTGAGTGCTTTACATATGCCATGGCATTTAAACCCCATCAAATCCTACAAGAAACATAGTTATCCCCATTTGAAAGTTGGGGAAACTGACTCAGAGAGATTAAGCAATCTGACCAAGGTCACTCAGCAACTGGGGAATCGGGATCCGACCCCAGCTTGCCTGACTCCAAAGCCCATGCTGTAGACCTACTCCATGCACAGTTTTTCTCCTGCCTCCTTTGAATTCAGGGCTGTGCATAATCTAACTTCACCCATGTAAGCCTTGTTGAGGCATGGAGCTCACCTTCTAACTCCAGGAAGGACAAGACAAGAGTGTCAAATGCCCTTCATCAGTCCAAAAGAATTAGAGGGGTGTCGTGCCGGGAGCAAGACACATGGATTCAGAGAACTGGGACCAAATACCTGCTTTGCCGTGAGGCTTCTGTTGGATCACTTGCATTCTTTGGGCCTCTGTTAGTTTCTTACTTTTCACACACCACCCCCCAACACACACACACTTTGGAATATGAAATGAAAGACAGTTTATCTAAATGATCTCTCAAAGCTTTTAGAAAACGGATTTTTTTTTCCTGAGGAAGATTGGCCCTGGGCTAACACCCATGCTCATCTTCCTCTACTTTATATGTGACACACCACACAGCATGGCTTGATAAGCAGTGCATAGGTCTACGCCCGGGATCCTAACCTGCGAACCCTGGGCCTCCAAAGCAGAGCGGACAAACTTAATCACTACGCCATGGGGCCGACCCCTTAGAAAACGGATTTTTTTATTTCAACGTTTGTATCTTTTCTAATAAAAACTTCTCTAGTTAAAAAGTAATACATACTTACAAAGAAAAGCCATACTCCCATGCAAGAAAGAGTAATAGATACTTGTTTAAGAAGAATAGAGAAGAGCAGAAAGAAAAAAGTCTGATTCTTTTTAGTGCTAATGGAGTCACTATCCAAATTCTGAATTTAAAGGACTATCAAAGAGGCTTGCTACAGCTTTAACATTTAACAACAACAATAAAAAATCATGTTTGGGCACTTCTTGTCATTTTCCTAAACATTTCTTGACTTTTCTTTTGAAGATTTTTGTATATCATATCTCCTTTTCAGTGTTCATGTATAAAGATTTAAAAAGTTCCTTTGAAGCCTTTTTTATTCTTTTGATGACTGAAAATAAAATAAAGCAAAACAAAAACCTGTTGGGAAACTTCTTTTTCCAAAATAATTCATTCCACCATCTCTTGCTAAGAACCTACTGTGTCCAGGACTGGTGCAAGGAGATACCCAGGATGCGGCGGGGTCCTCGGTGAGAAGGCCCAACACCTGGTGGGAGAAAGTGTGAATGAAGTTTAAGTACCCAGCGCCATGGGAGTGTGCAGGTGGAGATATTAATTCTGTCAAAGACAAGCGGACAAAGCTGGGTCTGGAAGAGTCGACTAGTGTCGACAGATGGCAAAGTCTTAGAAAGGCAACCCCCTAGACAAGCTCTTGTTTGGTTATCTGGTGCTAGAGTGACATGTAATTTATCTTCCACACTGGGGAACTTGATAATGAAAGGGGAACTACTGATAATTACGTCAGGACATGGGGTGAAAACCAGAACTTCCTGGCCAAACAAGATCATATGGTCACCTTACTTCATGCTAACATTTTGTCATCGTGAAGAATGGGGCTCAGAATCTCCTTCCACGCACATCGAAACCTGTGATAAAGATGGCATGTTCAAATGCCCCAGGGGAGGCTTCCCTACCCGCCTGACTTCCTGAACAAGCTGTGGAGGTTCCCCCAACAATGCCTTTCAGTCCTGTTGTTGCGATCTAGCATAACATCCACAGAGCAAACCTATGGTTCAAACTTGGGAGCACATTTTGTATCATCCTTTAGTTTCATAGCAATGGAAGATTTTCCAAATCACATTGATATTCAGCCTTATGAGTTCTGGTTTTTCCACAGTGCTTTGGGGACCCACTCAATGCCCTAACTCTCAATGTTTCCACTTGATGTTCCTTGATTTGTTTGTGTGCTGAGTTGCAATTCCAAAGAGGCAGCAAAGATTCTCTCTTTGCAGGGACTATTTGGAAAAGTCTTGGGAGCGAAAGAGGAAGTCCAACACATTTTAAAACAGGATTGTTGTCATCTAGATGTGACATCTGTTGGTGTGCCATGGGGCAGAAGGAATGCAGTGTACAAAGGCATGGAGGCAGGAACAGTCTTGGAGTATTCAGGGAACTGAGTGGAACTCTCTGGTTGGGGATGGGGCTAGGAATATGGTGGGAAAAGAGGCTAAAAGAGTGAGTTGGGACTAGATTGTGAAGGATGTTGAATGCCACCCTAAGGAGTTTGGACTTCACCCTGGGAATGATGAGTCTCTGGAGCTATTCAAGCAAGATACTTATTTTCTGGAAAGAGAGCAAACCAAACAAAGGCCAAGTCAGGCATCCCGGAGCCAATTTCTCCCTTCAGTTTTGCTGTCCTGATCTACTGCAAACTGTTAAGGTGTTCCCTGATCCATGCTCCTCAAACACCACCCCCAAGGGAATGGATCCCAATCAACTGGTGATTATAGACACAATTCCTGACGCTTCGAGTTCAGCCCAGTCCCCACCAAGGCTGTACTGGAATATCTGAGCATCCCCCAGCTCTTTCCGCAGGCAGGACTCTGTGGATGGGGGGCCTGGGCCAGGCCCAGACAGGTGAGAGCAGAGGCTTCTGCCTTCTGACCCCCCCTGTTGTAAACTGCTCCTGAAGACTTCCTTTGGGGGAATTTATAATCTTCCTCCTCTCAAACCTCTACCAAAATCATGTCTGCCTGGAGTCCAAGTCCAAAGTCATGAAGCTAGTGTAAAAACAGCAGCTTTACTCTGTTCAGCTATTCAGGAAGCTTAATAATGGACTGGCTTGAAAGGTCGTAGGCTCCTTGTCCCCAGAGGTGTGGAACAGGCATGCCGTAGAGGGGATTCCTGCAGGCAGTAGGGAACTGGAGTCTGACAAGGGAGGCTGCTGCTCCCAGCCCAGCAGCTTACAACCTCTGAGCCTCTGCTTTCTCAGCTGTAAAATAGGGCTCATAGGAACGCCTCCTTTACAGGATTCTTGAGAAAAATAAACAGGATAATGACTGCACTTGGCCCAATGCCTGGCTCTAGTACGTGCTCAGTAAAAGCTGGCAATAATTGTGGTTAGCATGATCATCGACCAGTGGTGGAGTTGTGCTTCCAGTGGTGAAGTAGTCATTTATTTCTGAATATGACCTGTAACCTGGAACGTTACAAAAGAAAAAGTCCTACAGTCAGAGAAGTGCTCATTAGTACCACTGAATACTACCCTTCAAAGACCACCTGGCTGTGGGAGCCAACCTTCTCCTTTCGCAGAAGGAGAAATAAATTCAGAAAGCGGAAGAGACAGGCCCAAGTCCACACATTAAGTCAGAGATAGATTTGGATGAGAACTTAGGTCCCTTGACACTTACCCCATGCTTGGTCACGTTCTTTTTATGTTTCACTTTCCGTTAATAAGCAAAATTCAGAAGCTTAGTCATCATGTCTTCCTTCTTTGGATATCTGTCCCTTAGAGATTCACACAATTTTATATCTATTAACTCATTAATTCTTGCACCAACCCTGTGAGGCCGATCTTACTGTTAATTTCCATTTCATGGATAAAGTAAGTGAGGCAGGGTGAGGTTAAGTCACTTATTCAAGCCTCACAGCTATGAGCAATAAAGCCAAGACTCGAGCCCAGACAGTGGACTTCTTAGCCTTTTTAGCCTAGCACCAAACTGACCCTCCCAAAGTGGAAAAAGCATATAGCGTCTGCCTCCGAGGAGCACACTCCCATAGGAGAGACACAGCCCACAGGGTGTGCAGTCACGTGCCACAGGCACCGAAAGAACAACAGAGGGAGGGTTTAGTTTTACAAGGGGAGGAGGGAGAACATTAGGAAAGCTGCCTGGAGGAGGTGACCTTTATCCAGTGTCTGGAGCCAACTCGTGTCCTCCAAGTTGATGAGAGCAGGGAATTCCCTGTAGGTGGAGGCACCTTTGCTGAAGAAGGCGGGTGCGGCTCCAGCGGCACCATGAGGGAGGCAGGCCCGGACACCAGCGCTAACTCAATGTGTGACGTGGGAGGGTCACTTCATCTCCAGGAGCCTCAGTTTCCCCATCTTAGAAGGGGATGATAATGCCTGGCTTATGAAGCTGTTCAAATATCAAATGAATCATGTGTACACACAATCCCCAGCCCAGTGTTATTCCTCTTTCTTTATCTCTCTCTCATAAAACTATTTCCTTCAGTAAAAAATTTTAATTGAGCCTATTTTTCTACACTTACGCTCACAGCAGCATTAGTAATAATCTTGAGTGTCATTCTTAGTCATTCGTAATAACAATATAATTAATAACAACGTTAATTGCCATTGATTGAGGGCACTAAAGTGCTTGATATATGTAATCTATATTTATCTAAGCTACTCCCCAGAACACATCTTAAGGATAGGTCCCATTATCCCCATTTTATAGATGAGGATAATGAGGCTCAGAGAGATTAAGAAACTTACACAAAGGTCAGGCTAGGAAGTGGCAGGGCTGGTATTCAGACCCAGGTCTGCCTGGCCAGAGAAATGTCCGACAGACAGAGACCCTCCTGTGTTTGGAGTTCGAGTTGCTGTTGGCAATGTCCCTCAGCTTCTCTCTCAGAAAGAAAACAAACACTCGAAGAGGTTGGCTAACACGTGGGAACAGGAGGCCCCAGGGAGGGAGGGAAGAGGCCCGCTGAGGCAGGAAGATCCGTCTGTCTTTGGAGGGTGGGGCCAGGCGGCCCCTCAGCCTCATGCCCCGCCTGGATGTCCCGGAGAGAGCCTGACCTGCTCTGGAACCCTGAGCCCCGAGGTCGCGGGTCCTGGGGGTCAGCGCGCGCCTCCCCGGGTTCACAGCGCTGGGGAGCCGGGAGCCGCGCCCGCCCGCGGAGACGGCCAGACTGTCCCGAGGCCGCGCCGGACCCGCCTGGGCCCACGTGGGTGGCTCCCAGGCAGCAGGGAGTTAATCTGCTATCTGTTGGGAAGGCTTCCAGAACCCTCCTTCCTGCCCGTGTTTGCTCAGGGCCGGGCTTTTCAGAAACTGAAACCAGCAGGACGCCCGCCCGCCGGCCCTCCGGGGATCCTGCCTGGTTTACCTTCTATGGGGAGGACGGCCGGGCTGGGCGGGGCGGCCAGCGTGGCGCGGCTCCCCCTCCTGCCCCGGGCCACCCGAGGCTGGGAGAAGCGGCCCGGGGAAGCACCCCGAGGAAGGACAGGGGCTGACCGCCGGGGGGTGGGGGGGCCTTGAATCCTGGCCCTGCCCCTCTCTGCTCTGAGACAGGGTCAACCACCAACCCTCTGAATTTGGATTTCTTTGGCTGTGACATGGGGATAAATAATGTCTAGCCTTTGGATTCAGGAACACATGCAGAGTACCTGACACGTCAGAAGTGCTCAACATACGGTCGCTGTATTGCTGTACTTGTTACAGTGGCTTGGGAAGCCTGCCTTGTGAGGTAGGAAGCTCCCACCACCCAGTGTTCAAGCACAAGCTGAATGATCTGGAAAAAAAGAAAATACTGAAACAGGAAGGGATGCCGAGATACTCATGTGATCACTTCTGCATCACCCGGGAAGCTCAAGCCATGTCAGACCCACTGAAGCGAAACCACGGAAGGCAGTTCTTTTAAAAGTATAGCTTCATTTTGTAAACCCTGGATATAGGCCAATAATCCCCACATTTTTCATCTTCAAAAGACCCATATGTTATTTCCTCCTACCCCATCGATTGCACAGTATGAAATATTTTATTGACCAAACTAGATTTGTTAACTCACAATTAATTTATTTACTCTCTACATAAATTAGTAACCAAAGACCCCCAGTTCATTCAATAAATATTCACTCAACAAATATTCATTAACTACTATGTGCCAGGCATTGTGCTGGGTACTGGGATGATGGAGAAGAAGGTGTACAAGACCTCTGTCCTATGGGCTTTCGAGTCTGGGAAGGGAAGGCAGAAAATGAACAAGGATTCCAAGACTGACATTGAAGCCAAGAGAATCCGGCTGAGCATCAGACACCCATATTCCTACAGTGAGCAGATGTAGTTCCAGTTAAAAAGAAAGTTGATGCATTGTTTCCGTATGCGGCCTCATCATAGAGAAAGGTAGATGTCCCTCTTCAACACACACACACACACACACACCACGGCATATTACTTTCACAGATCCCAAGAGGTCCAGGGTCCTTGGATCAAGAACATCTAAGGCCTTGTGAAGAAAGGAAGCCCTTTCGGACTGTATTCCTGCTTATGTGGCCAGTCTTACCTCCTGCCACGCCCAGGAAGAACTACTGGTAGGCGCCCCCAGACACTCAGAGCAGAGTGGCTAAGAGGGTGGGCTCTGAGTCAGGTTGCCTGGGGTTAAACTCCGGCTCCGTTCCTTACTTTACTGTGTGATCATAGGTGCATAGGCAAGACCTCTGTGTGCCCATGTTTCCTCTTCTGCACAGCGGTCTGACTAGCAGGACCTACTTCACTGAGTTATGGTGGGAATTACAGAGACGGTACCGAGAGCAGGTGGTAGGCACTCAGTATCTGAGCTGTTATTACACTGCATCGCTCTCTGCCTTGAATGTTCTCTCTGCCTGGAGCACCCCTCCCTTTCTCTAAGTTATTAGTGCAGTGTCCTCTCTAGAGCCTTCCTTGCTTTACTTCACCAAACAATTTGATGCTTTTCCCTCTAAGTTGCTGTGGCTCTTTTTATATACCTCTTCCAGCACCTCTCCTACTGCAGTCCTGTTTCTTATTGTTGTTAAGTGTTTTCCTTCCTCACTGGATTACGAGTTCTTGAAGAGCAGGGACCACATTTTATGCATCTTTTCATCTCTAGCGACAAGACAGTCCCTGGGACAGACTAGGTACTTCCACTATCTGTTGATTTAATGAATGGATGGATGATGGATGGGTAAAGTGACATGCCCAGGATCACAGAGTTGAAAGCCAGAGTCTGCATTTACTTTACGTTGGGAAAATTACTTTTCTGAGCTTCTGGTTTCTCATCTGGAAAACAGATCTGATAATAGTGGTCCCTAGGTCTCGGGGTTGGGAGGGTTAAATGAGGTCCCTGTAAGGACAGTGTTCAAGAGTTAGAGCCCTAGAACCAGATTGTTTGGGTCAGGTCCCAACTCCACCACTCAGGAGCTGTATGATCTTGGACAAGTTCTTAACCTTGCTGTGCCTAGAGAAGGCAGATCTTAAACCAAAAAAGAACACATCATTATTAATGGGCTGTTCAGAGAATTAAAAGAGATATGCTTTGTAAAGTCCCCGGTGACTGGCACAAAGTAGGTATTCAGTAAATAGATATTGGTTCCCTCCCCCACCATCTCCAAATCTGTAGGTGCTGGACTCTGAATGCCCGAAACAGCTGTTCAAATGCCACACTTTGCTCTCAGTGACTAATGTCCCTTAAGCCAAGGTTGGAAAGCCAACTCCAGAACCAAGCTTACATTTGAGTGCTGAATTAGATGCAGGGAATGTGGCTGACTGGTTTATTTAATTAACGAGGGAACTTTTGAAAAAGGGCAGTTTAAAATCAACAAACATGCCAAGGAAATTGAAAAGCAAGAGCTAACCCACAATTTCATATGTCACTGGAATAGTCCCTTATCTAAAGGCATGAATAATGCCATCATCCAAACCCCAGTTAATGTTTTATAAACTGTAAGAGCAGTGATCAGAATTGTTTTTGGAGCAAATTAACCAGTTAATCAGTGCACTACATTGTAACAATTCTTGAATTTCCTATGACTTCATCACAATATATTCTAATAAACTTATTATTCAAAATCTCCAGTGGCCACATGTCTGTTACTAAGCCAAAGGGTATGGAAGAGAAAGAAGGTATTTCATTTTGGACCTAGAATGTCCTCACACCCCCACAGGAATCCCCCAAACCTTCTCTGTTCGGGGGATTTGGAAGAGGCTGAAATGAGGGTGCCGGGCCCTGGGAGCGGGTTTGTCAGTGGCTCACCCAGCAAGCATTTGGCCCTTCAGTTGAGAGAGGAAATCGGAGAGGGCAAGGGCCTGGCAGACCTGAAGGGATGAGCTGCACAGTGGGGGCCGGGGTGGGGGTGGGGAGCAGGAAGCAGGGCGTGTGTCTGAATTTCTGAAGAAAAGAGAGAATTGCAGCTGTTAGTTTTAACCTTATGCCTCCAAGGATTGGGAAGAAAGTAGGGCTGGGGGATAGGGTACTCCACTTCCTATTTCCCAAACAAACTCCACCTGCATCTTCCACCTTAATCTTTCTTAACCTAACGTCTACCTGCACATACCTTGAGCCAGGTCAGACACCTGTTCCCAATCTCTCTAACTTTGGAAAGAATCTCTCTTCTTCCCCATGTGCTTGAGGAAATTTGTGCCCCGTTTTAAGACTTCTCAAAGAGTTCTTTAACTATATCCCTCCTTCATTCCTCTCTCCCCTCTTATCTTCCTCTTTTTTAATAGCTTTATGGAGGTATAATCGGCATACAGTAAAATGAATGTATTTGAAATGCACCATTCGATATGTACAGACCTGTGAAACAATCGCCATCACCCTAGAAGTTTCCCCGGGCCTCCTTGCCCTCTTTGCTCCTGCCTCCCTTCTCCAAACAACCACCCATCCTCTCTCTGTCGCTGTAGACCAGTTTGCATTTTCTAAAGTTTTATTTAAATGGAATGATATAGTATATACTTTTTTTTTTGATTGGTTTCATTTACTGAGTACAATTATATTGAGACTCATCCATTCGACCTACACTCTCCTTGAAATGTGGGCTTCCCTGGGGAGAAGTGGGGCTCACCCAGGACACAGAGCTGGATGCTAGGCACAAAGGAAGACCTCTGGTGGAGGACGCTGTGGTGTGGTGGGCAGACGTCTGGATTGGCTCCAGAATATGCGTGGATCTCAGCCCAGACTCCACCACTGACAGCTGTGCAGCCAGGAGTGAGTCACAATGCAAGCCTCAGTTTCCTCATTTTTAAATTGGGAGCAATGATGCCCCTCCCTTCTCTCCGGAGAATTCTGTGAGACTCCACTGAGCCAGGAGATAAAGTGCTCTGTAAACTGTGAAAGGTCAGTCCTGGGCAAGGGATTAGGCCTGGATCAAGCCAGCAGCACGTTGGGAATGCCCTAGCTCCCAGCGCTATTTAAAGGCCACCTTGTCATCCAGGGAGGCTGCGGGGATTGGCGATTCCCTGCAGAAATGGCCAATAAGGGCTAGGCCTGGTGGCCTTTAATCCTGGTCCAGTCACCAAAATGTCAAGGATTCTTTTCCCTCAACACCCCCCCCCCTTCCTCTGCATGGACTGTGTTTATTTACAAGGTCTCCCTCCCTCCAGAGGGCCGCCTGTGACCGGAGGATTCCTTCTGGCCTGGAGCTGGCTAACAAGGGCAGCCCATCCAAGGACGGCAGGAAGGGGAACCGATTGGAGGATGAGGGGTAGAAGGGGAGCCCACCAGGCCTGGCAGAGGTGTCCTCTGGCCAGGACTGACACAGAGGGGACAAGACAGGAAGGGAGAGAAGGAAATAGTTGTCTCCCGTTTAAAACTGAGTTGACCTATAGACTCATACCAGGTTTGAGGAAACTTTCTATCTCCCCTGATGAACTGAATTTCTTATTTGCTGTTGCTTAGTAAAGAGAGGTGAGATGAACTGAAGGACCCAGAGGAGAAAAGTCAAGGCCTCATCCATCACTCATTCCCTCTCTGGGCTTCATTAGTGCTACCATTTGTTGAACACCTCCCTTGTATCAGGCACTACACTGCATTTCTGTAGGTTTTTTAAGTGTAACCCTCAAAGCTATACTGAGAGGTGAATAGTCTTCCTCTCATTTTACAGTTGATGAAGGTCAAGTAATATGTCTGAGGTCACCTAGGATTTGAGCCAAAATTTGAACTCAGTGCTGACAGCAGAATCCATGTTCTTTTGAGAGCTTGAGGACAGCAATTCTCAAGGAATGAACTTAATAATAAATTATTTCCTGGTCATGTTCTGTGACAAGAAGGCTCTGTGACCAATTTAATATGAGGAATGCTTCTTACAGTGTCTCTATCACAAAAACCACTGTGCACTTTTGTGTCTAGAAGGTTCTGAGAAGTCTTGGAGTAAAGGAACTCAACTTTTTTTCAATCAAGAATTTCCCATGTTAAACTGATCACTGATCTTTTTTTCCTGTACTATCTATTCATATTCCAAGGAATAAGTGCTCCTCAGAGCACTGACTGGGAACCACGGCTGACTCAGAGCTGGAGGGTTACAGAATCTGTCCATCTCATGTAAGAAGTCCATCACCAATGCCTGTTGTTAACATCTCCAGAGATGAGAGGATTATTACCTGGTGACACAGCCTGCTCCATTGTTGCTCAAACGCAGTGGTTAGAATAGCGCTGCCCAACAGAAAGATATTGCAAGCCACGTGTATGATTCTAAATTTTTTAGAAGCCACGGGAGAAAAGTAAAAGGGAACAGGCAAAATTAATTTTAATAATATATATTAATTAACCCAATGGATCTAAAAATATCATTTCAACATGGAATCAATAAAAAAATGATAATTGAGATAGTCTACATACTTTTTAAACTAAGTCTTTCAAATCCAGACTAGCCACATTTCAAGTGCTCAGTAGCTACATTTGGCTCGCATCTACCAAACTGAACAGCACGGCGTTAGAAGACTCTTCTGTAGGCTGTGCTAAGCTTTTCCCATCTGGGCATCTCCCCCATGGTCCTTGGGTTTAAGGGCACCGTCTGTGGATGGATAACTCAGCCCCACGCCGGGGATGAGCTCTGTTTGGCTCTGTCCTTGCACATGCGCATCAAGCATCCCCCATCACGGGGCTCAGCCCTCTGGCAGTGACCTGCTGACATCTGTCTCCCCCTTGCAAAGGGCTTTCCAAACTTTAAAGTGCTGTCTCAGTGAAAGGCCTCATTCTCCTAACTCCTAACTCCTAGTGGGGCAGGCTTAGAGCAACCCACGATTTTTAGTGGTCTTATCACACTGTTATTTTATACTGAACCTATAGGTAGTTGCTAATACAGCATCCAGCCTGGGGCAACTCCTTTCTGCTCCCTGGGCCTCAGTTTACCCATCTGTCAAATAACAGATTTGAGTTTTCTGTGATTCAGACTCTTTCTGCCTCTTCTTATCCATACCTCTCCTTCCACCTACCTAATAAATTTCCCTTTAAACTAAATCTTAAGAGTAGAATTCAGGAAGTAGTTACAGCCTCCCATACACCATAATAATAATAATAATAGTACTGTGCTAAAAGCCTTGTATATAGCATCTCATTTAATCCTCTCCACCCCTGAGTGACGTAAACACTGTAATTATTCCCTTTCATAATTGTGGAAACTGAGGCCTTAAGCTGTTGAGCCATTGGTCACACACCTAGTAAGGGGCACAGACGGAGATTCCAGCTTGGGGGCTGTCTCCTGGTGTCTGGTCCCCGGGTGTGAATGCAGGTCCAGTCCTTGGACTTGAGCTAGGCCCAGGCCTCAGATTACTAAAGAGGGAACAGATTACTAAACAGAGAAGCTGCTTTATGCTTTTTGTTGTTGCTAAAACCCACAGAGCGTCCTCCTTCTGTTTTGCAGAGGAAGGAAATATTGTTATACTTTCCTCGCTAAGGAAATCCTCCTCTTCACAAGTCGACTTTCTTCCCACCCCCTGACCTTTCAGGAAGGAGGCCGAGGCCCCTGAGAAGGCTCTGGAGGAGACCCGAGGAGCTCAGCGTTCCCTGTCTAGGGCAGGGGTATTTTTAGAGCTGGCCGACTGTTTACAAGGAAGCCAGTCCCCAGAGCCTGCCCTCTCCCTGCAGGGGAACACTGGCCGCCAGCGCCGCCCACCACCGGGCTCGCCAGCCCTCCTTCCTCCCTCCTGACTGCTCCTTAACTGTCATCTCTAGCAGCACGTGGGTCCCTGTCCCTGCTGCCCTGAGAGACAGCTGAGCAGAACCGTAGCCCAGGGCCCTGACGGCCTCCCGGGAGGGCCAATCGTGGCCAGGAACTGGAAGAAAACAAGAAGTTACCATCAGTTGAGAAGATGGCCCTGGCAGCTGGCGATGGACTGGAAATCCTGTAAATGGGCGTTTCTCCCCTGAAACAGTTGGGGAGCCTCACTCTCCTGGGCCTTCCAAAAGCAAAGGCCTGAGAACCCGCAGGGGACAGGGGTGGTGGATGAAGAGGCCACAGAGCAGGGTGAGAGGCTATGAACTGGCCGTGTGCTGGATGGTCTGAACTGTGACGAGCCCCTTACCCTCTGAGCCTCCCTTGCTGCAGCTGTAGAGTGAGGAGGGCTGAGTAGTGGGGGCCTGCATTCAATGACTGAATGTCTGATCTCCTCGATGCTTAAATGAGAATTCTTAGGCCTATCTCATGGGGGTGGCGGTGGGTATTACATGGGATAGTGGGGTGAGACCCCAGGCACACAGTGGGCATGCAATGCAGAGGCCATTGATAATGATTTCCATGTCCCCAGCGCTTCACACAGTGTCTGCACAAAGTAGATTCCCCACAAGGGATGCTTGCCTTTACTCTTGCAGCTCAGGGTTCCTTCACCTCTAAGTCTACATAAAACCTCTCCTCCAACTGTGTCATTTTTAAAATTAAGGATTTACTCCTTCTCGCCCAGCCTTGCACCCCCGGCCCCTGTGGTTCAGAGTCTTGTAGCAGACATCAGAAGCCCCTTCTCTGAGTCACAGTCCTGGGGCGTCCTGGGCAGGCTGCACATCTGTCCCCCCACCCCACTGGCTCTTGAGACCTTGGACCTGGCCCGGGTGAGCAGTCCTCAGGGTCTGACCCCAAGCTAGCGGGGTCCTGGGAAGCTGGACCCAGGCAGCGCAGCTCCCACGCCAGCTTCCCCCAATGTGGGTGTGGAGATTACACAGCTTCCAGGCTCCTCAGCGGACGCACCCTTCCTCCTCTGTCCTGTGGGCAGGCTGGACTTCTCCTCCAGCGGCTGAAGGAGGTTCAGGGATTGTTATTAGAGACGCTAACTCCCCACCACGCGTCCTCCCCCTGCCTCCTCCCCTCCCCGTCCTGTTCCTGCTTCCCACTTCCCCTCCCCAACCCTCCCCTTCCCCCTCCTCAACCCTCCCCTTCCCCCTCCTCCACTTCCTCCTCCTCCTCTTCCTCATACTCATCCTCCTCCTCCTGCTCCTCCCCACAGCTGTGCTTCTGACCCAGTGACAGCCACTATATTCCTAGGGGGGATTCCCAGCAGAGGGCAGAGGGATTGACTTCTCCCTGTGGCTCGTGCCTCTCCTCCTCTCAGTCCTTCCACAAAGATGTCCTGGGGCCTCTCCCATGCCAGCCACTGGCCAAAAATTCAGAGGCCTGGCCAGGTGCTAATACCAGGGCTGGTTAGCCTGATGGGCTGGGGCCAGGGTGGCACTGCTGGTTGGCTGGGGAAGCTGCATATTAAAAAGATGTCACCTTTGGGGCTGGCTTGGTGGCATAGCGATTAAGTGCGTGCACTCCGCTGCGGCGGCCGAGGGTTTGTATCCCAGGCGTCCACCGACGCACCGCTTGTCAAGCCATGCTGTGGCAGTGTCCCATATAAAGTGGAGGAAGACGGGCACAGATGTATGCTCAGGGCCAGTCTTCCTCAGCAAAAAGAGGAGGATTAGCATGGATGTTAGCTCAGGGCTAATCTTCCTTACCAAAAAAAAAAGGATATCACCTTTGACCACCTTCTCTACTGTCTCAAAGTCCTGCATTCACATTTTTTCTAGTGTCGTTTTACTGTGATATATGATGTATTACCTTAACCTTAACTAGAAGGTGCCGCTTTTGCAGAATATAATTACAGAAAGAGGTGGCCCTTCTTTTGTCCCCATCCCCTGCCCACGAGATGAAAGAAACAGCATGTTTAACGGGCAAAAGCCTGAAAGAGTAGTGGTGGCAGCCGGCTAAGGCTAACAGGCGTGGCTTCAGTGCAGGGTTCGAGCAAGAGAGGATGTCAGGAGAGGAGGCTGGAGACTGGTACAGGACAAGTCTTGCCAGGAGCAAGCGCCAGAAGCCATGACCCCCTCCCACTGTGCATGTGGGCTGACTGCGTCAAGGATGTGGAGGCTGGTCTGGAGAAGGGAGAGAAGAGCCGCAGCGAGAGCTACTGGGAAACACCAGCAATTCTTGCCCCATGGAACCTCCTTATTCCCTAGTCCTTCCTTCTAAGCCCCCCTTGACTTTACGAGCCTGAAGGATTCCCAGGGATGTTCTACCCTCTTCCTCACCCCCCTTCTCTGTCTCACTAGCTGGATGACTTCAGACAAGTCCTTTAGCCTTTCTGGCTTTATTGTCTTCATCTGTAAATCAGGCGCGCGCGCGTGTGCGCACACACACGCTCACATATGGGTACACGCACACACACCGAGGGTTGTTATGAAGCTTAAATAAATAAGGCGCTGTGGGAGGAAGCCCTTGGGAAAGCACAGGCAGTTCTTGATCTCCTTGCCCCCAGCTGCTATTCCCATTCGACGAGGGGAAATCCTCACCCGGAAAGCCGTGTTCACGCTGGCATGGGTCCCAGGGCAGGCTCCTACGGAGGCTGGTCTCTCCTTTTCCATTTCCCTTGTTGACTTCCAGTGCGACTGTTGTTGGCTCCCAGATAGACAGGCGGTTCTCCGTGACTTGCTCAGCTGCCAGGCTGTATGTTCCACCTTGGCTTCCGGGGGACAGGCCTGCTCAGACTCCACGACTATGTCAAGGACCCAGAGGGGCCCGAGGGGCCTCTGCCTGGGCCAAGGGTCTCAGGTGTCTAAAGGGAGTTGGGCAAGGGCCTCTGGGCTTAGGCCACAGCCCAGAGATAACCTGCTGCCTCTATGAGGCCTGTAAGCAAGATGAAGCAGTGAAACTGGGGAGGTGATCTGAGCCAGAAAAGAGGTCGACATGGGAGGAGAGGGACTCCCAGGAGGAGGACGGAGCTTCTGCAAAGGCAGAGAGGTGTAAGCAAGCAGGAGGGGTTTGCGGCCATGGCAGGCCCTCCACTGCAAGCAGCTTAGCTGTTAATGGGTGGCACTCTTGCTCTGATCCCTCCATCCCCCCCACTGCCCCGCTCCCATGGATTAGCAACTTTAGAGGCTTCTAAGTCTTGTGTATCTTGGGGACCCATCTTCTCTTCTCCAGCCCTGTGGCCGCTGCCTGGAACTCACAGCTCTTCTGGTCTAGACTAATGAAAATAGCTTCCTGAGTGTTCTTCCCTCCACGTCCTCTTCCCTCTAATCCACCCATCTCACAGTTGCCAAAATGATCTTTCCGACATGCAAAGCTGATTGTGACATGTCCCTCTTCTGCTTAAATCCTTCAAGGGCTCCCCACCACCTTCTGGATCAATTTTGTAGCTTAGAACCCAGGACCCTCCATGTTCTAACCCCATCATCTACCTCTCCTGCCTCATTTCCGACCAAAACCTACACAAACTCTGAGTTTTTGCCACACTAAACTTAAGTCACCCAGTGAGGCATACTGTTTCCCGCTGTCTGGTGGCCTTCCCTTTACCTTGAGCCCCCTCCACCTCTATTTCCCTGGCTAACTCCCTCCTCACTCAGAACACAGCTAAGAAGTCACCTCTTCTGGAAAGGTTCTCGTGACCCCTCCTTTGTGCTTTTGGAGCCCACTGTACATATATCCCTAGCACAGAGGCTCTTAACCCAGGGTCAGAATTCAGGAGTTGTGTGAACATGCACGGGGGAAAAAATACATCTTTATGTTCACCAACATCTACCTAAAATTTAATGTTTCCTTCAATTATGAATGTAGGTTCAAATCACAGTGGTATCTGTTGTACCTGTGATTTATCACCAACAGAAATCACAGAAATTTTCATATCACTTTAGAGTTATTGCAGATTATCTCACAAATTGTCTATGCTCATCGACATTTTGAAATTTCAATAGTTAATAAACCTACAGATCTGATTATTTAATGTGTAAACTTACACATAAATCGTTACCAATTTAATATTTTTCTATATATTTTGGTAATTCTTTTTTTTTTTTTTTGAGGAAAATTCACCCTGAGCTAACATTTGTTGCCAATCTTCCTCTTTTTGCTTGAGAAAGATTAGCCCTGAGTTAACACCTGTGCCAATCTTCCTCTATTTTGTATGTGGGATACCACCACAGCATGGCTGATGAGTGGTGTAGGTCCATACCTGGGATCCAAACCCGCAAACCTAGGTTACCGAAGCACGCGGAACTTCACCACTACGCCGCCGGGCCGGCTGCCTGTTAATTCTTTTTAAAAATAGTTGACTTCCTTTGCAATCGTATATATTTTACGTTATGCATTTTAAAATGTTATTCTGAAAGAGTCACCAGACTGTCAAGGGCTTCCTGCCATGGAATAGTCCTTCTTCCTCTGGTGGAAAACTGTAACCCCCTCCTCTGGAACTGTTGGTTCATCTTGTCCATCTCTGTCAACAGATTTTGAGCAACTTAAAAGCAAGAGAACTTGTTTTTACCTGCAAGGCTTAATATAGTGCATGGCACCCAAGATATTTCTAAAAATATTTTTTTGGAATGGAGAAATAAATGAAGACAAAAAGGAAGGAAAGAAAGGAAGGAGGAACGGAGGAGGGAGTAAATTTGAAGGTTGATCTTCAAAGAATGTCTGCTATTCCTTCCATCTGGGACACTCCCCAGATGTCTCCAGTACCTGCTGCCTTCCTCTATGTCTTTGCTCTAATGTCATCTTCTCAGTAAGATCCTCCACGGCACCGTATTTGAAGTTACAGTCCCATAACTACTGCCCAGGCACGCTGTGTTCTCCCTCCCTGCTTTACCTTCTTCACACTTATCACCAGCTGACATATTATATTTTTCTGACTTTTTATTCGTTTATCGCCTGTCTCCTCTCACTAGAATGTAAGCTCCATGAAGACAGGGACCTTCATCTCATTCACTCATTTCTGTATCTCTTTCACCTGAAATAGCTCTAACAGATAATAAACGTTAAGTAAATGTTTGTGGAGTGGATGAATGGGAGCAAGCAAGTGGTGAAGACCAGTCAGTTAAATCAGTGCCCATTCTGCAGAGAGGGGGCCAAAGCTGGGAAAGTTTAAGGCCCAGGTCACAGAGGGAGTCGATCAAAGAGTGGAAGGATGTGAGTGAGCGTTGGGAAGAAGCGTGAGTTGTGTGGATTGGGCATGGGAGGAAGGAACGGAACTCTAGGCCAGGAAGTTCGGTCCTAAGGCACAGTGCATATATTCAGTAGAGAGACGACAGAGCCCCAGGAAGACTGGTCTGACCCTTGAACAGCACTGAGGATCAGCATGAAGGCTCACTGGGGTCATGTCTTATCTTTAGGCTACTGCTGTTTGAGCAATAGCCTGGATTTGTAAAAATCCTGCCACTCTGTCTTCTTCTAGTAAAAGCCAAAGCCTGTTCACCCTGTGAGGTCTGACAGCTCTAAGGGCCTCTGAAGGACTCAGGAACCGAAATGAGTGGGTTCCCCAGCCTCCTCACAGCTCTTGTGCAAACCTCTAGCATAGTGCTTACCCAGCGGGGCTGGACTGTTCCCTTTCCTGTGAGCTCCTTGATAACAGCACTGCATCACAGTCTTCTCTCTTTGGTAGTGAAAGGCCAGAGCCTGACACGCGATCAGTTTTTAGTGACTATTTATTGAAGGAAAAACTGTGATTAGGAAATTGCAGATGTTATAGTGATCATTAGATCAATCACGGGGGAACGTGATGAACTTTGACTGGGCTCCTACAGCATAGCAGGTACTGTGTGGGTACCTGAGCTACAGAGCGGGGTGAAGTGGGGCCCCTGACCTCCAGGAGCTCACGGCAGAGGAGACCGATACATGAACGGACAACGACATGGTGTGCCGAGAATTGAGAAGCTGCACTTGGGAAGGGCTCCCGAGTCCCTGGCACTTACCAACCTGAAGTTATAGTGTTATTTAATTACTTGTTCTCTGACTGTCTTCCCACAGGAATGTAAGCTCCAAGAAGGCAAGAGTTTTGTCTCCTTCAGAGCTCTACTCCCAGCACAGTGTAGGTGCTCACTTAGGCAGTCTCTCTGAGTGAGTGCATGGCTTGAGGAAGCACAGAGGGCAATGGGTGCCTAGCTGGGTTTGTGGGTGGGGGTCACAGAAGACTTCTGGGAGGAAGAGGCCTTGGCCAGAAGCGTGGGGTTCCAAAACTTACACCTCCTTCTACATTCCCTAGTCTCACAACTCGGTGAGGTCACACCCACTTTGTGAAGGAAGAAACATATCTCAGAGAAGGGGAATCAGCTGGGAAAGCTCGCTCAGCTGGCAGAGCAAAGCTCTCCCAAGTCTAAAGCCCGTGCCTTCTCCATATAGGTCTGGAAAACCATTCAAGAGGGGACTAATGCAGAAGACAGATCGTCATCACCAACATCAACATCAATATCATCATCATCAGTATCATCACCATTGTCATCATATTTACGATAGCTAAATTGTAACAAGCGCTCACTCTATGTCAGGCACCTTTCTAAGAACTCTACACTTGTTAACTCATTCTTCATAACCATCTTATGATGGAGGTTCAATTATCGTTCTCAGTTTATAGATGAGGAAACTGAGGCACTGTTAAATAACTTTCTTGGGTCACTTTGATAGCAAAAGGTCCAAGATTCACACCTGTGCAGTCTGGTCTCAGAGCCTACATCCTTCACCATTTCATATTCTGCCTCAGCAGACCATGCCCACCTCGTCCAACTCTAGGAGCCTGCTAGAGATTTCACAATTGAGCACTCTTTATGTTCCAGACTGTGCTAGATACTGTGGGGAAAGCTACAAAGAAGAAATTAATAAAGTTCCTGCCTTCAAGGTGTGACCAGCCTAGAAAAGAAGATGGATAAGAAATCCATAAACTAAAGTAGGAGACACAATGGAAGTTTCCAGAGAATAGGACATTTGAGCTGGGCCTTGGGGAAGAGGAAAAGTTAAAGGGGGAAGGGTGCTCCAGGAAGAGGCCACAGCGTGTGTCGTATGTGTCATCTCGTCCAGGCACGGGAGGAGACCCCATGATGTGAAACAGCACATCCATCAGTGTGTCTGGAGAACAGGATATGGGTTGAAGACGGGGCAGGTCAGAGGAAAACTGGGGCTCAGATCCTGGCGAGTTGGACTACTGTATTAGATGCATTTGCTCATTGTTTAGTAGATGATGAGCTATCAAAGGTTTGGGAAGAAGAGAGTACTATAATCTGACCTGCATTTCAGGAAGACAATGGGATGAGTATGAAGACACACTCGAGAAGGAGAAGGCTAAAGAAAGCAGGACTGGTGGGTCACTTAGCTCTTGCTATGTAATCAATCACCCCATAAATTAGTGGCCTAAAACAACCACCATTTTATTATTGTTCTTAAGTCTGTTAGTCAAGTGGGCCATTCTGTAGTCAGCTAGTGGGCTGCTCACGTGTCTGGTGGGTACTGGCTGTCGGCCAGGGCAATGGGGGTGACTGGACCACATGTCTTTCATTATTCTGGGCTTCTCTGCGTGATAGTAGTTGCAGGATTACCAAAAACAGCAAAAGAAAGCAAGCCCCAGTGCACAAGCACTTTTTAAGCCTCTGCTTACGCCATGTTTCTTAATATCTCATTGGCCAAGCACAGATTCAAAGGGTAGGGCAATGGACTCCACTTCTTGATGGCAGAGCCACAACAAAGCAGTGTGCCTATGGGGATGGGATGAACTGGGGGCCATTTTTGTTAGGAGGCCATTGTAATGAGCCAAGCAAGAAATCATAGTTGCTTAACTTAGGAGATGGCAGAAGAAATGGAGAGATGATCAGAATATATTTGGGACATATTCAGGAGATTGATTATTGTGAGGGAGAGGAAAGAATAAAGGATGCCTCCTAGGTTTTTGGCCAGAGCATCTAGGCAGATGGTCCCTTGTATCAATAAAGGAAACCAATGGGAAAATCAGGTTTGGGAGTTGTAAACACATTCTAGCTCATATGAATGTGATACCTTCCTTTCTTGGAGAAAATGCTCCTTCCCTAACCCTCCCTCCACTCTGACCATGTTGTCCAAGTGGAAAGTGAGATCACTTACATGATGTTGTCTTCCTTGCAGTAGTGATTGGCCAGGTGTAGGCATCTGATCCAAACTAGACCAATGAGAGTACCCAGCCCCACCTCCTCTGACAACCAGGTCCACCATGTACAGTTGTGCAGGTTGTACCCTGCACAAGATTGGCTGGCAGGGAGGATAAGTGGAGTCTGGAATCCAGCCCATGCACTGCTGCACCTATGGAGCTACAGCCACCGAGAGGATGAGGTGCCTACTTCTAACTCCCACAGAGGCACTCTGCATGCTGCCAGCCCCATTGACTGGTCCAGGGGTGGGCCCAGCTGCCACGCTAGGCAAACCAGACTCCTCTAGGAATTATCCTATTGGAGCATGTGGAAAAGAGACTTTTTCCACACCGGTCCTAAAGCTGTATAGATGGGAGTGTATAGGCATCCAAGTCCCTGTGATGGGAGAGAATGAAGTCAGTACATCAACTGACTCAGAGAAGGGAGGTGGAAGGAAAAGAGAGCTGGCAGCATCAGAGCCCTGTCCTTCCTGGGGCTTGGTAGTCTAGCTTCACTTTCAATTCTGCAATTGTCCCTCTATTCCTCTAATTGAAATCTCCCTTTTTGTTTAAGTAAGCCTAAGTTTGGATTTGCTCCTCGTAGCCGATACAGTTTTGAACAATAAAGGCAAGAACTTCATGTGTTCAGATTTGAAGAGGAAGGGATAGGCATGAAAGACAGATCAGAGACAGGATTCAAAGAATGTGGTAACCAGTTTGACGAGTCATGAAAGAGAAGGGGTGCCCAAGGGGAAGTCCCAGGCTTTTGATTTGAGAGATTGGAGAGGGATGGTGGTGTCTTTAGCAGAAGTAGACAATCCAGAAATCAACTATATGGGGGATGAAGGAAGGGAAAATGCATCCCTTCATTTATTCATTCATTCATTAAGCAATTATTTATCAGGCCCTGTCTAGGCACTGGGGACGCAACAGAGGATAAGGCAAGGTCAGATTTGGAGAGTATCTGTGGGCCGTTATTGACTCATTTACTCAACCAACAGCTAGCACCAACTATGGGCCGCGCACTGTCCATAGATCTGAGCATAAATCCAGGCAGTGATGTCCAGCAGCTGGAAAGAGGGTTGAGCTGGCATTTCTGCTGTGAGCATCATTGCCCTGGGGATAAATTTGGAAGTCGTGGGAGAGAGCTTGGAGAAGAGAAGTCTAGTTCCACAAGCCTTGTCTATTGTGCTTTGGCTTCATCTGTGAGCTGGGAATACAGTGTTTCTTTGGCCTGTGGGGCTGAGAGGCAGACACAGAAAGAGCATGGGTTTAGGAGTCCAATCTGGTGCCAGCCTGGGTTTACACACCAGCCCTACCAGGTAACCGTGTGAATGACCCTGAATGAGTTGACTTGCATCTTGGAGTCTTGGTTTCCTCAGCCACAAAATGAAGATATGAACACTTTTATTCCAGAGTTGAGAGTAGGAAAGAATGTAAAAGCATTCACTCAACCACAAACATATTGTGAGCACCTCTGTGTACCTAGTTCTAGAGTAAAGTGCTTAAGTGGAAGCCAATATTGGGGGTTCATCTGGGAAGGATATGTGAATCTTTGGGGCTCCCATGCTGGGTTCTGATCCCCCTAAAGCAGCTGCTTTCTCTCTGCCCACCGTGAATCAACACCAATCTGCCCCTTCCCCAGCCCACACGAAAGGCAATATTTTGGGGGATTAGAGAAGAAAGGGAAAACTGCGCGTTCCGCTGTCCTCTGCAGAGCTGTTTTCCAGAGCGGCGGAAAAACGGCCCACGTGAACCATGCTGTTCTTGGCAGCCGCTCCTCCGCTCCTCACAGCCAGAGGTTTAAAGCTTTATTTGTGGTTTAAGTTACAAGCAAGGGCGAAAACCCCAGAAAAGGAGGAGGAGGGGAGAAAACATTTTAAAAGTTGAGAAAATTGCCCTGTGTTCTCAAGTTCAGGCAATTTGTCCAAACACCTGAGCTCTGTGGAATCTTAGTGGTCTGACTGCGGTTTTATATTCTGGGGCTCTGGGCCCCGTGTCGGGGGTGGGGGACGTTTTTCATACATTAAGAAAATCACAAAATCACTTCTTACAAGATATTAATGAGTAGCTTTACTGCTTCAATGGCGACATTGTTGGAGGTTTTGCAAAAAGCCCCAGTCTGGGTTTGGGGGTGGTTTTGTTCTGAGGTTGCTGCAGAAAGCATTTCATAGTCATTACCTGGGCTGTTCGGGTGCTGTCCCCCAGGGTCTGGAGCAGAGAACACTAAACATTTCAGGGATAGAAGAGCCCTTTAAGGTCTTCAAGTCCACTTTCTCCTTACTCTGATGATAAAACAAGGTCCAGAGAAGATAAGAAACATGCCCAAGGTAGCACAGCATGTCTGTGGGAGAAGCAAGCCCAGACCCCAGGTTCTTGGACTCTGAAGACCTTCCTGGCTGCCTTCGAGGCAGCCTAGAGGTGACATTCCACCTCAGAAACCACGACTGGCCTCCCCTTCATGTTGATATTTCTCGGCAGTGACTTTGAAAGCTGCCTTTTATGGCCCTGGCTTTCGAAGGGCAAACAGTGTTATCGGTAGAACAACACAGGTGGCTTCTAGAGTTGGGTCCAGGTGGAGCCGAGTGGGAAGGAGGTCCCTCTGCACAGTCAGACATGACCCACTCATCTGTCTGGGCTCAGAGGGGTACACAGACCCTCCTTGGGGAGCGGGACAAGAGGCTAGTGTGGTGGCGAGGGGCTCGGCTTGGGGGCCAGACCAGACGGGCTCGAGTCCCAGAGACCCTACTTGCCAACTGTGCATTCGTGACACGCTCCCACGGAGGTGTACAGCAGGGACAATGATCGCTCAGTGCCAGGAGCTTCACGGCAAGGGCTCGAGAGCCGCGTGCTGCTAGTGGCTGCTGTGTGGGATGGCGCGGGCATGGGATGATCATAGAAAGTCCTGCTGGGCAATGCTGGTGGCGCACTGGGCTCTTGACTTGGTTGCTTGGTTCTGGACCTCGCTCCCCTCGGTCACCTGAAAACAGAGGGCTGGCCCAGGTGCGGTCTCCAGCCCCGAGGGCTCAGGCAGAGACATCCAAGTTTCCTGGCTCCTCTCTCCTCCATGGTCCTCTCTAGTACAGAGAGGATTTGGCTTCCACGTTTGGAGCCTGGCTGAGTGCCTTCTCATGCTTCCTCAAGCAGAATCTCAGGGAAGGGGGATGTGTGGGCCAGGGGCAAGCGGCTGGGCAATGCTTATGTAAAGGCTGGTGCTTAGAGTCAGAAAGCCTTGGGTTCAAGTCCTGGCTCACCCACTCAGGTGTTAGTGGCCCTGGGTAAGTCAGAGAACCTCTCTAAAACTCAGTCTTCTCTTCACTGCTCTCTCTGCCTGCCAAGCCACGTACTGGGAAGAGAATGAAGTAACAGAGTTAGAAACACTTTGTCATCTGTACAGTACATTGTTAAGGATAGAAACTTCTGAAAGTAGGGGGTTGGCTTTCTCCTTGCTCTGCCTCTTTTTTCACTAAGAGGGTATTTAGATGGAGGCAGGTAGCTGCCTTTGAATTTATGTAAATAGATGATGTACTATTTGGAAACATTCTCCAGAAGTCTGGAGATTAGAAGAAGCTGGTAGCCCAGAGACACCCTAAAAGAGTTCCCTGGAGGAAGAGGGGAGGGGAGGAGAGAAAGGAGAAGCATCCTTTGAATGCCTGTTATGTTCTAGATACCGCGACAGTCACTTTCATATATGCAGAGTGATGGTGATGATGATGATGGCTCATCTTATCAAAGGTACGGTTCTGAGTGCTTACACATGTTCACCCCATCTTGCAGATGAGGAAAGTGAGGCACTGAGAAGTTAAAATAAGTGAGCCAGGTCGCCCTAAGCTGAGGTTGAGACCCCGGTGGAGCCCCGGCTGTGTGCGTACCCTCACACTGCCCCGCCCGCAGCCTGCAGGTTGCTGGATTCTCACCTACACCATCTGTATCTCTTAGGGACTCTGAGGCTCGGGAACATCAGGTAACGTACAGGGTCACACAGGACAGAGGTGGTTTGTTGAGTTTTTTCCTCGTTTTTTTCCTTCCATATTATTTCCTTCTTTGGCTTTTTTTAACTGATAGAAAGACATTATTCAATGTGAGTCCAGATCCTGCCTCCTATTATGTCCTCGCTTGAGTCCTGTTTTCCCCTTTGGGTCAGAGAGAAGAAATCCACTGCCTCGTTCACAGGGAAAGTTCTGAGACACCACAGCCTGCTCTCCTCACCTCTTCTCTTCCTCAGGGGAAAGAAATGCAGGTCCTTCAGCCTCTACGAGGATGACGGCATCATTCCCTTCCGTGTTCCGGTTCTGAGCTTTTGGCCAAATTCTGGTTTGACCATGACAGTCTGAAAATGTGGACCCAGACCTTAACCCCACATTTCAGCTCCAGTTTGACCATGGAGGAAGTGCAATGTCACCTTACTTATTTGACACTATGCTCCTAGTGATACAACCGAAGTTCACATTATCCCTTTTGGTAGCCACCTCCACACTACTGACTCACAACGTTCTCATGTCCTGATTTGCTCTCCATTGTCCTTTCCTCTATTTGGCCTGATTTCTTAAGACCTCACTGCATTGCATTATGCTGGTATTCTCAAAATACCTCCTTCAGTAGGTATTTTGGAGGAGCCCTCAGGTTTGGGGCTAATCCACACCGTCAAGGGTAGGCCTTCAAAGTCCCAAAGATAGCTGGATCCAGTGGAGCCTGGAAAATGCTCTGTGAGCCCGCTGGGGGAGCCAGCAGACAGAGGGCTACTTCATGGAGAGTCACGTCAGTAAGTGTCTGGACAACCCCTCCCTGAGGAACCAGCGCCACTGTGGCCTGTCACTGTCGGGAGATTTGGAGCCATAGTCCAGTCACACGTGGATTCACTTCACAGGAGGGGGTGGTAGTTCAGGCTTTGAAACCTGACAGGCCTGGATTCAAGGCCACTTACCAGCTTTGCAACTTCAGGCCAAGTGCCAACATCTTTAAGCCTCCATTTCTTTCTGTAAAGCTGGGGCCACAATGGTGCTTACTTCATCGTGATGTTGTGGGGATGAAAAGAGAGGCATCAATGAATGGCTGACCCCAGTGCATTGGCACGTAGTGAGAGGACAGCATTTGTGGGGCTTTCTTCTCGCATTTGTTCTCGCATTCTAGCATTTATTCAGCACACGTCCACCGAGAGGCTGCCAGACGGCTGGTGCTGCAGCGGAAAGAAGGCAGATGCTGATAAAAGCCTGAGAGCAGGAGCAGGCTCTGGGGGACGAAGATGCTTCCAGGGACCAGCTAGATGCTTTACAGGAACTGTGCTCTGGTGCTGGGTTTGAACTGCTGGGCAGCCCACCCACGTCACCCCTACACCAACACACACCCCGTCTCCTGGGCCATCTCTGAGTCTGAAGCTTCTCAGATTACTCTCAATGTGACCTTGGGCAAATCCCATAACTCGTCTCAGCCTCTGGCACACTTCCTATAAAACAGATAATACCACCCGCAGAGCCGAGTTCCTGCAGCGGAAGAGCCAACAGCACATGTGAAATGACCCGCGGAGCCACCACCTCCAGCCGCCTTCGTCCCCCACCAGCCCTCTGTCACTCCGTGCCGGGCTCGGGCTGGATGCCGCTGGTCGGTGGGTTAGTGAGAAGCTAGCCCTGCCCATGGGGAGTTTAAAGTTTAGGAGGGAAATGAACATTTGAACATCCAACCCCAACAAAGAGTGCTAAGGACCATGATGGAATTACGTGCAAGGCCATGTGGGAACACCACGGAGGGCAGATCACTTTGCCTGTTGGCCCTCAGTTTCCTCATCTGTCAAATGGGTGTAATTTGTTTCTACCTCACATGAGATGACTCAAGTGAGTTCGTGAAGGTGAAACTATATGTTGGAAAGCTTAGTTCTGTGCTAGAGCTTCTATTTACTTTTTCGTTTCCCCAACAGAACTCCGTCCCTTTGAGGGAGGGCTATGTCTGATTTATTCCTCTGCCCCCAGCACATTGGCACAGAGCAGGTCCCAGTCAACACTGGTTGAGTGAAATGATGGAAGAATTTATTATCTAATTTTATCCCCCCAGACCCCAGAAAGGGACACCCATTTTATAGACGAAGAGAAAAGTGTACAGAGTTCAACGTTACCGGGCAGTCGGTGACTGAGCCAGGCATTTTCAGACCTGTTCTGATGACCTTTCTACTAGATTCCATGGCACAAGCCACTCTGGCTCGGGTGGGGTGACACTGTCCTCCTGGACATGACTCACCCTTCTTTGCGGGTCACTGAGCCAATCCCTTAGCCTCTCACACTGAGTCAGGGGCTGAGGTGAACCTGGCACCCGAGGAGAAAGCAGAGCGGTCCTGCAGGACAGGTGTGCCCAGGGATCCCTCAGGCCAGCCAAGCACACGGCCTAGGAATCCCTCGTGGGGGAAGACGGGGTGGGAACACGGACATCACACCAGGTCCACTCCCCTCTCTCGCAGGAGTGTCTGAAGGACTACACCTAACCAGTCACTGTGCCAGGCGGGCTCTAACCAGATGGCATCCCTTCCTCTGCATTCCCAGCACCAACGCCCTGGCTCACGCCCTCATCATCTTTTGTCTTGACTGGGCTCGCAGCCTCCACTCTATTAACCTTCCTTCTAAGAAGTTAAGTAACCTGCCATCGTCACACATTATGACTATGTCGTGCCGATGTTCAAAAATCTTTAATAGCTCCCTGGTACATAGCGAATAAAGTCAAAACCCCAGCTCAGCATTCAAGGCCCTCTTGATTACACCTCAACCTACCTTTCCAGTCTTCTTCCTCTCCACACTTCCTTGAATCCCTCACTTTAGCCCAGTGTTGCTATTCCTCGGAGTTGCCTCTTACTCGTCTTCCTCCCTGCCCTTGCTAATATACTTTCTTGCACCTTGAAGGCCCTTCCCTTGTTCTATTCATCTTTCAAGTCTGAGCTTAAAAGCCACCTCCTTCAGGAAGCGTTCCCTGATCTCCACAGCCCAAAATGAAAATACTAGTTATATTTATTGATTGTTGATTTTGTCTAAGTCATTGTGACTAGTACTTTAACATGCTTCCTTTAATTTGATACTTCTAGCAATCTTACATGGTAATGAATATTATTATTCCCCTTTTACAGATGTGGAAACTGAGATTTACAAAGGACAACTAACTTGTTCATACTCACACACCCTGTGGGGTTCAAACCTCAGTCTGCCTGACTCTGAAGTTGCTCCATGACTTCGGTTCATCTTCAGTGAGTTCTTTTACCTCCTCAGGACACTCATCTTGTTGGGGGCTGTGTTTTCCCACAGGGCTCATCTACACTATTCTATTGTGCTCATCCTGAAGACAAGGGGCTACTTCTTGTCCACCTGTAGCTCTCTGTGTAGTGTCTGACATATGTTGGGCCGAGAGACAGAAAGCAAGAGCTGTTCAGCACTTACTGTGTGCTTGTTGCTATACTGCACATACACACACGTGCTCACACGCACACACACACACAAACACACATACTCATTTAAGTATTGTCAGTCCTGTTTTACAGAGGAAGAAACAGAGGTGCAGAGAGGCTAAAGAACTTTTTATCATCTAAAATTTTGTGTTTGAATTATTTTTTAATCAGTTACATGTATTTCTTTTTAAAAAATAAAATTAGTTTACTTAAAATATGGACCCATACACATTTTTGAAGATCACACATTCTGAGAATTCAGACCTGGGTTCTTCTGACTCCAGGGGTCGTTCCACTATAACCATCTAATTTCTGACATAGTTAATGAAAATTTTGGTACATGGTGTTATTAGGATTATGGTCGGCTGCATGTAACAGAAAACTCAAGATAATCATGAGGTTTAATTCTTTCACAGAAAACAGAAGCGCAGAGGGAGGTGATAGCATTTCATGGTAGCAGAGACCCAGGCTCCTTCCCTCTTGTTTCTCTGCCATCCTCCAATCATGGCTTCCACCTTCTGAACCAAGATGGCTGCTCCCTCAGCAGGAAGGAGGAAGAGTGGGATGGAGGGCATGTGTTAAGTGTTAAGAACACTTTCCAGAAGTCTCCCACACCACTTCTGCTTACATCCCACAGACCAGAACTCAGTTACATGGCAACATCTAGCTGTAATGGAGGCCGGACAATACCAACTTCATTTCCAGCAGCCACATGCCCAGCTAAGAACCAGGGGCTCTCTTGTTAGGGAGGAAGGGGAGAACAGCTGTCTGGGGACAGCCAGCCATCCTCCGACACAGGTACGAGTGTTTTGCTTTCAGAATGTATCTGCCCTGCTCTCTAAAACTGCTTCATGACTGGAACTCTCACTTCCGACATACTCTCGTACCCTCTGGAGAGATTAATACACACTGAGGGAAGCCAACCAACTGCTCATTAAAGACCCAATTTCTAAACCAAATGATTAGTGGGCTTTCTCTGAGAGAAGGTCCAGTTGTGTGATTTTGGGCAAATCAATTATCCCCCTTAAGTCGTATGACCTTGGGCAAGTCATTTTACTGCTGTAAGCCCATTCTCTATCAGATAAATGGAAATAAGAATAAAATAATATCTCCCTTGTAGATATCAGCCAGGGATCTTGCTGGGCAGTTTAAATGACTTCACGAGAAACATGAGATGTTAATTTTGATAATACAGTCTATTTAACCAAATATATCCAAAATATTATCATTTCAATACGTAACCAATTTGAATTGCTAATAGGACAGTTTACATTCTATTTTTCGTACTAAGACTTTGAAATCCAATGTGTATTTTACATTTGCAATGCATCTTAATTCGGACCAGCCAGATTTCAAGTGTTCAATAGCCCTGGCGGCCTCTGCGGTGGATAGCGCAGGTGGAGACTAATTCAGGTGCCCTTGTGGGGTGCTCCCCTAGCGCCCTCCACTTAAAAGTGAAGAAGTCATCCTTCCCACAGCAAGCATCTGTTTCCTTGACTTACCCGCAGGCAATTCCTTAGGGGAGAGGAATGAGTGGTATCCCCAGGGCCTGACCTACTACCTAACACAGAGCAGACACTCAATAAATACTAGTTAAACAAATATTATTCATTTCTCTTTCCCCAAAACCCAGCCCAGTCTTGACTCTCAGTAGGCATTTAATAAAGACATTAAATTAATGAAGTAATGACCTGGTATTTTAATGGTAAGTGAATTTGCGATTTGTCAGCAGGTGAAAACCAGGCAGTTTATTGCAGAGGAGACAATGGTACCTTTCTAGCCCTCAAAGTAACACCTGCTGTTAAGTCAAGTTTCCTTCACCACCTCCTTCCCCGCAAACAGCACTGGAGCCAGATGGGAAGCCACGGGCCTGCACATTCTGGTAAGATCACACAACGCCTTGCCTGCACCGATAAGCAAGCATATCAAGTTCGCATGAACACATAAAATGAACTCCCAGCCAAAGCTTAATTTCTCTGTTTTACTGTATTGCTTTTCTCTCAAGATTGACTTAGCATAGCACAAGGTGAGAGGCTCTGAAAACTTGCCAGCCACTGTACAACAGAAATCTAGGGAACTTGACAGTAATACCAATAATAACCATAATGATGGGACATTTCAGCCTCGGCAGCACCACTAACTAGGGTGATGACCTGAAGCAACTTGTGTCTCCTTCTATGAGCATTAACTTCCTCATCTGTAAGCTGCGAGCGATTGCACAGACTTCTGTGGCCGTGCAGTGGCTAGGACCCCATGCGAGCAGAGCTTCCTGCACACACCTGTGCTCAGTGAGCGGTAACTTGCACTGTTCCTGCAGCTGCCTTGCAAGGCTCTCCTGAATGACATTTGCAAAGTGAGACTTAGCGTCATTTTTGTCTTGACAATCAGGCTGGATGGTTTTCTTAGAGTTATGTAGAGCTTGTTTCTCCCTCCTTGTGGACAACTAAAACACAAACACTATTTAGAAAGATCTGGGCCGAGTCATCTCTTTGCAGCCTGGTGGCAGGCCAGGAGGCTGATCACAAAGGCTGCATTCAGCTGCAAATAGCAGCCTGATGGGCAGGGGCCTTGTCCCAAACATTCTTTACTAGGCTTGGCGGGGGAATGGGGAGGTGTTATGGGCCTCCAAATATTTGTTGCTGTGTCTCCATAGCAACCACAGTGGCCATAGTGAAACCTTGAAACGGCACATCGAAACTGGGGAGGTGCTGCAGAGTCAAGCCTGACTGGAAGAAGACTTTCTCCTGGACCTTTCCCTCCCCTCTTTAACTGAAGAGTTTTCCAGGCTCCTTTCAAACGGCATTAAAGCAAAGCTATTATGATGGCTGCACACAGCCTACTGCCGGCTCTATTGAAAGTTGTGTGTACAAAGACTGTACCAATTGCCCAATTGCACGAATTTTAAGCGACTTACACCAAGTTGAGCAGCCTGATGTCATCTGCAGAGCTTCTGCAGCATGGTGTACTGACTCTGGCTCTGGCATGAACAGAACACCACTTACCGCCTGTGCGACCTTGGGCAAGTCACAAGTCACAGTCACTGAGCCCTTTCCTCAGAAAAAAAAAAAAACAAAAACAATTAGGCACAATTCCCAATTCAGTCAACTCTTCCTGATGCCTGCCCTGAGCTAGATGCTGGAAATGCAAAGCTGAAAATACATGGCTTCTGCTCCCCGGGGTCTCATACAGCCTGCCAGGCAGAGCAGTATTAAATAGTAGGTTGAGTCATGCTGTGTGCCCACTGCCTGGTCCCAGTAGGGACCAGTCACACTACAAAAGCTTATTTCCCTCCATTCTTCAATGGGGCTCCTACAAAGAAAACCCTAAAAGATGAACAAGAGCTCACGTACTTTTATAACGTTCTTCTCGTATCCAAGACAAATTTACCAATTTGGCCCTAATTGAGGGAGAACTGACCTTTTCTTGATTATACACATTATGTCTTCATTACAACATGCTTTCACAACCCGTATCTCATTGGATTTTCTTAACTATCTGCTGAATTTGAAGGGCAGGACACTGCCTCCACTCTAGACTGAAGGGGCCGCGGCACCGAGGTGGAGCGGTGCCCAGGTCACAGAGGGGAGCAGGGGCAGAGCAGGGATTCAAACACACATTTCCCAACTTATTCTTCCAAAAAGTATTTCTTGAGCCGCTACTAGGTGCCAGCATTGTTCCAGACACTGTGTTAAAGCAGTGAACAAGACAAACTTCCGTTAAGGAGCTGAAGTTCCAGAGGAAGGAAGCAGACTATCAACAACCACGTAAATTCCTATGCTATCAGGTAATGATAAACACAATGGAGAAAAAAGAGGCAGAGTGAAGAAAACAGTGATGCAGAATACTATTTTCTTAGAGTCATCCGGGAAGTCCTTTCCAAGGAGGCCTGAGAGAAGTGAGGAGCTAGCCATGTGGATACCATGGTTGAAGAATGTCCAGGCAGGAAGAAGAGCGGGCCTTGAGACCCTGAGGTGGGAACAGGTTGGCATGTTTGTGGACCAGCCAGAAGACCAGTGTGGCCAGAGCAAAGAGAGGGCTGAGGAGACTGGCAGGAGACGAAGCAAGAGCAGAAGTGAGGGGTGCAGTTCATGAGGGCCTCGTGGGGGACGGCATGAACTTCGGATTTATGCTGAGTGAGCCTGGAGCCATTGGACGGCTTTCGACAAAGGAGTGACCTGATGTGACTTGGTATACTGAAAGATCCCTCTGGCTCCCACAGCAGCAAGCATGGACGGGGAGACCAGTTAGGGCGCTATTGCAACCGTCCAGGCAAGCAAGGTTAGTGGCTCAGAGAGGGTGGCAGCAGTGCGGTGGTGAGAAGTGGCAGATTCGGGAGCTATTTCTCAGGAGGAAGCAACAGGATCGCTGATGGTTGAAGGTGGGGTGTAAGCAAGAAGAGTCAGTGATGAATCCACAGCTTTTGGACTGAGTAACCAGAAGAATGAAGTTGCCATGACCAGAGATAAGAAATTCTGGGGGAGGAGCAGGTTAGGGGTGCTAATGAAGAGTTTTGTTTTAAATACGGTACATTTGAGATGCATGTTGGAGATCCAGCAGGAGAAGGCAGAGAAGGTGTAGAGAGGCAAGCTGGAGATATTCATTGGCCATTCTTCAGGACAGGTATTTAAATTTAAACCCATCAGCCTGGATTGAAATCCCCAAGGGAGTGAGCGGGGATCAAGGAGGGGACTGACCCTCAGAGCATCCAATGGCCACAGCTAATAAAGAGGAAGAGGAACCAGCAAGAAAGCCATGCAGGGCATGCCGTGAAGGGAGAAGGAAAACCCAGAGAATCCAGTCCTGGCAGCCGAGTGAAGGAAGTGTTTCAAGAAAGCAGTGACCCACAGGATCAAATCAGTGATAGGTCAGGGTGAGGACTGAGAAACGACCTTCGGGTTTGGCAGAATTTCATGTCTGGAAATGGCAAGTTGTGCTCTTGACTATACCTGTTTCAGTGAAGTGGTGAGGGCAAAAAAAAAAGCCTGATGGAGTGGGTTCAAGAGAGGAGATAGAGAAAGCGGAGACTGTGGGTAGGTTCAACTCTCTGGAGAGCTTGTCTGGAAAGAGGAACAGAGAAATGAGGAGGAGATGGGAGATCAATGGCGGGTTTCTTTTCAAAGATAGTTGACCTCACAGTGTGTTTGTGTGCTGATGGGAACAGCCTACCTGAGAAGGATAAATTGATGAGGCAGGAGAGAGGGGGCCTATTCTAGGAGCAATGCCTTTGAGTAGATGAGAGGGATGGGACCGATTTCGATGCTTGGTGTGTCTTCTGTTATAACAACATGGCCCCCCAATTAATAAAATTGTCCATTTGGGGGTTATTTTAAACTGATTTCAAATGCAAACATTTCTTTCAATTACATAGAGTGAGTTTACCAGGAGGTGGCGAAAATACTGCCCCTGAGTCTTGGAGAACCTGCCTTGGTGAGTTAGGCCTTCCCTAGCCTTGGTGCACACCTCTAACTGCAGGTTACTCAAGCAGCAGGCTCCCCGCCTGGGGAGATGTGAACTCCCCACAGGCAAGGCCTGTTCTCTATTCCTTTCTGCAGCCCCATGACTAGCGAATATCTGGCACATGTGCATTCACAAGCCACTTGGGAAAGGAAGGACAGGAGGAATAAAAAGAAAGAAGCTGAGAATTGGATCTTCCTGCTCTACTGAAGCGCTCGCCTTTCAAGTGAGGCATGTGCTGAATGTTATTTTGTAAATATACCTTCCAACAGTATGATGGATAAACAATTTCTTTCTTTTCTTTTTAATTTGTGAAAGACAAAGGAGAAAGGAGAAAAGATATAAAGATTTACTGAGTGTCCACAGTGTTCTAGGCACTCAGGCACAGTCACATGAATTATCTCTTTTACGGATAACCAATACGATTAGGAAAAAGCTTCATTTTGTGCACAGAGTCATCAGCATTGACTTAAATAATCATGTAATAGAATGAGATCCCTCAAACAGTAATGAGCTTCCCATCAGTAGAGGCATGTAAGCAGAGTCTGGATAATGTCTGTTGGGAATTCCAGCATCTAATGGTCATTGGGCTTTATCACCTGCAGTCCAATCCAATCCTGAGAGTCAATGAGTCCAAGTCATATCATCCTATAACAGTATAATAGATCGGTCAAGGAGAACATCATCGAAATATAAGTACACAGAATGTCTTGTATCAGGAGGCATGACAGCATAGAACTTAAACATGCAGATTCTGAAGTCAGGCGGCCAGGGACAAAATCTGGCTCCGGTACTTACGAACCATACTATGTGCCTCAGGTTCCTCATCTGCACAATGAGAATAATAACAGGATATACCTCATTCTAAAATCCATCTGAAGTGCTCAGAACAGCATCTAGCACATAATAAGTGCTCAAGAAATGTTAGCTATTATTTATTCCATTCAACCATCTCTCATAGACTGTGCCACAGCGTCCTGGGACCTGTGGGTATCTGTTATGGCCCACGCACACCCATTAAACCAAAGCCAACTCCAGTCAGAAAGACTGGGCTCAGCAGACGGAAGCCCGTGGGGGCTGAGGTGCTTTGACGAGGGCACCAGCAGCTGCAGACGCGCCGGCCCCTCTTGCTCCGTGAGTGACCCATCTGCCTGCTGGGCAGCAGGCAGAATTGTTGATGGCGACCTCGTTTGTTTTCCTTTCTGTTACTGCTGCCTTCCAGAGGCCAGGAACCACTGAAACCTAACCAAGGCAGGGGCCAGGGGAGCAGACGGAGCCTGAGCCAGGGCCAGGAGTAATGAAGTGGAAAATGTTCACACCACAGGCAGCGTTACAACGCACCTGTACAAATAGCATGAGACCTGACCACCCCCCTCCCGGGGGCCCAGCCCCCTCATAGACTGCTCTTTATGGCTGCGCTCGCCCTGCCTGATCAGCGCCTAGGCCTGCAATGAAGATAAGAAACAAAGACATCCAGTGGAGCGATTAGAGAAGGGAGGGCAGGAGAGGGAGGTGCAAAAAGAAACATCCAAACATTTCCTGAAATTTCTGGTGAGTTCTCTGAAAGCCTGGTTGCCCAAAACAGGGGAGAAATGCACAGTTAATGAGTGTCAACTACGTGCCAGGATTTTGGCAGGAGATTTTCATACACCTCTGCTAATTTCACCCAGCCAATGTGATTTCACTTCATTTCACAGACAAGGAAACTGAAGTCCAGGGAAACCAGGCAAGCAGGTGATGGAATCAAGGCTTTATAATGAAACAACTTCAAACTAGAACGTTGAATGACTTTCTCAAAGCCACACAGCTGTTGGGCAGAAACCCAGAGGTCCCGGGCTCTTGGTGTGGTGGTCACCACGGCACCTGGAACAGGTGGGGCAATAAGGACGAAGGGCCTGGCTCTCCTGAGATAGAAGAGTAGGGGCCATATCTCTCTCACGATGGAAGACTGAGGACTAAACAAAGAGCAGCCTTTGACGGGCGCCAGGCAGCTTTTGGAGCAGTGTGACTCTGGGTGAGTCTCCCATCTCACTGAGGGTCAGTTTCTTCATCTCTGAAATGGGAATTCTGTGATCATGAGGCGAGATGGGGTCTCTGTTGCTTGTCACCTCTTTCAGGCTCGACCTGCAGTCACTCCCGACTCCTCTAGTTGGTGCAACCAGAAGCTTCCTCAGCACCACAAGCCAAAGAGGCAGGACGGCGAGTAAGGAGTAAAGGTCATTTCCCCTAACATATACCACGGGGCTCGCCTCTCCTCACCGTCTTCTCTTACACAGGTTGTCAGGATCGTTGAAAGAGCAGATGGAGGTAACAATGCATCCACAGAGTGTCTGGCGCAGAGCAGGCCCTCGGTAAATACCTGCGCCCTTGACAGATGCTGGGCTCTTTGCAGACCAGAACACACGCTGCTCTTCAACCCTCTAGTGCGTTAGGTAGCCCAGAGTAGGTGCTCAATAAACGTCTGTCTACTGAGTCTGTCAGGCACCTCGGGAGCTTCTATCACTGTGCCCCTTGTTTCCACACTCACGGTTCAGTGACATCCAGCACCACGTTTGGTCCTCTCCAAAGGCCAGGTGCTTGAAGCGGGGATCCGGGGACCAATCAGACGCAGTTCTCCAAGGAGGCACTTAGTTGCCTCAGAGAGCTCAACGTCACCTAATTCCATATTTGGAATGAACTGCTTTTGCCCATCTTTGTTGTCATCGATGTTTTGTTGTTGCCATGGTCTTTTACCATTACCCTTTTTTTAATCAAGGAGGAAGTCTAAACTTTGTAATGTATAAAAATTAGCATTGGCATGTGTTTGTAAAATCCTTTACACTTGCTGCTCTTTTCTGTATTCAGTAAACTTGCCCCGGCCTCTCCCTAGGTGCCAGGTGGGACAAGGAACTCACTGCTCCCGGAGAAGCAGACACTGGAATAAATACCGGCCATACCTCGTGACTCCTGAAACAGTAGAAACAAGTAAGGGTGAGAGAGATGGACTCGGTGCAAGAGTGGGGAGCCAGCCTCCGTGTTGTCCTAAAGGTGGTGATCTGAGCTGGGTTGAATTACATCATGGGGTGGTCCCTCCCAAGACCATATGGCCCTGGCTAGATCTTCTGAGCAGTCAAGTGGCCTGCATTTCAGGGGGAAAAATGTCCACCCACACACGGTCTGTTTCCCTCCTTTTAGTACTCACTGCTACCCCTAGAATGGGCACCTAATCAGACACTATTTAGTGTTATCATTGAAGAGTTTCACATGAAGATTGTACATAACAAGAGCTCCATAAATGTTTGTTGACTCATCTGGAGTGAATGATGCAAGTCTAGTCCTGCAGCTAGAAGACTGCAAGCTTCTTAAGACTGCAAGTCTTAATTTTAATCTCTATATCTGCATTTTAATTTCTGTATCCCCGTGGCAGCTGACTCCTACTTGTCCATCAAACTTAGACGGTCAGTATTTCCCCAGGAAATCCTCCCTGGTCCCCCAGGCTGGCCACCCCACTGTGCTCACATTGTACCCCAAGCCTCCGCCACCACAGCACCCATTTGTTCATTTGCTTGTTTCCTCTCCTAGGCTGATCTTCAGAGCAGAGTGTCACTGAGTCATCTATACCTTCATCTAAGCCTAGAATATAGGAGGACTTCAGTGAGTGAATGAATTTGAGTGAATGAATACACACTGAGTGAATGAATAAATGAGTGGCCTCTAACTGAATTTCCCTGAATGGGTTTTAAGTTCCCCGTGGACAGGTCCCTGTTGCCGGTCAAGTGCTGGAGTAAGCCAGGGCTCTAGGGGAAGAACGTTGAGACCAGAAGAGCAGGATGGTGCCAAAAAGTGAAGAAAAAGGACTCCTTCCTTTTTTTTTTTTTTTTTTTTTGTAGATTTCTCTTACCTATGGGATTCTTCCCGAAACCTGGAAGTAATTCTTTAAGGAAAGCTCAGTGTGTGATTTCAAGAGGGTTCAGGCAGGCCAGGTGCTTCCTGCAAGGGGCTGCCCCAAGGCACTCTTCCTGGCTGGGTAGAGGTGCCATGGCTGGCAGGATCTTCTGGGCTTGGGTTACTGTGCAGGACAGAAAGCAACTCAGTCTCCATGGAGAAGGGTGGTTCTGAACCCTCAGACACAAATGCCTGTTTGCCATGCCTCCAACATCATTACCAAAGGTTGATATTTCTGGTGTATAAGCCTTTTTTAGATTATTTTATAAAACCAAAAGACTTCCTGGTCTCAGTGGGGACCCCACTCAATTCAGTTAATATTCAATATGCTCCACTTAAGAAAAAGTAGACCCTCCAAAACACCAGAGAAAATTCACAGGGTGCTTACCTGAAATACAGAAGGTAAGCCAATGGAATCGCCACAACCTTCCCTTAAACAGCAAGCAACCCCACAACTTTGAAACATTTGGATTTCAAAAATGTGATACTCTCAAGAAACACCAGGCACACACTGTGGGTCAGCGGTGTCTAAGATGTCCCATAGTTGCACAATACGATTTCAAGCAAACAAATATCTAACCAATCCTTGCTGAATGTACAGAAATTTAAATCATTCCTACCTTTGAGATTTCCACATGTAACCATGATTTGACTTCTCTTTGTCCACATACAAACCACATGCAGTGACTATTTTTCTACCTTTCTTAAAATGAATATGTTAGACCCAAAAGTTACATCACAAATCAGGAAAAACACAAGGGTTTTATCTGGCAGTGACTGTGTGGAGCAGTGTTGAGAAGGATTCTGAGGCCCTGTTTGGATTCAGCCCGCAGGCCTGCAGCCATCTATCAGGGACATCTGTAACGGACGTGCGAACGAAGAATAACAACATACCAGACACATATTTGTCATCCCTGATCCCGTTTATAAGTCTCAATTTATAGATGATGAAACCAAGGCCCAGAGAGATGAACTGGCTTTAAGGTCGCAGAGTGAATTTCTTTTCAAAGGGCTTGAAATTGCGTGCACATAATTACTAGGCCATCTTTATGAGCTAGAGAAGTACTAGTATTCAATCTGTAGGGCTTACAAAAGCCATCCAGCAGGCCGCTGAGATTCCACACTTCACTTGGCTCAAGCCCCATCCAGCATCTAAGAAAATATGCCCCCATTGAGTAGAACCATACCACCACTGGACAGCCCTTTTCAACTGTAACTGAAGTTTAATGAATAGAAATCATACCCTGTATTGTCATCTGCCTGAGGCCACGGAGACCCACCACACCCCAATTTCTTGAAACTCCTCCATGAGTATGAGTCTGGGACACTGATGGTCACCAGGACGGAGTGGGGCTCTCTCTTACCGTGAGCCCATGTGCCCTCTGGTCCATGTACAGCTAGGCATGACCTTCCAGACCATGCACAGTGGAGGTCCTCCCTCTCTGTGTAGTGTCCTCTCCGATAGAAAACACTTCCCTAGTCATTCAGGCTTTTTCTGAGACCACCCTCTCTTGCCCAACCTGGCAAATCCATGCTCCCTTAATCCTCTGTGAGCCCCTCAATCGTGACACCCATCACACCTTCCTATGACTGCCCACTAGAGACAGTGTGCACCACAAGGCCCAGGAGTGTGTTTCATCCAACATCAGAGCTCTCGGAAGTGAGCACAACGTCTGACTCAGAGCAAAGGCTTCACAAGGGTTTGTGGTAAGGATGAACAACTGGATGGATGATAACGTCTTCTTTAGGGTTATCAGCACATCATGGTTTTATCTTTCTCAGAACTATTACAACCCAGTCGCTCCTAAGACAGATTTTCCCAAATTACATTCTGTGAAATGCTAGCAATCCCTGAGATAGCTGTTGTCTCAAAAAACTAATAAATAAAAAGTAAAAAAAAATAATAATTCTTGCGATTTTTTTCTAAAATGTAATTTAACACATATACGTAAGAAATGTGTGTGTGTGTGTGTGTGTGTGTGTGTATTCCTTAATACAGCACATGATGCATGATGCTCTGGTCAGAAGAAATGAAGAAATGACACACCCTACATTAGAATACCTGGGGGTCTCATGAGAAATTCCTGATTCACAAGCCTGGAACTTTCTATGATAACATGATGCAGAGGCAGCTCTGTTCAACTTATATACATTGCCTTTTGGATGATTGCTGGTCTCTGTCACATATATTTTTTATAAAAGCGCCATATATTTCTGATATTATTCAATGTTTGTTGTGCATTAAACATAGGGAATCAAAACGTGATCATTTCTTAAAATAATTAAATCATCAGAAAAACTTTTTATTCCTGTCTATTTTAATTCAAATGTACATTATATTTGTAGGTTTCTTTGGCATCCCATCTATATACTATTTTTCTTAAGTTTCTTAAACATACAAGCCTGAGAAGGACTACCCTTAAATAAGCATACCATTGAACTGCTCCTACTCCAACTTGCTGGTTTCCTTAGGGAAATAGGCAGAGATTTGGAAACAGAGGGAAGATTGGATGGGGAGTTGGAGGTAATAAAATGAGATTCCACAAAGGTTAAAATTTAAAAAGACATGAAGCTCTTATAAACCTACTCTTAACCACGATGGTAAGGGAGCTGTAAAACATAGGTGGATAAACAGAAATGAGCTCGTAAACGATAGAACTCAGGTTAGACTTTAAAACAAAACCAGTGATTTGTCTATATAAAAGAACAGTACACACACTGTCACAGAAAGTTTAAAATAATAAGGATACAACATTACCAGTCAGATAAACAGAGAGAGAAAGCATAAAAAGTTAAATATTAGACAAAGCAATTTCAAAAGAGAAAAAGGTAACAATACTCATTTCATGTTGATAAAGATTGTAATCCCCATTGTGGACATAATAGTAACAAGCTCATTAAAATTAAAACGCAGCAATTTTGAAAATAGCAAAAATAAACAAGTTGAAGATTTCAGATATTCACCAAAGCTCTACTTAAATAATTTTTTTTAAATTTTATTTATTTATTTATTTTCCCCCCAAAGCCCCAGTAGATAGTTGTATGTCATAGTTACACATCCTTCTAGTTGCTGTATGTGGGATGTGGCCTCGGCATGGCCGGAGAAGCGGTGCGTCGGTGCCTGCCCAGGATCCCAACCCGGGCCGCCAGCAGCGGAGCGCACGCACTTAACCGCTAAGCCACGGGGCCGGCCCTAAATAATTTTTTTAAATAAGAAAATGGAATGAATAAATATTTTCACTAAAAAGATTTTTTTAGTGAACTCTCCACACCAGAGAACGAGTGATGAGAAATAGAAAAGAAATTATAAAGACTAGAATCAATTAATTTGAAAGCAGAAATTGAGTATATATTGACTTGCATATAAATTCAAAGGCTGTTTTTGGGGGATGAAAATAAAATATCTTTACAAACTTGTGACAAATGTATTCAAGAAAAAAAGAAACAAATTAGAAATACAGAAGAAATAGAATACATATAGAAGAGGTAAATGTCAAAAGAATGCTATACACAACTATGTACTGATACTTTTGAAAATTTTGATCAATTTAGATAACTTGGGGAAAAATACAAATTACAAAAATTGTTCCAACAAGAAGAGGAAAAAAAATATATATATAGCAATAACGAAGGAACAAATCAGGAAAATTATCTTCAGGATCTCCCTCTCCCTCAGCCTCAGAGTCAGCCCCAGAGCCTCCAGGCTTTATATGGTGAATTCTTTTATACTTTAAGGAAAGAGATTTTCATGCTATCTGAAGTGTTCCAGAACATAGAAAAATATGAAAAGCTATCTCATTTATTTTATAACACTATCATAAATCCTGCTATTTGGGTGAAGGGGATCAAAATGTACAAACTTCCAGTTAAAAAATAAATAAGTCATGGGGATGTACAGTATGGTGACTGTGGTTAATAATACTATATTGCATATTTGAAAGCTGCTAAGAGAGTAGATGTTAAAAGTCGTCATCATAAGAAAAGAAAATTTTGTAATTACGTATGGTGAGAGATGTTAACTCGACTTATTGTGGTGATCATTTTGCAATATATACAAATATAGAATCATTATATTGTACACCTGAAACCAATATAATGTTATATGTCAATTATACCTCAATAAAAAAAAAAAGAACAGACTTAAGTGTTCTCACCACACACAAAAAGTATGAGCTGATGGGTATGTTAATTAGCTTGATTGTGGTAGTCAATTCACAATGTATACTTATATCAAAACTTCTTGTTGTACACCTTAAATATAAACAATTTTGTGTGTCAATTATGCCTCAATAAAGCTGGATGGATAAATAAATTTTTTAAAAATCTGACAGATAATACCCAAAATAGGTTATTATAGCTCAATCTCACATTTTAATATGTTTGGGAAAATTCTAAATAAAATGGTAATGAATTGAATTCAATAGCATATTAAAAAAGAATAATCCACCATGGCTAAGTAGGGTTTATCCCAGGAATGCAATGATTCTAAAGTTCCTCTTGATAAATAAAGAGGGGAGAAATACAAAGATGATTTGGGCAATCATTTCAGTAAAGAACTTCCCTTGACAAATTTTAAAACATATCACAAAATCATACTTAATAAAATAGTGTCATACCAGTACAAAAAAACACAGGCAGACAAATGGAATACAACGAACATGAGAAATAGGCCCTATTCTACGCTCAAATAGAAGGTATAATGAAGATGATATCACAAATCAATGGAGAGAGAAAAGAGAACAGAGAATGTGGGTCAGAAGGAGAGGAGAAATATAGCTGTCTTTAAATATCTTAGGATCCATAGCTGAAAGAGGAACTTTTCTCCCAGTTTAGACTTCAAAGGCCAAATTAGAACAAATGGGCACCAGGAAGGGAGATTTCTGCTTAATAAATAGAAAAGCATCATGGCTGTCAGTCTCGTCCAAAAAGGGACACAGCTGCCTCCAGAAAGTACATGGAGGATCTGATACTTAATTTGTGGGAACTAATGCAAAATGATAACGTGGGGCTCCTTGTTCTAAATTATTAAGACTTTCAAGATGGCGGCAGCATAGCATTAAACCAAACATAGTTGTGGGACTGTATAGGTTGCATCCGCCCTGGGTGCAAGTTTCCCATCGTGGAGAGACGGGGACTAGAGAAAACCTTGGTGTGGACATTGTCAAGTGGCTTCAAGTACAAGACTGATAAATAGACTAAATGTTTTATTCTAAGTTAATCAATGATAACCATTCCCTTCACTCTCACATTTTCATCAAAATTAAGAGGTAGAACACAGACACACCCTCAGGCTGCCATTTTGAGACTTACCTCTTTCTCCATTGAATTGTCTAGAACTGTGGGACTTATGTAGTGCTTGCTCATTATATGTTGCTGAAATATAAAATTACTTTGAATTATATAACTTTCCCGTTTCACAGCATTTCCACACACATTACCTCTTTTGACCATAATAGAAAAGCATTATTTTGTCTATTTTACCTGAAAGGAAAGTCAGACCCAGGTAAGTTCTAATGTGCCCAAGTCACACAGCTGGTGGATTGCCATCTAGGCTCTTCTAATGCTGAGTCATTCCGTTATTTATTTATCCACCCTTCCATCAGTCTGAACACCTGCTCTGTACAAGGCCCCCTGCTAGGCCCTGGGGACTACACAGCTCCTAGACTTAGGAGCTGGTGGTTTAGTGGGGAAGACTGCCAAGTAAACAATAGCATGAGATGAGTGAAATAATGGCAGTGAGTACAAAGAACAAAGTGCTGAACTCTATCTAAAAGGATCAAGAGAGGCGTCACAGAGAAAGCAGCCACCAAGTGGGTTTTGACGGGTGATTCAATTGAGTGTTTCCCATGGCACAGCTGAATTAAACAGACACAAAGAAAGGCTCGAGCTCTCCTGGGTTCTCAAGGGAATCTAGCTAAGAAGCTTCTCATCCAGCTGATTTAGTCCCACCAGTGGGAACTTCGTGCCACAGGGAACCATTTGTAGAGATCAATTTCCATTGCAAGTGAGCTTGGGTTAGGAGAGGACCAGGAGTTAGGAACAGTTAGGAGCCCAGTGATAGTCCATACCCGAGAAGTGCTTTCTAACATTGGACAAATGTAAGGCATCTCTTTTGGACCTCATGGTCACCCGGCCAGGTCAGTGGTGCAGGATCCCCTTCATGGCTCATAGATAGCAATCATACTGAGTGTGTCTAGGATCTGCCCTGGGCCATCCACTAGAACCTATGTGGCTTACCTCCTACTTTAGAGCTCTTTCCACTTGCCCATGAGGAAGATAAGAGCCCTGCCTAATAGCCAGGGAAACGAGCCTCTCCATTCTTGGGTAACTCTCTTCATCTTTCAGTTCGGTTTACCTCCAGGGCAAACATGACTGAGAGCATCTGCTGCCTGCCTGTCAATCATGGTAATCTACCTGAGATACCACCTGGGAACTCTAGCTCCACAACAGCTTTCCATCAAATGCTTGGCTAACAGGCAGCATGTTGCTATAATGAGTTTAATCAGATAGAGCAGTGTTATGAAAATAAAGTAGCCACATTAGCATTTATTGTATTGTTAAAAGCAGTGTGGATCTGGAGAGAGCTGGTTGCTTTCTAGCCTTGTCTCTGCCACTCGCTGGCTGTAAGTGAGTGCCTTGGGTGACTCTTAGCCTCAGTTTCCTTTTATGGAAAATGGATATAAGATTACCTACCTTACAAGGTTGTTATGAGAATGAAACAACATAATAGATGTGAAAGTAGTTTTTAATTTATAGAATGCTACCAAAACGTTGGCTTATATTACTGTTAATAATATTATTCCATATACTCAGAGGAAATTTGTATATAATTATAATTACAACCCCAAATCCTCATTTCTTGTGTGGAGTCCACATCATTTCCAGGAAACAAGCAATTGCATTGAGGCAGGATGAATTTAAAAGTAAATTACTCCAGGAAAGGTAGACCAATGGGATCTCAGTTGGGACAGAACCCCATCTTACCATCACAGATGAGCCACATAGACACACGGCCAAGGCCTAAATTGGATTTTACCAAGGAAATATCATAAATCTGGGGAAGGTTGCCAATATCTCCTAGTTGAGGCTGGTGCCTTAGTTGCCTCCCAAGGAACTGGTTTCTAATGGTGGGAACTAAGACATGCATAAAACACCACAATGTAAGGCATAAAACGTTAAGGCCGTTAGCTCAACTCGACAACAGACAGGGTACTAGGGAGGTGTAGAGAAGATAAAGATCACCATTACTTGGGGAAGGGAATCAAAGTGTCTTCCTGAAAGAGTGACTTTTGAATTGGGCTGCACAGGGCACACAGATTACCAGTTTGGCACAGTGAAAAGAGCGTGGACTCCAGTTTAGCAAATGACCAGTGGTTGACTCTGCTCAAAGAAGCACCTCTGGCTCTGAGCCTCAGTTTCCTCATCTGTAAAATAGGGATAAAGCTACCCACCAGGAAAGCATTGCTGTTAGGGATAAATTAGTTAACAAATGTTTATTTCAACTTTAGATACAAAAAATGTTCATTTCCACACAATATACCTGCCTCTGGATGAGTCCAAATTATGTTTCTAAAAACTTAGGGTAGAGATTAACAACAAGGGGGTATTTATGGAACATTCTATATGTTCCCAGCAGGGTGCTGGAAGCAATTTGAGTAATACAGAATTACAATATTTCTTAAATTTTAAGATTCCATTGATTTTAAGGAGCACTGCTGAATTACTAACTTTTAGGTTGAAGAGAAGAAAAAAGAAAGATTATATCATATGCACATATCAACTGTAAGATCCATACTGATTTCAGAAAAATTAAATTTGAAAGAATAAGTGTGTCTTTGAATTTGAGGAGATGTAGTCTGAGATGTGGCCTCTACCCTCAAAAAGTAAACAGTCCAGTTGGCAAGATAAGACCAGATGGAGAAAAAGAGAAAAAAACAGCCCAAGCAATAAATGGTTAAATACTGGGGTCTTAGCGTTTCTGCAAAGCACCTGGAGATCTGTGAAAGGGAGGCCTCACCTTTGTATTGGTACAGCCCACAGCTGTAGGCCAGGTGCTCAAGCATTCTTGACCAGGCTTAAAGATTCCTGCAGATAGCCATTTGGTAGCCTGCAGAATTGCAAATGTGCATTCAAGTCAAACCAATTCAACTACAACAACATTTCCTAAGCATTTATTCTGTGCACACTATCAAGCTGTGTGGTGTAGGAAGACACAACACACATCCCTGCTGTTCCCCACAGCCCCTGGCAGAGCACACGGTACATAGTAGGTGTGTCTGGTGTTTGCCAAACTGAGCTGAACCAACTCTACTGTCCAAGGTAAGTTCAAATTCTCATTCGCCCAGTCAATCATCGGGCGAATGGTCTGCATCTCTGCTTCTCAGTGTTGATGGCGAAGAACCAGGTTTTAATTCTCAATCTGTGGCCAACTGGTACTTTTGTAAAATACAAAATCATGTGATTGGATGCCTTGGCGATGTCAAATTGCTATAAAATCTCTCAACATTAACTCTCAATTTCTGAACTTATCTCAACCAGGACCCCTAACAGTTTGCAGACTGACACCAGACTGACGCCAGGGCACAGATCACACTTTGAGTGCCACTAATCTATGTGATTCCAAAACCTCATTATCTGGAAATCCCAGAACGACTGGGAAAAATTAATCAATTGCCAAGTTTTGTAAAAGCATTTAATGATGATGATGAGAATACCATTTTTCAAGTGTTTCCTATGTGGAAGGTGCTGTCAATGATTAGGAACTAGCTTCATCATATCTTTTCATTGAGGAGACTGCTGGTTGGTGGGGGAGACTGACCAGTGCACACCTCGGTTCTTTTTGTTCATAACTTGAATGGAGCAAGAGAATGTGTCATCAGCAATAGGAAACACAGGGACACTGGAAGCCATATGGCTCTGAGTATAATCCCTGCACTGCTACTTGCCATCGATATGAAATAGAGCAAGTGACCCCACCTCTCAGAGCCTCAATTTCCCTATGTGGACATAAGAGGCCCTCCATAACGTGTGGTTATTGTTTTAGATGTATGATGGCTTACTCTGGAGTCAAGATTGCAAAAAGAGGCAATCCAGTGTTTTGTCACAGGCTCGAATGAGGAATACCAGCAGAGAGAAAAGCTCTGATGAGACCCTCAGAGTAGTAAAAGGCCTCAAAGGCTCCATGACGAGTAACATCTGAAGGATGAGAGATGCTCAGTTTGGAGGAGAAATGGTTCAGAGGACAATAAAGCTGCCTTCATTTCAGAAGAGCTGTTACATGGGAATGGGCATAGGCCTCTTCTGGATGGCCCCAAAGCCTGGAACAACAGCCAGTATGAACAAATTATAGAGAGACAGATTTCTGCTCAAAGGAAGAAGGTTCTGGCAGCCAGAGTCTTCCAAAGATGGAAGAGGCTGGCTTGACTGAGTGAGCTGCCACTGGTGTGTGAGGCTTCCGTCCACTTGTCAGGTGAGCCTATCGTAAGTGGCCCTGGCATCAGATCTAAGATTGGTCTAGGTGGTCTCCAGGTGTTTTCTGGACCTACCTTTATAACTCTAAAAGTCCATGAAGCAAAGTTCTCACCATGGGAAGAGCCTCCTTAGCCTTCTGTTAGTTTGGGCATATAAGGTAGGACAGCTGGGAAGATGTCAATCAATCAATCAATCAATCCATCAGAACTACTAAAAATGATAGCGCATGCTGAAAAGCAGTCCTAATATCCCTTTAATTTGTCTAGCCCTGTACAATATATGGAACCTTTTCACCCAGTGCCTCGCCCACAACTCTGGGAGGTAAGTATTATTATTACCCCCAATTTACAGAGATGACACAAAGGCTTAGAGAAGTCTAATTCAGTAAACAGCTCACACTCCCTAAGTTAGAGACCTGGGGCTCAAATCCAATCCATTGATTCCCAATCCCAAGCTCTTCTCACTGCCCAGCCTGCTCCCTTCCCTTCTGAGTCTCAGTGTCCTTATCCTAGGTAACCACCCCTACCCCAGCACCTGGACTACTCAGGGAGGTCACATGTGGCAAGGCATTTGAAAATGTTTTGAACAGTTGGAATGATTTCCTTCCTCCCTCCCTCCCTCTCTCACTCTGTTCTCTCCTTCCTTCCTTAAATGTTTACTGAACAGATTTAATATGCCAGGCACTGTGACAATGAGCTGGGACGCCAAGATGCATAGTACAGTCTTTGCCTTCAAGGAGCTGCCAGTCTGGCTGGAGAATACAGATGTGTTCAAGAACAAATAACAAAGGGTGTCAACAGTGAAAAAATAAAAATGTATATAATGGAGATTGCTCAGAGATATGGGGTGATTAATTCAGGTGGAGGAGTGGGACAATTAGAGAAGTCTTCCTGGAGGAGGTGACATCTGAAGTAGGTTTGGAAGAAAGACTTGCAGTTCACCAGGCAGATGGTGCTGGGAAAGTTTGGGTAGGGAGAAGATGGTATTTCAGGGAAAGAAAGGAACATTTACTAAGGCATGGTGTATTCGGGGGCCTGGAAGTAATGTAGTAGAACTGAGGTGTTGAGTAAGGACCAGGAGTGATGAGAGATGGGACTAAGAAGGTCAGAAGGGGTCAACAGGAAGATTCAATGCCAGCTTAAGGAGCTTTGATTTTGTCCTGAGTGGAGTTTCTAAAGTTGTTCAGCCCAAGGAGAAACATTGTCATGATTTTAGAACTTGCACTTGGGAATCAGAGTGTTGAATGGATAAGAGGAGAGAGGCTAGCCGTTCTCTGTCCTCCTCTTCCATGCTTCCAGATCCATTCTCAGCCCTTTTATGCCCAGTTCTGTGCCCCAGGAGGCTGACCCCTACTGACTGCACATTCTGGGCTCCCTTGAACCAGACTTCTGGGTTCAAACAACGGGAAGCACCAGCAAGGAGAAGGGAGGTGGGTGGAGGGAGCATTGTGTGATTGTCTCCCTGCTTCTGCCTCTCTGGTATTTCCCACTAGGAAGCCCTTCCTCCATGGTTCTAGTTCTCACTGGGCTTCAATATCTTTATTTCTTACTCTGTCCCTTCAGTCCTAGAGGTGAAAACAGCTTAGAGCCGTTGCCAGTCCCCGGGCACCTCGACATCCGTTGTCAGTTCCATTAACCCTGCCCCACCTCTCTGTGTAGTCCCTTCACTGATGGCTCTTCATGTGAATCATGTGAGGTGAGTTCTGCTTCCTGCCATGAGCCTGACTGATACAGAGGTCAAGATTAGATAGAGGCCTGGAGGGAGGCAAAGCCTTTGCAGTAATCTGAAAGCTGGATGCAGAGGTAGTAGGGGTGAAGAAAAGTGAGCAGAGCAAAGAATCTTTCCAATGGGGAAGCCATGGATCTTGATTTCAGCTTATGCAGGGTCTCTAGGAGGGGGAAGATCCTGGGAGACTGAATGCATGATGGGGCACTCCCCAAAATGGAGAATTCAGGAGGAGAAGCAGGTTCCAGTGGACTGATGAGGTCAATTTTGATCAGCTGAGTTTGAGGTGCCTGTAAGACATCAGGAGGAGATGTTCAGGAGACCAGTGGATCAAAAGGTCTGGCCTGGAGATTTAGCCAAGGCAGCAGCAGCACGGAGCTAATAGTTAAGGTCCGTGGACAACAGAGAAATGCACTAAATTTACCACAAGCTCAGCCCGTTGGTTCTGTCTTAATAATTATTGATATATAAAGAATAGAGTGATAGTGACTCAAGATCTCACAGAAGACTCTGTTCAGAAGCTGCCTGCCTTGTACCTGGATTAATTGCCCCCCTCTTAAAGAAGTAGGGGGTTGTTTTTCAAATCCACAATTTTCCCTGGCGTTTCATTTAGTCATTCCTATTTTTCACCACCAGATTGTTTGCTGGGGAAAAGAACAAAAACAGCAACAGATGTCTTTGTTTTGGAGTTTTGCAAAACTCTCTGGTTAAGATAACACTTTCAATTAAAGAAATTATATCATCCAAATACCATATGCCGACAAGCCCTCATTTGCAAAAATCACCTGCTTTCAGAAATTGTCTAAAAAGTCCTCTCAAACCACCACTCAATAGCTCAGCTGGGTATCTAAACAGGTCCCTTCTCTTCTCTCCTCAGGATTCTGAAAACTTCAGTTCAGAAAGCTGAAGTTAATAGGAAGTCTTCTGATTTGTCCTTAGGGCTCTGCAGACATTTATCAGCAATTCCTCAGTCTTCACGCGTGCACACACACACACACACACACACACACACCTCTGCATGTGTGTATCCTGTGCTATTCATTGGATGTTAGAACCCGACACATTTTATGCACTTAGCAAATCATTGTGGAATAAATTAGTTCACTTTTTCTTTCCTTCCTTCCTCTCTCTCTTCGTTTCTCCTATAGTTCCACATTTTCTGAAAGATTTCTGTGCCACACAGTTGCTAAGCACTGAAGGTACAAAGATAATTAAACAGATTCCCTGTCCTCAGGACACTCACAGTTTAGATGGGAGATGGCCAAGTAAAAGGAAAATTCTGATCCCAGGAAGAATATGAGCTTCTTAAGGGCAAGAACCAGCCCTAGTTCCCTGTGTAGCCCCTTTTTGGCACAGTGCCAGGAACTCAGTAGGTATTCAGTAAGGTCTGTTGAATGAAACATGCCCTACCAAGACAAGCAAGCACCATGATGCAGAAGCACCGGGAAAGCCACGCTAAAATTCTGAGTGGTGAGCCGGGAAGTACCCATGGAGCAGTGGGATGTGCACTGGGTGCTGGGGAAGGATGGAGGAAGGTTGGAGAGCAGGGCCTGCTGGGCTGTAGGAAGCATTTCAACCAAAGCATGGAGTCATGACAGTGCTTATGACTTAAGTGACTGTCAACAGTGAGAAATCCAGTTTGGTCACAACACCAGATGAGGGGAGGATTCGACATGACCTGAGTCTCATGGACGATCTTTAATGCTGGCTTAGAGTCTGGGCTTTGCTAGACAGTGGGGAATGACTGCAGGCTGTGACAAATATAAAGTGTCATCTCATCCAGCTCAGACCTATTGTAATAGATTCACCCCACTCTACCCTGTGTTGTGGATATGGGGTAAAAGTCTCATCTTCCCTATTTGATTGTAAGCAATTTCAGAGTGGGAATTTGGATTCAATATTGATGGACTACTCTGCTGGGTATTCTTCATTTGCCCATCAGATCCACTCTCCCCACTTCTCCACCCGACTCTGTGCTCCAGAAGTCTGACCTTATAAAAGATATCAATTGACGCCCTTGCTCCCTGGCTCCCAGTTGGACTTGGCCAATGAGTAGGAGATCAGAAAGTAAGAGGAGAGTGACGTTGGAGTATTTTTGCCCCTGGCTTCTTCTGTCAGGTTGCTGTGCATTAGCTATATTCCTCTACCAAAGCCCACAGCTCCTGAAAGGCCGCCCTCTCTATATGGCTACTCTCTTCTGGTTCCATAAGTGCTCCTTCTCCTCCCTTCAGGCCTAAAGATAATAAAATCTCCCTTCTGTTGCTAGCCCTGGGATCCAGCACTATCCTTCGTTGCTTTCTCTAACTCGGCCTGTAACTCTACAAATTGCTCAGTTTCACTGCACTAAGACTAAGACTCTTATATGAACAACTATCATATGTCAAGCACACTGAGATGCTTTTCATACACTGTTCACGTAACTTCCCAAAGTTTCAGGTAAATATTAGTATCTCCATTTACAGATAAAAAAAATGCCTAAAGTTCACAAATTTTAGATAGCTGGTAAAGACCATCTTCTATAACTTGAAATCCTTCCATTTAGAATAGTACCTAGCACATGATAGTTCCTTGAACGAATGTATCAGCGAATATGAGTTGTACCTACTAAATACTAATATGAGTGTTACAGATCACAAGGGTTTTTGAAATTCAATGGTAGTAGGACTGGCTTTGGAGTCAGAAAAAAATAGAATTAAAATACTAAGTCGATCAACTTGGATTGATCCCAGGTATGCAAAGCTCATTCAACATTTGAAAATAAATTAATGTAATCCATCACATAAACAGACTGAAAAAGAAAAATCACATGATCATACCAATAGATGTCGAAAAAGCATTTGACAAAATCCAACACCCATTCATGATAAAAACTCTCAGTAAACTAGAGGGGAAATTTCTCAATTTGATAAAGACTATCTAAAAACTCACAGCTAATATCATACTTAACAGTGAGCAAATTTAACTTTCCTACTAAGATCAAGTACAAGGCAAGGATGTCCCCCTCACCACCCCTTTTTGACATCATACTGGAAGTCCTCACTAATGCAATAAAGCAAGAAGAAGAAATAAAAGATATCATATTAGGAAGGAAGACATAAAACTGTCTTTGTTCTCAGATGACATGTTTGTCTATGCAGAAAATATGAAAGAATGAACAAAAAAATTCCTGGAACTAATAAGCAATTATAGTTAATATTGGTTAATATATAAAAGTCAATTGTTTTCCTATATACCAACAATGAACAAGTGGAAGTTGAAATTAAAAATGCAATACCATTTACATTAGCACCCAAAAAAAGAAATACTTAGGCATCAAGCTAACAAAATATGTACAAGATGTATATGAGGAAAACTACAAAACTCCAATGAATGAAATTAAAGAAGAACTAAATAAATGGAGAGGTATTCCACGTTCATGAATAGAAAGACTCAACATTGTGAAGATGTTAGTTCTTCTCAACTTGATCTATAGATACAATGAAATCCCAATCAAAATCCTGGCAAGTTATTTTGTGGATATAGACAAAATGATTCTAAAGTTTATACAGAGAGGCAAAAGACCCAGACTAGCCTACACAATATTGAAGGAGGAGAACAAAGTTGGAGGACTGATGCTACCCAACTTCAAAACTTACTATAAAGCTACAGTAATCAAGACAGTGTGGAATTGGTGAGAGAGAGACAAAGAGATCAATGGAACAGAACAGGGAGCCCAGAAATAGACCCACATAAATATAATCAACTGATCTTTGACAAAAGAGCAAAGGCAATACCATGGAGCAAAGGTAGTCTCTTCAACAAGTAGTGCTAAACAATTAGACATCCATATACAAAGAGATGAATCTAGACACAAACCTTACACTCGTCACAAAAATTAACTCAAAATGGATCATAGATCTAATTACAAAACACAAAAATATAAAATGCCTAGGAAATAACATAGGAGAAAACCTAGATGACCCTGGGTATGGTGATGCCTTTTTAGAAACAGCACCAAAGATATGATTCATAAAAGAAATAATTGCTAACAGAATTAATTGATAAATAATTGGTAAATAATTACTTTCATTAAAATTAAAAACTTCGGCTCTCTGAAAGACAATATCAAGAGAATAAGAAGACAAGCCACAGGGGCCGGCTCCGTGGCTTAGCGGTTAAGCGTGCGTGCTCCGCTGCTGGTGGCCCGGGTTCGGATCCCGGGCGCGCACTGAGGCACCGCTTCTCTGGCCATGCTGGGGCCACGTCCCACATACAGCAACTAGAAGGCTGTGCAACTATGACATACAACTATCTACTGGGGCTTTGGGGGAAATAAATAAATAAATAAAAATTAAAAAAAAAAAAAAAGAAGACAAGCCACAGACTGGGAGAAAATATTTGCAAGATACATATCTGATAATGGACTGTTATACAAAATATACAAAGAACTCCTAAAACACAACAATGAGAAAACAAACAACCTGAATGGGCTAAAGACCTTAACAGACACCTTCCCAAAGAAGATATATAGATGGCAAATAAGCATATGTGAAGATGCTCCATATCACATGTCATCAGAGAAATGCAAATTAAAACAATGAGAAAGCACTACACACCTATCAGAATGGCCAAAATCTGGAACACTGACAATGCCAAATGCTGGTGAGGATGTGGAGCAGCAGGAACTCTCATTCATTGCTGGTGGGAATACAAAATGGCACGGCCACTTTGGAACACAGTCTGGTGGTTTCTTATAAAACTAAACATACTTTTACCATATGATCCAGCAACTGCACTCCTTGATATTTATCCAAAGGAGTTGAAAACTTATGCCCACACAAAACCTCCACATGGATGTTTATAGTAGCTTTATTCATAATTACCAAAACTCGGAAGCAACCAAGACGTCCTTCAGTTGGTGAATGGATAAATAAACTGTGGTACATCCAGACAATGGAATATTATTCAATGCTAAAAAGAAATGAGCTGTCAAGACATGAAAAGATATGGAGGAACCTTAAATGCACATTACTAAGTGCAAGAAGCCAATCTGAAAAGGCTACATACTGTATGATTCCAACTATATGACATTCTGGAAAAGGCAAAACTATGGAGACAATAAAAAGATCAGTGGTTGCCAGGAGCAGGGGAGGGAGGGGGAGGAACAAGAAACCAATGGGCCAAGGTCAGAGGATTTTTAGGGCAGTGAAAATACTCTACATTTTAATTATGGATATATGTCATTATACATTTGTCCAAACCCACAGAATGTATAACACCAAAAGTGAACCCTAAGGTAAACTATGGGCTTTATTTAAGTGATAATGATGTGTAGGTTCATCCTCGGTAAAAAATGTACCACTCAGGTGAGTGATCTTGATAATGGAAGAGGTTATGCATGTGTGTGGGTGGGGGTATATGGGAAATCTCTGTATGTGTCTCTCAATTTTGTTGTAAATCTAAAAATTGCTCCAAAAAAATAAAGTCTTTAAGAAAATCCTAACTCCATGACTGACTATCTCTCTGAGCCTTAACTCCTTATGTGGACGTTTGGATAACAATTACTATACTATATACTATATATAGTATATAATGTGATTATCACAAGATAATAATCACAAAGTACGCAACATACAACAAGTACCTTATAAATAATAGATTTATTTTACACAGAAAAAATAAATATATAACGTTTTGATTAGAAGTCAGAGCAATATTGAAAACCCACATGGACAGAAAGCCTCAGTGAAGTCCTCTTTTCTTCTTTGGCAAGTTACTGCTCCAAACACACATCCTTACAACACACATACAATTCCTATTAGTTAAATTAAGCTGCCAGTGCTTGAAGCTTCCCGTTTAGATTGTCCCTGTGTCTTTTACTTTGCCAACTCAAAAACTTCATGTTAGAGACATGTTAGGTGGAAAGGATGTGACAAGAGGGAGAAAGAAAAAAGATATTTGAAAGCCACCGTGTGCCAGTTACTTTCATAACCCCTATCTCATGTAACTTTCCCAGGAGCACATGTAACATGGGTAGAACTCCTATTTTCACTGAGGAACTTAATGAACTTCAGAGAAGTTAAGTACCTTGCTCAAGCATGAAATCGGGATTTGGGCCCAGGTCTTCCAGTCCCCAAGTCGTATTCAGCCCTCCCGGCGCCTCAGCGTAGAGTCTAAACCACATCTTGCAGCCAGATAGACAGGAGGCTTATGTGTTTTCCTCTTTAAGCTCTAACTTTTTCGACTGGAGGCAGCAAACCATTCCAAGACACGTGCTAGTTACTCATTTAGGAGTGAGCCACAGGTCTTCCTTGACTGGCTTTGCCAAATCTTCTCTTTTGATTGTTTCTGGGGGAGGGGAAACTGCACGTTAATGGAATTTCAAAAAAGAATGTTGTGGTGACAAAGCAGGGAGAAAGCTCAGACAATGGGAGGAAATGTTGCAAGATTCCCTTTCATCTCCTAACGGCAGTTTGGGGCTGCACACGTCCACTCCTGGGAACAGAATCCAAGGGCAAAGGTCCCTGCGATGAGGAGCCCACATTTTGTGAGTGCCTAGTTACTCTTCCTTCCGTTTTTTAAAAATATTTTTCTAACCAGGTCTCCGGAATTGAATATAAACACTGCAAGCGTTGTTTCATCCTTTCCAAAACAGCATTTCACTCTCCAGCCTCTATCTAATGCCCCTGTTGAGAATTTGAGAGTCTAGATAAATGGATCCATGCCTTTGAAATCTTGGGAAAAAGAGGCGTGACATACAACACATAAGCTCTGTTCTAGTTCTGTTTCATCTCCAAAGCAACTCGGAGAGCCAGCCTGACGGAAAAGCAGGACGGGGGCTCTGACCTGCTCTTCACTGCTTGTGGAGCCTCAGCTGTGCTGAGAAAATGAGGTGTTGTGAAGAAAATGGATTTGGATGGAAAACCCTGCTTTTGAATCCTGGCTCCTGCATTTATTAGCAAGTGACTCAGCCCATCTGAATCTCAGTTTCTTCAGCAATGCAATGGGGACAAAGACATCCACCTCTCAGAGCTGCTGTGAGGATTCAAAAAATACTCGGCCCTGTATTTTGGCATCTCTCAGGTCTGGTCTCTTTTGGGGCGAGGGCTGGAGCTGGTTGACAGGTGCAGCAACCCCACCCCCACCCCGGCAGCTGTCTCTAACAGGAAACAGAAGCCTTCAGTGTGAGCACCTTGAAGCAGCTGGCTACTGACCAGAAGTAACCCCAAGCTGAACCTTCAGGACCCACAGCTTACTCACAGGCTGAGGCATAACTACTCAGATTACAAACGTTTCGCCAATTCAATGGGCTCACCACTCTCTTTTTCATTTTTATTTATTTTTTGGTCTAGGAAAGAGAATTGCCACAAGTATAGCAACACAGATGTTGTTGGGAGCCAGGAGCTGAGAGGAGTGAGGAGGAGGAGGACCAGTGTGACAGTTGCTGGGGAGACGAGTCTGGCTAGAGGAGATGGTTGAGCCAATAGAAGCCCTGTAAAACCTGGCTCAGGCATGCCCTGCACCAGGAAGCCTTCCCTGACCACATTCCTCAGGCTGCGCTGGGTACCCTCCAGCGTGTTCCACTAACCCCCTGTGCTGGCTTCCATCACAGCGTGTATACACGGAGCACTGTATGTTTCCATTTGGTCTCTTTGTGAGCTAATAATGGGCTCTTATTAATCTTGTGGACCCAATAGCTGGCACAGTGCTTGGCACACAGTAGTTTTGCCCAAAGTGTTAAATGTCGTCAAATGGGTCAGTGTCAATTGACTAAGCGAGCTAGAGCTCACCTCCCCAACCGCAGTGGTATGGGGGTCTTATCCTTCCCTGGGACACAGCCACAGGCAATGGTCACTACACAGGGCCACAGAAGTCATCATGTGCATGGTTCATGGCAAGAAGGACCCTCTAAGTGGAGGATGTGTAGGAAAAGCAGAACCAGCACCTACCTTCCCTCTGCCCCTGGCAAGGAACAGTAGACTTGGCAGCAGGGTTCCAACCCACGAGGCTTGAGTTCAAGCCTGAGCTCTAACCCAGAAAGAACCTGAGGTGTCGAGCACGGAAACTGAGGCAGGTGTCCAGAAACTTAGACTAGGCCACTTGATGTGAGGAAGTTATACCTTAGAGATCATGAGGGTGCCAGGACAGAGTAGGGTCCCTGTCATTGGCAATAAAATTGTACCTGGGCCCAAACGGCTGGTGCTACTGACAGTCAACTAAGAGAACACAGGATGGCAGAGGCGGACGTGGGGAACGCCTTCATCGCAATGATGCTAACACAGCAAAAATACCCAAGCTCTGTCCAAAAATTATCAGCACAGATCTCTGGGGAGCTATATTTTTATTAACTTCCTCTATGAGACTGTGTAATTAAAGGCAATCAGAAAAAGGAAATCATTTCATTCCAAAATAATCTCTCTTCTCCCAATGCCAAAGATGCGAGATCACCCTGTAACTTAAATAGAAAAGTCTCCATGCTAGGACCTGTGAGAAAATCAAAGATCAAAAGATGAATAAGATGGGGTCCTCACTCATCTGAGTTCCTCTAGCATGTGAGCAAGAAGCTGGGGAGAGGGGCACAGGTGGCCTGCTCAGGAGAGGATATATGGGGAGCCTGGCTGAAGCTTTCCTTGAGCACTCTCAGCGAAGGGAAGGGAAAAAAGCATGAATTCAAGTTATTTCCATGAGGTGCTTCGTGACAGTTGACAGGTATAGATAAAAGTTCCTCAACTGTGACACTCTTGACATTTGGATCTGGATAATTCTTTGTTGTGGGGCCTGTCCCGTGCATCGTAGGATGTTAAGCAGCATCCCTGGCCTCTTCCCACTAGATGCCAGTGACCACCAAAAATACCTCCAGACATTGCCAAATGTTCCTTGAGGGGCAAAATCATTGCTCCCTCACCCCCGCCCCTATGAAGAGCTACTGATGTAGATGAACTATGACGTTTATAGCAAAAGTCTGGGCTTGAGTAGGGCTTCACAAGACCTCTTGAGTAGTGGTCTTGGAGGTATAGGAGGATCTGGACAACACAAGGCCTTGTGACATCATGAGCGCTATTGTTGTTAGACTCTCTCTCCTCTATATCCAAAAAGACACCTTCAAAATTGAACCACATAGAAAGAGAGAAAAGAACTGAAGTCACAGAATGCCTGAAAAAACACTGTACTCTGACTCTAACCCAAGAATAATATGAAATTGAGCACCAAATTTAATTCTGTGCTTCCTGGAAGTCAAGACAAAAATGGGAAATTTGACAAATTTTATAGCTCTTGTTTTCTGATGAAAGGAAGCATGCCTTTTTTATTTGTCTGAAGAAACCCACTTTCCTCCCATAGCTGAACTTTATGGGGGATCTATCAGAAGATCCTAGGAGAAGGATTATTGAAAAACATAAGGACCTGACAAATAGCAGTGCAGCAACCAGGCAGACAGAAAGGAATCAGGGCCCCACGTATCCCAGAAAAAAGCAAAAGGCAGCTTATGCATTTATGCAACAAATATTAATAAGCACGTCTACATGCCGGCACCATACTAGATCCAGGTGCTATCCAGGTCTGTAGATATTGGAGGTGTATTGCTGAATAAGACAAAATGGATCCCAGTTTTCTCTGAGCTTACACTCTTGTTGGTTCAGAATCAACTACTTAATAGTTGTGGGTCCTCCAACATGTCATTCCACTTTGTGGTGCCTCCGCTCTTCACCTGGACAATGAGAATAACACCCACCTACCAGACTAGGCTGACACTGCAGGTGTTCTTTGAAGGCTTAAAATTCTTTAAATATTTAACATTTATTTAGAAGAAAGAGAGTATATTGGATGAGGGAAGAGCTGAAAAGGGAGACCATGGCAGGTCCGCCACGGGTAGAGTTGTCTGCATTGTGGTATTATATGTAACAGGGCTCCTGTGTGCACACACACACGCGGTATCTGTAACATATGTGGTCTGTGTAAGCAGTGCACAACCTCACAAGCACGCATGGTGTCCCAGGATGGCAGCATCCCAGCACATGCTCCATTCAGTGTGAGAAAGTCCTGCAGTCACCTCCCCCGCCCTCCAAGGAAGGCAGTAGAGGCACTCGTCACCCCAGGCAGCTTATCTAACTCTCCCTTCCATCCATACACTCTGCTTCAGAAAAGCTCTGGAAAATACGCATCTTGCATTTCCAGTGATGCTTAATGCTAACGCCTCCTGAAGACTGGTGGACTGGGTTACTGTGTCCTGGGTTAGTGTTCAACTGGCTAGCTTTGCTTCCTCCAGGGCTTGAAGGGTTAAATGAAAAAGAATGCACAAAGCACCTGGCAGGTGGGACCCACTCAGAAAGAGACAATCCTCACCATCTCCATCCCCTTCACCAAGGGCTGTTTGAGAAGTAAACGCGGTGAGCTGGAGGGAGTTGCGCTCCCTGCTGTTCAATGCCCAGCCGATCCCAGGGAGTACCATTACTGTCCATCTCAGCAGCAGCAGCATCGACAGAAGGACAAACCATCAGCAAACGAGATGGCTGAGGGTCTGAGGCTGCGGAACAAACTAAGGAGAACTGAGAGTCAAGGGCGACCAGAAACTCTTCACAGTTGGCAAAGCTCTGGACACAGGTGGACTCTGCACTCTGCTCCTTACCCACGGATGCCAGAGGCAAACCAGCCCCTCCCCGCTCTGCTCCGCCTCCCCCGCCCCAGCCTCTGCTGCCCAGCCAACGTTATTTTCTGGGCCCCTTTAATTTGAAGGCTTTTAGGGCCATATCCTGCCATCAATTTGGGGGCTGACTTCAATGAACATTCTGTGCAGGGCGGGAGAGGGGCAGGATGCAGCTTTCTCCTGGCGGGCCCTGATACAATAGGGTTTTCTACTGCGATCAATGGATTAATTGCGAACGCTCTGTTCGGGGCCATAAGGAGACGCATTGTTTTCCCACAGTCGGCAGTCAGGGCTGGGCTGGCCAAACTTCATTTTTGAAAAGTCAGGGAAAACATTTTTGTAAAAAGGGGTGGGAGTGGAGGGGTATGGGAGAGTAATTGTGCTCATCTCACTAAAGGTCGGTAACGATTATAGTGAAAATTCAGAAGGCACATTTGTTCTCTGACTGAGGCCCTCTCTGGAAAATTCCATCCAGAAACAATTTGCTGTCTCTCTTCCCGTCCTCCCCTCCTGCCCGAGGCTCTCTCTCCACTAATGCCCCAGCCTACCCCACCATCCCCACCCTCTCGCTCCCCCCTCCACATCAGAAACTCTGTCTCCTGGAAACAGCCTCAAAAGTGGAGCAGCGAGAAGTGACCAGGGAATTCTCTCCTTACCCTTGGGAAGCTGAGGTGGGTACCGTGGCATCCTTCCTTTCTCCCTGGAGTCATGGGATTGCTTACCTGGCAGTGGAAACAGCCTGGGCAGATGGGAATTAGAGCCCTAGTTCTGCCATTTAATAGCTGATAAGCTTGGGAAAATTCAGCTCCCTGAGCATTCACAGGGTCATCTGTAAAATGGGAATAATAATTTGGACCTCCTGGGATACTGGGAAGATTGAATGAGCTGTGATGTGTAATCTGAACTGAAGTCAAAGCAGCTTAAACACAGGGCTAAACATAGCCTAAAACAAGAGGCACTGGTCGGGGCATCTCCAGAGTGGACGCCCACCCTGGTGCGCCCTTCCCACACTGTCCAGAGCACATAGGTTGGCCTGACATTCAAAGTCCTCACATTCTGCCCCCTTCTCTCTTTCCAACCTTACTTCCCACTCCTTCTCAGCCCTCCCCGCCTTCTCTGTGCATAATCTGTCCTTTCCTCTGTTCTAGCCGTGGTCCTAACTCAGATTCTCAACTCAGGAATGCATGTCTTCGCAGCCTACCCATCCTAAAACTAAGCTTCATTGTCACCTCCAAAAAGTTTGATCTGTCAGCTACAATGCATTGATTCTCTTCTCTACACCTCGCACACTGCCTCTACTCGGCCTTCAGAATCCTGTATCCTGCCTAGCTGTAGCTGTCCCCATCACTCACGGATTCGTTAGACATTGAGAAGCGCGGTTAAGAGGGCCAGCGCTGCGGTGAAGACGGCCTGGGTTTGAAACTCAGCCTCACTTCTTGCTAGCTGTGGGATCTTGGCCTTTCTGTGCCTCAGTTTCTTCATTTGTAAGATGGGAATAATGCTTGGAAGTACCTCAGGGGTTTCTTGTAAGGCTAGGTGAGAAAATACTTGTAAAATCCTTCAACGAATGCTTGGTACATAACAAGCCCTCAGTAAATTTTGGATACTATTATTATTAAATAGCCAGCCTGTATCAGGGCTGAGGGTACAGTGATGAGTAAGACATGCTTTCCTTCAACAAATATTTCTTGAGCGCCTTCTATATGCCAGGGACTGTTCTATTTTGAGTGGGAAGAGGAGAGGAGTAGAGATAGATAATAAACAAAAAAGTGGATAAACAAGAAAAATATCATCTTGTAAAAAGTGCTCTATTGCAGATTACAATACATTGAAGTGATGGAGTATAGCTGAGGGCTTCTCTAGGCTGGAGGCTGGGGAGGGTCTCTTTGAGGAGGTGGCATTTAGGCTACAGTGGCATCATGCCCTGGAGAGGATGTTAGCGGTGGGGGCACATGGCCTCCCCGACTTGACTGAGTGCTCCAGAGGAGAGAGGACTTGTCTGGTTCATCTCTGCCCCTCCCTGCACCTAGCCTGCAATCAGCACACAGTAGATACTCAGTGAATGTGGATACTGAATTTGAACCCTTAGCTCTCACTCCCTGCAGAGGTGAGCAAGGAGTCCTGGAGGGAGTGGTTTGGGGGCAGAGGTTGGTTGGGGATATAGGGACGATGACGTGAATAGGATTGGATCATGTATTAATGGGATGGCAAACACCCTTGTATTCTCTTAAAGGACTGAAAGACATGAGCACCACAGCTTTGGGGTCATGCAAAGCTGGATTTGCATCTCTGGTCTTGGAGCCTTACTCTCTCTTCTATAAAATAGACCCAATAGCACCTCCTCCCAGGGGGGTTGTGAACACCTTATAAGACCTTGTAGGTAAAGTGGCTTCACAGGGTAGGAATTCCATAAATATTAACTCCCCTCCCCTTCACATCAGAGCCCTGAGGCCGAGAACTGCTTTCCCGGACTCATCACTATATTACAAATCTACAGGAAAAAGTGGAATATTCTAGTGACCACTTGTTCATCTCCCAGTCAAATGCTATAAAATTTTTTCAAGGGAAATAAAATAACAGGAAAAGGAAGAACATTTCTTTAAAAAATTCTTCTCTCTTCTCCACTGCCCTCAAAAAAAAAAAATTGGCTTTCAGAACATCAAATGCTCCTCAAAGAATCAACAATATTTTTTGATGATGGAAGTATGAATAATCAAACATATGGATTACATTTCCTTAAATTATGCAGAGCCTAAAAACCAGGAGGGAAGGGAGGGTGCTGGTAAAAATGTTTTTCACATTTTATTAGAACCTCAAGGTCTGAGGAATACTTTTATGACTATTACACACACACACACACACACACACACACACACACACTTCCCCTGTCCAACTGTCAAGAAAAATAATGAACACATTGAGCATTTTTTTTCTGCTCCAAGATTTGTCTTTGTTCTGGTCAGCTCTAATTCCTCGGCACCAGCCTCATTCATAGAAATAAATGGACCACAAGTCAGTTTGGCTCCCGAGCTCTGCCGTCTTTCCAGTTGCGTGACCTTGAGCAAGTCACTGAACTTCTCAGAGCTTGGGTTTCCTCTGTTGTAAATAGGAATACTGGTTCAGACTTCACAGAGGGCGGTGAGGATCAAATGGAAGGAGACATGTGAACATACCTTGGAAACTACCATGTTAGGTGGGTATAAGGGATGGCAGTGGTTCCAGGAAGCTGTCCTCACCTCGACAGGCAGCAGAGTACACTGGCCGCAGTCAGACCCTGAGTGCCACCTTCCCACACCTGCTCTGCTGTTTACAAGCTGTGTGCTCCTGGGCAGAAAACTAGGCCACTCTGTCTGTGCCCATTTACCTGTTTGCACAACGGGACGTTGCTGACAATAATGGTACCTGCCTCACACAGTGGTGACGAGGATTAAATTAGTAATATTTTAAAGCACTTGAGTTACTGCCATTGTTTGTTTTTAAAGAGAGAGAGAACCTGAGAGGAAGGAAAGAAGGAAGGAGGGAAGGAGGGAAGGAGGGAAGGAAGGAAGGAAGGAAGGAAGGAAGGAAGGAAAGAAGGAAGCGAGGGAGGAAGAGGGGGAGGAAGGAAGAAAGGAAGGAAGAGAGGGATGAAGGAAGGAAGAGAGGGAGGGAGGGAGGAAGGTAGGCAGGAAGGAAGAAAGGGCAGCAGGGAGAGGGGGAGGAAGGAAACATCCCACTAAAGATCCCGCATGCTGGAAACTCACCACTTTGCTGCTGGTGTTGGGTATTATCTTTTCCAGGAGTCCTTTTGAAAATGTGAGCACTCTTAAAAGGCATGGCACAGCAATTCAGAATCAATGTGTACTTTTTGAGCACCTACTGTATACAAGGTAGTGTTTTGTGTTACTTAATCCTTTAGAAAATCTCTGACTCATTGGAGGGTGGGAGTAGGGGGAGGTGACAAATGGAAAAGAGAGGAAAAGGGAAGACAGGGAGAGAAAGACACAGAAGAGCCGCTTCTCTGACTGTGGCTTTGGTGCTAGACAGACTTGGTCCATATGTTGGCTCTGCCAGTTACTAACTGTGTGGCCTTGAACAGGCAAGGACAAATACAGACACCACTAGGAGTTTCACATTTTTTACCCTTGAAAAATGGGGATAATGACAATAGGTTGTTGTAGGGATGAAGCGAGACAATGTGTGTAAAACGTCTAATTTTCCTTCTCCCCAGCTCTACGTCTTGGTCTCACGCCTCCCGCGCCTCCCGTGCGCTGAGTGGAAAGGAATCACTAATGACAGCATCCAGGGGATGCAAGTCAGAACTCTCATAAGAGGAAACTAGTTTGCCACTCACTTTCTCTGTAGGATAAAAAGACCGTGTTTTGAAGACCATGCTCTGCTAACTCTTAAGAAGCCCATTTCCTCCCCGTGACAGCTCCAACCGATTTCAGCCGGCAGTAACCAAGTGACTAACTCTTCCTCCAGGGGCAAAGAGCCAGAAGTGGTGCTTGACTCCTCCCAGCCTCGCAAGTGCAGAGATGATTCTTGCCAGATACTGGTCCTGGGAGGAAATGGGAGAGAAATTCAGCTTTGGCTCCAGCTCTCCAACCAACAAAGGAGGCAGGGAAAAAGCTGAGTGAGAAAGAGAGACTACAAAGCCCTCTTCCTGGATTCCAGCAGATGCCAAAGGAAGCATCAGGGAGTGAGTAATTCTGCAGCCTGGAGTCCAAAGGCTGCAGCCAGAGAGAGGTGGGTGGCTCCTGAGCCAGACTCAGCTGGATGGGGGACAGCTCAGTGTGAGTCAGGGGCGGGTCTCTGCTCTGAGGGTCTCCTGCAGGCGACAGCCATGCAGACAGGCCTACCACAAAGGGAGCTGATCCCTGCAGAGACTCAGGTGGCCTTTATTGGGGTGGGGTGTGGGCATCGAATGGACATGATAGAAAAGTCCTGCGGCCCAAGCATGAGCCTGCACAAAGCAGAATGCAAACAGTCCAGGACGCAGGAACCAGGTCCATGCCCAAGGCTGTGGGCAGCCGAACTACCATGCTGGAAAGGACAACAGCGATCATTTACCGAGAGCCCACCAGGTCCCGGCGCTGTGCTAAGTGCAAGCCACTCCAAATCCCTTATGTGCAACTGCCAAGCATTATGATCGCCAGAGAGCACAGTGAAGCTGGGAGACTACAAGGTAAGACATTTCCCCTCCCACTGCCTCAGTTTCTCCACTGCAAAATGGGGATGATATCTGCCTACATTATGGGTTCTTTTGAGAACTGCAGCATAGTGATTCAAAAGCCAGCCTTTTGAGTCAGAAAAATTTTGAGACCCAGCTCTGCCTCTAATTCACTGTGTGAACTTGGGCAAGTTCCTTAGCCTCTCCTAGCTTCAGTTTTTCATCTGTTATGGGAATCATAAGAGAACCAACTTCAAAGGGTTATGACAAAGATTAAATGAGGTAATGTATGAACCTACTTCCTCATTTGTAAACCAGGGAAAATAATATACATTTCTCACTGTTGTGAAAAGTAAATAACATTAAATAATGGCCTAATAAATTATCTCACCCTCAGCAGGCTGTCAATGAACCATGGTTATTATTATTATTGTTGATGTTGTTGTTGTTAGCATCAAATGAGTCATTACACGGAAAGTTATTGGTAAATCTTAAGGTGTTATTTTCAATAAAATGTATTGCTTGTTATACTCAAGCAAGACGCTAAATGTAGTAATTAGTATTTTCTTTATAACTGCCTTTTTAAAAAAAATCTTTCTGTGTTCTTTTTCATGAGAAGGTTAGGTTACACTGGGGTTTCTGACCTCAGACTCCTGGCCTCAAAGGGTCTGGAAAAGTGGTAAAGGCCGTGAGAAAGGATTACCTAGAAATATTTTTAGTATTCCAAAAAGTTACAGGAAATCGTACACTTGTCAATAAGCGACCTCCACAGACTTCCCGGAAGACTGGATTTCTTTACTTTAGGCTGTGATGGTAGCAGCTTGGTATAACCCCACTAGTTACCTACTGTTCACCAAAATCTCCAGTTGGCTGAAGTGTGGGTGGCAGACCAAGCCTACTAGTTCCATGGGGCTCTGGAGCCGGATCCTGGGCTCCCCACTTATCTGCTGTCTAGCCTTACGCAGGATTTGTATCCTCTCTGGGCCCCAGTCTCCTCATCTGAGAATTGGAAATAAGGATCCTGGATGTCAACAGTGTCTCCCCCCAGGGCTGCTGCACCGCATTATCCATGTAGCACTAACGACAGTGCCCGGTCTGGCGTGGCTGTTCCTGCTACCGGACGTCAGGAAACATCTCCTCAAGCTCAAACATGGCTACTTGGTGGCAACAATTGGGAGAATGTTCAGAGTGAGTTTCTGGTGATAGCGAAGAAAGAGAACTCACACTTACCGGATGTGCACAAGGCACCAGACACGGGGCTACACGGTACAGATGTCATCCTGTAGGATCTGGTCCTCCCCAATATGAGGTGAGTGTCCTATAAAGGAGGAACAAGGGCTCAGAGGAGTCCTCAGTCACACAGCCAGGACTGCCGCCCTGCACTTCTGCCGCCACAGCACAAATTCTTTGAATTATACCGCGAGGATCTCAGGAGAAAATTCGGTTAAAGGAAGTAAGGCTGAAAGGCCTTAGTCTAGGGCTGCAAACTCCTGGTGAGATGGGGCTTTCCTCTCAGAACGACTTCTGAGCCCCCTGGGAGAGAGGACCCTCAAAACCTCCCTCCTCTGGCCGGCTCCAGCTTCCCGCCATGTTGTGGGAATCTACCCACATTTGTGGTGGCAACAGATACAGACAGCTCCAAGAGCCCCATGTGAAAATCAAACTCTCAGTCTTGGAAGTGACAGAAAGTAATTTCTGTTTCCCAATCCACTTTACTGGATGCTCGATTAACGCATTCCATCTAAGACTCGAGAAGCTAAGACTGACCGATGCTCGTGCTCTCGTTCACTCCACCAACAGCACTGAGCCCTCCTCTGTTCCAGGTTCCGTGCTGGGTGTCGGGGACACAGAGTTGCTGGCATGAAGAGGGCTCCATCTATCAGGGACACAGACAAAAGTACAGATGGCGGCATTTGCCACTTTAGTGCAGGTGGCCACAGGGAGCCACTGAGCACATGAGTGTCTGGCCATCCCTGGAGGGGTGGTAAGAGGCTCCTGAGAGGAGGCCGTGTCTCTGGACAGGCAAGGGTGTGTTAAGCAGAGAAGAAAAGAAGAGTTGCACCCTCGCAGAGGGAACAGCACGAGGCAAGGAACGATGACACGAGGGATCTAAATGGAGCTCTCTGTGGCTGGAGCACAGTGAGACTGACAGGGGGCTGAGCAATGTGGTGCAAGTTACTGGAAGAGAGACCCTGGGAGACACTCTCTCAGAAGCTAGGATTTCACGCTTTCGGCCATTGAAGAAGCCTAAGCAGCGGAACGGCATGGCCATAGCCCGGAAGCTTCATTTGTGCCATTTCTGATTTGACCCCTGATGTGTTTTGTCAATAATATTCACGAAGGTCCCTGCCATCCAAGAGCTTTCATCTACCCTAGGAAATTTTATGACAGCAATTATTAAAATAATAGTAACAATCATCTCATATATGGAGATTTCCTCTTCACTGGGCAGTCTGAGGAGACAGAGACAGGGTCCTGTCTGCCAGTGTGTCCTCAGCACCTGACACAGTGCCAGGTTTTCCTCAGTGCACATGTGAATAAATGAATCAATCAATCAATGAGAGTTTGTTTAATTTTGCTTAGTTTGCCAAGCACTTTCATACTCATTAAATCTCTCAAAACTCCTGTGAGGAAGGTATTCCCACCCCCGACACACACACTCCCCATTTTACAGACAGAGAAACCTGGGACAGAGAAGAAACAGCCTTCCTGGGGTGACACTGGAACAACACAAGAATGTGTGTGGCCAGTACCAGGCGAGGCTGGCTGCATCACTAGAATTCAGAGGAGAATTCAGCTGGGCGGGCATGGGAGGCAGCCTTGAACTCAGCCCTGAAGACTCCGTGCACACTCCAGGCCTCCCTTCCCGGCTCAGCATCACTTGCTGCTGGATTTCACCTTAGTAACAGCGGGTAGCATTTGTTGAGCACTTACGATGTTGGGCACTGTGCCAAGCGCTTTAGGATCATCATCTCATCAGTCTTCACACGCAAATTAGAGTGGGAAATACTGTCACTGGGTCTAGTTAGTGGCTGGGGAAACTGAGGTCTGTGATGGGAGGTAATTTGCCCAGGTTTCCACAACTAGCAAGCAACAGAGCTGGGATGGAAACTCAGGTCTGTCTGCCTCCAAAATATTTTGCTTACAAACGCAGGGCCACGAGGGACAACCTGCGTGTTGAAGGATCATCTGTGAGCACAGAATGCAGAGAAAACAGGAGTATGAACACTCTTTCCATCACTGTTCTGTTCCCACTCCACAGGGGTGGCATGAAATGACCCCAAGAGCTGGGGGGAAGGGAGGACAGTATTTGCATCCACTATATAAGCATAAAACAATGAACAGAGCACTGGACTGGGAGTCAAGGCGTCTGAGCAATCAGTCAATATATTCCTTCTCAACTGTGGACTTTGGGAAGCCAGTTGACCTCTGGGCTTCGGTGTTCTTGCTGCATAAGGAAGGGACCGGAGCTGGGAAATTCTAAAATCCTTTTAAACCTGAGTCTCCGTGACTCATCTAGACTTTTTAAAGTCCAGCCAAAGCCTTTCTAAAAGAACTTGCATGTATATTATTTCACAAGACTCGCCTCACCCACATTTTAGCAGTCTCATCTTTCTCCCTGAGGGAGTCCTAGGAGGTTTCTGATTGACGACCAATGCTATATTAAAAATCCGAGGAGAGGAACTGTGTTTCCACCCCGGCCCACAAGAAGAAAAATGATAACAATAATCAAAATGCTGCTTCCTTGTTAAAGAGGTTTAGAAAACCTGATATGAGCAGAACCCTTTCAGGCAGCCTCCTCCACGTCCTCTGGCTTCAGGGACAGTGATGTTTCTCTTGTGGGGGGATCAGCCTTGCGGCACAGCAGTTAAAGGGAGTCTCCCTGGGCCTTAGCTTCCTCCTCTGTGAAATGGGGATGTTCACAATGCTTGCTCTGCCCACTTCACAGTGTTGTTTTGTGGACAAAGAGAGATGACAGACGAAGAAGGTGCTAGACAAATGCAAAGGGGAGTATGATGATTATGATGATTGTGTTTGTCAGGGTTTTCCAGAGAAACAGAATCAGAGCGAGAGTTTACAAGGAACTGGTTCACATGAACGTGGAGGCTGATGAGTGCCAAGATCTACAGCTGGCAAGCTGGAAACCCAGGAGGGCGGATGGTTTATTTCCAGTCCGAGTCCAAAGGCCTGAGAACCAGAAGAGCTGATGGGGTCTGGAAACTGATAGGCTTGAGATCCAGGAAGAGCTGATGTTTCAGTTTGGGTCATAAGGCAGGAAAAAAACCAATGTCTCAGTTCAAAGACCATCAAGTAGGGAGAACTCTCTCTTACTCAGGGGACGGTCAGTCTTTTGTTCTATCCAGTCCTTCACCTGATTGTATGAGGCCCACCCACATTAGGGAGGGCAATCTGCTTTACTCAGTCTACTGATTTAAATGTTAATCTCATCCAAAAACACCCTCACAGACAAACCCAGAATAGTGTTTGACCAAATATCTGGACATCCTGTGGCCCAGGCAAGTTGAAAAATAAAATAAACCATCACAATGATGAAAATGTAAGCTAAATGAGGGAACCAAATTTTTGTCTATTTTGTCCTTTGCAGTATCCCCAGAGCCTAGAAGAAAAAGCCTAACACAGGATAGGGGCTCAAAATATACTGAATGAATAAATAAATGAGAAGGAGGAACAAAATTGAGTGAGGCATCATTATTCACATTTTCCAGGTAAAGAACATGAGGTTCAGAGAAGTAAAGTCTTCAACAGGTATATTATCTCTATTCCACAACTTTCCAGGTTTCTTTTCCTATCTCACTACTCACGGCAATGTGCAATTATTTCTTTTTTTTTTTTTTGTGAGGAAGACCGGCCCTGAGCTAACATCTATTGCCAATCCGCCTACTTTTTTTCCCCCTTTTTCTCCCCAAAGCCCCAGTAGATAGTTGTATGTCATAGTTGCACATCCTTCTAGTTGCTGTATGTGGGACGCCGCCTGAACATGGCTTGACAAGTGCTGTGTCTGTGTGCGCCGGGGATCCAAACCCGGGCCACCAGTAACGGAGCGCGTGCACTTAACTGCTAAGCCACGGGGACGGCCCCTGCAATTATTTCATTTTATTCTTGCCTCCTGCAATGGGCTGCGTGGGGCCCCCAAAAAGACACATCCACCTGGCACCTGGTGAATGTGACTTGATTTAGAAAAGTGTCTTTGCAGATATGGACAAGGGTCTTGAAATGAGATCATCCTGGATCAGAGCAGGCCTTAAGTCCAGTGACAAATGTCGTGATAAGAAAAGAGAAGGGGAGAAGACACACAGAGGAGAAGGTGATGTGAAGCCGGAGGTAGAGACTGGAGGGAGGCATCTGCAAGCCAAGGGACACGGAGGATTGCCAGTGGCCGCCAGAAGCCGGGAGAGAGGCCTGGACCAGATTCTTCCTCAGAGGCGACAGAAGGAACCAACTCTGTCAACCCCTGGATTTCTAACTTCTGGCCTCCAGAACTGCAAAAGAATAAATTTCTGTTATTTTAAGACACCCAGTCTTTGGCGATTTGTTATGGTAGGCACAGGAAATTATTCTCTCTCCTCCCTCCACCCCACCACCTAACTAGACTGTAGGTGCCACAAGGGCAGTAATAAACTCTATCATGTTCACTATCTTATATCTAGTGCCTAGAAGTGCCAGGATCTAGGTAGGAGGCAAATATTAGTTGAATAAATGAAAGCATAACTAACCAAATTTCAGATGCTTGCAGCCAGAAAAGTCTCTTAAGGGGGAGCAGGGAATCCCAGCCTCTCTGTTCTCCTGCTCTCCCGGGACACATTCCCTGGGACCAGCATCCTAACATTCTGTCAAGCCCATTGTGTCTCTGGAGGCTTTGCCTAGGGTGAGGAAGTCTGGGGGAGGGGAGAGAGCAGTGAGGGTGCGTGGGTATCCGTCCCCCAGTTTGTAAATGGGCATGGGGCCCCCTCCCCAGGAACCTTTGCAGCTGGCACCAAATTTGCCCATCAACAGATATATGAAACAGGAGTGGGTGGGGTGCCCTGCCCGAGGGAACAGTGCTTCCTGGAATTCCAGGGCCCAGTCCAGTGGGGCCCAGTCTTCTGCATCCTGTGTCCTTCTCCTCTTTTCTGTCTTTCTGCCACTCTTCCCATTTCTCTACAAGCAGCCCCAAGGTGCCTTTTGCCATCCTGCTCACTGAATCCTCTGCTAAAGAAAAAGGGGTCAGAGCTGGCCCAAACATGCTCAGGTGACGGGCTGTCAGGGGTGATAGGTGGACACAGCTGCCTCCAGGCCGGGGGCCTCAGAAACTCGGGCTCGACCGTGTCCCCCCCCCACCCACCGTGTGCCCTGGCAGAGCCCTGCCCCTCACCAAGAGGACCACTAAGACCGTCCTCATCCATTTAACCATCTTGACTCGGGACCTCCTTGGGCCCGAGCACTTCCTGCTTGTCAGCAACTCTTAGAAAGGGGCTCAGAATTCAGGAGGAACGCAGATCCATAGACCCTTCCCAAGTAGCAAAACTGGGTTGAAATCCTTGGTTATCCTACCCATGCGGCAAGTTCCTTAGCCCTTTAAGCACCTGTGAGGTGTGGTAATAATACCCACCAATTTGGCAGACAACAAGACAAGACATATTGAGGCATCTAGGATAGTGTCTGATACACACCAGGTGCTCCAAACGTCACTTTACCTACTTTTCCACTCTCTTTTTCAAGAGAGGTAATAGATCCCTGCATTCATTCATTCATTCATTCAATTCATCCATTGATACATGTATTAAAGTACTTAATGTGACTGCTTCATTAATGGCAGTTGCTATTTTTCATTCATTAAGCAATGATAGCATCTGTGATCACTTGTGATCAGAAAATCAAAGTTCTGCAAGGGAGCATCAAGAGCATACAGCCCAGTCCTTGTTCTTCAAACAAGTAAACAGAAGCTCAGAGAAGGCAAGGATTTTCCTGAGGTCACACAGCTCAACTCAGAGTTAGTACTCCACTCACATTCACCTGATGACTCATCAAGCCACAGGCAGTGGTGATAACAGCCATTCAACCAGCATCCTCTGGTACCTGCAGCACCCAGGACAGCGCTGGCCACTCTGGAGGCCCTCAGACCCTCAGGGCCCACCAAAAATGTGGACAAATGGAAGAAATTAAAGGCGGGCATTCAGGAAGCAGATCCTTTCCAAATCAAAAGCATTCTTGCTGCTGCCGTCTAACAATTGTTGCTGAACATGCTCTCCACGTCCGAACTTGACTTACTCTTTGAAATGGAAATCTGGGCCATTTGGGTGGCGGTTCCTGATGTCCAGCGGTCCGGCTGGTGGCAGGACAGTGCATGTTGGCAGCACTACGGGCAGCCGTGACCTCCAGCCAGAGCCTCAGCCACCTCCACGGCCACCTGGCAGGCTGCAAAGGCTCCAGAGCTGAGGCCCCGCCCTGGGGAACCTTGACCTTGCCGGAGGCTGGATCTGTTTCTGATACAGCGTGGCAAATTTCTAAATCTTAGCTGTGGGATGGCATTTGCTCCTCGCAGAGAAAGAGCAAAGGGCCCAGGAGGTTCCAATTGATTCCAAAGTGGAACCAGCTGTTGGAATCCTGCCGCGCTGATTAGGGAAGTTCACTTCCAGGTTGTGGTTTCCAGTTGATGGAGCCCTGGTTTGCCCCTCGCCCCTCAGTGCTGTCAGAGAAGCCCCTGAAAACCGAAATTGCTGCATCCGTTGATCCAGAGCTGGAAACCAGGCAGAGGTAGGAAGAGGGTCTAGAAACAATAGCTTCCATCTCTTGAGTCCTTCCTTGCTATGTGCCTGCCATTGGGTTAGGTGCTTTGTCAATATTATTTCCAGTTTTTACAATGATGTAGCCACACTGGCATTCCCAAATTTACAAATGAGGAAAAAGAGATTCAGGGAATAATAATGATTATTATCATTATTTTTCACCTAACAGTTACGGAGTACGCACCATATGCTGCACGTTCCTTAAGCACCTTACACATCACCTACTGCATTATCATCACGTCAACCTTATGATCCAAGGACTATTTTTGTCTCCACCTTGTAGATGAAGAAACTGAGGCTTAGGGAAATTGACTCCTTATGCCCGTCAGCTTGAGATGCCCAGCACACAGCTGTTAGTGCCTGAGCTGGGATACAGATCTAGGTCTTTATGACTATAAAATTAATAATGATAATAATAATGGGGGCTGGCCCGGTGGCGTAGCGCTTAAGTGTGCACACTCCGCTGTGGCGGCCAGGGGTTCGCTGGTTCAGATCCCGGACGCACACCGACGCACTGCTTGTCAAGCCATGCTGTGGCGGTGTCCCATATAAAGTAGAGGAAGACGGGCACGGATGTTAGCCCAGGGCCAATCTTCCTCAGCAAAAAAAGAGGAGGGTTGGCATCGGATGTTAGCTCAGGGCTGATCCTCCTCACACACACAAAAAATTAATAATAATAACAGCTACCATTTGTTAAGAGCTGACTATGTGCCACATACTGTGCTAATTTTTTTTAGCAGCTGTTACCTCATTTAATTCTCATGACAATCCTATGCTGTGTGTCATATTTTTACAAATGGAGAAACTGAGGCTTGGTCATTAAGAGAAGCAGGATTCAAGGGCAGGTTCATCTGCCCCAGAGGGCTAGTTTTTAATTACTGTGATCTCTGCCTCCCCAGGTGTCCTGATAGTTCATGTCCCTTGGTTTGAGTTTCTAAGTTTTCCATTCTTTGGTGTAATTTTATCACATTATGGAAAACTTGGAGCTAGCCTCACACTCAGCTGCAGGTTTCATGGTGACTATTCTGTCATTCTTTCCAATATCAATCTTCAAAAGCCACTGTAAAAATGCATTTGCAATTTGAAACTTGCCATGAATGCTATAAACAGACCATTAGTTTAAACTAGTGTTGATTTTGTAGACTATTAAGGATGAAATGAGTTTGATATTTACTAAGCTAAAAGAACACAAAGTTTATGGTTTTTAAATTGCTTTCATTTAAATGCTTTGAGGAGGCTTACTAGAATTTTCCCTCATATAAAGTCAGAATGAATAATACCTTTGACAATGTATGTTATACGTTCTCAAATAGAGGTCCACTTGGCCTCCCAAATATCCATTAAAGCAAGAAGAAATTGACACATCGGAAAGAGAGCATAACGACTAATTACACATCTCATCAATCAATCTACAGATATTAACCACCTACTGAAGGGTCTGTGACCACTAGACACTTTCCAGCAGCTTCCAACATGGTTAGACTTTGCTAAATTTGCATGAATATGTGATATGGGTATTCATACATTCATGCAATCATTCATCCATTTGTAAATGTTAATTAAATGCCTCTATGTACCAGGCACTACAGCAAGTGCTAAGCACACAAGGGTCTTCTAGAATTTCCAAATCTCAAGGGGAAGCCAGACAAGAAATGCCACTTAGAGGTCACCACTGATGCCGCAGGAGCAAATGGAGGCCCCTAACCCAGGCTGGGTACAGGAGAGATCAGGAAAGCCTTCTGGAGTGTCCTCGAAACTGATAAATGAAGGATGAGAGGAGGTTAACCTAAAGAGAGATAAGCAGGAATTCCAAGTGGAGGGGAAAGCTTGGCAAAGGTTATGAAGGGAGGGAAATAGTGTTTGCTAAGTGCTGAGAGAATGGGACCAATGGCACTGTCAGAGTTTAGAGAGGGGAGCTCCCTTTGAATCAAGTGCTTCCCGAATACATCAGGAGAGACGTATTGGAGAAGATGGAGCTAGATGCAGAGTTTTTAGACAGGGGTGGAGGATGGGGAGTGTGAGGAACTGCATAAGTAAAGGCAGCAAGGACAGAAGTCATGCTCAAGGGTCAATGAGGAGACCTGCCATGCTGAAGCACACACAACACCCCGTCATCCTCATCACAGCTCATACTCACATGGCACTCACCACACACATGGCCCTCGGTGGAAGACACTTCTCCGTGAGTCTCTCTCATTTCTGCACATTTTGCGAGCAGGAACACTGACTGCCTTTGTTCCAGACCATCTTTTCACGGATGTCTGTATAGGAACAGACTCAGAAGAGAGAGAGAGAGAGTCCCCCTCTACACCAGAGGGCAGGTTCGCTTACAGCCCATTAAAAAAGATTTGAGTTCCCTGATCTCTGGGCTTCTTTCCTTAATGCAACCCACAGAGGTCACGTGTCACCTGGCCGTCTTCATGTCACCCCGTGGAAGTTGGGGCTCAGGCAACAGGCATAAGAAAACACTCATACTCTGGCCTTTGCTATGCCGTGAATGACAAAATCCTGGGCTCTGACCAGCAGCCATGGATTGAGACCAGGCTAACCTACTTGTTTGCAAGTGGCGAAAGATCGCAGACCCCTCACAATTCTTGAAAGCCCTGTTCTAAGCATTTTTCCAGTATGAAGTCACTTAACTCTCACAAAAATCCTATGATATATAAATGATTATCATCCTTATTTGGGCAGGAAAAATAGAATAAAACAGTCCAAAAACTAGGTTGGTGTTAGATCATGAAGAGTCTTGTGTGCCAGGCTGAGGAGTTTTAACTCTATCCACTCAGCAGTCATGAAAGGATTTTGAACAGGAGAAGAATATAAGGAAAGCAGCACTTTCCAAAAGCTTCTCTAGCCATAGTCTGTTGGATGGATTAGGCAGGGAGGAAATCCTGCTAGGAAAGAGGCTAGAAAACACTAGGAAGCAGAACCAAGATTCCAGACAGGCTTGACGAATGGGCTACCTGTACCCACAGGAGAACTTCACAAGCCCAAATGTCAGGCCCTGGACAAGACTCCTTCACACCAATGGCTCCAGCAAGTGGCTGGGGAGACATGCCTTAGCATACAGCCCTTGGAAATGAGGACTTGAGGTCTCAGGGACCAGGCAACCTGGAGTGAGTCAATAGGGGCTGCACCTGCCAAAAGGGCCGCCGTGATCCCCGCGGCAGGAAAAGGCCAGTGTCAGGCAGGGAGGCAGCCATCCAGCTCTGGCTGGGCTCCCCCAGGTCAACTGTGTTCAGTTCTGGGCCCCTCACTTTGAACATGGCCAGCTGATGTTTCTTGAGCACTTGTCGTGGGTCAGGCTCCATGTCAGTTCTTCACAATCGTGATCCGATGTAAACCCCCCAGCAGACGGATGGGGCACTATGACCCTCTTGTTTCACATACAAGGAAACCAAGGCTCAGAGAAACTTGCCTAAGCTCTCCTAGCTAATAAGTGACAAAGCCGTGATTCACACTTAGGCCTGGAGTGATCCTGAAGACTGTCTTCTTCAGCACCACACTAGCTGCTGCTGTCTGAAGGATGTCATCAAACGGAACAAGTTCAGAGAAAATGCCTGGAGATGAGAAGCAAGCTAGGAACCGTGACACTAGTTAGGGAGGATAGAGATGCTCACATATGAGGGACCGAGCCACATGGACAGCATGCGAGCTGTTCCCATGTCTAGGGGCTGTCCCCCCAAATCCATGTACATATCTGTGTGGTTCCTCAGGGGCACAAGGACCAATGAATGGATAAAAATCCTGCTTCGTCCAATTCCTTCCCTCTCTCTTTCTGCCTGGAAATCCCTGTGCACCCTTTAAGACCACCCCATGAACCACTCCCCCCAAAGTCTTCCCCGCCTGCTGGGGCGCTCCTCCTCCTTGAACCTGCAAGACCCTGGACTTCCTTCCATCCACTGTTTTTCCTCCAGGTGGAGCATTCAAGACCCACCAGCCTGGGAATGCCTCAAGGGGTGAGGCTGTGTTCAATGCTACACTTCCTGAGACCTGTGGGCGCCTGGTCCAGAAGACTGGTGTTGAATGAAGACCACCTGAAGATTCCCTGGTAAATGAGAAAGCAAGCCACGATCTCTAAGAGACACAGAGGTCATGAAATAGATCCAAGAGTGCTGATCTGCAAGAAGGCTGGGGAAACCGGGGCCCAAGAGAAAGGCCTGGGCAGCGTGTCCCTAGCTCTGGCCAAGGGAGAGAGATTCTGGTTGGCAAAGGTATTCCCAGTTGCCGGGCAGCTGTTACCAACAACACTCAGGCCTGGAGAGGAGGAGACAGGAAGGAACCATCCACCTTGGGCAGTCAATGTTCCGACATCCTAACATCCTGTTCCTCACTAGAGACATTCCAGGTGGCAAAAAAGAACAGGTGCCCAGTCAGGGACTGAGATTTCTTTAGTGCCTGTGCGGCCAGTATGCCAGGGACAAAGCTCCCTCCTCTGCCCTCTGGATGCCCATCCTGGGAACAAGAAGGTGAGGTAGAAACAGAAGAACACAAATAAATGAGTCAGATGTCTGAACCTTACCAAGCTCCTGCTAGACACCTGGCATTGAGAGATGAGTACCAAATGCATGGTGTAGCCAAGAGGGAACAGGCTGGGAGGTAAGCTGTGCGAGGAAAGATCCCAGCTCCATTGCGTCTGAGCTGCGGGAGTCTGGCCAATGACCTCAGCTCTTGGAGCTCCAGTTTCCTCATCTGTAAAAGGGGATCATATCATGCCACCCTCGCTGGACTGGTGTGAAGATTAAACGGGACCACACGTGTTAGCAGGTAAGTAGCAGCCATGCCCTCGATGTTCATGCTTCCCGGCTTGCCCATCTGCAGCAGGGATACGAGAGAAAGCACAGGATTGAGAGGCAGATGGGGGGGTGCAATGAGCTGGCTTACCTGACCCATCTCTTAAACGCTCTGGGGCTGAGTTCCCTCTTAGCAAAATGGGACTGTTGGAGGACGAGGATGAGGTGATGGCTGTGAAGGTGCTTTGTAAGCTGCAAAGTGCTATACATACATAAGGGATGGCAGCTACTGTTATTCCTTCTTTCGTTCACGACATGAAACTTCACGCCTACAGAGAAGTCCAAAACCAGGAGCGTCGGCTGGAAGTGCCGTGGTTGCAGCAGGCATTCAGAGTGGAGGGACTCCAGAGAAGAGGCCACAAATGGGCTGGGGTGGTCGGGACAGGCTCCTTTCCAAGAGGAGAACTGCGCTCAGTGGGATGAGCTGGGATAGGCTGACTGCGTTCCCAGTCTCCCTGCCCCAGGGGATGCCCTTCCTCTGGGCACCCACAATTCCCTGTGCTTCCCTCCCAGAGCACATCACTCTAAACTGGGATTGTCACTGTGTGCTTCCATTTCCCCACCAAACCATGAGGTCGGGGCATGTTTCTCCACCGTCGTATCCCTACTGTCTGTGAGGGACCTATGACACTTGAACGCTGAGTAAATGCCCTGGAGGGAGGGCCAGAGGGGGAGGGTGTAAAACCAAACCAAAAGTCAGATTTGAACCCAAGCAAAGCCCTAGGAAGGCTTTCTGAGCCACCAAAGGCCTAGAGGCTCCTGGTCCCACAGAGCATTTCAGCTCAGGAGGAGACAAGACCGGAATGACATCGGAGTTCGGTTCTCCAGCCTCAGCAGCTCCAGGCCTGAGGGTGCAAAGCAGTTTGGCCCAGCTTGGCCTTCTTTGAGCCGAACAAGTACCCTCTCATGGGAAGTGTCCCCATCCCCTCCCTTTGTCCCAGCGCCCGTGTCCTGAACCCTAGTGTTCTGTCTGCCCACAGGGGAATTTCATGTCTGGAAAGCAGTGCCCTTTCCCGCATGAAAATGCACTCACGCCTTCTAATTATACTCAGCCCACCCACGAGGCCACGACTACACCCTGCCTGCCTTCCCTTGTTACAATCGGGAGCCAAAGGGGCCTTTGTGGTGCCCATTCCTTTCTGTCCCAGGCCACGGAGAACGAGTTTGATTTTCGGGACTTTATGGCTCCTCATCCCGTTTTTACTCAGACCCCTATTTACCAGTTTCATAGGGGAGCTGGGAGGAGTAATTATTGCTCCTGGGAGCTTTGAAGGTCACCATGCTTTGTGGCAACAGAGGTGTCAAATATGATGATGAGCATTAATCATAAGGATTATTAGCAGCAGGGCCTGATTATTCTGAAAGGGGGAAATGGCCCCGCAACTGTTTCCCAGCTGCTGAGGCTCCATCCTCTGCTCGGTTTCGATCTTAAAGGGGATACCGTGACAGAATGGGGCGGGCGTGGGAGCTGGGCCATAGGCCTCCTGTAATGATCACAGGCCAACCCTGGCCAAAGACAGAGAGAGCTGGTGAGTGCTCACTGTGGGCCTAGCTTTTAGTATTTCCCAAGATGCCTGATCGGGCCCCTGCCTCCCTCATCTTGAGCCATTCCCCCCTAGTTCTCTATGTCAAGACACACTGGCCATCTTTTACTTCCTCTAGTGTGCTCTTTCCAACCCCAGGGCTGTTGCACATGCTAGTCCCTCTATCTAGAAGGCCTTCCTCCCACCTGTGACACTTCACTGAGCTGATGTCAGCGCCTCCTTTGGTCTCTGTTATGTGTTGCCGGGTGCTCTGTACTTCTCTTTTGTAGCGCAGATGTTTACTCAATTTCTGCCTTCCCTGCTACATTGGGATGTGTACCAGCACTGGTCAGAGTTCGTCCATGAGCCAGTTCATTTCACTCAATTCTCTACAATAAGTTTGATAAAGTAGGTGCTTATTCTGTACATCACATCTAGCCAAACTTCTTATATTTAGCAAGGGTGGCAAGATATCCAAGTGCAATCATGCAGAGGTCCCCCCTTCCACCTCCAGGCAGGCCTGCTCTCCCAGAGCTGGAGCATCCTGGAGGAACAGACTGCAGGAGGATGCCTTTTCCATCACTGTTATCATTTAGATTCCATTTTTGTGAATGCAAAATGGGGCATGGCCCCATTTTGGGCATGGCCATGTCTGTGCTTTCTCTGGCCATTGGACACAGGGCTGGGCCTGAGACCTCAGGTGGACCAATGGTAATATCCCCCCTTGACCACAGTGATTTGTGCAATGCACGCACACGACCCACGCCAGGCCCATCGCAGGGCTTCTGTGGGATTTTTCTGCTTCACACTGTAGGAAAAAACTCTCTTCCCTCTCTGATAACAAGCTGAGAAAAATGGGGGCCTAAACTACGCATACACCATTATGTGCTTTTCTGTATGTGTTATATTTCACGAGTTCAACAAGACTCCACAAAAGTTGGAAGCAAGCCTGCGGCTTCGGCAGTCACAGTGCCCATCACATGTAGGAGGCTCCTGACGAACAGGAGAGACAGAGGCCCACATGCAGTAAGTCAGAGAAGAGGAGATGGGGGTAGTTCTAGCAGGGCGGGAGGCCCGGGTCTCGCCATTTCTGGGGCTGGCTCCATCCCTGCCCCAGATTTATCTGAGCAAATAAAACCCCCTTTTTGGCTTAAGCTAGATTGAGTTCAGGTTTCTTTTACCTGAACTAACCACCAAGAAACAAAAATAATATTTCATACTTGATTTATGCCCACTTTGTTCCACAAAGGATTTAAAGCTAACATCCTTCCTTTGTCTTACATTTTCTGACTTATTATTTATTATTTCACTCAAGGTAACCTCTCAGTATAGTTTTGTGAGGTAAGCAAAGCAAGTATAATTCACTCATTTTACAGATAATATAACTGAGGTCTAAAGAAGTAAAGGGGCTTAGGTCACATAGCGAGTAAACAGCTGAGCCTGGACTGAAATCGAGGTTTTCTTATTTTTCTCTCTGTTTTGCTCATAAGTCATGGCTGTGAGCACTAAGAGGGAGACAGCTGGCTGCTTGGGTTCATCAGATTCCCACAGCTTCCTACTGTGGGCAACTATGCCCCTCTAACAAGCACATCTTCACTCGCTAGAAACATTCCCAAGAAGAAATGAAAAAGACGATCACAAAGTCCTAGGGGGCTGTCCAGGTTGAAAAATTATATTAAATGTCAAAGAGATACCAAGGTCCTGACTTGTTTCTAAGGAGGACAGGTGCCCTGAGCCCAGCAGAAGGGAACCTTGGGTGCATCTGGCGAGGAAGGCTCCACTGGTGTTGAGGAAAGGCAGGACAGACGAGGGGGAGGCTGGGAAAGGTTCTGCCTTCATTAACTGAGATGTCAAAGGAAGATGGGGAGCTGGAAGCCACCTCTGTAAAGACAGACAGACCCGATTCAAATCTGGTTTGTGCCAAGTACTACTTAACGTCTTGGGCAAGTCACTGAATCCCTTTAATCCTCTGTTTTGTCATTTGTCACATAGGATAATAATACCTTCTTTCAAAATGCACGCACGTGGATCCTGCTTGAAAAAGAGCCCAACAGTGGCTGGCACGTAGTGGCTGCTCAACAAATGCTTCTCCCCCTTTGCTTCTCTCTCTCTCATAGGAGTGATGCCCACACTGGTCCTCCGCGAGGAGAACCCAGGAGGAGGCACCTGTGTGACCCAGGGTGGAGTAGGACCTGCTGCTCTGTGACTCCGCCCCTGGTCCTTTCGCCATGTGGCCCCAAGCGCCTTCCCGGCCCTACTGCCCCTTGCCCTCCTCCTCCTCCTCCCACGCCGCTCCAACCGTCTAGACAGTCTGTCCTTCTTCGGCCAAATCTCATCCTTCCTGGTCCACCTGCACCCCGGGGCATTCCCAAGCAGAATGTTTTTCTGGCCGTTTATTTGCCAGCTAGACTTGCTCTGAAAGAGATTCTAATGCGTTGTCTCTGCAAACAGTATTATCTCTCCCAACAGAGAAAGGGGAAGGAAGCAGGAAAAGAAGAGGAGGGAGGGTCTGCTGGATGGAAAAAAGCATAGCGGAAATAGAACAGACATTGTTTCAAGGGCTTTCCCCAGAACTGTATTAATAGCCGAAGGAAAAGGCTGGATTCCATTAAACATCATATTCACCAATTACTATCCCCAAGTTCTGTATTTGTGGAATCTTCTACCTCACACCCCTTTCTCCTGGGATCAAAATGCTACACAGACTTCATAGCTCAGCTCCAGTCCTTTTTGACTGTATTAATTACCTCACGTTTGACTAGGATCAATTGAATTCCACCTATGTGTCCAAGCCTGTGCTGGTGCTGGGACCATGGCGGCGACGAGACAGCCGTCGTCCCTGTTGTGACGAGGCTTGGAGCCTCGCCTGCTTCCCCTGAGACACAGTATGTGCCCCTCTCTCCACTCCACAACTGCTGCTGCTGCTGTAATTGCTTTTATGTCTTCCTTCCTTTTTCAAAAGCCTGTAAAATCGCGCGACCAACTCGTCTCAGTTTGCTCAGGCCTTTCCTGGTTTTAGCACTGAAAGTCCTGTGTCCCAAGAAACCTCACAGGCCCCGACAAACTGGGCCAGCTGCTCACCCTACTATAAAGTCAAGGCTATGACAACAACAAAAATCACTCTTTGAAGCAAATCACTCAATCACTCATTCTTCAACTATTTACTGAATTCTATATTCTTATTATATCCTAATCTTATATCTCATTATATCCTAATTCTTATATTATTACAGCTGGTTGCCGCTGTGTTATGTTCTCTCTTATTCTACTGGGAGCCCCTGGGGGCTGGGGCCAATGTCTTTTTCAACCTCGCACTGCTAGGCCCCAGCACATTGGCACATAACAATTTTATGCAAACCACTGTGTTTATATTGAGAAACAGTATATGTTTGTGCAAAACAATTTTAAAGTATGTGTTCCTATAGTTTTTAAACAGAGATCTCTATCCAGTATCTAGTTTGGGATGTTCAGCAAAGAATAAGGTCCATTAACAACCCTCCTCCTCTCCTCATCTCCCTCAGCCCCCCAGCGGACGAGGCATCACTCAGCAGCTGTGACAGCTTAAAGGCTGAAACTTGCACGTACGCAGGTGCCAGCGTCATCCTGTCCTGGTCATGTCCTTAGATGATCCTCCTTTTAACTGTAAACCAGCTTGACATATAAATCTCTGTAGCTTCCACACATTGGTTGTGGTCCTTCTAGCCAGAGACACAAAAAGCAGACTCCTATAGCTGTCACCCTTCAAGTATTAAAAGAACATTCTCATGCCTCTTACTCCTCACCCCACCCCATCACCCATGTACGCACCTGAGCCATTCTTAGCCACTCTAACAGTTCCTTCAGCTATGGCCAGACTGATACAATTTTAGGATCCTGGTCACTGTCCTCTGAAGTTGTCCACTTCACATCCCTCTTAAAGTCCCTGACTCTGAATAGTTCCCTAACTGGTCTGACTAGAATCAGGTCTACCTGTCCCTAGCGTAGTAAACTCCTAATAATATGGCCAAAGATCTCAAATGCTGTTTTCCTTTTGTGTTGTGGGCCATCTAATCAGGCACCTGGAGCATTTGAAGCACTCGGTAAATGATTGCTGGCTGGCTGGATGCACGCACACGCAGATTCATTATGAAGACGGAGCACAATCAAGATTCCTGAAACCACAATCATGAGAAATAAGGACATCACACTGGGTTGCATAGTTTCCCCCCCAAAATTCATGTCAACCTGGAACCTCAGCATGTGACCTTATTTGGAAATAGGGGCGTAGCAGACACAATTATGTAAGTTAAGATGAGGTCATACTGAAATGAAAATTGTAGATTTGGAAAACAAATCTCTTACAAGAAGGGAAAACAGAGGAGACATCTATGCAGAGGGAAGACAAAGTGAAGACACAGAGGAAGAAAACCCTGTGAAGATGGAGGCAGAGGTTAGATGCTAGAGCTGCAAGCTAAGGAACACCAAGGACTGCGGCCACATCCAGAGGCTGGGCGAGACAGCGAACGACTGTCCCCTAGAGCCTTCAGAGAGAACGCGGCCCTGCTAACAACTTGATTTCAGATTTTTAGCCTCCAGAACTGTGACAGAATAAATTCCTGTTGCTCCAAGCCACCCGGTTTGTGGTAATTTGTTACAGCAGTCCCTGGAAACTAATACAGACATATTAAACGTTTCACTCTTCCCTTCTTATATTCATCCTGAGAGGATGCTCTGAGATAATTGGAAGAATATTAAACGAGTTCAGAAGACCTGGTTCAAATCATGGTTTTAACCACTCACTAGTTGTGTGACCCTAAAAAGTAACCTCACTTCTTTGATTCTCAGTTTGATCACTAGCAAAATAGGGATACGAATATATAACACACAGGATTAGTTTAGGGACCAAGAGTGATAAGGAATAGGGACATGCTTTACAAACAATAGAAATTTTTCAGATATCACTTATTTAATTTTTTTCTCTCTTTTTCTCTTAAGCAGATTTTCTAGAGGTTTGCCTATTTTACTTTTCCCTCCAAAGAACCATCTCATGAACTTATTTATAAATTCTATTATTTTGTTGATTTTCTAATTCACTGATTATCTTTGTATTTTTTATTGTCCTACTTTTCTTGGTTTTGTTTTGCTGCCCATTTTCTAAATTCTTAAGTTAGACATTTAGTTGTTTTCATTTATTCTTAGTCTTAAGTGAAAGCATTAAGGCTATGAATTTACCTATGACCATGGCTTTGGCTGCATTGTACACATTTTTAGATCTGGTGTTCTCATTTTTTTTCCTAAATAGTTCACATCTGTGTATTTTTTAAATTTTCTTCTTTAGGTTATTATTGCTCTCATCCTACACTCTCAGCAATGTATGTTAACCTTATTGATCCAGGGGCACTTTTGTTGGTATCATTATGCCGAAGCTACAGTATTACAATTTTCCATAAACAGCTTTCTCTCTGACACCTTTTAAGGCAAGTACATCATAGCTGAAATTTTTTTTTAAAAGTAAGGAGTTTTTATTTCCTCATCATGAAAGCATCAGCCACAAAATATTAGCAGCTTTCTGGATTCAGACACTTTTCAGTGAGTACGTTTCTAGAATATTCTCATATCTTCCTCCCAATCCACCAAGAACTAAAGAAATCAACAATCCTGCTGAAAGGGGAAGTGTTAGCAGCACTAGTCAATGGCCCTGGACTTGGCTTATGAATTATGTTCCCAGGGTTGTGGTCTAGACAATAGTCTTCCTTTAAGCTTAACATAGGCCCAATTTCTCCCTGCAGCCTTCACAAACCACCTCAACACAGCGGGATCTCTCCTTTCTCAGATCACATCCTTTGCCCACAAGTCTAGGACTCAGCCCTGGCTCCCAAACAGTCTGTAAGCTCCTTGAGAGTAAGACCATCTCTTATATTTCCTTTCATCCCTCCTCAGACTCCCTAGCATCTAGCTTCTTGAATTAAAAAGGTCAATAAATACTGTTATTGTTCAATTAAAATTCTTGCAGAACATTTCCTGAGAGAGAATATAACTGTGAAATTTAGTGTCACAGATTTTAAAGCAGTCAAGTGGTAAAATCAAGGGCCTTTTTAAAACCATTAAAAAGGCTGAGACTATACCTTGTATGCATGCTTTGAAGAGAAGAAATAGTGGTTACAAACATTAAGGGACTACATTTTTAAAAACTGTCAAAACCAAAAGTGGCATGTTGATATTTGTCCAGCTAGAGCGACCTGAGGGCTCATATTCTGCCAAGTATGGCAGTGATGGCATTGGGTCCAAAATGATTCCAATGATAATGTCTCACATGTGTAAAATACTTTACAATTCACAAAACTCTCCCATGTGTGAGTTCATCTGATGCTCGAGGAAAACCTGTGAGGAAGGCAAGTTAGGGACTATTATCCCCATTTTGGAAAATAGGTGTTTGGGGTTCAGAAAAGATTGGCTAATTTACCCAAGGCCACAAAGCTAGTAGTCAGCTGGAATAGAATTAAGCCCAGATCTTCTGATTCCCCATCCTATATTCCTAAGGCCTCAGCTACTCTCAAGTGCTTTGGAAACTCATGAAATAAATCTCTGCACTCAGTCATCAATTTCAATGGCTAAATGTTCACTCACCAAATATCCTTAGCATGTCCACATACTTGGAGATACCAGAGGAAGAAGACACAGTCCCTGCCTTTGAGAAGCTCACAGACAGGTAACCTGATCATTATAATGTGCATGACGAATCTTATTTGCTGCAAGTGCTATGAGAGAATTAAGATAAATAATAAAGATAATAATAAGTAACCTTTAATGAGTGCTTCCTATGTGCCAGTTTTTGTCCTAATCACTTTGCATATGGGGTGGGTCCCATTATGTAACACCCTGCTTGGCACATGGCAAGAGTTTAAGAGTTGGCAGTCAGTATTATGATCATATTTTCTAAAGAAATAAAATCAGGGATTGTTATCTGAAAAAAAGGGGAAATATATTTAAATTTAAATTATTCAGAGCAACATAATAGAAGAGCAGCTTACCATCCGGGGAACTCAGAACCACAGGGGCGATGTTGGAACAGGGTCTTAAAGAATGATGAAGGGCTTGCAGATGGGGAGGGGAAGAACATTCCAGGCAGAGCAAGGGCACTTGCAAAGACTTGGGCCCTGAGTGCAGGCAGGGAAGGGAGAGGCAAGGAGAGGAGGCGCTGCCCTTTGGGCAGCCAGAGACAACACACAGAAGAGGAAAAAGGAGGGAGCCTTCAGCTCAAAAGCAGCGGAGGGGTGGGGTTCTCCCTGCGCCTGACCCAGGCACCGAGGGTGAGGCACAGATTTTCCAAGACTATTTGTTTGTAGGTTACATTTTTCCTGAACAAAATCCAAATTCCTTTGTTTTTGCAGAGAGCACCATAGTTTCCAAAGAAAAGAAAAAACAGACTTCTTGGTCCAAAGGCTTTCCCTGAGAAATATCCTAATGAATATGGGCCAAGACAGGGTTCCATCAAGCTCTGCATTCACAGAACAATAGAGCAGCAGGCTGGAATCTTCTTCAGAACCAGCAAGAAAATGGGAAGTCGAAGTCATTCCTAGGGGATTTTTAAATACTAGTAATATGTCCTCTTGGTTCTGCCCCAGCCAAACCCTCCTACTTGAGGTTCCCAGAATATCGCCTGCAGTGTGGAAACTCTGTGACCCGGCAGGTGCCGTCACTCCCACCCGACAGCCCTCCCTCTGCCTCCCTGTTTGGCATGGTCCGGCTCTTCTGGCAACACCAGCCTAAAGACTCCTCCTCTGTGAGCCCTCCCTGGTAGCAACCCCAAACCTCAGCCCCAACACCGGGGCATGGGTGGCTTTGACCTCAGTGCTCCTGCAGAGCCCTGGACCCATCTCTACGCTCATCATCCCACTGCCTTGTAGTGACAGCTCACCTCCTCCTCCAACCCCCCATCCCCACCTCTCTCTTAGCTCTGTGAGCCACTAGTGAACCAAAGATCGGGAGGCAGGAGCCGTCCACCCTGGGCGCGTGTAAGAAGGGGGTGCATTACCTGTAGCGAACCTAAAAAAAATAAAGTAACATTTAATGAGTCAGTCTTTTTTTTATTGTCACCATGTGCAGGCAATTCTGAACAATGTCAGGGATAAAATACTCTTTCTCTCCAGGCAAATGGTATGTGGGCGAGGGGCACACCCCTTGCTATGCCAATCCTGTGAACATTTTCCAATTACTTCTGTCCAGGAAAAGAGCACGCTGTCAGTGATAGACTGTCATGTGGGCAGAGCCTTCAGTCAGTTAACAGTGACTCGTTAAGGCTCTCTCTGTGCCAGGTACCGTGCTAGTCATTTTATACACATTATAGCCAGTTTTCTCAACAACCCCTAAATATTTGCATCTCTGGTTATTTGTCCGATGAAGAAACTGAGTCTCAAAGTAGTTAAATGATTTGTCCAGGGCCCTACCACAAGGACGTGGTAGAGGGAAATTCGAACCCAGACCTATGCAGCCCAGTGTCTATGCTCTCTCCGCTGTGCCTAGAACAGCATGCCCACCCCATAGCAGGGGCTAGAACTGCAAGCCACACATCCTCTCCTTCAGGAGTTCACAGCCTAATGGAGAAAGGAACTCATGCAACTCACCATGATTCAGCTTAACATGTGACAAGCAGTTTTAGGAATAAGCCAGGCCAACCCCCAACTATGGCCACCTGACTGAAGATCCAAGTGGGGGAGGAGGGTTGGCAAGAGAAGTAAACGGCACTGATTAAACTTGTACCAGATGCTGTTCTGGACACACATACGTGCTCTCCTGCTTGAGTCTTACCACAAACACCTCTGGGGTGAGTCTCATTGTCCTGAGTTCTCAGAAAGTGCTCAGAGAGGTTAAGTGATTCACGCAGGGTCACACAGCAGCTAGTAGCCAGTAGAGCAGGGATTTGAGCAGAAGCCTGTCTGACTCGAAAGCCCGTGCTCTGGGCACAGCGGCACCCGGATAAGCAGCAAGCAAGCACATCCACACTCCAGGTCTTCTCAGGGCCTAGGGAATATAAATGACAAAGAGGATGGGGAAGAGGAAACCAGTAATCCCTTATTTGTCTTTTGGCACTTTACAATTGACAAGGTGCTTTCTCGTCCATTGTCTCATCAAATCCCTGTAAATTTGGCAGGACAGTGTTACCTCCATTTTACAGATGAGAAAATGGAGGCTTCCACAAAGTTACATGATTTCCCTGAGGTAACACTAGTAAGTTGCAGAGAGAACCTCAAGAATCACACTTGCTCCACGCGTCATCGTGTGTAATAAGCAGGGACGTTTGCACAGCATTTGATTCTTAAAACAACCCAAGGAGTTCGGTTGGGCAAGTCTGACCCTCCCCACTTGTAAAGAAGTGGAATTCAGAGATGGCACAGGACGTAGCCAAGTGGTGGACCTGGGACTAGAACTCAGGCCCTGAGAAGAGCACACACCTGCCTCTCCATCACATGGCACGGAACAAATCATTCACTGATTCATTCAGCACCAGACTCAGGCAGGGTTGCCAATCCCCAGGGGGTGGGCCTGGCCCTAAGAAGCCCCATCAGCATGTTGGGCAGCCAGGCTCCCCCCTCCCTCTAACAGCTCTTAGATCCCCCAAGACTGCCGCCCCCAAATCTTGATTTTAAAACGCAACTCTCTCAAACCCTTAAATCTGCTTTGCCAAGGAAAGGCAAAGAATGACCCAACAGTCGGCCCCACCCCCAACATCACTGCCTCTTAAATAAACCTGAGTTATACATTCGCCCTCCCCCACCGTTTTTAAAGTTCCTCTCCAGTTCTAAAGAAAGGTATAAAATTGCTCCTCTGCAGACACATTTGAAGTTTCTTGACCAAGACCCTATAATTACAAGAAATAAAACAAGCAAAGTAAAGGCTGAAGGACTTACAAAGCAAGAATATCAACTATACACAGTCCAGCCAGAATTCATTTGGATCCTGAAAAACAGAAGTTATCATTTTCACTGTTTCAGAAACATTGTAGGCACACAGTTGGGGACCCAGAAAGACAAGAGAATGTGGTGGGAAAAGTCTGGGCCTGGGGATTATTAAGTTTCTAGAAGAGAAAACTGAGGTTCAGAGAGGTTAAGTAACGTGCCAAAGGTCACATAGCACCCCACAGAGTTGAAACCAAAAACAGAATCTGAATCCAGGCCCTTCTGCCCTCACATGGCTTCCCTGCCCTCTTGGAGTAAAGTGTGCATTTATCCATCTTCCAGGCTGAGTAAGAGCAAAGCCAGAAGGTCACACACTGTGCCCGAGGCCTGGGTCCTGCTCCCTGCTAACTGCCCTGGGCCCTGTAATCATCATAGTGTAACTCTGGCCACGTGCAGGAGGCTGCGCCTGAGGCAAAAGAGCTTCCAGGTCATCCTCTTCGATTCTGCCTTATTGCATCAGATAATGTCATTGTTCTAACCAGATGCCCACAGGATTCCTTTTTATTGTTTCCTGGGGAGTGGTAGGGGGGCAACCACCTCTGGTGTGACTTCAAGGCCAGCGCTATTCTTGAGAGGACTCGCAGGTGCAGGTGCGTAGCCCCGAGCCTCGGGTGGGGATAAATCCAAGGTGTAGCCACGCTCCTGAGTCCCCTGGCAGGCTCAAGCTGAAGCTACCCTCTGCAGGTGGCACCTTAGAGCCAGCCCCAAATTTACATGTCAGTTAAAAGAACCCTGGGATGGATTTGGCAGATTCCTTTTTAACGGATAAACACTAAAATGCCACATATTTCTCTCTCAGAAACTCACTCAGACTTTGTTCTATTTTGAACATTTAAACTCATATTAAAGATCATATTGTTTCTCTGTTTTGCTCCACAAGCCTTCATTTTGTTGCTGACCAAAAGCTATAAAAATCTGACCGAGGTGTTCGGCTGATTTCCTGGCTATGCTTCGTTCGTTCATTCATTCATTCATTTACCCATATCTGGGCTGAACTGGGAACAAGCTGCCATGGCAGATCTGATCTCACCTCCAAATTCTCATCTGACCCCAGCAGTTGCCTTGGAGAACAACCCGGCACCTACCCCAGCCACTGTCCATGCTGTCACTTCAGCCACTTTGCTGTTCCTCCAACGTGCCCAGCTTGTTTCCACCTCAGGGCCTTTGCACTTGCTGCCCCCTCTGCTTGGAATACACTTCCCATTCACAGCTCTCCAGATGCCACTTCTTCAAAGAGCCTTTCTTGACCTCACCATCTAAAACAGTCTGCCCATTCCCCCTCCATCTGTGTTTTGTGGTCCCTGTTCTTTCTTCATAATGTTTATTACCATCTGAACTGATATATTTATTTCCTTATTTATTATCCTTCTCCCCCAGGGGAATGTAAACACCACGAGAGGAGATGTTTTGTCTACTTCGCTCACTGCTATATCAATGGTACCCAAAATAGCACCTGGGCAATAGCAGGCAACATTTTTTGAATAAATAAAGAATGAATGAAAAAAACTTCTCTTCCCCAGCCTCTTGTTTATAAAACAAAACCCTTCCAGGGAGAGATAACAAAGGCAAGGGCGTAGAAACTGGGAGATCTAGAACTTCAGTCCCATGAGTTAAGTCTCTATGTTACCTGTGGATCAAGAAACTCTCCACCTCTAAAACCAGCAGTGGCTCCCTATTGCCTCAACAGAGGACAGTTGTCCATGAGAGTTTACAGCCTGGGTGAAGACTTAAGACTATTAAAACGAAACAATCTGACGGTGACATTTCAATGGGTGTGTGTGACCTTGTGCTTATTCCATCCGCGTTTACTGAGTGCTTGCTCTGCGCCGGGCACTCTGCTGAAAGACCACGAAGCTGAGGTTCCACCCCAACCACCACAGTTTTGGTAGCGGTGGGGGGATGCCCAGAAAGGTCATAAGCGATTGAGAGAGAGAGACCTGTAAACACCACTTAAGCATTAACAAACGCCAGGAGATAATTCCACACATGCAGGAAAGAGGAATCGGTCCCTCTATTTGGATGTGGGTGGGAGTCGAGAAAAACTTGGGAGAGCTGCATTTCAGCTGAATCTTGACGAATGGGAGTTCAGCCGGCAAACGGGGGCAGGAAGAGCCAGGGCATTCCAGGCAGAGGAACAGGCTGAGCACAGGCCTGGAAGGACGACACCTCCTGCAACTCCAGGTGATACAGTCAGGCTGAAGGGCAGACCCTGGGCTAGGGCGTGGTGGGAGACCAAGCAGAGAGGCAGGCGGAATGTTTAGACAGAAGATACCACGCTCAGACAGACCCGAGTCCAAAGGCCGACCATGTCGCTAGCAATTCCCTGCTCTCTGGGCTCGACTTCCTGGGAAGTCAGTGGCCAGCAGGTGGGGCACAGACGGGCAGCCCTCCTGGCGGAGGTGGAGGCCAGGCGCTGGAACCAGGAGCTCTGGGGAGGCTTATTCTGTTGAAGAACAAAATACTGAAAACATTGTCCATTAGCTTTGATTTGTTTTGAATCATGATATTTCAATTATTTTGAATTTGAAACACATAAAAGAGGGTGTGAGGTTTTGGGGTTTATCTAGGGTGACCCAGATTACAAAAGGAAGCAGAGAAACGCTGGCTGAGGTGATCCTAAAGACCCCTCTGATGCTCGCCTCCAGCCCCAAGATGACCGACAGCTGGGCCTACAGAGAGCGGCGGGGTTTGGGGGGTGGGGGTCGGTGAAGCAGACACAACTTGGAGTCAGACCCAAATTCCAACTCAGACTCTACCACTTACTCCCTGGTGAGACGGGCAAGTCAATGAACTTCTTTCAGTGTCAACTTCCTCTTCGACAACACGGCCTCTTCCTCACAGGCGTATGGTGAGGTTTATTTGAAATAACAGACTTACAAGCAACTGGCACACAGTAGGTGCTCAATCAATGTCAGCTGAGTATAAAGTCGTCAATGTTCCGTCTGCATCTCAGTCCCTAATCATACTGGCCTCCCCTTGAGCGCCCACCAAGCGCTGGATGCTCCCCACAGGCTCTCTCATTGACAAGGAGAAACTCACAATTGAATACTCGGTCATCAACCAGTTCACGGAATTATCTAAAGGCAGTTTTGACCGTCAGAATACAGCCACGATGGATGATGGGAACTTAGGGTATGCTGCCTCAAACCAGACCAGGCTTAAAATCTTTTCACATTTAAAGTTGTTTTTTATTACTCTGGAAACCTACCCACTGCACGTTTTTATTTCCAACCGTTAGGCTTTTTTTCCCCCTTACTTTCCACATTTAACTCAAGGCTTCAAATGCAAAAGCCAAGTTTGAAATGATCATAACATTTAAGCAATGAATGCAACGACAGCTTACACTTGCGTGGCAGGAAGATCTATATTCTCTATGTAATAGCTTTAGCCACTTACAGCCAGAGTTATCATCACAGGCACCCCGAGGAGGGAGGGGCAGAGAGGGAGAATTCTGCACCTTTGACTAAAGGTGTCGTAGTTATAAGCTGTTTTGGAAATGATTAAGTGGTAAATGCAGTAAATTCGCCCTCAGTTCTGGGAACTCCATAGCACAGACAGTAATTCTCAGAGGCAGAAGCAATTATTATTATCAAAAGGTCTAGCCCTGGAGCACGTGCCGTTTTAGTCTATTTAACTGGAAGATCACTAGGTACACGGCAGGAGAGACTCAGGTATGCAGAGCACCTCCTGACTCCAAGGGCCCTATCACCTAAAACAGCCACTGCCCCCCTCCATGTAAGCACTTGTAACTGGACCCAAAAAACACAGGAAGAGGGAAACTAACACTGTTGACTACCTACTGCATGAGAGATGCACACAATGTGCATATAAATATGACAGAGTGCATGCAATACTTAGGCATATGTAAGGAAGGCCAGTAAACTCAGAAAGGGGACCCTGACCTCTGTTGAGGAGGTGACTGTGTGTTGTTCTTCCTGGCCGCATCCCCATGGCCTAGCATAGTGCCTGGTACGTTCAGGAGGGGTTAGGAACATGGAGTACAGAGCCCGATTTTGTGGATTCAAATCCTACTTAGTAGCTGTGTGACCTTAGATCAATCACTTAAGCTCTCTGTGCCTCAGTTTCCTACTTGTGAAATGGGATAACAGTAATACCTCTCTCATACTGTAACTGTAGAATTAAATGAGTTAATAAGAGCAAGGTGCTGAAGACAGCGCTGGCAAATAATAAGAGTTATAATAGCTTGTGGACTGACCGTCTGTCCCCACCTCCACCCTGTGTTGTAAAGTGTAATGAAACTCCCTTCTCCAGGTGGGGGACCTGCAGAAAGTACACCTGCCCAGGTCATCCAGTTCTTAATTGGCCTGAGATTCCCACCGAGGCCCGCCTAACAATAATAGTCAAACACAGCATTTAATTGGTTTTGTAAATATTCTGGGCCTTTACAGATGGGCACACACCAATTATATGAGCTAAGTGTTGCCAACCTCCATTTTACAGATGCAGAAACTGAGAGTGAGAGAGCTTGAGGAATTTTCTCAAGGCCAATAGTCAGCAAATAGCAAGGGCGGACTTACGCCCAGGCCCACAGCCCTGCTGCCCCCACACGCAAGCAGACGGCCCGGATCCCCAGCCTCGGAGGCGTCCTCGCGGCCCCTGCTGGGCGGGGACGGGGCGGGGACTCCGGGCCGCGGATGGCTCCAGGGGGCCGGGGGGAGGGAGGGGGGCGTGGTCGCCAGCGCTGGCGGCCTGCGCGGGGCTGGGGGCCCAGGGCGCGGAGCCCGGAGGCGCGCTCCCAGCGCCCCACGCCGCCCTGTCGCTTTTGGCCCCAGCCGCGCGGGTGGCTGCGGTTACTCAGAATCGCCCCCACTTGGTTGGCTGAGTGACACAGATCCGCAGTGGCGTCCGAGGACAGCTTTTTGCAAACAGACCCCCACCCCCAGCAGAAAGCACCCCGGCCGGGAGAGGAAATATCCGTCCTCCTCCCGCTCTGCCTCTCGCTCCCGCCGGGACGCGGTTCGGGCCTCAGTTTGCCCATCTGTGTAAATGACGTAAACAGTGTTCCTGCACAGTCGAGCGAAAGGTGAACTGTGTGGACACAGCCTGAAATTTCTTTGAAGTCTCTTATTTTCAGCTAAAAGAATTCCTCGAGTTTTATATTCTTCTCCATCGTTATTTGTTTCAATAAGAATCTATAGTTTTTAATGTAAAAAGGAGTAAAATTGCCACCCAGGAAAAATAGTCTGTGGTTTATCCTGTGGTTCGGGTCCCCGTGTTTGAGACACCTCAGGAAGCTCTGGACGGCCGTTTCTTTTCCCATTGGTCTGTTAATCTGGTTCGTTGTGGTTATTTTTTATTCTTCCCCATTAAGACCTTTGATGACATTGATGACAGGTGGGCTGGGAAAAAGACTGGGTTTTGCAACCAGATATATTCGGCTGGAATTTCTTATTCTGCCATTTTTTGCAGGTGGGACCTTGGTCAAGCCATTTAAACTTGCCGAGCCCCAGTCTCCCGTCTGTAAAATGGGGAGAATATTCCTTGCAGGGTTGCCGGGAGGATTCCGGATGATGGGCCGGCTGCTTAATGAAGAAGGGTACTAATGGGTGGGAACTCTGACGGTCTGAGGTCTGGATTTCTTCCCTCTGCTCCTTTCTTGCCCCCAGAGCGCCAGGCCCTGCGCGAGACTGGGGCGTGGCCGGTTCCCAGTCCCGGAGGCCTGCGCGGGGGCGGTGGCACCAGCGCCGCCTCCCCACGGGCGGCTCTGCAGGCGGGACCCGCGGCGACCTGCGGGCGGAAGGCCGTGGCTTTATTTACACAGAAAGCAGCCGGCGGAGGCTGGCCTTGTATGGATGAAACGCTGGCGGCCGGAAGGTCGCCGGGGGAGGCAGTAGGAGGCGGTGTTCGCCTGATAGGCATCTGTGAATAAATAAATACCTGAATGAAAGCATGCATTGAAATGCCCTGCTCGGATCACAGGACGCGGCCCGAAGGCGGCCTTGGGAATCCACCCACACGCCCCGTCCCAGTGGATAGTCTGGCAAACAGAGGAGTTCACGCCGGGCCGGGCCTCCTGCCACCCAGACCCCGCCGTCCTCGGGTCGCCCGGGGGGCGCGACTTCAGGGCTGGGAGTGAGATCTGGATCCTACACGAAGAAGGGAAAGGGAAGCCCGCTTTATGAGCACCAACTACGTGCTAGGCACTGTTCCTGGGTGATTTCACTGCCTTCGCACAGCACGCTTCGAGGCAGATATTCCTATTTTTCATCTGCAGACAGCGGCTCAGAAGGGCGAAGTCACGTGCCCAAGACCACAGGAGCCTGTCGGTGGAACAGGCGGGATTCAACCGCGACTCGGGCCCGAGCTCTGGCCGCCCAAACGCGCGGCCCCGGAGGCGCGGGCGCGACGTGAGGGCCCGCAGGTCCCGGGCGCCGCCCCTGCCTCGTCCGCCTGCCCCCGCGGCCTCCCCCAGCTCTACCTGTCAGCCGCTTCGCCGCCGCCCCGCCCGCTCGCCTGATTTAGCAGCCGGAAGTCGCGCGCCCGGTGACCGCTGACCTAGAGCCCCCAGTCCCATCATTGCCAAAGCCAGAGTCGCCCTGGAGGACACGGAGATGCGCCCGGGGCGTGCGTTTCTGCCGCCTCCGCCCGAGTCACGGGGCTGCATCCGCTCCAGGAGCAAAGGAAACTGGTCCAGCCGCCCCTTTCCCGGCAGGGCCCCGCCCACGCCCACCCCGCCGAGGCCCCGACAGGTTTCTTCACTTTCCCTGGCCCAGCCCCTGCCGGGGGCGAGGAAGGGAAGCTGGTTGCTCACTGTGCCTGGGGATTGTTCTCATGTGACTTGTCGGGCCAGCCTCAGCCGGGTGGGCCAAACTCAAGCCACCCGGCACAGACAGTGGCTCACGCGTCTCGGTCCACTCAGCAAACCATTAGTGTTCCTCATGTGACACGTGGGCCCTGTGCTCAGCCCACCAGCGTCAGGTCCCATGGAGAAGGTGAGCAGGGTGGGATGGGCCATCCCAGCCCCCTGAGTTCATCCAGCAGTGAAGGGGGTGGGAGGCTGGGCCCAGGGCTGGCACGCTGACCTCTCCCCGGTCCTCCCTCAGCATGTGCCCAGCAACCTTCGAGGACCTTCCCAGAAGTCCTCCAGCTCTTTTCTTTAGACCCGTTGACCAAGAGGAAAGCTTGAGCAGGAAATCCAGGCCAGCAACAGAAGAAATTTATTCACAAATATTTATTAAGTGCCAGGCATTGTACTAGGCCCTGGAGATACCACCATGACCCAGACCCAGTCCCTGCCGTCACCAGCCCCAGTCTAATTGTTACCAGGTGGGCTGGCTGGATTTTTCAGGTTCTTGTTCGGTGTCACAAAGGAATTTGTGAGCTAACACAAGCAGGAAAGTTTTAAGCAGGAGTTTAATAACATAATGAGGAGTCAGACAGGTAACAGGTCATTTTAATATGAGGCGAGGAGCCGTTTCCCAGAGTGCATCACAGAGGAGACTCTTAAGTTGGGCGGGGGTGGGGTCGGAAGGCATTAGGAAAGACTTTCTCAGACTGCAATCACTGCCCCTTCCCTTCCTTCTTCCACCGTTCTCTACGTATTTCTGGAGTACCAGCATTGTGCTAAGAGCTCAGGGTGCCATTGGTGGTTTTCAAGGGAGAGCGGGTCACGGTGTCATGGTGCAGTGGTTGAAAGGTCAGGGTTACAGCACTTACTCTGTGCCCCTGGGTGATTCATAGAATTTCTCTGAACTTCCGTTTCTTTATCTGTAAAGTAGGGATAATAATAATATCTGCTTCATAGAACAGGGCCTGGCCCAGGGTAGGCATTAATGAATGGAACCCATCGTATTGTTTAGTTGTGGTTCACACTCTTCTTCTGATCCTCGCAACAACCCCCCATGTGGTTGGCAGCGTGGGTAACTTCATACCCATGTTACAAATGAGGAAGCTGACTCGGACAAAACAGCAGGATCGGCCATGTCTGGTACATGTTCAAGATCAGGCCCCTGGGGAGGAGTGGCCTCTTGAAATAGGGGAGATAGTGTGACCTTCACCTGCCCTCCCTGAAACCCCAGATGACTGACAGAGACTGAACTGTCTGGGGAACTTCCTTTGACCTAAATCCTTTTGCTGTACGGGAGCAGCAGCCAGAAAATACAAACAGCCACACCCTCAGCATTTTTGCCTCAACTTGCCTTTCATGTCGGGGGATTTCTCTTTCAAGGACTACGTTCAAAAAAGGGAAAAATATATGCTAATTGGACACCTACTAGTGCCAGACAGTACCCCAGGCATGCTCACGTGGGTCATTTCACCCCATGTGAGCCACCCTATGTGTTCAGGGAAAGGGAGAAAGGCAGCAGGAAGAGGAGGAGGCAAGAATCAGCTTACCCCACCTGCTCTACGTAATCTGACTTGACACATGTGCACATACCTGAGTGTTCCTTCTAAAACACACATGTGCTGATGTTACTCCAACCCCCCTGCTTAACATCTCTCAGTAGTCTTTGTACCAAGTCCACACTGTGGAGAGGCGCACTCAGCTGGCTACTAACCACATCTGTGGTGCCCACGTATCTCCTGCCCTGTGCACACGATGCCTTTTTCCTGGAATGCCCTTCCCAGCTCCTCCCTTTCTTTCCTACTTTTACTTGGTTAAATACTGTTAATCCTCAGCTCTCAGCTTTAGATGTCCCCTCCTCCAGGAAGCCTTCCTTGTCCACTCTGACAGGACTAGCCCTGTCTACACTCTATTGTAAGAACACTATTATCTGCGGGGGGTATGTTCCAAAACCCCCAGTGGATGCCTGAAACCACAGATAGTACTGAACCCTACATATACTATGTTTTTTCCTAAAAAGTACATCGAGGATACACTGGACAAAGGGATGATTCACATCCCAGGTGGGACGGAGTTGGACGGTGAGAAATTTCATCATGCTCCTCAGAACAGCATGCAGTTTAAAACTTATGAATTGTTTATTTCTGGAATTTTCCATTTAATATCTCAGACTGTGATTGACCACAGGTTACTGAAACCACAGAAAGTGAAACTGTGGATGGGGGGACTACTGTATCTGTCTAAAGATCTGTCCCACTAGATGGTGAGCTCCTTAGGGACAGGGACTGTGTTCTGTTCCTGTGTCCTCAGCACCAAGCATGGTGTGGGTCATAATAGTCATTCAATAAATGTTTACTGGATGGATGAGAAAAGGTTGAGCATGAAAATTATCCCCATTTAACAGAGGAGAAAACGAAGTCTCAAAGAGGGCAAAATGCCTATCTGAAGTCAGACAGCTGGTGAGTGGGCAAGTCACCCTACAGCTAAATCCCTCTCGATCCACTCAGTCCTGTTTCACTATTACACTTATATTGAATATAGTACAGCCTCCTTCTAAGTTTTCTCAGCAAAGTTGTTCCTAGCACTGTCTTTCAATATTGCAGAGAAACAGGACTTGGGTCCTGATTATGTAATAATTATAAATACCAGTTATCACGTCAATGGTTAGTCCCAGGTGCAGACTTTATTATATTATAAAGACATATTATACCTCGTGATATCTTAGAGAGGCCAACACCATGATGTCTATTTAAAAGAAGAGGAAGCTGTTTCAGAGAGGTTAAGTGATTTGCCCAAGATTCCACAGCCTTCAAACCCAAGTCAGTCTCTAACTCCTAAGCCCAGGTTCTCGCCACCCCCCAGGCAGCCTTCTGACCATGGCTGTGGCGCCACCTCTCATGAGGCCTTCCGCCCCAGCGGGGCCGCAGTTCTCCCCTGGTGGATACAGAGGAGACTCCACCCACTCTCAGGGTCCTCTGGGCTTGGCATTTTTCTCTGGCCACTCTTCTCTTCTCTTGGGTTCCAGCATCTGCACTGGCTCTGCCTCTGGGGAAAAGACAGGGCATGGGAAGCCGTTGTTCTTCCTTGTTCCCAGTAAACGGCCCCCTTGAGAACCGGGCAGGTAGGGGCAGAGCTTCCCATACTCAGGTGTCTCAACAAACAATTTAGCAATTACACACGCCCTTGGCCAGAGCTCCCACAGCCTTTCCTGACTCCTAGGAACTGCTCCCCAACTCTAGGGTCACCCCAAGAGCTTTCTCAAGGTGCTGGCATTGATTTATTTGTTCAATGAATATTTGAGCATTTATTACATGCCCGACATAGCTCTTTTAGCTGACAGTGTTCCCCTTGGAGCCCTGGCACTTCCTCAGCTCTCTGAGATAAGGACATTCCCCAAACCATCTAGACTAGACAAGTCATAAGGGCAGGGGCTGCATCTGGTTTGTTTGTCACTCTGTACCACCCCCGAGAGCTGTGCCTGACACATGGGAGCCCCTTATTAAATATTTGTTGAATGACTGAATAGCTAAATATTAAAGATCCATTCATCTCTCTTTTTCTTTTTTTTTTTCTGTGAGGAAGATTGGCCCTGAGCTAACATCTGTTGCCAATCTTCCTCTTTTTGCTTGAGAAAGATTGTCACTGAGCTAAAATCTGTGCCAATCTTCCACTATTTTGTATGTGGGTTGCTGCCACAGCATGGGTTGATGAGCAATGTGTAGGTCTGTGCCTGGGATGCCAAAGCAGAGCATGCGAACTTAACCATTATGCCACTGGCCCGGCCCCCCATTCATCTCTTAAAAGTTGCTTCCAGTCATCCACTTAGAGATAGGAATCATGGCGTGTTAGAGTCAAAGGGGACCATAGAGGAAAGAAACCTACTTTAATTCCCTCATTTTACAGAAAGGGACAGCTTTCTGACGGCAGAGTCTGAAGTACAACTCAGGCCTCCTGACTTTTGCCTAAGCACCGTCTCTGTATTGGGACCCTGCTCCAAACCCATACACACTTCTCATTTAATTCTCCCAGCAGCCATCTGGGGCCCGGAGCAGGGGGGATGTGGGGGCGGTGGGGGGAAGCATTGCCATTGCCAGATAGCAGAAGAGAAAGCTGGGGCTCAGAGAGGGGAAATGGAGTATGCCCGAGGTCACACAGCCAAAATCTCGGGCTTTCTCACCACAGCCCATGCTAAGAGCTCATTCTCCACCAGTCCCTCCCTACTGCTCCCTCCTTTTATGAGGTTTCAAAGAGATTTGAAAAGACAGGCAGGCTCTACGGTTGCAAAGACCTTCATCTTTATATTCATTCCGCTTCTGGAATTTTTGGTCAATCTGTCTGCCCAGTGCAAAAAATTAATACCATTCAGGTATTGAACATTGTCATTTACTCTTAAAGGGGGCTAGTGGCCCAAACGCTTGTCTCAGAGGTCAAATGTTCTCACATGACACTGAGGACATCTTGTACTTTTTATGGTGGCACAGGGTGAGTGGGGACCAGGGGTCTTTGGAAGACTGTTAGAGCCCATCTCAAAGGGACTCCATGCACACCAGGTCTCTCTGACCACAGGTTTGTCCAGGCCACAGGTCCTGCCTTCCCTGTCATAGCTGGTGCCACCTCAGCGGCCACCTGCTACGGTAATGGTGGGGGAAGGTCTTAAAAGGAGGCCAGGCACTTTAGGAAAAAAAGAAGAAAAAAGGCCAAATGAGCAAGGGTGGCATGTTGTCCCCTCCGGGCATCACACTCAAGTGACCTAGAGTGAAGATTTTTATCTCTGGGGCAAAGCAGCTCAGTTACTCAGGAATGAACAGATAGAGCATTTCTTTTTCTAAAAGAGCAGGGGCAGAGTCAGTATGCCAGTCTCCTGGTCCGCGAATTAGAGATAATTAACAACTTTCTTGAAAAATGAAATGTCCCACCCATAACTTTAAAATGCCAGTTTTAGCCTGTTGTGTGGACAGGAGCCCCTGCCGGGCTCCACCCCAGCTGAGTGGTCTTGAGCAAAGAGCCCCACCTTCCTGAATCTGCCTCCTGGTCTGAACAGTGGTGCTAATGGGGGCAGGGCCTGTGGGATTAAATGATGTCATGGACGTAAAGCACCGAGCACCAGCCCTGGCACACAATGGGTGCTAAACAAATATTAGTTCCTTTTTTTTTAAAGAATGGGGAATGAATTGTGCTTGGAAGTGGAAAAGTCATCGAAAAGCCAGGGGCCCTCCAGTGAAGTCAGTTTCCACCAGGGCCAACCAGAGCCATCTCCCAATCATTGGTTCAGGAGCAGCCCTCCCCGTGTGACTGGCCTCGCACACAGTGGCTTTGTATGCTTCCTCTCCTGGGCTCCTGGAGCCAGGCCTTGCCAGCAAAAATGCATTTAGCCACTCAAAAACACAATCATGCCTACTCACGCAGCAGGCACGTCAACATGCCTGTTGACATGTGCACACAAATGCTAAAAATGCAGGCAGTGCGATGCAGCCTGATAAGGCATGGCTCCCTTCCACACACACTCAGTGGAACCGTAGAGCAGAGTGGAAGGAGCAGGCACTTTGGAGCTGGATGAATGTGGGTTCAAAGCTGTTTCCTTCTCTTAATAGTGGTATGATCCGGAGCAAGTCGCTGGAAATCTCAGTTCCTCATCTGAAAGATGGTCACTACAATACCTAGCTTTTGGTCTTGTTGTGAGGATCGTATAAGACAATATATGTAAAAGAACGGTCTGATATGCTATAGACAATTCAAGATATTTATTGCAGAAATGCCAAGAATCTGAAATGGGAGGAGAGCAGGAGAGTTGAGTGCTGGGTTCACCTTCTTTATGGTGTTTTACCCAAAGAACTGGTCTCGTGTTTCTCAACGCCTTTGGGGCTTTTTGCCTGTGAACAGTAAGACCTTAACCGTAGCTGGCTTTGCTCTATTATGGACCTCAACAAACGAGCCAGCAGACTATCTGAGTGTGAATGCCATGTTTCCCTTCTGTGTCTCCCCACACCTCCCCGCCATGACCCCCAAATGCCCATGCAGAGCTGGGATAGCAGGACTTCAGTGAAGGCTGGGAGAGGAGGATTGGAGTTCTCTTCCCCTGGACCTCTTTCTGTGGCCCTAACTCCCTGCCCTCCTTCCTCTTCCTCTTTGAGCCTGGTTGGGTGAGGTGGCCAGCAGTGAGCAGGAAGGGCAGGGACAAAGAGGAGTACAGGAGCGACACTCCAGATCTGGTACAGATATTTTGGAATAGGAAACAAACAAAAAACTTGCAGAAAGAGACACTCTCCCTCTTTCTCCTCCTCATTATCTGAAACACTGTCAGGTAGAGAAGGAAGAAAGTAAAGCAAAGCAGTCCAGACCCAAGACAGGTGAGAATTGGAGAAGCATATTAGCAACCATTTCCATAACACAGAGAGCTTCTCCCAGCTTTGTCCTATTCCACCTTCCCACCATCATCATGAGGCAGATACTGTTAGCCCATTCTACAGATGGTAAAACTGAGGATAAGAGAAGTATAGCCATTTCCCTGAGATCACACAGCAGGGAAATACCACCTATGGGGTTCAAAACTGAGTCTTCCTACTCCAGATCCCCAGTTCTTTCTGTTGTGGGGGTCATTTCTCTGTAAGACAAAGAAGAGAAATCTGAGTCATTGGCCCACCTTGAACGCTCCTCTGTTCTGCCTTCACTCTGACAAGCCGTGTGCCCAACCAACCCACGTGGTGCACACGCAGGACTGTTCACCTGTTCATCAAGCTGCACTCTTAGGATTTGTGTACTTTTCTATGTATATGTTATACTTATTTTTAAAAAACATAAACAGAATTTTTAAATCTATGGGAAAATCACTTTTCACTAGAGGCTTTCTCTAGTTTTTATTTTTAATATGCAGATCTGGTCATGTCACTCCCCCCTAAAGTCTTCTTGTGGCTCTCCACTGCTCTCTAGATGGCTTACAGTGCCCTGGACTGCCTGACCCCTTGCCTGCCTCTCCAGTCCACCACCCCCTACTTTGTGCAGGACGCATAGAGGCAAGGCTTTCTTTCCTCTGTTCCTTCTTCCTAGAACTCTTCCCCCTTTTGGTGTGGCCCCTTCCTGCTCCCTTATGCTTCAGGCCTCAGTTGAGATGATCCTTCCTCCAGGAAGCCTTCTCTGACCACCACCCTTCCAGGGCCATAACCCAGACCTTCTGCTAAGCCCCACAGCTTTGGGCTCACGTCCACCACAGCCTACCATGCTGAGCTGGAAATGCCTGTTTCTCTGTGCCCCCACCAGTCTGTGAACTCCTTGAAGGCAGGGACTGTACCTTGTCATTTCTACTTCCCAGTACCCCGCTCAGCAGGGCTCAGCAAATGTTTCTGGGTCAAAGGATGAATGAATCAGCCCCACCACATTACAGGAGGGTTTATTTTACTCTTTACTTGAAACTCTGGTTATTCAGCTGTGTGTGCTCTAATCTGTGTTTGCCTAATCTGAATTCCCTGGAGGACACTGTAGTGGGTTGAATTGTGTCCTCCCAAAAGACACGTCCAACCCCAGGACTTGGGAATGTGATCCTACTCAGAAATAGGGTCTTTGCAGATATAATTAAGGATCTCAAGATGAGATCATTTTGGATTTAGGGTGGGCCCTAAATCTGATGACTAGTGTCCTTATAACAGAAAGGAGAGGGGCATCTGAGACACAGAGACACCCAGAGAGGAAGGCCGTGTGAAGACAGAGACAGAAATTGGAGTGATGCTGCCACAAGCCAAGGAACGCCAGGAGTGACCAGAAGCTGGAAGAGGCAAAGAATGGGTTCTCTTTTAGAGCCTTCAGAGGGAGTGCAGCCCTGCTGACACCTTGATTTCAGATTTTTCGGCCTCCAGAACTGCAAGAGAATAAATTTCTATTGTTTGAAGTCACCAAGCTTGTGACATTTGTTACAGAAGCCCTAGGAATCTAATCTGAGCAGGAACGGAGCCTCTCACTGCCTTGATAGCCTGCCAACCCGCCTGCCCCAAGATCTTCAACCTCACCATGCACACAGTAGGACCTCCATGAAAGCCTCAGAAGGCCTTGTATCTATTTTTAGCTGGCTTGCCTACCCAAAAAGTTGACCAAAGCTAAAGAAAGGTTATCAAAACACCACAGTCACATGAAACAGTCAGCATGGAAGGTACCAGCAGATACTCGTGCTCACTACCAGCTAGCCACTCTACCCACTGTCTCATGGAGTCATCTCTCATTCAACACAGTATTGGGTACCTATTCTCAAGGCCCATTTCACAGAGGAGGACACTGAGGTGCCGGGAGGTGAGGTAACCTGCTTGAGATCTCACAGTGAATGGTGGTATCAGGACTGGAACCCTGGACTCCCTGTGTTATTTTTCCCTTCACTAAGCTACCCAGCTTTATGACAGGGAGGGTGAAGGGAAGGAGAGGCCGGGTGGAGGAGAGTGATTCAGAGCTAGCAGACTTTGTGTTTTTGTTTTCATAGTCTGGGAATAATTAGGTATCACACCTCTAACTTTCAATTTGTCGTGGTAGTACTAAATTTAAACCTTGAGTGACCTTTATTTGTGATCAAGACATATCCATATGAGCAAAATCAATCATATTGTAAAGTTGCCACAGAATTCTGGACAACCTGCAACTACAGCACAAGACACAGGTGTGAGAGCAGGCATGTCACTCTCTGCCGCAAATGAAACAGCATTGGTCCCGAAGGCGCATGTGTGAAGGGAACGGGCCCCTAATGACCCCCTAATTCTCCTCCTCACCACTTGTCACCCTGGTTTGGGTAAGAGAAATGCTGGTCAGTGAGCCATCCAGGCCTGAATCACCTGGGACATCTATGCAGGCTCTTCCCTGCCATCTCAGAGAGAGCTCACACATATTCATGTATTCAGCAAACACTTATTGAGCACCTACTGTGTGTGGGGCTCTGGGGATACAACAGAAAACAAAGTCTGTTCTTATAGAGCTTACATCTCCTCTGGGGAGAGAGGCAATAAAAAGAAAATGAATAAATATATAATATGTGAGTGATGAGTGAGAAGAAAAATAAAATGGAGGACTGAGAGTGATTGGGGGCTATTTCATGTAAGGTCATCAAGGAAGGCCTTTCTGATGAGGTGAGGTATGAGCAGAGGCCTGAGGACATGAGAAAGGAGTCTGAGGATGTTTGGAGGGAGAGGGGTCTACAAGTGCAAAAGACCAAAGCTAGACCGTGCTTGAGAAGGTCCCGCAACAGCCTGGAGGCCTTGGAGGCTGCAGTAGAGTGAGTTAGAGATAGAGCACTAGGAAACCAGCCAGACGATTTGCCTGCAGGCCACGGGGAGGGCCACAGGCTGCTCTGAGTGCTAAGAGGAGCCACTGGGGGGAGTGGCACAGTGGAATAGCAGGTCTGGCTCAGGTGAGGGAAGGATACCCTGTGTGGAGAACAAAACAGAGGCTGGATGGAGGCGAGCAGGCCAGAGAGAAGGCTGCTGCCAACAATGCGGCGGACAGATGATCCTGGATGAAGAGGTGGAGTCACAGTAGAAGGGAGCTGACCAAAAAAGAGAAAGAAAGGGAAGGGAAGGGGAGGGAAAGAAAGAAAGGGAAGGGAAGGGGAGGGAAAGAAAGAAAAAGGGTGAGAAGGAGAAAATAAAAATGGAGTGTGAGGGCCGTCCTGGTGGCGTAGCAGTTAAGTTTGCGCGCTCCACTTCTGCAGCCCGGGCTTCGTAGGTTTGGATCCCAGGTGTGGACCTACGCGCCGCTCATCAAGCCACGCTGTGGCAGCATCATATATAAAGTAGAGGAAGATAGGCATGGATGTTAGCCCAGGGCCAATCTTTCTCAGCAAAAAGAGGAGGATTGACAACAGATGTTAGCTCAGGGCCGATCTTCCTCAAAAACAAAAACAAAAACAAAAAACATGAAGTGTGAGAGAAAAGAATGTGTTTTACATATCAAACAAGAACTCAATCATCAATCATTGAATGTAAGACTCTGGGATGGGGAAAAGGGAAATAGATACTTCTTCTGTGCTAACCGCCACACTAGGTTTTCATATGTCCCACCTCATCATACAACAATCATTTGAGGTAGGAATTAAGAGCCTCTATTTTATAGATGAGGAAGCCGAGGCCCAGAAAAGGTAAGCAATTTCTCCAAGGTCACACAGCCATTATGAGAGTGCCAGAATCAGTGTCAAGGGATTATCTAAGTCCAAAGCCTGCTCTTCCAAACCTCATTCTGGCTGGGTGCAGAGAAGCACATAGACGCAGTCCCTGCCCTCAACAATCTCCCTCACTTACAACAACCCCAGGAGGTCAGAACTCTTATTATCCCTATTTTTAGACATGAGAAAATTGACACCCAGAGATGTTAAGTGACTTGCCCAAGTCACAACAGCTAGTAAGTGGCAGAGCCAAGATCAAATGGTCTTGCTCCAAATACCTTAACCACTACTCTGTGTCATTATATAATGTAGTTGTTTTGAACTTGAGTAAAATATATTTTTAAACCTCATTTTACAGATAGATGGTAGAAAGGAACCAAGTCATCTAAGTCCACCAGACTCCAAGACTTCCTGAAGAACGCACACACACAATATGTTTATTGACATGTATACATAGACGTATAGCTATGGACACACCCAGAAAGTGCACGCATACACAACATTCCAAAGTCAATTACTTCCTAACTTAGCCTCTGTTATCTGGGTCTCTGGAGAAGGTAAGTAATTTACCCAATTATGATGAATTGCCATCTTGTCCATTCCCAAGAAGTACACAGATGTAGTCTTCAAATTACTCTTACAAAGTCAACTGGAACACTCTGTGAACATTTCCTTGAGAAGCTCAGGGAAGGAGTGGGAGTTGGAAGGTTGAAATGTCAAATATTCATCCCTTAGCAATAGAGTACTCCACAAAACACCAATTCCCAAAGACTTGCTTCTCTAGAAATAGACTCAGCCCCACTGGTGTGTAATTCAGTTCCAAGCATCAGAAGGAAAAAGTCTCCTGTTGAGAGGCGCTGTGCTGCAGGGAAATGTGTGGAGACTAACACTGTCCTCTGCCAGTGCTGAGTTCTAAGCCTGTTTCCACCCTTTTCTGGCTATGTGACCCCAAGCAGGTGACAGGGTTCCCTTATAAACAAAGTAAGGATAATATAATACCTACTTCTGAACTATCATGAGGATTATAAAAGATCCCTTAAATAAAGGGTAAAGTTCAGAGTCTTGACCTTTCCACTACAAGGTAGAGAGTCACTAACTTCCAACCAATAGAACCTATAATTACTATCTTTGGCCACCACAAGAAGGAGTTTAACAAAAAAAAAGCAGTCAGATGTTTTCACGCAGAGAGGCAGGCCCAGGCATCATTACCATGTTGCTAGGTGTTGTTAAGCCACCCACCTAGCCGCAGAGTGGGCAGCAATTAATGTAATTAGCGCAGTGGTGAGTGTCCTCTGCAAACAATAAACAGCTCAGCCCTGCAGAACTTGACAGACCTGCTGCTCCCACAAGCCTCCTGACCCCAACGTCCACTGGGGGAGTGGTGCAGTGTAGCTTAGTGGAAAGAGACTGGCTTTGAGTAAGAGAGAACCAGACGTAAATCCTGCCTTTGCTAACTCCCAGCTGTGTAACTGAAGACAAACTGTGTCACCTCTCTAAGCCTTCGTTTCCTTATCTCTAAAATGGGGTTAAATATTTTCGCAGGGTTGTTATAGTTATCTTTCTCATCATCATCATCATTATCATCACCATCATTGCAGAAAACTCCAAACCAGGCTGGTGTTGAACGGGCAAAAGGGTGGGCCCAAACATAGCAGGTACCTAGAGCTGGAGCAGCCCGTTTCTTTTTCTCTGTTTAAATTCAGGGCATGCAGCACAGACCTGAGCGGTTTAGGGAAACTACTGGAGTTTGGGATGCAAAGAATATTGATACCCAGAAAAAAAGGGAGAGGAAGTACTCCTTGATTTGGTTAATTATTTAAGATAATGTTATAAATAATCACCACAAGTGTTATCAGCAATGCTACTGCTTACATAAAACGGAAGCACCACTGCAATCTGGCAGTTGGTAAGAAAAGCATGAAATCTGCTTATAACTTGGATCTAGCAATTCCATCTTAAGAATTAATACCCTCACAAGAGAAGTCAAGTAATGCAAAGGTTACTACGTGTGTGTATGTGTATGGTGAGGTTCTTGATAATCATTAAGAATTCACTAATTCGCCCAACAGTGGCTGAGTGCTTACCGGTTCCAGGGATAAAGACCTTGAGTGTGGGGAGACACACACACACAATTAGGATTCATTGAAATGAAGGTTCTCAGAAGGTCTGGATAGTGAACCAAGAGGGAGAGATCAATAGGTAAAACTGCTAAGCAAAACTGAAGCATAATCCCTGAGACTGATAAGGGAGAGAACCACGTGGATTCCTGGAAACATGCATATGAAATGGTGTTACGTGAAAAGAAATAAAGAAAAAAGAAAACTAATCACAGGACTCAGAGAATGTCAGAGCTGGAAAGGACCTCCAAGAACATCTCATTCAGCAGTTCTCAACTCTTTCCATGGAGACCTTGTGACAAGTGAGGCTCACATATCCTAACAATCTAGGCAGAGAAAAACTAAGTTCTGGGTAATAATTACAAAAATTCCCACTGCTAGCTGACCCTCCACTGTTTTCTCTCCCACTTGAGAAAGCTTTTCAGTATACCAGGGAGTGAGGCTGAAGCTACTGAAGGAATAACCTCGAATCGATTCCAATTTGTTTAAAAATTGGGGGTTGGGAGTCAACACTGCTGTTGAGAACCAGTGATCTGGACCAGGCACTCATGCTGTTGATGGAGAAGCCCAAGGGACCTATCTACCCCATCGTGCTAGTGCATACTTCTTGCCCAGTTGGTATTTGTTGGATGAGTATTGGTGAATGAATAGGCAAATGAGATGACATGACCAAAATTCCCAACTGTGTGTGGCTGAGAACATACACTGATTGAAACTCAGGGGTTGGGAGGCATAGTGGAGTGCAACGTTGTACAATACTGGAGTACACACAAATGCTGTTCATTATGTTTTCCTTAATCTGCTCAAGTGTAACCTAAGAAATAAAACAATGGCCCAGCAGACACGACGGTGTAGGGGGGTTCCCAGTAATAGCCTGAAGAGACATGGAGTTCTAGAATCTTCAGGATATGTACCAGTGTCCAGTCTTCCCTGCTTGAAAGCCACAGCTGAGGGCTCCCCCGTACAGTGACACTTTAACTGACCATCTGGGAACAAAGGATCTTTTAACAAAATTGGCCAAGTGCAGAGCCCGCAGGGGAAGGTCCTCAACACCTGATCACTGATGACGGCTCTTTCCTCCGCTGGCATGCCCCTCCCACACCACCTTCCTCCTGCCACTGTCAGCATCTACATCTTCTCTCTTCAGAGAGGCCCTGCTGATCATCCTCTGGAAGAAGGTCCCACTGTGACTCTTCTTCAAAACCAGAAGGGTAAGGAGGCTAGGTCCACAGGCTCCATGGCCTCCCCACTCCCCTGTCAGATAATGTTTGCATATTCTACTAGCTACCCCACAGAGAATAGTTCCAGGTACAGCCAATTCCCACCCAATTCTTTTCACTCATAATGCTTATTGCTTATTGTGATTTTATATTAATTTGTTTATTATCTCTATATAGCAACCATGACAGTAGTAATTACAGTTAGTATTTATTGGGCACTTACTGGTCAGGCACTCTTCTAAGTACTTTACATATCATTCATTTAATATTTATAACAACCCTCTGAAATAGGTTCTATTAGGAGCCTCATTTTACAGATGAGGAAACAGATCAGAGACGAATCTGGCCGAGTTCATACGCGAGTAAAGGACAGGGCAGTATCAGATCCAGGCGACGTGGCTCCCAAGTTAAGCACTTAACCTCTAGGCAATACAGAAGTGCCATGAGGGCCGAGTTCATGCCTTTTTGCTCACCGTTTCATCCCTGTGACCTTGTATAGTGCCTGATATGGAATAGGGGCTCAATAAATACGTGTAGAAAGAAAGAAGGGAGGGAGGGAGGGTGGGAGGAAGGCATAGGAGGAAGATGTGCTCTTAGCCCCATCATGGCCTTCTCGTGGGTAAAGTAGGGCTGGGACCCACTGATGAGTCCCTGCCTCACTTGGGAGCAACAGAGATGCTGGAGATAGAGCTGAATAAGACACTGTCTCTGTTCTGGAGGTGTGCCTCCACCCTTACCTCAAGGTGGCCCAGTGGTTCCGATGCCCTCAGGTGAACCTGCGAACCCCCTCAGTGGATCCAAGGCTCTTCACCGCCTACAAAAGAAGCTTCAGCCATAATGCAGCCATTCTGCCCCAGAGCCCCTGTGTGGGCCTCGGAGCACACCGATGAATATGACAGCGCCCTCTCTCAAGGAGCTCCCAGGCTAGTGAGGAAGAGGAACCCAGAGACCAAGGAGAGGAGGGGAAAGTAAACGGATCAGACTAGGGAGGGAGGGAAGGAGGAACAGAGGAGGAGATCACATCTCTGAATGAATTCTCCCTCTGAGAGTCTCTGCTCGGTCTGCCCACGAAGCCTGGGACTGGGGCATCGATCTTGGCTGAAAGCTGCAAACCTCAGCCCCATCTGCATATGTGGACTGCTCGCTGTAAACATGACACCGTGACGCACGCTACTGGAAGACAAGGTAAGACTGATAACTAGAGGGATGAGAGCAGGATAACATGCAAGTTGCTTTATTTCACATTGATTTTTCCCAGGACGTTAACATTTTTTTCCACCGAGGGCAGCAGCTGAGCAGAAACTACACTAACACAGTTGAATGCGGTTGCCACCAAAGGATACAGTTCTGAGGGTATTGGACTTAATGCCCTTTCACCCTCCAACCACCTGCTGGGCCTTTGCCTACATGCTCTTTCCAGAAAGAGCTTATTGCGTGGCGTGGCCCATTCTCGGAGTGTTTGCCCTGGCCTCCGTAACTCAGCAGGCTCACTCCTCCTTATGCCTTCCATCAAGCTACCTTCACCAGTTTTAAGATCAAGTCCTATATTTGCTTCAGTCTGCCCCAGCCCTATTCTTGCAAAAAGCCCTGCTATTGTTAACGTGTAACTCAGAACACAAAGTGTTTCAGGAACATATATGTCACATTATAGCAGAATTGCCTGTATCAGTTCACCAAAGGCTTCTCTATTAGTTATTATGCATTCCTTACATCAGTTCTTTGCAGCGGCATAAATGGCAATCACCACACTCACTTTCAGATGAGGAAACTGAGGCTCAGGGACGTTAAATGACTTATTCAAAGGAGATGAAATAGGAGTTGAATCCCAGTCTTCAACTCTGAGTCCATTTACCCAGTCTTCATTGTACCCACAACACTTAGCACATTTCCTAGCACATAGCCAGCAATCGATCAGTAAGTTATTCTGGGAACAATTAATACTGCCCCCAGATCATTCATCTGTCTAACAATATAGTTCATGACTGCCATTTTGAAAAAAAAAAATTGAGGAAAGGAAGAAAATAATTAAATTTTTTGAGTTCCTACTAAGAGCTAAGAATGAGACTAGATGATTTGTGAACACACACACACACACAGAAGCTGTGAGATAGCTTTTGTTCTATTTTACAGATGAGAAACTGATGCTCAGCAATTAAAGGAAATTGCGTCAAATCACACTACTAGGAAGGAAGTGAGTTGAGATTTGAATTCAAGTCTTCCTGATGCCAAAGCCCTTGCTTTTCCACCCTATCAGTGGAGAACGCCTACCACTTGCAGGGTGAGAGACAACTTTCAGCGGTACATGGACAAATCTGTTTATTTTAATGGCTACATATTCACTTTTTATAGTTGTCTAAATATTTATGGCAAGAAATAGTTGTTATCCATTTATAACAGTAATGTATCATGTCCTATAAAAATATCTGTAAAAAAGTGAATTGATTTAAAGAAAAATATTAAGTAAATTGATTTTAAAGATATAAAGGACATAGCAAAATGGAAAAAGTGATGGGTAAATGACTGCAACTTGAGGAATACCACTCTTAATCCTAACAAATAAATTCCTTAATAAAATATTATCTTTTTGCAGATTAATTCCCATGAGCTATATCAGTAGATGCTTTCTAAACCGCCTAGAATACAAAGGAAACTAAAGCAGGCCTGATGCCCTGGCCAGTGTTTTAAGGAATTTAACATGCTACTCTTTATTTCAGCATCTGTGCTATTTGGTATTTCTTTGCAGGACTCAGAAGTAGTTGGTCTAAGAAGTGCTTGGGTTCTCCTAAGACAGAGGAAGCAGTAGAAGGAGACTTAATACATTTTTTAAAGAGAGCAATGGAATTTTCAGGGCCTGGTGAATATTCCCAAATGATCCATATGCTTGATGTTTGTGTTTTGCAGAAAAATAAAGTAAAAGGCCCTAGACCCATCGAGACACCTGTGTTTCCATCTCATCTTTGGCCACTAACTTACTGTATTACTCAGGTAAGTAACAGCTGGGGGCTCACTGTCCCCGTTGGCTAAATGAAGTCATTTTGATTTCCATAACCATTTTCCAGCAATGTGAGACACACCCAATCAAGAATGACTAATTGGCCAAAGCAGCTGTCCATGGAAATTAGGAGGCACCCACGGTAGGTGGGTCCTTCCAGGTCTGCGAGTCTGTGATTTCATGATTTAAATTCCTTGGATTGCAGATGGCCACACAAGTAGCAGTAATGTATACAGAAGGCCACTAAACAGTCTCTAGGTTATGCTTAGAATGCCACACCACAATGTAAACTCCTACCTGCCCTACTAGGCAATGAGTACTCTGGTTCATTAAACGTCCATGCTAATATCACTGTGCTCATTATAATTGTAGATATGGAGTTTGAATTTTTAAGAAATGCATAATGTGACTTTGGAATATATTGAACACAATTTAAACTATCCCTGGTAAGTATTCTCTTTTCCTCACTTTGTTATTTTTTTTAACTAAGAAAGCAATTAATGCTTATTGTAGTAGATTACTGTAAACTCCATCCTTCCACAACCTCCCGTGACTTCCCAACCTCACTGATGCTGGCCTCGGGCATGTGACTTGCTTCAACCAATAGAATGTGGGCAAAATGACAACATACCAGTTCAAAGCCTAGGCCTTGAAAAGCTTCCTGCGTTTCCATTTGCCCCAATCTCTGCCATGAGAGGAACAGATCCCTGGTAGATTCTGCCTCTCTAGGATGATTCTAGAATGAGACACATGGAGCAGATCTGAATTTGACCCTCAGCCCTATTTCTCCAGGTTGCACATGAATACATGCAACTCTGCACAACAGTCAGCAGTTCCAGGACAAACCATCACCACTACTTAGAAAACTGCAGCGGGGCAGGCACAGGGGAGAGGAAAGAAGACTGAATGGGCCCTTAGGAAGGCTGTGCCACCTCAGCTGACCTGCAGACCGACGAGTGGAAAATAAAATACTTAACACTGTATAGCACTCAGATTTTGTGGTAGTTTGTTTCACGACAAAAGCTGATTAATCCACCAATTGCGACAAGTAAATATTTATAGAAATCATATACTTTTAAAAGTGAATAAAATTCCTCTAATCCCACCCCCAACCCCAAGTAAGGTAGCTGATAATAACCATTTGATATATAACTTTCTATTCCTTTCTCTGAGTTTTCCAAGAATTAAATGAGCAAATGCATGTAAAAAGCGCTTAGCACAGTAATGAATATAAGATGTAAGCACTCATTAAACATTGTTTTTATTAATATTCTCATGCAAACAAATATACTCAGATATAGGGTTTTTTAATTTATGCAAAAATGAGACCATACTATACACATTACTCTGCAACTTGCTTTCTTCATGTAATGCTATACCATGGGCTTTTTTTCAGGTCAACTCATCTTTTTAAGGGTAATTATCTCATCTTTTAAAATGACTACATGATAGTCCACGGTTTAAATATACCATAATGTATTTTACCTATTTCCATTTTGTAGATAAAGAAACTGAGACTCAGTTTGCTGAAAAGGCGTTTGTCAAACTATTTGCCGCCCTTCCCTATCAAGCCCTGCGACACACTTTGGCCAATCAAAGGTAAGTGGAAGTGCCAGGTGAGCAAAGCTTTAAGAGCGATCCCGTGGTATGGCCTCTCTCTCCTCCCTGTGACACACAGCAATATCTCAGACAGGGGCGGCTCCTTCAGCCTGGGTCTCAGAGTAAAGAGTTAAGGCCTACATCAGGATGGAAATGTAACATGCACATGAAATAAACTCATGTTGTTTTAAGCCTCTGAGATTTGGGGGGGTGGTTTGTTGCCACAACATAGTTTAGAAAATGCTAATACGGTGTTTCAAGACTTTCGAGTGTTTGGATGTTCAATGCAAATATTCATCATCACTGGTTTGGCGAAGCACCAACATGCAAGTCAGTCAAGATGTGGGTTGACAGAATAACAGGAAACAATCTCCTCCCTAACTGCATTTTTAAAAATTATCAGTAACCCTCTCCCCTACTGCCAATGACAGAACATGACAGCATCACAGAGAAGATAAGGCTGGGGCTACTGATGTAGCCCAGTAGGTTGAGGACCACCCTTGTTATGTGGGAAGCCTCCTGGATAGGTCAGGATCATAAGAACGCTGGCCCAGTTTCTCCAGGTTGCAAACGACATGCACCCGAACTAACTACATGCACACTAACACCACACTAGAGTCGGCAGTTCCAGGAAAGCCATTGTCACTACTTAGAAAACTGCAACGGAGGCAGGTACAGTGGAGAGCAAGTGGACTGAATGGGGCCTGAGGAAGGCTGATTCTAGCTTCCCTGTATGTCAGCTCTGGACCTCAGTTTGCTCAGAGGACTTTTGTGAGGATCCAATGAGGGACAGCAGGTACAGTTATAACTAATAAGAAAAAAAATTTATTTTGATTTTTATTATTACAAGTGTAATACATGTTTATTGTAGAAAGTTTTAAAATAAACAGAAAAGCATAAGGAGGAAAATGGAAATTACCCAAATATCACAACTGTTGATATCTTGATGGTTAATTGGCCATATTTCCTCCTAGGTAAATGCAAACACATATTACAGTCCAAGGCATTCTGTATGCATTTATTAAGTATGTATACTACATACTTAATTAATATGTATATGTATAAGTATACATATATGTATACTTATTAGTACTTATAGTATACATACTTAATCAGTATGTATACACATTACTCTGCACATTACTGTATGTAATGTATACACATTACTCTTAATCAGTATGTATACTATATAGCCCTCCTCTCGTGCTCATCCTCTCCATTCTTCCTTTCCAGGTTACCTTTTGGTCCCTCTAAACATGCCCCATATTCAGGACTTTGTACATGCATGCCCTCTTCCTAGAACACTCTTTCTCCCTCCACTGTCTCCTCTTCTTCTGGGTACTCCTACTAATCCTTGAGGTCTCAGTTTATTCATCACCTCCTTAGAGGACAATTCTCTGACTACCACCCTTGTCAGATGTCCCTTTGTGTGCACCCAGAGCATCCTGTCCTTCTTCCTCATAGCATTATCATTCTGGACTAGTCTTGCCTCTTTATTATCTATTTTCCTTGTTATACCCCAACTTATGGGAAGGTACTGTAGCTTTTGTTCATCAATGTTTACCAGTGGCTGGCCCATAGTAAATGCTCAAAAATGGCTGAATAAATGAATAAAATATTTAAAAATATGTGCTACCTATATTTCTTCTGAAATCCCTAAAGCACCTGTCATTTCTCAATAAATATCCACTGAAAGATGAAGCATAGAAGAGGATACAAGACATGGCAACATGTCTCATTAGAATTTATAAATTAGATGGGAAGAAAACATTAACAATAGGAAGGCTCAGTATGTAATTAAGTGCTATGTTCTTTGCTTTTGCCTCCTCTACTAATTCTCTTCAAACTGGAAAAGGCAGAACAAAATCCCTAACCTCAGTTCCACATTTTTTTCTCTCATTGAGGGTATCCTGCAGTACCAGGTGGAATAAGAAGACACTAGCAGGGGCCGGCCCCGTGGTGTAGTGGTTAAGTTCGGCGTGTTCCACTTCGGCGGCCTCCGGCGGGTTCGCAGGTTGGGTTCCTGGGTGTGGACCTACACCACTTATCAGCCATGCTGAGGCGGTGACCCATATACAAAATAGAGGAGGACTGGCACAGATGTTAGCTCAGCACAAATCTAAGATACTAGCACCTTAACACATATACTCCAAAATCTCAGTGCTTCAACACAGTAAAGTTGATTTCTCATTCAGGCAAAGTCCAATGTGAATATTCCTGGTCAGTGGGCAATCTTCCATGTGGTCATTCAGAGATCCAGGCTCCTTCCATCTATGGCTCTGCCTTTCTCTATGTCCCTTATATTTAAACAGGAGATGGGAAGAGATAGTTTTATGAGCCAGGCTTATAAGTAGCACACATTACATTCATCCCCTTTGCGTTGGCTAAAACCCAGCCACATGGCCACACTTAATTACAAAGGAGGCTGGGAAATTTAGTTTATCTGCATGCACAGGAGGAAAAGGAAAAAGAGTTAGGTAAACACTTTGTAGTTCTTCTACCACAAATGGTAAGGGAGTATGTAGTCTTAAGTGATCCCAAGTACAGGTAATTTTGATTTATGGATACTGAAAACACTTGTTATTTTGATAGAAGAATGTCCATCTAACTTAACACTGGACATAAGAAAATATCATCCCAGGTTTTCAAATTTTGAGAGTAAAAAAAGGGTCAATTCCAAATTTGAGAAACCACTAATGTTGGTGACCACCCCCAGACAAATTCTAAAAGGGAATATCTAAAGATGGCTTTTATGAACTTTGAAAATAAAGTGATGATTACAACAAGTTACTATGGGCTCACTAGGAATTATCATAAACTAACCCAGCATAGTGTCTGGCACAGAGTAGACAATAACTATGTATTGAATGGATGAACTTCAATTCTACTTTTAAGGCAACTATCCCATTGATAAATAACTGTAACTTCAGAAAGTTCTTCCTTAAGTATAGCAGAATTTTCTTCTCTAACTTCTAACCATTATTTCCTCTCTAATGTCTAACCATTCTGACCTCAAAACCTACAGAATAAGTCAGCTCTCCCATGTGACAGTTGCACAACTACCTGGAGACTTCTATATGTGCTCTCATGGTCTTTTAGTTTTCCCCCTGGGTAAATATTCCCAGTTCCTTCAATTCTTCTCCATGGGACATAGTTTCAGGCTTCTCACCATTTGGCTAACCTTCTCTGAGATCTCTGATTGGTCAAAACTGCTTTCCACAGTTTCATGTCCACAGTGTTCCCAATGAGGTCCAACCAGCAGCATTCAGTAGAATTATCACTCCCCAGCTCTGAGTATCACTAGAAGTATTTAAATAGTGAGGATGCTGCCAAAGGGATCCTGCATTGGGAAAATGGCAGGACTTGGAAGACAACCTCTAAGGACTCTTGCCACTTTATGACCCCTTAAGTTTTGTGGAAGTTTGAGTGCTGAAAAGACATCACCACAAGGGTGATGGTGTGTACAACAGATACACATTCCTCCTTGACAAAAACCTAGTCCACACATACTCTCCAACAACTCAATTCACTTACATATTTGTATTTCAATTTTCTTCACTTCTGCCTCTTTACTCCAATTGTAATGTGGATGTATATATCCAAGCTGACAGCCTGAAAAAAAAAGTGGGTGGGGGGTGGGGAAGAGAATGGAACAGTCCAAAATTGGAAACCAGTCTCAAGCAAATGAGAACTAATCTTGTGGAGAGTTGATCCGAGAGAAGGACTTCCACAGGGGCTCTGATGTATAACAAAGATTTATTGAGCACTGTCTGTGTGCCAAGCACCGTGCTAAATGCTGTGGATACAGTGAATACCAAGAGATATTACTATCCTCCCTCTTGAAGCTTGGCCTCTAATTAAACGATGGTAGGCAATTAAACGAAGAAATATGGAATAACAAATTAAGATAAATTCTATCGTTACGAGGATCAGGTTTCCATCTGGGGACATTTGCTAGAGTAACACTCTTGTCCACTTTCTCCCCACGAGAAGTGAGTTATCTGATTGCTGAGTTCAGAAGAAAGACCCAGCATGCCCATCTCAGCCATTTGATCTCTCTTTTCAAATCAATCTGACCACAGGATATATACACTCACTGTCCATGTGGAAGAGGCCTGCCACTGCCCACCTTTGCCAGGGACCAGTGGGGGTAAGTTTAATTCAAGGTGAAGCACTAGGAAATCCACATGACCTCATGTCTGCCATGCCCTCGCACCTGTCCTATATCAGCTATCAAGTTGACATTTCCATTCATCTGACTCCTGTATCTAGTTTTCATCTGGTACTGAACTCAAGAGGGAAAGAAAGGGGTGTTATCTATCACCCTCCTGAAATTCCAACAGCTATAAAGAAAAAACATAGGGCCTTATGAGAAAGTATAAGATGGGAATCTAATTTAGATGGGGGGAAGGGTGCAATATGAAAGAAAGCCTCTGTGTCATTTAAGCTAACATCCAAAGGAAACAGAAATTGACCAAGGAACAAGGAAGAGGTGAGAGGGCTCGTATCAAGGTTCTTAGGCAAGAAACAGTTCATCTTGTTTGAGGAACTGAAGAAGTCCAGTGTGGGAGTCATTAGGGCTGGTCACCTAATATTTGCAGCTCTCTGCCTTCCAGGCAAATTGGATTGCACTTCCTGGTCTCCTTGGTCCCCTGGTCTCCTGGTGGGGCCATGAGAATAGTTTAGCCAATGAATTGTCAGAAGTGACATGTGACATTCTCTGGTAAAGGTACTTAATTGCCTGGCTAAGGCCCTTCAAAGCTCACTCTCCCTCTACCACAAGATCTGTAATGTTCCTGAAAGAGGGTCTCCATGAGGCAGTGTCCCAGAGGAAAGCAATGTGACCAAAGACCCTGCCAACCCTTGATGGACACAGAACAGGAGCAAGAAATAAAACTTTGCTGTCTTAAGTCACTGAGATTGGGAATTGTTTTGTACTGTAGCATAACCTAGGCTATCCTGACCGATACAGTCATAGCCAGTGCGGCTGCAGAACGGTAAGTAGGGGAGAAGTACTAGACACTCCAGGCCGGTGAGGCAGGAGAGCTCGGATCATGGGAGATCTCGTAGGCAAGGTAAAGAATTTGAGTTTCATCCCAAATCCAACAGGATGTGCTTAAGGTTTTAGCAGGAGAGTTTGACATGTTCCAACTTTTGTGTATTATAACAAGGTACTGTTGCTATTTGACTATTAAAACCCCTAATTTCACTATAGAAAAGGATATTTAAAAAAAATCCATCCACAAGCATTTACTGAGCACCTTCTATCCTTCCTTGTGCCAGGCACACCATTAAGCACTGGAGATACAAAAATGAATACGACATAGTTCCTGAATTTGGAGTCAAGGGATGTAAGAAGACATTTACAAGAATACGTGATAGACATTCTCTGCCTCAGGTATGTACCCACTGTGGTGAGAGCCAAAGAAAATCATAACTATTTGAGGGTAGGGTGGGAGATGGGGTAACAAAAAACTTAGAGGGGGCAATTATTTGAGCTGGGTCTTGAACGCTGAGTAGGAGTTTGCTGGGTGGCATTTTGATTAAGGATAAAAGTAAATGGAAAGACAGGAAAATGCTAGAGGAATGGGAAATGTTTAGGGTAGCTGAGACTCCTAGGAATGGGGGGAATGTATAGTGCAGGATGTGGCAGACTACACTACTATTGGCAAATACTTGCTGCCCCTCCCCCTGACATCAGGTTTGGCCATGTGAACTGCCCTCAGCAGAAGCTTTCAGTGCCATGCTCTTTGCTCTCTGCCATAACAATCAGCAATGTTTCAGAAAGGGTCCTAGAGCAAAGATCAGGTGTGTGAAGCAGACACAGCCAACCCATAACGACCCTGCAGTATGAGTGAGAAATAATTCTGTGGTTGTCATCCAGTAAGATTTTCAGATTGCTACCACAGCGTAACCTAGCCTATAGAGATGTGCATTTCAAGCTCTTGACTTCCAGGCACATAGTAGGATTGCACTTTAAGTAAGACATGGACATGTGACTAGTTTTTGACCAATAATATGTAAAACAAGTAATGTATGTCATTTCTGAGGAAGCTTTAATGCCAGTGTGAATTCACCATGCTCTCTGTCCCCTGCTGGAGTGATTGGGATGATTGTGGAAGCATCTATCAAGATGAAACCTTCTTCAGACTCGGTCTCAGAGTGAGTACATTAAGCAGAGCCCCTCTGACCTTGAACATGTAGTATCAGCAAGAAATAAAGTTTTTTTGTTAAGCCACTGAGATTTTGAGATTGTTTGGTATGGTGGCAAACCCAGCCTATCTTGACTGATATAAAAATTGATACCCAGACATGGTTAATGTAATAACAACAATAACATAAGTAAACATCTGTTTAGAGGGCAGTAACTAAGTACACTGCTATCAGATGGCGATCTATTTGGTGAACATATCACCTGTGACAATCTAGAAGGCATATCATGAACCTAATGAACTAACGCACGAAGCTGTGAAACAAAATGTTAGTGGCATGTGTTGGTGGCTGTTAGATGCATTTGGAAATTTATCACAAAAAAGAGATGAGCTCAGAGAAGATCTGGCCAGTTTGCAGGCAGGAATGAAAGAGAGTAGGGACAATCTCTAAACTCAGAGATTTGTAGGGTTAGAAGAGGCTATTGTTTCTCAATCTCAACTAGTAAAATATAAAATTAAGAAATGTTTTCAGGGCCGGCCCCGTGGCTTAGCGGTTAAGTGCGCGCACTCTGCTGCTGGCGGCCTGGGTTCGGATCCCGGGCCCACACCGACGCACCGCTTCTCCGGCCATGCTGAGGCCGCGTCCCACATACAGCAACTAGAAGGATGTGCAGCTATGACATACAACAATCTACTGGGGCTTTGGGGGGAAAAAATAAATAAATAAAATCTTTAAAAAAAAAATGTTTTCAGCAAAAATCAGCCTTGAAGTTTGGATCAGGTCAAGGGTATGGCCTCAAACCTATTGTTAAATGGATCAAGTCAAGGGTACGGACTCAAACTTATTGTTAAATCCTGTGGATAAATTAGGATGTCACCAGCATATGCTTTCCATTGGACAAAATGGCTCTGGAAAATGGAAGAAAAGTGTGACTCTCTCACCAAACCCCAAAGCACTCAAAACCAAGTCAGGAGAGAGAGAGGGAATGAACAAGAGAGAGATCAGCAGGCATGAGAGCAAGACAGCAAAGAAATATGGCAAACCATAGAAGTATATATAAAAAAGAACTGGTTCTTGGCACATGGAATGCCTAGAATCAAATAGATAGAAGCCTACATTTTTGGGAGAATTGTCCTGCCAAAAGAACATCAGCTTGGACTAAAGGAGACTGCATTTGAGACTGAATATCACTCTATACCCCTCCCCCAATTTTTAAAAGCTTATTTAAAAAAGTATTTCCCTATGCCTGTTTTAGATGTAGAAAAAGACGACTCTCAGAGGGCAGAGCCAGGGGTCATGGAAAACAATGGATAGGGCAGCTACACTCAGGGAGCAGAATCAGGGTCTAATCAGGGTGTTGGGTAGGGGTCCTCCACATGTCTGCTCAGTGGACTAGTGTCTACTGTGGTCTCCCATTCCTTCACTTTCCAAACCGTGTGTCCATTGCATTATCCTGTCTCTCTCCCACCATCACATATTGAGGGCGTGCAGGGTGGATATCTTGCCTTTAGATGTAGAGTCTACTACGCATCACACGGACCTGAAAAGTCCTCAATACCCTGTGACTAAATGAGTCTTTAGAGTTTTTAGGGTAGATGAGTCTAGATGAGTCTTTAGTGTCCCCCTTGAGGAAAGAATGAGGGAACTTGCCTGTGGGAGGATGGTAAGCCAAACATTTGGTGAACAGAAAGGGGACTGCTAAGAGTCATCTGTGTTGTTCCCCAAATATTCCTGGCTCTCTCCCTTTGAGATACTTGGCAGGATTACAGAGGGGTAAAGTTAGGCATGGCCACCTGACTTGCTCTGGCCAGTGATACATGAGCAAAAGTGTAGTGTGTCACTTCCAGGTGGATGCTTTAAGAGCCCTTGAAGGATCTGCCACCCTTCTCTCCCCCAAGCCAAGACAGTAATGAGAACCGTGCGTCAGGAGGCAGCCTTCTTCAGCCGGAGCCCTCGAGGGACCACAGCGAGCAGAACTCCTCTGCAGACCCACAGTGGGCATGCAGCATGAGCAAGAAATAAACTTCCCTGGGGTAAGCCACTGAGATGTGAGGCCTGCTTGTTAGGGCAGCATAACCCAGCCTTTCCTGACATACTGGAAGCCAGAAATGAGGCTGGAGAGCAGGAGCCGGACTGCGAAAGGCCCCTTCTCCCAGGCAAAGGCATCTGAACTCTCTCCTGGTTGTATGGGGAAGCCAGTGGAGGCTTCCAAGCAGGGGCGTTAACATGAACAGATCCGTTATTTTTTGGAATGAAATATGCTATTTCTCAACATAAGGAGAAAATCAGCCTACTAAACCACATAAGGCAGAGAGGAACACACAGAACCCTTAGGCAAAAGATATATATTTATACAAAGCCTAAATCCTGAAGTTTCTAAATACAGGAGCTCTGAAAGGAGGCCCTGAAAGGAGTTACGGAGGTTCAGGCAAGACAATTTCTTCTATCCTACCATCTAAGCGCCATTTCTTCTGCAGACAACTAATACTTTACAAGAAAATCTCCCAGAGCAGAGAAGATACAACAAGGGAAGGTAACAGACCCGACTTCAATTTCCAGCTCCCTGTGTGACCTGAGCAAGATACTTAACCTCTCTGGGCCTACTTCCTCATATGTTAACTCCAAGACAGTTGTGGGGAGAAATGGCATAAATTGCAGCCGAATGCCTGGCTGATAGTAGGTGTTTAATACATGAAATGTATTTTTATTACTGCTATCATAAAAGTTATTAAGAACATCAGCTCCCTGATTACAAAAGAAAACGATTCAGGGCAACAGTATACAGAATGTTCCCTCTTTGAGGGAAGTAACTGGATCTTGTCATCACTGTATCCCGTCCCCGCCCTCACCCCCACCCCAGCTCAGGGCCTGGCTCACAGGAGCCACTAGGGTTTTCCTCTGCTGTCCCTGGCGAGAGGGGAGCGCCTGGAGTGAAGAAAAGTGCTCAAGACTTCCCTAACGCTGCTGCTGCTGCTGTAGGGCTGCTGATTCTCAACTCTCAAAGCCTTAAGGCTTGCGGCTATGAATCCAAGGATTGCCCCACGTTCTGAAGGGGAAAAGCAGCACTAGAACTTAGGGACGTAAGCTGCTCCAAGTCCAGCTTCAAGCCGCAGTCCTCGACGGAAAGCCCAGGAAAGAGCTGACTTCTGCCCCTTTCCTCCTCCCAGGAGGAAGTACACCTGGTCCTTCCAGATCACACTCGCACGTCCTGGCATTTCACTGAGGCTCTGGGAAACTCCGAGGGTGGGCAGGGAAGGGGCGGTCTGTGGACCACCGGCTAGCCCGGGAGGCGATACTACACTAGCTCAGCCCAGTGAGGTGGAGCTCACCGGCCCCCCCGCAGAGGAAGGAAGTGAAGCTCCCAGAAGTTCGGGGATTTGCTCCCTTCACACCGTGGCAGCACGGGCCGCGACAGAATCCACGACTCCCGGCCTCGGGATGCTTTCCACTATACACTTCTGTCCCTATGGGGTGCGGGGTGGGGGAGGATAAAGTAACAAGCACAGAAGAGGAACCACTTCCATGTGTCTAGCGCTTCCTAGAGGCTACACAGCATACGGGCCCACCTCCGGGCCGGAACGGGGAGACTCTCAATCCTGGTTCTACCCCGGCCCTGGCGGGACTCTGGCGGGCGTCCGCCGCCCTCGGAGTTGTTTTCCCGGAAGCAAATCTGGGCGTGAGGAGCGTGTGTGCGTGTGTGCGTGTGTGCGCGCTGTGCGGGGGAAGGGAGCAGATGCTCGCCGGGGTTCCCCGAGTTTCGGATTCCCTCAACTCTCATTCCCAGCTGAACGCAGAGGTGCCCCTAATTCCACCCCCATGACAAGCCTGCTCTGGAGGCAACGCCGCGACCACGCACCCTCTCCCCGCAGTCGGGGGTGCGGCGGGACTGCGCCGGCACCCAGTTTCGAGCCGTGCACACCGCCGGCTCCCGGGCGCAGCCGGACGGCCGCCCGTGAACTTGACCGGGGGACAAACTCCCGGGCGTCTCAACGCGGGGGGCCGCCCTCGCGAGGCCGCCCGGAACGGGAGCCCGCCTTCTCGCGCCCATCCCCACCGGGACTGAAGAGACCCCTTAAGGGCGTGCTCCCGCCCCGGAAGTGCGGGGGGCGGGCCCGGGCCTCAGCCTCCCGGCCCGCGCGGCGCCCAGGTGCTGATGGGTGACACCAGGGCCCCGACACCTGGCCCGTCCCCAGCCTTCGGGTCCCCGCACCCCCGGCACCCCCGCCCGTAGCCCTGAACTTGAGCCCGCCTCCATCCGAGGCTGCGAGCGCCGCGTCCGCCCCTCGCGCGGCGGCCACCATCACAGTCAGTCAAACCCCAAGACGTCAGCCCACAATGCACCGGGCGGGCCGGGAAAGACGCGCCGGGGGAGGGGCACCGGGGAGGGGGGAGAGGGCGCGAGCCGCCGGGAGGGGGAGGGGGAGGAGGAGAAAGAAGGGCCCAACTGTAGGAGGGCAGCGGAGCATTACCTCATCCCGTGAGCCTCCGCGGGCCAGAGAAGAATCTTCTAGGGTGGGGTCTCCATGGCGACGGGCGGGCCCGCCCCCCTGAGAGCGACGCGAGCCAATGGGAAGGCCTTGGGGTGACATCATGGGCTATTTTTAGGGGTTGACTGGTAGCAGATAAGTGTTGAGCTGGGGCTGGTTAAGGGCTCAGAGTTGCACTGAGTGTGGCTGAACCAGGGCGGCGGGAGTGGCGTGCGCGGACTCGGCGAGACGGGCAGTCGGGACGGCGCTGGTGTCCGCCCCGCACATCTCACTTTCTTCTCCATTTCCTCACCAACTGCCCAGAGCTAGCGCCTGTGGCTCCCGGGCTGGTGTTTTGGGGAGCGCCCAGAGAGCCCCTTCTCCAGCCGCCCCCAGGAGGAGAGCCCCGCTGCCTGGGCGCTGCTGACAGCGCGGAGAGCGGCGACTGTCGCCCGGGAAGTCCAGAGAGGGGCTGCAGCGGCAAAGAACTTTCCTGGCCAGGAGGACAGGGGACAACTGGCCCCCGGGTCCCGGAGCGAACTTTTGCAAAGCTTTCCTCCGCCTGAAGCGGCCGCGGCGGCGGAGAGGAGAGAGGGGCGACGCGCGCTCCGCCTCGCTCGCACCGGTTGCTGAACTTGGACGAGCGCGAGCCGCGGCTGCCGGGCGCCCCCTCCCCCTCGCAGCGGAGGAGGGCACGGTCGTCGGAGTTGGGCGGCGGAGACCCGCCGCCGGCCGGCCGCTGCGAGGTCCGCGCTGATCGGCGCCGCCAGGAGCGCCGCTGTCGCCGGGCAGCGAGTTCGTCCGCGGGCCCGAGGCACCGCTGCGCCGGAGCGCGCTCCGTGAGTGACCGCGACTTTTCAAAGGCGGGCAGCGCGCGCGAGCCGGCGAGTGAGAGTGCGGGCGGCGTCTTCACCCTGCGTTCCCTGGAGCGAGCCGGGGAGGCGGGCGCAGCGGCGCGGGCGGCCGGCGGGTGCGCGCGCTCCTAGAGAAACTTTCCTCGCCCAAGGCCCGGGAGGCGCGGGTGTCCCCGCTTGCCAGCGCACTGTTGCGGCCCCGAAACTTCTGCGCGCAGCCCAGACTAACCCTACGTGAAGTGACGGGCTGTTCTATGACTGCAAAGATGGAAACGACCTTCTACGACGATGCCCTCAACGCCTCGTTCCTCCAGTCCGAGAGCGGCGCCTACGGCTACAGTAACCCCAAGATCCTGAAGCAGAGCATGACCCTGAATCTGGCCGACCCGGTGGGCAGCCTGAAGCCGCACCTCCGGGCCAAGAACTCGGACCTCCTCACCTCGCCCGACGTGGGGCTGCTCAAGCTGGCGTCGCCCGAGCTGGAGCGCCTGATAATCCAGTCCAGCAACGGGCACATCACCACCACGCCGACTCCCACCCAGTTCCTGTGCCCCAAGAATGTGACCGATGAGCAGGAGGGCTTCGCCGAGGGCTTCGTGCGCGCCTTGGCCGAACTGCACAGCCAGAACACACTGCCCAGCGTCACGTCGGCGGCGCAGCCCGTCAGCGGGGCGGGCATGGTGGCTCCCGCGGTGGCTTCGGTGGCGGGCGGCAGCGGCAGCGGCGGCTTCAGCGCCAGCCTGCACAGCGAGCCGCCTGTCTACGCCAACCTCAGCAACTTCAACCCGGGCGCGCTGAGCAGCGGCGGCGGGGCGCCCTCCTACGGCGCGGCCGGCCTGGCCTTTCCCGCGCAGCCCCAGCCGCAGCAGCAGCCGCCGCAGCCGCCGCACCACCTGCCCCAGCAGATCCCCGTGCAGCACCCGCGGCTGCAGGCCCTGAAGGAGGAGCCGCAGACGGTGCCCGAGATGCCCGGCGAGACGCCGCCCCTGTCCCCCATCGACATGGAGTCCCAGGAGCGGATCAAGGCGGAGAGGAAGCGCATGAGGAACCGCATCGCTGCCTCCAAGTGCCGGAAAAGGAAGCTGGAGAGGATCGCCCGGCTGGAGGAAAAAGTGAAAACCTTGAAAGCGCAGAACTCGGAGCTGGCGTCCACGGCTAACATGCTCAGGGAACAGGTGGCACAGCTTAAGCAGAAAGTCATGAACCACGTTAACAGTGGGTGCCAACTCATGCTAACGCAGCAGTTGCAAACGTTTTGAGGAGAGACTGTCGGGGGCTGAGGGGCAACGGAGAAAAAACAATAACACAGCGAGACAGACTTGAGAACTTGACAAGTTGCGAGAGAGAGAGAGAAAAGAAGTGTCCGAGGACTAAAGCCAAGGGTATCCAAGTTGGACTGGGTTGCGTCCTGACGGCGCCCCCAGTGTGCACGAGTGGGAAGGACTTGGCGCGCCCTCCCTTGGCGCGGAGCCAGGGAGCGGCCGCCTGCGGGCTACCCCGCTTTGCGAACGGGCTGTCCCCGCGCGAACAGACGGTAGACTTCTCTTTAACATTGACCAAGAACTGCATGGACCTAACATTCGATCTCATTCAGTATTAAAAGGGGGGAGGGGGAGGGGCTTACAAACCGCAATAGAGACAGTAGATTGCTTCTGTAGTACTCCGTAAGAACACAAAGGGGGGTGGGGGGCGGGAGGGAGGTTTGTGAGAGCGAGGCTGAGCCTGCAAATGAACTCTTTCTGGCCTGCCTTCCTTAACTGTGTATGTACATATATATATTTTTTAATTTGATGAAAGCTGATTACTGTCAATAAACAGCTTCATGCCTTTGTAAGTTATTTCATGTTTGTTTGTTTGGGTGTCCTGCCCAGTGTTGTTTGTAAATAAGAGATTTGGAGCACTCTGAGTTTACCATTTGTAATAAAGTATATAATTTTTTTATGTTTTGTTTCTGAAAATTCCAGAAAGGATATTTAAGAAAATACAATAAAATATTGAAAAAGTACCCCTCCCCCAACCTCTTTTCTGCATTATCTGTAGATTAGCTATCTAGGCCGAGTTGAAAGAGTTAAGAATGTCAATTAAAATCACTCTCAGTGCTTCTTACTATCAAGCAGTAAAAACTATTCTCTACTGGACTTGAGAAATAACTGTAGCTAATGCTGTTATCAAGTTATACTCTTCCCTCCCCCAAGCGTCTATATAGAGCTGCTTACAAAGGGTAGTGTGGTTTCAGGAGGCTGAGGGAAGGGAGGTTGTGGTGAAGAGGGACAGCCCGCTGGGGAGTCAGACACTTTAAAGATTATATCATGTGGCATGTGCTGTGACCATTTTTGACATTAGAAATTTAACAATAGATTCTTATTTTCAAAGCAGGAACGGTGGCAGAGTTTTACAAAAGATGTGTCTTTCCAATTTGGACTCTTCACTTTAACAATTCCTAGATAAAAGAGATGGTCTTTGCTTATGAATATTTATAACAGCATCCTTGTCACAATAAACGTATTCAAATACCAATAACAGATCTTGAATTTTTTTCCCCTCACTACTTTTTTCTTCCCAAACTCTATACTGAGGCTTTTCTTTTCAGTTGCTAGGGTTAACATTACTGCCATCTGAAGTTACTTGGCAATTAAGAAGCAAAGAATTTAGAAAGAGTGAACACAAATTGCAATCTGGATGAAACATTCTCCCAGTTTCATTAGTTCATATTCTCAGTCTCTCTCTCCCCCTCTCCCTCTCCCTCCCTCCCTCCCTCTCTCTCTGAAATAAACACCTATGGCTAGGCAAATTGCCAGTATAGCAGTTTACCATTTTGGATCCTTCTGTAGTTTATTTCTTAATTTGTTTCTAAAATAATCAACCTTATTTAAGTAATTGTTATAGACTCATTCTCAAAAGATGATAATCTAGATACTATGGAAAAGATTCACAAGAGAAATGATGAACATAATCATTACCTGTGTACATCAAACCTTAGCACTGGGGAAATGGCAAACTTACATTCTCTCCACAGATTTAACTAGGAGATCAACAAGGCAGGATTCGACAAGGAGCAATTTTTGCTTGGTTGCTTTTCATCCCAAGAGCTGGTGTGATTATCAAGCAGCAAAAGCAATTTGATATCCAGGAATATTTCACAAACCACTAATTGAGGCAGGGCTCTTTGCTCATTAGCAGTGCTCTCCTACCCAACAGGTCTGAGAGTGCTAATATCCTGCCTGTGGCTGTAAATCCAAAGACAAGGAATTTCTCCTTAGGAGGATGTCCAGGAGTGGAAGAGACTGGGCAGGCTTGTTAGCTGTCAGATCCACTCGTTGAAATAACACTTCTTTAACAAAGGGTTACTGGGAGCAGAACAGAGTTTGCCAAACAGTGAATTTGCCGATGTCAGCAACCCGGAAGGTAAGTTGATTTTGACCATATGTAGGAATAGTCAGCAGAGGGACAATAAAGCACTTTGGGGTGGGGCTCTGTGGAAGCTAAACAAGAGCCAACTAGAAAAAATAAGCAGGCTGGGGAATTAATTACCTGCAAAGGTAGACTAAGCCCAGACAACAGTGCAGCCCAGGAAAGCCACACCACTCCCCAGGTTGTTCTAGACTTCAGTGTCAACAAAAAAGCCTGAAACTCAGCCCTAAACCCCGCTTGTTTGTTTCGACTAACATTCTAAACTATATCCCTGAAATTCTAACCATTTTAACCAAAGGGGTAGAAAAAACAACTGTGGTAGAGGAAATTAACCAATGACTTCCTGTAAACTTTGGAGACAGGAAATCTGCTAATTATTTGTAGACGCTCAAAGGTTAATTTTATTATGGATATTCAATGAGTTATTCTTTGGGTAACACTCATAGTTGGAGAAAATGGTGCTAGTGGCACATAAAGCCATTAATCTTTTAATTTGTTATTTATGTACATATATATATAATAATTCAATCAGAGATTCTTAACCCTTTGTGTCCATTGGGGCAGAGAGTTCGTGAACTCAATGAAAATGCCTGCAAAATTGTGTGTGTGGGTGTGTGTGGGTGTGTATGTGCATGTACACACACACTCCCCTGGGGAGAGAGATCATTAGCTTTTATTTGGTTCCCACAGAGTTCCGTGACTGAAAAAGGTTAATAATTCCTGACTGCATGGCTACATACTCATTACGAGAAACCTATCTTTTTGTGAATCTGAATCCCAGGCCTTTTACCCCTCCATGCTTCTGCTTGTGCTCATCCCTCTGCCTGGAATACCTTTCCTTCTGGCTCAACAGATGAATCCTACTCATTCTTCAAGGCTTGACATAAGCGGCACCTCCTCCATGAAGCCTTCCTTGCTAACTCCATCTTCAAGTGGAATGAATATTCCCCAATGAGCATCCATAACATTTTATCAAAACTTCTATAATAGCACTCATCAAAGTATTATCATTGTGAACCTCTGTGTCTCCTGGTCAGAGTGCTATCCTACTCATCTGTGGACCCAGACTCCTTGTACATGCCTGCCTGGCACATAGGAGATGTTCCATAAAATAAATGTGTGATGATTGAATGAACAACTGAACTGAAACCCTCCTCCAAAACAATTCCAGGTCTCAATTTCTTCTAGTGAAGTACACCGCATCCATTTCCAGGTGCACAACTCCAGGGGGATTGAAGACCTCCAGAAAAGTCAAACCCGGCCAATCACCAAGTTTGAAAGCCTAGTTCTCAATGAGTGCTCTTAAAATAATTAATGTGTTAGCACATTCATGCTTCTAGCCGCACAGAACGTCCCTTCCCTCTTGCACTAATGCAAGTGGGCATCCTCTTCTGTCAAATGGCTCTGCCTGAAACATTAGGCTTGGAGGTGGAGATAGGGAAGAATAATATGCGATCATGAGGCAGGCACAAAAAATAGTTCCAGATGTGGCTTTGTTAAAAATAACCACTTCATTGGTATGGGGACTTTCCGTTTGTAAAGTTAATGTATTTCAGGGGTCCAGAAGTTAATACCCAATATTTGCTTGACAGAGACAAGGATCATGCTAATGTATCTATTCCCTCATGTCTTTGTATTGTTAGGGAAGATGTTGAACTAAGGAAAAGACAATGCCTTTTAGTCTGCCCTGCCCCTTGCCTCCACCACCCACTTCTGTGTGGGTCAAGTGGAATCTCACAGAAGAGAAGAGAGTAAGAAGCTGGGTAGCCCCAGAAAGTGACTCTATCCCTTCCTAACTCTGGAATCTGGCTCCAGTTTTTTCATTTTGGGCTTTTGACATCCCAAAGAAGGGTGCGCCCCTGAGCCTGGGTCTCTTTGAGGCCCTATGCTAAGCATGGGGATTCAATGATGAGCAAGACACAATCCCTATTCTCAAGGAAGTCTCAGTCTGATGAGGAGGAGTGTGGAGATGAAGCAGAAAGAGGTGCTGGATGTGGGGAGGAAGAGCCATTATCAGGGAAGACTTCATGGGAGAGGCGACATCTGAGCTGACCCAGTGGAACTCACCAGGCAGAAAACGTTGGAGGAGGAACACGTGTGCAGAGGCACAGGGGCATAAGAAAACATGGTGTATTTGGGGACTTGTGAGCTGCTTAGGGAGGCTGGGAATGAGGGTGTGAGAAGAAAAGTGAAGGGAGACGAAGCAGGCAAGTTCAAGATCAGGTTGTAAAGTCATATCTGTTCATGCTGAGACTTTGGTTGTTATCCTGTAGGTGACAGGGACATGTAGAAAGATTTGAAGCAGAGTAGAGACATGGACTCTCTCCACTGAAGAAAGGTTCATGCTGGCCACAGTTTGGCTGATGGACTGGTGGGAGGAGGCTAGGTAAGGAGAGCAGAGGGTTTTAATTTAATTTAGAATGCCTGTGTATTTAAAGTAGTCCTAGAGTTAAGGGAGAAATGGGAAGAAGATGGCTTGGTCCAAGCTCCATCATGCCACCTTTCTCCTTGCACAACTTTCTGGCAAGTCAGGCCTAAGAAGGGATATCAGGAAGTTCACCCTTCACCTGTGCTACCTGTCCCATACTTAAGTGTTCTCTCCACCATGTCAATTCGACATCTGAAGGTAAGTCATCCTACAAAATGGTCCAGAGCCCACCTGCTCAGTGTGAGGATGCTCAAATAAACAGATGTGAAAGAAAGAGCCTTCTGACCTCCCAGGGTCACAGTACAGAGCTGGTCCTCACTGCTGTGGTGCCCAGACCTGGTGTTATCTAGTCACCCAGAACTCACTAAGCTCAGTGGGACTAATTGACCCAAACTATACAAACTCTTTGATGCAAACAAAGAGGCCAATGTTTTTATTTATGTTGGGGGAATTGAATAATAACACTACATTCATATAACACTCATTTTATTCAGCAAGCAATATTAAATTCCTGTTTTGTACCAGGCACCAGGAACGCATAGAAAGTGAAATCCACAGGATGCCTCCCCTCATGGAGTTTATAATCTGGTAAGAGACACAGTAAATAAGGAAACACACCCAAGATGTATGATTCTACACTTTGACATGTACAGTGAGAAAGAACTGGGCACGATGAAAGAGAAAAGCAATCTACATTGGATTGGGGCGAAGAAGGCCTTTCTGGAGAGATACTTGAACTGAGACTTATTAGATGACTAAGAGTTCATCAGGTGACGAGCAGAAGAGAAGGGGAGAGTCAGTGTGAGGGGAAGCTTGGGAAAGACTTTGGGGTCCCCTAGGAGTGACGAGAAGGCCTGCATATTCCTGGAGTGGAGGGAGGGAAGGGGACAGTGATGAGCAATGCGCTTTGTACTCCCCAGTTCATACTCGTGTCATTTCCAACGTGCTTTCATCTCTCCTGTCTCCTTGCATTTTCACCACCACCCCGAGTATGTCATTGTTAGTAGCTGTGTTGCACAAGAACGGAAGCTAGGGCTCCCACTGAGCTTTAAGAGCTTTAGTCGAGGTCCCTCACCCAGTGACTGGTGAGGCCACAATTAGGTCCTCAGGCATCGAGAGCCATATTCTTCTCCTATATTGTTGTGGGAACCAGAGGCCCTGATGATCCTGGCTTCCTCACCCAGAGCACGCCCCTGCTTCTACGTCAAGGACCCTGAGGAACTGAATTAGTCATCAGAAGGGTCTTTGATGTGCACAACATCTGAGCAAAGGTAATCAGATAGTCTCCTGGGATATTTCATCCATGCCACAGCAACGTCTAATGAACTCTCTTTGCCCTGCTGCATACTCCGCCTCTCTGGAGGGGCCAGAATACTTAGTTAGTGCTGAGAGGCCCTGGCAGTTTCTTGCTGTACAAACCTCCTTCATGTACACCCGCTAAAAAACATCATCTGATGGTTGCCTCATTATTGCTTCAGAAAATTGGGTTATCAGATCATTAAGTGATTGTCTTTTTAGGTTATAGGCACTTGCTGAATACCTGGACAAAATGTGGGTATTTCCCAGATCTCCTCTGCTGATGGCTAATCTCTTCCAGGGTGTATTGATTTATCGTAGGTTCACGCTCAGAGGGAGGAACTTTGCCTAACCTTATCGCAAGCCTTGGGAAAAGGTGAGGAGGCAGCTGGGCTGTTACATAATTGACCACTCTACAAGTTAGGGTGCTTACAGGGGCCAGAAACAGAGATACAACTTAAACAAGAAGTCCAGTCATGAAACAGGTCCAGGGCAAATATAGTAGCTCAATGACATCATGATGGCCCAGGGGCTTTCCACCTTTTCATTTCACATCCTCAGTGTGTCAAGGAAGTTCCTTGTGGGGACTCAAGACATCTTCAGCAGTTCCTGGCATCATAGGTAAACAAAATAATCACTAGCAATGCAAGGATGTTTACTCTATTCTTTCTCTTTTTATTAGCAAAAGAAAGCTTTCCTAGAAGCTCCCCACCTCCACCCCAGTAGACTTCCCCTTGGGTCCCCCAGGCCAGGAGCAGGTCACATGCCTCTACCCAAACTCATCCCTGGCAAGGGAGTGAGGCCACCATGATTGGACTATAGTCGTGAGTCACTCCTTGGGATCATCTTTTTCTAAGCATGGAGGAGAGTGAACACCAAAAGTAAATTTTAAAAATAAATAAAATCAAGGCTCCGATAGCAAGAAAGAAATGAGAGGGAGGATGGCTTTCAGGTTGGTGGAAATTCATTAGTGCTCTACACCAAATATTTCCAGTTCTCCTCTTGGATACAAGGTAGGGTTGTACTTCCCTATCTCCTATCTCCTTGAAATTGGGTGAGAGGACTTGTGACCTGTGTCAGCCAATGAAATGTGAGCAGTGGTGCCATCTGTCACGTCCAGTGGAAGCCTTAAGTGCGAGTGTGAGATTCCACATGTTTCCTTTTCCCAGCCTTGGCAACTGCAGAAGCACAGAGATGGAGTGTCCATTAACCTGGGTCCTTAAACAATGGTGATATAGATCAAGGTCCCTCCCTAGCCCCAGCATACCTACAGTGGACATTTAACATGAGCAAGAATTAAACCTTTGTTGTTTTAAGACACAGAGATTTGAGAGCTGCTTGTCATTGTAGCATTACCTGGCCTATCCTAACTGCTCCAGTAGGAACCAACAGCATCTGTCACAAGTATAATAAAAACTAACACTTGTACAATATTCATAATAGATGCCATTTTCTAAGTTTCTACTATGTAGCAGGCACTTGCTGGGACTTACAAGGTAAAAGTTAGGGCTGTATTTTATGTTTGAGAAAATGGAAGGTTAGATCTTGTTCAAGTTTATGGAATAAGTGACTGGTGGAAGCTGGAACTGAGTCCAGGTCTTTCTGGCTCCAAAGGGCTTGCTTTGTACACATATGACCTTGCTCCTGAGGAGTACTGCCGCATGAATTTATATCTCATCTGAGCCCACAACCTCCCTGCCACAGGCACTGTTATCATTCCATTTTGCACATGAGGAAACTGAGATTCAGAGAAGAAAACCAACTTGCAGAGCTTCACAGAGCTGAGAAGACACCAGAGCCTCTGTCCTTTCCACTTGCTACCCTTCTGATCACATGAGGAATCGAAGTATTAGAGTTGGAGGAGAGAATGGAGATATTATGAGCTGGAGGAGGAACATGGATTTTGGAATCAAGTGTCCGGGAGTTAAATCCGGGCTCTGCAACTTGTAGCTAGGGAGCATGGAGCAAGTCCCTTAATATTGTTGAGCCTCAATTCCTTCCTTCGTAAACATGAGGCCAGCCGTGGCTACCTCAGAAGGTTGTCAGGAGGATCATATATGTAAAGCCTGTGTGTAGAGCAGGCAAGCAATAAGTAGCCATTGTTCACTATAGACTTGTTAATTTAAGAAGAAATGATCAGGAATCCACCCCCCACACACACACAAGCCAGTGCACATGCACACACACGCACACACACACGCACCCCACCCTAGCTGAAATGAAAACGTGTCTCATTAAGATTCAACGAGGTCTCACAGGGCCTGCTTCTTGGTCATATATGGGCTGGCAGGTCCTCTCTGTGGGCTGGAGAAGTCTTGTTTCCCCAGCTGCACTGGCAGGGGAATGCTCTGCAGGCACGGCATTGGGAACCTGTTTGGCTTGGCTCAGAGGCCTGTCAGCACATTCAGGAAGTGAAGTCAGGGAGAGGCAGGATTTCAGACACAGCCAGCTGCACACAGATGCCCAGGCAGAGGAATGTCTTCTCCAAGCAGAGTGCCTCTCAGCTGGGCAGCCCTGGGTGCTTGTCAGAGAAGCCTCCAAGAAAGGCTCTGGGCCAGAAGAGGAAGAAGCAATCTCTGGCACCCAAGCAAGGGCTGTGACCTCCACAGCAAAGCCGCCAGAAGGGCTATGCAGGGGTCATCTCGGCCATCCCCCTGCCTTGGGCAGGGGAATGACTAAGCCTGGGCTGCCGGAGCTTGCTGGGTGGAGGGGCTAAAGTTTATCTCCCTGGAGTTTTAAAGTCAAGGTGTGGGAGGGGAGAGGAGGCGAGGAGGAGGATAACAAAATGAAGGACTGGGTTAGGAGTGTTGGGGAGCAGAGGGAGAGAGACGGATGGTGCCTGAGAGGATGTAGAATCCTAAGAAGGAACATGCTACCACTCGCCAGCCGTGTTTCCATGTCCAGGCACCAGTGCAGTGGCTAAGACCTGAATCCTAATCCAACGCGGCATCTCCTAGCGTGAGTGAGACAATAGATAATTTCTCTAGGCCTCAATTTCATTAGCTATGAAATGGAGATGATAATATACGTATTCCCATAGGGTTGCTGTAAGGATCAAATAAGATAATGTATGTAAAAGGGCTTACCCTAGTGCTGGCAAATCATAGATGTTTCCATTAGAACTCTGTGGTTGCAAGTGACAAAGAATTCAGTTTAGGTAAAAAGGAATTTTATTGGACTATATAATTGAAAAGCCATCAGTAGAGGTAGCTCAGTCCTCAAATGGGATCGTCAGCCTTGACTTCTGTCTGTCACTCAACTGGCTATAGGAAGAGTTAGCTTCATCCTCCGTCTCCATGTGATGGTGTCCAGCAGCTCGCACTCTCTGTCTGTAGGAATAAGTCAATGGCCACGGCAGTTCCTCACATCCTCCCGGGACAGTAATTCATTGGTCTGATTGGGTCTCACGTTCATCCCCAAACCAATCACCACTGCTGAGGGATGGGGTGGGATATACTGATTGGCTTAGGTGGAGGTCAAGTGCTCACCTCTCAAATCAAGGTTCGGGAGTCCCATCAAATCACATGGCCAGAGAAGACAGCAAGGGAGGCTGAGATCTTCAAAGCGAAATCAAGAGCTATGAAGGAGTAGATGCTGGCGGTCAAACAGAAAACAGATGGATCAGAGTCCAGGAGGGTTGTATTAAATGATATAACATATGTAAAAATACTCTGTAAAAAATAGTTATTTGATATTAGTTGCTGTTGTGATGTTTATTGTAAAAAATGGACTCATCTAGGCCAATCAAAATAGAGAGCCAAAGATTCTCCAGGCAAGACTTTGAACCGTCAAGAAGCCCACCAAGTATGTCCGCTTCTGGTCTGTGTTTTTCTCCATTCACCTGCTCATTGAACTGTATGGTATCAGTATCTACATCAGTTTTTCCACAATTCAATTGTTGAAGTAGTAAAAGTAGAAGAAAATGAACTAGACTTATCATGGCTGAATCCTGAGAAGGAGAATCCAATGTACAAGGAAATATTCTTTTTTTTCCTCCCCACAACGAATCGAAGATCTTCATACCCAGGATCCAGGATGTAAGAAAGATCTCTGAAATCTCCTAGCACTGGTTATAAGCATAAAAAGTGAATGATAAATCCAGTGTTGCAAGTATGAAACACCCAGAAAGGTTGATGAGTATCTACTGTGGCTGAAGACATTTCTAGGAGGAGATATGATAATCAATTCTTGGCATAAATAGTCTTAAAATCTTTCCATGTTAGGATAGCAATATGGGATTGAATGATCATCACTCTATTCATTCACCCCCTGATCATCGAAAGCCTCCTCTGTGCCAGGCCCCTGATAAGCACTGGGGGTGAGATCAAAAGCTGTGGCACTCCACAGAATAACTGCTGAGACAGAGGTAAAGACAGCGCACCTGGGGAACAAGAACCCCATCTGAGGGAGCTCAGCCGTGGCCTCACTGAGGAGCGGATTTGGAATTGTATCTTAAAAGGCGTGAGAGGGAGTTTGACAGAAAAGTGGGGTGATGGTGTTCCAGGGAGAGGGCCGTCAGGGACTCGGGGCCCATCAGCCAAGCATCCACTATCATGGACAGAATAAACGGAGTTCCTGCCTGCTTATGGTCAGGTAAGGAAAAGAGACATTAAAGAGATTATCACAATTACTTTATCAAGCCCAGCACATTGCAAAGAGCTGCCGAGAAGATGTGCAAGCAGCATCACTGCAGATCCTGTGAAGGGGCTCCCAGAGCATCCAGGGGGAGGCAGGGAGGAGCTTGGCTCAGTCTGGTCATCAGGGAATACTTCCCCAGGGGAGTTACCTTTAAACTGAGACCTGAAGGAATTAGGCATATGAGGGTGGGTGGGGAGAGCATTTCCGTGCTGGGCAAGAGCATGTGTTAGAAGTAGCCAGAAGACCAGTGTGGTTAGAACGTAGGGTTCCCTCCAGGAGAGGGGCTGGGGGGAGGAGGAGGCCATGGGCCAGGTGGATCCAGATGGTGCGCAGTTTAACGCGGCATGTCCGAATATAGTACCCAAAGCCTCAGGTCTTAATCTGAGAGGTTAGATGACGGTGAGCAAAGAGAACCCAGGCGTCTTCTGAAACTCACGCACTTCATTCTTAGGGCAGAAGCTCTGATTCCTGACTTCAAGAAATGGATCATGACATTAGCTGTTTATGAAGCTCTTGTAATGTGCCCAGACCCCTGGTCAACACCTTCTGGATTACCCTATTTCAGCCTCTCACCGGCCCTCTCAAGTGGCCATCACAAGTTGTCCCCAGGTGAGGACACTGGGACTCAGAGCGGTTCCAGAAAGCGGCTGAGGTCCCCTGACTGTGGGAGGCAGGAGCAGGCTTCGGCTCTAAAGTCAGGCTCTTGACCAAACTGCCTCTGAAGAAAACCAAAAGCATTCGGAATCTTGTAAAATTCCAATGGCCCAGCGATAGCACCCTCCCTGCGTGTACTTTGAAAGATAGTAGGTTTACAATGAATGCTAATTTCTTTTCCTTAACGTGGAAGGTGAATGGGGAACCCCAGGGGCCCTTTTATTTTCTCTTCCATCTGTATCTGGGCTTTATGCCCCTGCTGTTTTGAATTCCATTTCAAATGGAAAAATAACTGAAAACCACTCTCCGCCAAGTCACTTGGATTTAAAGCAGACGGGCAGAAACCTGGAAGGAGTCAGGATTCTCCCTAATATATCACATAGAGCAGCCAGCGCCAATCTGAGAGGCTGTGCTCCATTTTGAAAAGAGAACAGGCCATATTTTGAAAATGGATGAGTAAGGTTCACTGTTGCGACTTGTTTCAAGGTCTGGAGGCCAGGCCTGGTTTTGATCTGACAGGCCTGGGTCTCCAAACATGGCTTATTCGTTTGCAAAGCCTCAGAGAGGTCGCAGGCTCGCCAGGCGCAGACCTGGAGCGGCGCGCCTTTGAAGACGTCCTCCGTGGGTCTTAAGTGGGATTTGGTGCCCATTGTGGAATCAAGGTAATGAGCTCAAAACTAATGTTTTTCATTACGCCAGCAAATCAGTCAGCCCCTCTGTTTGCTCAGGTGTGCGGCTGTGCGCCCCATGCCCTGATCTCTATATAATAACAAAATAAATATTTTTAGAAGGAAGAAAGAATTGAAGATGAAGGAATGTCACAACTGGTGAGGTGGGAACAGTGAGAGAGAGGAGACTCTGGTCTCTTCAAAGTAAGATAATATATTTTCTATCTACTTTCGTTAGTAATTGGTCACCCTCTAGTCCATGGAGAAAGAAAGAAAAGTCCATGGAGAAAGAAAGAAAAATCCATTAATGAAGTGGCAGGATCCGTCTAATTAATTACCGAATACGTCACCACTCCTCTCCAGGGGGCTGGTTCGGACTTGAACGGTGCCAGTAGATGGCGCCAGAGGGCAGACGCAGCGCCCCCTGCTTCTCAGGGTGTGAAGGATTTGAAAAGCCCAGCCTACCAATTCGGCAGTGACAAGGATGTGGGCGTCGTCCGCCTTCAGAGGGGACCGAGCATAAACACATTTTTTACAGAATAGGGAAGCATATGCGCTGGAAACGTTCTCGCTCCACCAGCCGGAGGCCGGGAAGCCAGCGCCAGATGCTGTGTACTGGGCGGCTCTTATTTCAGAATGAAGAAGGCTCGGCAGGTAGGGAGGCCTGGAGAAGGAGCGCCGAATTCCAAGAAGCCCACGCTGCGATGGAGCCGCGGAGAGCTTGGCTCAGGAGGTTGATTCGAGAAGACAATGGAGGCTTACGTTGTTGGAATAAACCCGTTTGCCTTCCCGGAGGAAGCAGTTTGGTATACTGGGGAAAATGGGAAGTTCTAGAGTGGGGCAGAACTGAGTTAAAATCGGACGTGTGTGACTTGGGGCACGTCTCTTTCCTTCACTGAGCAACAGTTTACTCATCCGTGGAACAGATGTAACGCTTGTCGAGGGGGAAGAAGAGTCAATGTACGGAAAACGCTTAGCACAACACTCAATATTCAGCAATCTCTGCAAAACGCCTCCAATCATGGCACTAAAACCCATTCATGGGGCAATCGGGACCACTCCAGGCAGAAAAGGCGACCTTCTCATTTGTGTCACCCCTGTGTCTGATACACACTGATTCTCTATGGGCTTATTGCACGCTTTTGCATTTTATTTATTGATACAGGTCATTAGATAGGGTACTCCTTTAAAGTAAAAGCCTTGAGGTAAGATTCTCTTTGCAACCCCAGAACGTGTCTGGGCCCCTGGAACACGACATCTGTTGAATACACCAGTTTTTCTTACGAGCGAGTTGTTCCAACCCACCAAGCTGAGTGATTCAGATACAGTATTGTGGCCACATCTCACTTTTGTCCTTCACTGTACTCAGCAAAGAAAACAGAAAATACTACAAACCCAGCGATGAAAATTAATTTTGAATTTTTTGTTTCAGCCGAAGACCAAATACGAACCAGATGTTGAGCAGCCATATTCAGTATTGGCCAACTCAACTAGCCAAGACTCAAAATAAAATCCAAGACAGAATTACAATATTAGATGTAATTCTATGATTTTAGTGTCATAGCTTAAGACTTGGACATGTGGCGTTCAAGTCTATGCAGGCTAGAGAGAGAGATGCAGAGGGAAAGGAGGAATGTCCTGGATAGAAGCAAGGGATAGATGACAAGGAGCCAGCAGGGTCAGGGATGCTAATGGTGGCTAGTACTAAGGAGGAGATGGAGACCACAGGGCTTGCCTATCATGAGTCAGATGGACTTGGTCACCAAGTAGCCGTTTAACTGGAGCAAGTTACTTAATTGCTGAAAGAGTCAATCTCTTCGTTTGTAAAATGAGGTGTGTTAGTCAGGATAGGTTAACCCATGCTGTGGTAACAAATAAACTCTGAAATCTCAGTGACTTAGCACTCACCCAAAGTCTTGTCCAAAGGCAAGTTAGTGGAGCCTTCCACATCCAGTGACTCAAGGATCCCATTTCCTTCTATCTTGTGACACTACCATCTCATTGTGTGGCTTCCAATATTACTGTGGCAGGGAAAGAGAGCTGGAGAAGACACACTAACTCTTAAGTGCCTTAGTGCAGAAGTGACACATGCCTGCTCAGAGCCCATTGGTCAAAATTAGATACATTGCCCCAACCCAACAGCAAAGGAGACTGAGAATGGTGGAGGATCACGTAGATATTTGGGGAGCACTATATATGTCTGCCCCCTGGGGTAATAATTAAAATAATTAAATCAGAATTCGATTCTGTTGTGTAAGACAGAACAGCCAAAAAACAGTGACTTTAAAAAGTTGGAGATTTATTCCCTCTGTGGTAAAAGAAGTCTGAAGAGAGGTGGTGTGGCAGCTCTGCAGTCTTCAGGAGCGCAGGCTCCTTCTGCGTTTCTGTTCCACCACTGTTTGCATCTTAAAGTTACTTCACGGTTACAAGGTGCCCTCCAACTGTCATGTCCACGTTCCAGCCAAGATGAAGGAGGAAAAGATCAGGGCAATGAAAGACACCCTACCAGCTGTAAAGAGCTTTCTCAGAAGCTCACCCAACAACTTCCATTTATATTTCTTTAGCTGCTCCCAGTTGCGAGGAAGTCAGGGAAATGTAGTCTTTAACATTTGTGAATGGGGTAATGAACATTGGGTAAGCTACTAACAGTCTGTGCCAACATAAAAATACTCCGTTCATGGTGTTGTGTTGAGCACTTTACAAAGTAAAAAAGCTTTGCCTGGAACCTGACCATTGTATGTGCCCAATAAATGTTAGATGTTGTCATTACTGTTTTTATTAACAGGTCATCATTTAGGGTGCCTGTGCCAGGGATCGTGGTGGCAGCACCTCAAGGACCCATCAAGAAAATGGAGCAAGTCTCTGGTCTTAGTGAGAAGGACTTGGAAGAGCAAAGCAGGGTAAGAGAGCCCCAGACTCTGGGTGAAGGGATTAGGATAGGGGAGAAGGTGAGCGCTCAGGAGGAGGCACCAAGGCAGAATGTCATTCTGGTGGGCTGGGCCGGACTATCAGGAGTGGGGAAGAAAGAGGCCACATGTGGTAGCTACAGGTTTTCCTGGGTCAACTCTGGTTAAGGGAAGTAATTAGCAGAGAGAAGAACTTAAAAGAAAATTGTGGAAAACCAGAAAGCATCGTAGTGACTGCTTTGGTTGGCACCTTGATAATCCAACCTCTCCGCACCCTCAACTCCACGTATGCACTTCCTTGCTCATTGACCTCTCTTTCCATGTCTTTGAGGTCACCTCACCCCTTCACTTGGTTTCTGCCACCACAAACGTCAGCCCTTCTTACTGCTACTGCTTTTTCATTCTTTCCTTCAGCATCTATTTACCGAGTACTTACCATGGCCAGACATGGCCTTCAGCGCTAGGGATGCGGTAGGGAATAAGACAGGCAACACTCCTTGTTTTGTGAAATCTATGTGGCACGTTGGCCTCTTCCCTCCTTGGAATGGTGCCTTCTAGGTAATTCCTCGGCCTGACCCCTGGGACTTTCTCTCTGGTATCCTGCATACAACTCACTCACCACCTTGTTGGTCTCAGTCTTGAGGACAAAACCAGGCCTAAAACCCAGATATGAGAGGGATAACTTGATTCTAAGTCCCACCTTCATGTCCTACTTTAGTGTTGGCTCAGAAACAGGGTAGGACTAAGCCTGTGGCTGGAGGCGTTAGTGGCCTCATCTGGGAGATGTTGGAGAAGAGAGAGCTAGAGTTAACAAGGGTAGAGACCAACTTGTGTAATTCCAAATCCTTAGGCAGAAAACTGAATAGCTACTTGTGTCAATTAGGGTTCTTGGTTGCAAGCAACAGAAATGGACTCTAACTAACTAAAGTAGAAGAGGTTTACTGGAAAAATATGGGGCACCATGAACAAGATTTAAAGGAAAAGCTGAAGGGTCAGGCTTCAGGAGGGACAGAATCCAGAGCAGCTTAGGGACTTTGTCTGAAACCCATGCCTCTGTTGGAGTGAATGTTCCCAAATCTATTTCTATACTTTTTCTCTCTACTCAAGAGCCAAATTCCTGGGAGGGAGAGACATAGGAAGGGAGGCTGCCGTCCTGGCTGGAGTTACATTTCTACCCCTCTTCCTGCAACCCAACTGAGGGTTTCCACCGTGTCTACCAGCAACAGGACCTGGTAGCTCCCCAAAGCAAAATTGGGGTGCGACTACCAGAATGGGGAATGGGTGCCAGAGGCAGATGCCACAGACGTCCACCTCCCCACTTTGGGTACTTCTCCCATTCCCAAAGCTGTGGCTTTAGGAACATTTCATGAGGATGCATAAGAATGTTTCCTCCTGGAAACATTTTCAACTGTGGGGAGCAAGACTGTGGTTCAATTGTAATAAACTTGGTGCTCAAGTTGGGAACTTGGAGTGGGATGGATGGAAATAACCATTACAGGTGATTTAACAATCTAAAAAATAAAATATTTTATTTTTGTATTACTTGGGGTTTTTTTTAGTCTGATCTACATTTTCATGATTATAATTTTATTAATTTAAAAAATTAGTAATATATTCATGTGGTTCGTGCACCTTCTTCCATCCTGCCGCCTGGAACATGGCTGACTCCGTCTTGGGCCTGGTTTTCTGCCATTTAGATCATGAGAACTAAACCAGAGGAATGGCAGAACAATGTGCTAGAAGAAACCTAGGTTCTGATGACTTTATGGAATAGAGACATTATGTTAGCCCTGGGCCACATTGTGCTATATTTTTATGTTATAGACAAATAAGCTCCTATCTGTTAAAGCCATTCTTGTTTGGGGTTTTTCTGTTACAGCCAGTCTAATCTCAACCAATGCTCTGAGATTACAGGACCAGTAAGTGATGGAGCCCTGATTCTAGCTCTGCACTTGTACGACCCTGAGAGTAGGTGCCTCCTTAAATTTGGCACCCTGGGTGCTTCTCTTGCCCCACCCTGCTCAGCTCTATCAGGTTCCAGAGCCCCTGCTCTTTCACATCTCACCGTCAGGACAAGGCTTAAGATGGGATCAACCTATTGATCCATCATCACCGTGAGAAAGTAACTGGTCGTAGTCAGAGATTTAAGAAATACCTTTTTTGATATTAACTATGAGATGTTAGATTTAAAAAGTTTTTGAAGTCTCTTTTCCATAGCATCCCTGCTATTTCAAGAGCTAGCTTTTGTCATTCGCTGGCAGGCGAGTGAAAAGCCCTTCTGAAATCCTCGCCCTCCCGTCTACTTTCCAAGCAGGCAGCCTTGTTTATATAGCATTTCTCCCAGATGAATCATTTGTAGCAAGAGTACGGCTTCCACTTGTCCATGAGAAAGTGTTCAAAACAATCCTTTCTGCTCTGCATAAATCCTCAGGAGGAACAATAGATATTCAAAATAAGACTGCTATTTGTCAGCCTCTCAAAGTCAGGAAACAAATGAAAGTAACATGTGCCATCAAAAATCATTTTGAAAGAAAAAACAAAACCTCCCCTGTAATTGCTTATTTTTTGAGCTCCCACCCTCCACCTTCTTCAAAACTGGTTTTTATATTGTGCTTTCTGCAGAAGCCTTCCCAGTTCCTTTTGCTTTTGATTTCAAGATGTGGTTTTCACATGATGCTTCCTGAAATCCATGCAGAGTCATCATGGGGGGAAAGGATAGGGCTGGTTTAGGGGCCAGAGTTTAACTGCCATTTGCATCTTAGAAATCAGAACCCCCAAATCAAGGCTAGGTGGAAATGTGGAGTCGTTTGTCAATATTGCGTTTATATGCTGAATTTATACAGTGATGCAAAAAGACCCTCCAAAGAAATACATTTTCTGCAGATCCCTGCCAAATTCTCAGAAACAGAGAAAGGGTAGGTGAAGAGACAGGGACTGGAGAAGGCAACAGAAGTGGAGAACGGAGTCTGGATCATGGGTTGTGGATAGACACTGTCCCAGAGGCTTCACATTAATTCTCACAGTCCCCTTTCAAAGTGAGTGTTTTTATCGTCATCTTACAGCTGGAGAAAGTGAAGCTCAGAGAGATTAAGTAACTTGTCCAAGATCACACAACAAAGAAACAGCAAGTGAGGACCCAAATCCATGTTGACCCAAACCAATACCTGTGCTCTTTCAGGTGTGTCTCGCTGCCTGTGAGAGCTCAGTCTGTCTTGTTAGAGGGAAGATCAGCAAGATGTGATGAGTCAGGAAACTAAGGCTCAGGTCCCAGCATGGGGACAGGGGACAAAGCATTCCGTTTCCCTGGGCCTTAGTGTTCTCACCTATATAATGAGAGAGTGGAGCTAGATGTTCTTAAACTGGTTCTGCTCTCTGACAGTCTGGGGTTCCATATTTACTATCATCAAAGGCATCCAACAAAAGAATCAAAATAACAGGAAGGGTGAGCCACAGGCCGGATCCCTCCCTGAGGGTCAGGAGTCCGGGAAAGGCCAGAGACAGCCACCGCAGGATAAATAAACGGGGCTTCGTGTTCATTGCACTGTCTCGTTTTCTCATCACCTTCTCCAGCCCCTGTCTCTACCATCCAGGTGCTCTGTTCCTGGCCTTCCCCCCCAGCCCTCCCCAACTTGTAGCACCCTACCCAGGCTTGGCTGGATGCTTGCAATGCTGAGTTAAAAGGTCTAATTGTTTTTTTATCTGGCCAAATGGGTGGCTCCTTTTAGCAAATTATAGGAAGGTACTTCCCCAACCTGGGTAGACATAGCCCTGAATCGGGATGTGTGCCTTCACCAGCAGAGCATGGACTGACTTTCAGCAGCTGCCTTCCCCACTCAGCCAGATGCCCTGTGCAGTGCACAGCTCTCACAACTGTATGTGGCAGCCCTGGGATGAGGCCAACTATTGATTCATTTCTCTAAATGGAGCTCTATCCATCCAATTATGCACACCAGAGAGGAACCTAAGAACCTTGACCCTTTGCTCGCCTTCATCTCCCGTGTTCTACCCACCGTAGTATTGATTTAGCTCCTGTTTGTCTCTCGGATTTTCCATTGTTACCCATTACCACCACCACCTTACTTTAAAGAGCATCATCTTTCTTCTGAACTGCCACACTCACTTCCTGCCTGGCCTCCCCCATCTATGCTGTCCTCCCTTGTCCTTATTTCCATTGTCGCAGCCGGAAGGTGTATGAACTCAACTAGTTTCATGCTGAGAGCTAGCAAACTGGAGGATCTTTTCAAAATATAAATATGACCATCCCTTTTCCAGCTTGAAATTCTCAGTGGCTTCTCATGACTCTTAGGATAAAGATAAAATGCTCTGACGGGGCCTCTCGCGCCATCGGTCCCCGCCCTGTGCCTCCGGCTTCACCTTGCATCACCTTCCTTTCAGCTCCCTTCTCTCCAGCGTCTCTGGAGAGTAGCCCAGGCACACGCTCTCCCTGCTACCTAGAGCACTGGTCCTTCTGCCTTTGCCTGTTAACTCCTATTCAAGCTTCAAGTGTGTCCAGGGTCGAGCATTATGCCTCAGCAAGGCCTGCCCTGATTCCCTTGACTGATCAGCTCCCCATATGTCTTCTCAGTGACAAGGGCTTTCTTCCCTTTGTGGCACTCGTCAGAGTTACAATTCCACCTGTATCTGTAAGACCATTTGACACTGTCTCTCTCCAGCCAGGCTGTAAGGTGCATGACACAGTGCGGGGCTCGTCGCTGTATTTCTGGTTCCTCAGCCTAGTGTCTGGCACACAGTCTATAGTTGATAAATATGTGTTGAGTGAATGCAGGTTTGTCTGGCTTGGAGAAGCCAACATCTAGCAATGACCACTTTGGACAATCCCCCAAGTGATCTGCAAGTTTAACTTCTCCAACCTGGGGATGTAAAAAGAAGAGGAAGAAGAGAAAATCATAGAAAATTAGCAGTTGACCAACAGCTCCCTCATAACTAGCCAACTCTGAATGCATCTCCTGTGAGGCATCGTGGTTAACTGGTTTCTAGCAAATATTTGTTGAATCGATGGGTAAACTCTAATCATTCCAGGCTGAGATTAGATGCTACATCTGCTAGAAAGTCAATTCTAATGTGTATCAGTCTCCAGAAATAATCTCTCTGTCCCCTATGTGTTCAAGGCATTTCACCCTTCCCTCTCTGATGATAGTTTTTATCCTGCATTAGAGTTATTTGGGTATATGTCTCATCTCTTAGAACACATCGTAATTGTCTAATTTATTCCTACTCTGATCCTCCATCCCCCAAAACCCAGTACAGTGTCTATCCATAATAGTGATCAAATGAGGTTTAGTGAATGAATGAATGAATGAATGAATGCACAAATGGGTGACAACCGATGTTTGAATTAGCGCTCTCACTCTCTCAGGGATACAGACTGTTGGTTTGAGTGTATTTCTGACTTTTCAGTTCCTATATTCTCTTTGAAAAGGCTGGGGAAAGTACTACTTAGGATACTTTCAATTACTTTAAATTAATTAATTGTCTAGCATGTATTAAGACTCCACTGTGAGAAGCTAGGTTTTTGTTTCCCTTCCCCAATCAAGCATTTTCAGTCCAGATGATCTCGATAGCTTTCTAATTCAAATCAGAGAACTTCCAGTACCAGATATATGCCCCAAACATTCCAGAGGTTCCAAATCTAGCTTTGGAGATCTTGTACCCACCATATAATTGTCTAGGTATATGGCCTTATGATATGGAAATTCAATTGAAAAACTGCCAACACTTTCCTTCAGTCTCTTGTTTGTACCAATCAAAGACATGCAACGATATGTGGAAAATCCATCCCTTTTTTCGGGTGTCCTGATTAAAAGGCAGTTTAGATAATTTGTCAGGATGGCAGGAGTCTCAACTGTTTTCTAACCATGAGTTACCATTAGAATTCAAATATGTGTACTGAAATATACCTTAGAGTTACTAAGTTTTAGAGCACAGAGAGGTCTCAGGGGTTATTTGACCTAAATGCCCACTTTACAGTGATGAAACTTAAGTCCAGGGAGAGGAAGTGGCTGGCCAAGTGGGTCATGGAGCTGAGATCCAAACTCAAGTCTTTGAAGTTGAAATCCTTGAAAGTCTAATAACACCTCAAAAAAAGTCTCTCATCCATATATATATATATTTTTTTTTTTTTTTTTTTGGAGAGGGAGATTGACCATGAGGTAATATCCGTTGCCAATCTTCCTCTTTTTGCTGAGGAAGACTGTCACTAAGCTAACACCTGTGCCAATCTTCCTCTGTTTTTTATATGGGACGCTGCCTCAGCATGGCTTGATGAGTGGTGCATATGTCTACTCCCAGGATCCAAACCCGCGAACCCTGTTGAATGCCGAAACGGAGCGCTCGAACTTAACCACTACACCACCGGGCCGGCCCCTCATCCACATTCTAAAGGTGAGGAAGTTGGGCTCAGAAAGCTGAAATGATTTGTCTCAAGCCCTCTTGGCTAATAATATGTCCTCCAGATAACAAAATTGGGATCGAAACTCAGCTCTGTCTAAATCTGAAGATGGAGTTTCCTCCACCACACCACGATGGTAATAAGTCATTGGGGCTTTGTGAAGAGTGCGTTGCTAATGAGTGATGGGTTTGAGACAAAAAGAATGCAAATTCCAGACTAGAAAACTCCAGACTAGAGATGTCATATGCTTCTGCGCCCTCACCTCCCACACACAACCACCACCAGCTCCCTGGATATGTAGACGAGTATCATCTCAAACTATACTGTGCATACAAATCACCTGGGGATGTTTTTAAAATGCAGATTATGATTGACTGGGTCTTGGGTGGGGCCTGAAATGCTGCAGATTCCGAGATTCTCCAGTGACAGCAAATGCCCCTCATCCTGGGACTACCCCTTGCATAGTAAGGCTGCTGAAGATAAGACTCAGTCTTCAGCAGTCCCACTCCTGGAGCGTCAAGCAACAAAACTGATAAGGGTAAGGAAGGGCAGCTGTGGCGGAGCAGTTGGAGGTGGCTCAATGCTTGTGTAGATATCATTTTTTGAACATCTTACAATGAGCAGGGCATAACTCTAAGGACTTTACAGTATAATCACATTTTATCCCCACTATAACCCCCTGAGTAGCTCTTGGTGTCACATTTTACAGTTGAGGAGACAGACTCAGAGTTTAGTCAACTTCTCCAAATTCACATGGTTCTGTCTGATTCCAGGGTTCATGCTCTTAACCATAATGCCAACTTCCTTCACAGTGAGGGGGTCTCCTTCACCCCCAGAGCAAGTCTGAATGGCACTTTTGAGGGTAAGGAGTCTTTGAGCGGATATTGATGCACTGATGTGGATCTCACAAACCCGACGCCAAGATGTTAGAGAATATCTCAGACCAGGTATTGACCAACTTGCTAGAGGAACATGCAAAGGATTCATTCACTCCCAGACAGAAACAAGCATGAATAGCTTGAGTGAAAAATTAGAAATAGCTTGCATGCTCAACAATAGAGGAATGGTTAAATAAAACATAATATATTAGGCAATGGACATACTAATTAGTCAATGGGTATATAGATTTCAGATAGTATATCTGATCGTATAGCATGATCTGAATTTTATAAGAAAAAAGGTGTGTGTGTACATAGGAAAAGATTGGAATGAGGTACTCTAAGAAATTAATATCACTAACCTTTGGATAGTATTATTATTCATTTTTTTTAATTTTATTTTTATGCTTGTCTATATTTCTCATTTTTCTATAAAAGGGTATATCATATGTTTAATTTTTTAAAGAAAAAATAAATATGCAAGAGAAGCCAAGGAAAAGCTGAAAAAGGATAATGGAGGTAGACATGCATTACTAGATATTAAAACAAATTATGAAGCTATAAATATGTCAATTTGGAATTGGGAAATATTAGACTGGCAAATCAGTGCAAGAGAATAAAAAATAAAGTAAAAGGCCCATAAGATTTGTATACATAAATAATTTACTTTTTCTCTTGGAATGAAAAGTCTTTCCTAAAAATAATACAAAACTATTGAATGGCTCAAAAAAATACTATACGTACAGTCAATAGACCATTGAAAAACTAGGAAAAATATTTCCAACATGGAGAAAAATATTTCTAACGTATATGACAAATAAATAGGACTAATTTCCTTAATATATAAAGTGTTCTTATAACTCAATAGAAAAATTGGCAAAGCACATGAACAATTGTTGAAAAACAAAAGCAGGAAAAGAGTGAGAGCATGATCCCAGCTCCAGTAGCATTTAGAGGGGCACTGCCTACACCGTTGTCCACCCTGGTCATTAGGGTTTTTATGTCATAATCAAGGGAAAAAGTCAAGTCAATCTAGAACAGGAACAATTCCATTAGTCACATCTGACCACTAAGGGCCTCGTCAGTAGTGTAGCAAGAGACGGATAGGAAATTAATCCCAGGGTCCCACGGGGCACAATCCAGTTTGTGGCATATAATTGGGCTTATGCTGACTGCCTGATAAATCGTAGCAGGAAGGGAATCAAACGGCATCAAGAATGAAAAGGGAGCAGTTAAAGGGACTTAAATCCAGCTCTTCCTCTAGCTGTGTATATCGTTGGACAACCTCCCTAAATCTTCCTTTCCTCCTCTATAAGATGGATACAATAAATCCCATTTATAGTGTTTTTCTGGGGGAAAATAAGATTGCATCTATAAAGCACTTAGCCCCCTTAGTGAGAACTCAATAAATAGTAACTATTATTACATCCCCAGAATTATTATTACCCCCCATGTAAGCGATGCACAGGGCCAATGCTCCTTGCCTCCCCTGCAGTTCTGCACATAGAGCAGGCCCGTGTGATTACTGGGCTGGGGCGGGCACCACAACCTTGTGGCTGCATGGCCAGAGCGTGGCTTTGCCTCTCGTTCAGAGCCCTGCACCAGCACTGGCTCCCACCTAGGGAACCTCTCAGGACCTCTGTTTCCTCACGTACGGAGAACGTTGGTGGTACAAGCTGTAGGAATCAAATTAAAGGAGATGATGTTTGGGAAAACACCCCTCTGAGCTGTAAAGCTGTCAGCCTCAGCCCTGCCTTCCCCAGTTCGCAGACGCCAGTCCTGGAGGCAAGCCGATCTGACAGAGTTCACCTTGCAGCCACTTCATTTACCTCCTCAGCCCACCCTGCAGGGCTTAGAAGATGTTCTCAGACCAGGAATCTGGTAACTTAGCCAGAACCAAGCAATACCCACGTGTGACACCAAGATCAAGCTGACTGGAAAACTATGGGAAACTCTAGGTTATTCCCCTAAACTGTCACCAGTGCCCCAAACACACACCACAGAGCCCTATTTCCTGTGTCTTCACTGCCAACCACACCAGGACCTGAGATCTCAGGACCAATTAATAGCTACCCTTTATGGAGTGCTTTCTGTGTTCTGAGCCTAATGCTAAGTAACTTACCTGTGGTGTTTCAATTAATCCTCGCACCAGATCTATGAGATAAGGACTCTCATCTCCTTTCTATAGGTGGGGAGGCTGAGCTTACCTTACAGAAGGTACGTACAGAAGGGCGGTCACCCACGGTTCACGAATGATGGACCAGGTCCTTGAACCCAAGCCTGTCAACTATGGTCTTGGTCACTAAGCTGCTTCTCTAGGAATTATTTTGTAGATGTGCCCATGAAGTGAAGTGACCTACCCAAGATCACACCACTAGTAGATACCAAAAGTGGATTCAAATCCACAGCTCTCGATGTCCAAAGTCATGCACGTCCCATGATGCCGTGCTGCCTTTCCCAATCCCATGGACCAGTGTCCTTTTCCTGAACCCAGAGCCTGCTGTTGTCCCAGCCGTTTGGTTGGTGACCTGGAACCATGCCTGACTTTTCTCAGCTCCTTTCCCTGGGGGCTGGGTTCCAGAATCTGTCCTTGCCAATGGGACACCTGCTGTACATGGACAGATCCTTCCCAAAGGTGACAAGTCCCTACTTGGTCCTGGAGAATGGGTTCTGGTTCCCACTGCAGTCACATCTACCTTTGCAAATGAGAAGCAAACTAACTCATCCCCTTGGCTGCTCAGTTGGGTCTCCTAGGTTGCCCCGTTTCTAAGCTGACTTGAGTGGGTCTGAGAGGTCCATCCCCCATCCTGCCTTCTCCCCGTTTCATCCTCTTGCTCCTTCAGGCATGCTAGGGACCCATAGTGCCTTGTACTCAAGCCTGACCCATGACAACTGTGAGCTGTTATTTTTTATTACGTTTGTCCATTTCCAGTTGTAAAAGCAAGATGCTCATTGTGTTATTTCCCACTGCTGTGACAAGCCTGTCCTCTGCACAGCAATGCTTCAGAAGCTTAAATAAAGGGAGCAGGAGTTGCAGACGAAGTATTGTAACTGGCATGAGTACAAATTAAAAATCCTCCAAAGTGTTCAAAGGATGCTACAGCCAGATCAATTTGCAAATAAAGGCTCCCGTTCAAACTGAGGAATTCTGCAGAGGAAAAGCAGACTAAGAAATAGAATATTTAAACACTTCAAATCATTTCCTCGGAAAGGATTTCTGCATCTTGGAGGAGCGAGTCATCTTCCTGTGTGAAGTGTTCAAACTCATTTCCGGTGAGTAATGGGAAGGACGGCCACTGTGCACGTGCTATAGCCCACGGCACTACAGCTTCCTTTTCAGAAGGCAGAGGTGCTGTCTCTTGGGCCCCATAACTGCCCACTTTTCTCCAGGCCGCAAAACAACCAGAGCTTCCGAGGGGCGTCTGCTGACAGCATCTGCCAGCTCTCTATCCAGGGCATCTGTGAGGTCTGTGACTCACAGCAACCTCGCACCGAAGCCACCTCCCTGTGTCTCTGTAGGCTTAGTTGGCTGACATGCGTGCCAGCCCTGAGAGAGGTCTGTGGTGCTGGCAGGCAGCAGTCGTGCATCGGAGAGCCACAAGGACCCAGCCTTAGCTCAGCCTGCAGCAGGACGAGGGGCAATAGCACAAACCAGCACTGATTTGTACGATGAGTCGGCTTGTCTATTCAGTAAGCTGGAAAACGCATCCCACAGGCCTGCTGGGGAAGGCAAATCACACTCTACATGCAGAAGGCTGTGTGCCACTTAGGCCAACCACAGCATTTCAAGAGATATGGAAAGAATAGAGCCCATTGCTCCGAATAGCACTCAGGCAGAACAATGAGAGACCCAGTGTTAGAAACTGCCCTCCTACCTCTGATTTAGATTCATCAGAAAGCCTTCAAATGAGCCCAGAGAAACAGCCTGGGAGGGAGGTGTTGGGGGGCTGTCACTCCCACTTTATACAAACTGAGCTTCAGAGAGGTTCAGTTGCCACTGATGACACCGGTGGTCAGTGGTCCAGTGGCATCTGAACCCACATCTGTAGGACTTTCATGCTCTCACCTACTTCAAAATTCATTTTGTTCTGATAGATTCATACTGAAAGCCTCCTGTAGGCAGTGCCCTGACCTGGAGCCTGACACACTCGTGAGGTGCTGAACGAAAGAAAGAAAGGGAGAAAGGGAAAAAGTCCTAACTCTGTTGCTTTCTACCTGTGTGACCTTGAGCAAGTCACTAATCGCCCCGATGCTTAACTCCGGGATAACTTTGATGAGTTTGCTGGGGAGGCTGTCTGGTGCCGTTTCCCTTAGTGACCCTGCAGAAGCATAGTTTTCTCATTCGCTCATTCTTCACTTATTCCTTCCCTCTACAAACATGTGGTGGCTACTCAGTGCTGGGAATTGAGGCAGAGGGGAAAAAGAAGACACAGTCCCTGCCATCACGATAGTCATGGTCTAGCAGGGAAGAAAGGCCTCCAAAGAGAGTCACACTGCAGTGAGATCGACGGGTGCCACAGGAAGAAAAAGTTACAGCCACAGGAACACAGAATCAGAACAGCTACCTCTGTCTGAACCACAGGGAGGAAATTATAGAGGAGGTGACAGTTGAGCCAGGCTTTGAGGAAGGCATAGGACCTAGCTGCCATGAGTGTGCCTCGTGTCCTGGGCGGGCACCGTCTGTGCTGCTGCTTCACTGGTTTTGAAATGGACAGAGCTTTTCGCTTGCTGGGTGCTGTAAGGGAGCTGGGGGTCCTGCTCTGGCCTGTCCTGTGACGTGCAGAACTGCACGAGGAGGCCCGAGACAGATCGAGATCTGACTCCACCAGCGACCAGATCAGATGTCCGGGTGGTCCCCAGGCCCCTCTGGCTCTAGTTATTCATCTGTAAAACAGTGATTTATGGGTTAATACGGACCCCTTCCACCTCTGACATGGTTTTATTTTACGGTTGAGAGGTTGAAATTAGAGTATTGTAAAAATCTAATTTTTGTTGTAAAATCCCCATCAGCTCAGCTTTCCTTCATAGATATGGAGATACACTGAAGATCTTATCATTATGTAAAAGATTGCCCCTTAGCACCCAACACTTTACAGCTGGGCAGTGCGGCTGCGTCTCCCTACTTTGCTGTTGATGCTTCGTGAAGCCCTGGATGGTTTCTCCTCCATTCGGGTTAATTACAAAGTTACGCGCACCAAGACCACTCTGATCTCTTGAGTTGTGAGTTAGAGGCCCATCTCTGGTCTCTAACGAATTCCAGCAACTTAGGCAGAGATTCCATGAGAACAAAGTCTGTGTCTGCTTATCCCCAGCTCCCAGCCCAGCGTACAGCAAGTACTACTGTTACTACCACTACTACTGCTAGTACTAATAATAATAACAGTAACAGCAGCATTAGAGACAGCAGCACTGAGCATTTGGGAAGCACTGTTACCTGCCCACCTTTGTGCTCTGTGCTTTGTGTGCATTGTCTCACGTTTTCCTTCAACAGTCCCTGGAGGGAGGTACTGTGATCATCCCTGCTTCACAGTCACGACCTTTTAACAAAAAGGAAAAAACATCTGCTCGCAGTCCCACAGCCCTCAAGCAGCAGAGGTAGGGTTTGAGCCCAGACAGCCTCTTCCAGAGTTCGTGCACTTCACCTCATGACCCTGACACTAGCGTCTGCAGTAAACGAGCGAATGCGGGTAAGAAGGGGATAACGACATGGGCCTAGGAGTCAGGCAGCCCTGGGCTTGAATGCCCTGCCACTTACGAGCTGTGACCTAAGTCCAAGTCTCTGTCACAGCAAACTTTTGAAGTGCTTCTCCTTTTCAGCAGCTTTTTTTTGAAATCTCTTTCCAAACCTGCCTCTTCTCAATTAAAGGCACTTCTACAAACAGGGGTGAAATGCCCACCATGGCCAGGTGCACGGCTAGGTACTGGGGAGAGTTGCAGAGGTGGGTGGCACACAGTCCCTGCTGTCCAGGAGCACAGACATTTGGGGAGGTACAGACACTGAACAACGGTTCCCTTCAGCACAAAGGGACACATGCTATGGCCGGATCCTGCTGTAGGACTGTGGGAGCACAGAGGAAGGGTGACTAGCGCTCTAGGCCACTTGAACCATGGCATCTTTCCAGAATTACATCTTGGGTCCCTTGGGCCTACATGGCATAGTTGGGTGATTTATTATTGAATTTAGAGCTGGAGAAGAATTTTGAGATCATTCAAATCCAATCTTTCATTTTACAGGTGGGAAAACTGAGGCCCAGAGACAGGAGGGCCTCCCATCATAGGAAGGTACAGAAACTGGTTCTAGGCCCAGACCTCTGGACTTCCATGTCTCACTAATTTTCAGCAGTTATAAGGTCCCCAAATCTTCCCCCTCATTTTATCCTACCACCTCCATTCATACTCTATAGTCTCATCCAACTGGGTGTAATAACACAGGGCAGAGACTGAATAAATACAAAATTTCTCAGTGGGACACCTGAAATTAAAGAAACATTATTCTTTGGACTCATTTCCAGAAATCTCTCCAGTAAGGACCTTATTTATCTAGCTGAAGTGCCAAAATCTCAGGTAACATTAAAATCTGCTACAGATGAATCTCTTTTGTAAAATGTGGTAGATGGAAAAAGTCCTGGTCTAGGACGTAAGAGGCCCAGGTTCTAAGATCAGCTCTCCCAGTTGCTTGCCTTGAGACCTTAGGCAGGTTACTCCCCTCTCAGGAGCCCCAGCAGCCCCCTCAACTGTGAAGGAGAAGGCTAAACCCCACAGTGGCTCCACGAGCTCAGGGACTTTGTCCACTGCTGGCTCTCCAGGGCCTGGAGCCATGCATGGCACACAGGAGGGACTCAACTCATACTCCTTTACCATGTGAAACGTCTTCAGAGTTACCAGTGTTCAGTGACTAGGAGTCCATAAAATCGTTGCCAAAATCCGAAGTTCGTCTCTGTTCCTGTTTCCCCCCACCCTTTCACTAGAGGCATGAATACCTCCCCCTCCCCGTCTCTTAGCAACGGTGTGGAAGACTTGACTGTTCTGAGCAGTTCTCACGCTGCGTGACCTGGCAGCTGTGGACTATTCTGTGTACTCTAACAGTATCGTTTCGGCATCACTCCCCCTCTGCTGTCACTCCACGGCCTCCTGCTCAAAACCACCCCCTCAGCGCCGCTCCTCACTTGTTGCTGAAAGCACACCTCGATTCCGTCTACCTGCACCAAGCTTGCCTGTGCAGTTGTTCAGGGCTCTAGAAGACTGGACAGAGCAATGTGTTGTAACAGCAGCACAAGGGTGCAGGGAGGTGAGGCAGACAGACACTTTGCAATACTTGCAAATCCCAAATCTGAAACCTTCAGAAATCTGAAACATTTCTAGGGTCTTCCATATGCCACTTCATTGTGCAATGCATTAAACAAAAATTTGTAAAACAAATAATAATTGCCACCATTTATCGAGCATCTCCTGGGTGTCCACAGCTTCACCCGCTCTTCCCTGCTGGATCTTCTCAACAGTGCTGGATGCACCCACTCTTACAGATGAGGAAACTGAGGCTCAGAAATGCCGATGAACTTCTCCAGGTCGCACAACCAGTAAATGCAGCAACCCACACTGGATCTGGGTCTTCTAAATCCGAGGTTTTAAAATTTAGGAGATTCTGGAAAGTGTTCTAAAAGGCCCACGAGAACAGCCTAGTGAGAAGGGAACAGAATGGCACTTACAGACCATCCAGTTCTTTCTCCACCCACTTTAATTCCACTCCTAAAACTGAAAGAACTGGTTTGCTGTTGCTCCAGTATATAAAGCTGGGAGTTACAAGGAGACGCCTAGCACTTGTGAGGCCAAAGAAAGTCCAGTTAGGAATGGACCTTTCAGCCCATTCAACCTAGCTCTGATATTTTATAGGTGATAAACTGAAGCCCAGAGAGTTTAAGAAGCTCACCCAAAGTCACCCATTTGATCAGTAAGTAGCAGAGCCAGCCTTGTCTCTACCAAATCCTATGCTTTTCGTCTATAAGAGAAACAACAACACCTGCATACAAGGCTGGGCTGTGAGGACTAAACGAGATAATGTCTTCAAAGTCCCACTGGCAGGCCCTGCAAATGGTAGCTGCTGTTGACCCTTATCCTCTCTGAACCTAGGTCTCCGTCTGTAAATGGAGTTGGCAAGGGTCCTTAACTCATATATTTGTTAAGAAAATCCAGTGAGCTCTTGGATGTGGCAGAGTTGTAGTGTGTGCTTCACAAACACTAGCTACAGTCTTCTGGGGCTGTCAGGAAAGGCCCTGCAGATGTTCCTATGTGATTGCCCAGGTGGGCAACGTCAGAGGAAGTTCGACAGTGTCTGCCTCTAGCCTCTTAAAGTTAGGAGTCATTATGAAACAAGAGAAAGGAAAAACACAGGAAAAATTTCAAAACTTGCATCTGCATATATGTTTTACCTTCTCAATCTTCTTTTCTTCTTGGCATTGCCTAGACTTCACTGAAGCCACACCCCCCTGCTCTTTATTGCAAGGCTGTCAATTGGAAGGTCACCAAGGGATTGCCACTGGCTGAACTAGGCTTGATTGCCGGTCAGGTGCTGCCAGGTAAAGGGCTCATAGTTTGGGAGGGAGCCGTGTGCATGTGTGTCATGGGCCCAGAGGACTGTGGGTTTCACCAACAAGCCGTGAGCCTGGACTGCACAGCAGGCATTGAAGGCCAGCAGCGGCCAGGGCAATTCCGTTCTTGGCGCACCGGAGTCTCTGCACCTCCTCTTCCCTCTACACCTTCCCTCCAGGCCGCCTTTTCAGGATGAAAACAACCCCTGCCCGTGTGTCTTTTACTTTGCTTCTTCCAGACTCCAAATATTCCACCTGCTTTTTAAAGGCTGCACCATCGGGAGGAGTGAGTGGGAGGTGAGGAAGTAGAGATAGGCTGTGTAGACAAATACGGCCACGAGTTTGGCTGTGGAAAGATGGGAAGAGAAAGGACAACACTAAAGGGAGAGTTGGAATTAAAGCAGTTTTTCTTTATGGAGTGGTGGAAGAGACTGGAGCCCATTCAAATGCTTTTGGGGAGGAGCGAGTAGAGAGGGAAAGGCTGGAAGGACAGCGGCTGAATCAGTAGCATAAGGTCCCTGAGAACGCAAGAGGAGAAGGGGTCTAGCACTCAGGGGCCGCCATTGGCCTCTCCGTGGAGGAGGGACCTCTCCTCTGTTGTGGTAGGAAGGGAGGAGGGTAACAGGGGGCGAAGGTAAGCGCACCCGTCTGCCCACTCGCAGACACAGCAGATCCCAGAGCTCATCACAGTCTTTCTTCCCTCCTCGCACAGCTGTGACCTTCTGCCGATGCTGTCTTGGTGATCCACATCCTTGAGTTGCCATCCTCACCACAATCTGCAAGGTAGGCATTTTTAAAACCCCCCTTTTATAGATGTGCACACCAAATCTCAGGGAACATATGAAAATGCCTAAGGTTACACAACTAGTATTATTAATGAAAATAGTGCTGACACTAATACAGTCCTACATATGTATCAGACTCTATTTTAAGTACTTGACATTTATTAACCTATTCAACCCCATGAGGAAGGTACTATTACTATCCTGATTTTACAGATGAAGAAGCTAAGACACTGGAAGATTAGGTTATTTTCCCAAGGTCAAACAACTTAAAGATGGAGCCTGCACTTGAATACAGGCCATCAGCCTCCTGGTCTGTATTCTTAACCATCATACCATATCATCTCTTGTTGTGGGAAACAAAGTAGTGGAGATTAAATTCAAACCCTCGTTTGTCTGGCTCCAAAGGCCATACTTTGCTCATTATGTCAAGGGATGAGGCTGGGTGAAGGTGACTCAGCCCTTCGAGTTGGACACTCTGCACCGAGATTGAGTTAGGATGCCTGAGGACAGGTAACAGACTTCCAACAGACTTCCTCCAATTTCTCATTGGCCCAAACTGGGTGACAGGGCTCTCCCAAACTCATTAACAGCTGGGGTGCCTCTATGGTAGAAGCTGGCAAGTGGGGAAAGTTTGAGAACAGTATAATTTTTTAAATTTATTTTATTGAGGTCATATTGGTTTATAATATGATATAAATTTCAGGCATACAGCATGTTTCAATTTCTATATAGACTGCATCATGTTCACCACCAAAAGTCTAGTTTCCATCCACCACCATATATATGTGCCCCTTTACCCCTTTCACCCTCCCCCACCCCCTTCCGCTCTGGTAACCACCAATCTGCTCTCCATATCTATGCGTTTGTTTGTTTGTTTATCTTCCACATATGAGTGAAGTCATACAGTATTTGTCTTTCTCTGTCTGACTTATTTCACTTAGCATAATACCCTCAAGGCCCATCCATGTTGTCACAAATGGCACAATTTTGTCTTTTTTATGGCTGAGTAGTATTCCATTGTATATATATACCACATCTTCTTTATCCAGAGAATGGTATAATTTTAATCAATCAGCAGTGTCTGCCACATCCTTGCAAGACAATAGGTGCTTTACCTATGCATTCATTCGTTCATTAATTCAGTAAATCATTTATTGACCATCAATTCTGCCCAGCACCGTGCCAACACTAGGCATACAGAAGTGAAAGTACACAATTTTTGCTCTTTCTGGAGCTTACAGACTGATACTTGGAACAGATGCTTAAACAGACAAGACCATCACCATGTGTGGCAACATCCTATAGTGGGATATGTAAAGGGTGATGGAAACAGAGGGGGATGTTGTGTCTGCCTAGGGGAGGAACTGAGGGGCAGGCTTCACAGAGCAGCCATCACATGTAAGAAAGTGTGCCAGATGAGCAAGAGAACTGAGGGAGTATGACCCAGGCAGAGGGGACACGCGCAAAGTCAGGGAAGCATGGAGAGGTGTGACAAGCTCTGGAGAACTGTTACTAGTCAATGGAGCTGTAGAAGGAGGGTGGGAGATGCAGCTGGAGAGGCAGACAGGGGCAGATCATGTCACAAGGGGTGCTGTTTACCACACGTAGGAAGTGAATCTCTGATCCTCACTACCACCCTGGGAAGCTTCTACTATTTCCAATTTACAGATAAGAAAATGGAGGCGCAGAAGAATTAAATATGCCCTCTAGCCACAGCCAGTAAGAGGCAGAGCCAGGGTTTGAACCCAGGCTGGCCCAAAGCCAAAGTCTGCACTCTGTCCACTGTACCATAATGACCATCTCTGCTGGCCTCTCAAGCCATCACACCCTATTATGTAACCAAAAAAAATAAAAAGCCTTTTTTTCTAAGGTGGCAGTGGCAATGTCATTCCAGAAACTAAGATTTGTTCCCTTTACAAATGAAGGGTCAGTGCATTTTTTCTCCTGCTCATTACAAGGCCTGCTTCCTACCAGAATGAGTAATGAGGTTGTAGCTGTCTGCATTCAGCCATAGGAAGACGCATAATTGTGTTTCTTCCATAATGGAAGAACCAGCTGTGGCACTAATAAAAATGACTGCTTTTCAATTCTTTCAACAGAGTAAATAAAACTCCCTTGTGATTATGAGCAAATCGGTTTCCTACAGAGTTGTCAGATCTGAAGGGGAGTAATGAAGGGTGAGCGAGAGATGGGGGCGAGAGCTTCGTTAGTGGTTCTGCTCCAGCAGTGGGCTTTCTCTGAGTGTGTTCCAAAGGTGCTTTGGGTAGGAAAGAGATTTTTATCTCCTTTCTGGAAATTTCCAAGTCTGGCAAAATAACAGTCCAGTATCCTGGCATGGGGAGAGAAGAAAGAAGGGGGCTGATTTGTTAACAACCACAGTCCCTAAGGCTTTCAAATTTGGGGCACCAACTCTTTCTCCATTCGTTTATTCTATGAATATTTATGAAGTGCTTACTAGTGGTTTACCCATTAATTGAATATTTACTGAGTGTCCACTATACCCAGGGTACAGTGCTGTCCTTTGGGGAACAATGGCGAGGAAGACCCAGTCCCTGCCCTCAAGGAGCTCACAGGCTAATGGAGAGAGACACGTAAACAGTTTGTTACGATTCTTATGATAAGATCTGTATGCTGGAAATAAAAGTAGTGGATTTCTAGAGTTTTTCACTTTCTTGACAAATAGGATAGAAAAGCTGTTTTGCTCCCAGCTTTAAGCTAAAGAGGTACAAACCAAGGCCAATGAAAGATCAATCAGAAATAAAGATAATGTGAGCTTTGAAATGGTAGCAGAGGGAAATGTGATTCTATTTGCAAAATATTGGTGGATCAGATAGGGTCCCATAGGAAACAGATGGGATGCCTAAATTAGGATAAGGTAATGAGAGTTTATTTACAAAGGGATCTGTGTTTACAAGGATGTGGGTGGAACGTAGGGTTCTCACAGGGGCTGTGCAGGAACCCAGGGCTAGCCTCAGGGGTGCTGTTACCACCCTGGGTCCAAAAGAATGAGGGATAGAATTGGCTACAGGAACGTGGAAGAGAAGAGTTGTGTCGAGATCACCTTGGAAAGAGTAGTCACTGACAGTTGAGGGCCATAGTCAGACCAGAGTGACCACACAGGGAAGGTCAGGGAAATAAATACCTAATCACACTCTCCTCCATGCCGAAGATTTTCCATCCTAGGGATCAGGAAAAGCTTCTTGTACTAGAGACAGCACCTGAGCTGATCTTGACAGATGAGTGGGAGTGTGTTAGGTGATCAAGGGAATGAAAAAATCTCCAGACAGAAAAAACAGAGCGAAAGCAAGAAGGTGGGATGTGGGCCGAAAACAGACCATGAGGGACCTTCTGTTATGGATAGAAGTTTGGCTTTTGTACCCAGGGCACTGGGGAGCCAGTGAATGATATTAAACCAGGTGACTAGCTTGATCATATTTGATTTATAAAAAATCCCATTGGCTGTAGCGTGGAAGATGGATTGGAGACGGGTGGGTACTGGAGAAGAAGAGACGGGCTAATGCAGCAAGCAGCAGATAAAGGGTGAGAGCCTAGGCCAGGACCGTAGTCGTGGGGATGGAGAGAAGGGGGTGGTTTTGAGATAAATGTGGGAAGTAGAAATGATGGCTAATGAATGGGAGAAGGGTGTGCAGGAGGGGGAGGCATCCAGGCTGACTCTCAGTATTCTGGCTCAGGTGTCAGTGGAGGGTGCCATTTGCTGGCATTAGAAACAAAAGAGGCAGAATAGGTTGGGGAGGAAATGAGACGGCTTTGGTCTGAGGCACACTGAGTTTACAGGCCTGCAGGACATCTGGGTGAGACTGGCTATGACGCTCAAGTTCAGGGGACAGAGAGATAGCTGGACCAGGAGAGAGCTGTAGGACAGGTGAGCTGTAGCACAGGTGGTCGGGCCATGGTAGTACACAAGAAGAACCAGGAAGAGCGTGGAGAGAGAGAGGAGAGGGCTCACGGCCAGGTGACCTCCACACCCCCATCTATAGGACAAAAATGGGAGTGCCTCCTTTGCTGGGTTGTGAGCATTAAGAGAGCAGATGTATGTGCAAGAGCCTTGTGCATAGCAGATACTAAAAATATTTGCAGAAGCAGAGAAAAAGTACAAAGGCTAAGAAACTTGATTTTATGCTGTGTTCAGGGAACAAAACAGCAGCTGCTTCACACTTAATGAACATCACAATATTATCTTTCTGCTTGTTTCCTTACATACCTGTCTCTCCCTGCTACTTGGACTGTAAGGGATGGGAGCTGGATCCCACAGCTGTTTGTATTTCACATTCCCCTAAGAACTCGTGGAACAACTAGCCCATAATAGGTATCCATTAAATATATAAATGTGGCTGATTGATGGTCTGATGGAAAAAAAAGCAAAAGACTCCAAGCTGGATAGAGCCCTAATTACCCCAGCACTTCCCTGTAACTGACAAACCCCTGGTGCTCTCAGGGTCCTGTCCCTCCCCCACTGGAGAGACGTGATTAATGTCCTTTCTCTGCTGGAGAGGGGTGGTCCAAAGATTAATGAAGTCAGAATCCCTTGGAGATACTTGAGTAAGAAATGGGCTGCATTGTTGTCTTGTTTTAATTAATTTGAAAATTATCCTATATTGTTCAAATGGCAACTGACTCATCAAAAGTGGGTGTTTGGAAGTGATAAATGGAAAGTCTGAGGGTATTCTCATTAATTAATTTGGCTGTGAAAATAAGCACTGGCCCACATTCCAGTGAAATAAAAACAGACCAAAAGGTAACCAAGAAGTGGGGCTAGTGTGGAACGGCATAAATTCTGCCCTGGGGCATAGACTCACACTTTTGGCAGCCAAGCAATAGTTTTATATATATATGATTTTCTGTATTTTCCAAATTTTCTACAATGTGCACATGTTATTTTACAATAAAAACTTAATTTAAAAAACATTAAAAAAATTTGTCAGACATATATAACATAGAATAAATAGAGCCTATACAAGTATAATAATATAGAGTAAATTCTATATTTATTTTTCTCTTTATCTATGCTTTGAGACTTTTTAATTGACATTTCATAACTTATTTGTCCTTTTATTGTGTTACGAAGTAAACCAGAGGTCTCTACTTGTAAGCAACAGAAACTGCATATGGCTAATACATACCAGAAAGGAATTTGAGGGAGAATATGAGGAAATGCAAAATTTCAAAAGGAGAGCTGGGAACTCAAATCAGAACGACAAGAAGAGGAAGGAAGCTGTTCCACGGGTCTGCAGGAACTGCCCGAAGGCTCGTCCAGGAGCCCCTGCAACAACCAGGGAACTCAAACAGCTCACACGACCAGTCAGGAAGGGAAGGTCTGGTCAGCCCAGCGGGGGCCGTGTTTCTGCCCACGGCTAGGGGAAAGTAGGGCCAGACCGTACCCAGAGGGCCTTGGTCATTCACCCAAGTGAACTTTACTCCTAGTCCCGAAGGAGATGGAATGGATGCTAGACAAACAAAAACAAATGCCCATCTCATTAGGTAATAGTTTCTCCCCACCAGATTTTTTTTAGATATAATTTACATACAAGCAATAATGTTTCAAATCGACCACTGCTCTGTTGCTGAACAGCTCCGATGGTTAGAAAATCCTTCCATAAGTGTTGATTCCACTTCTGTCTCCCTAAATCAAAAGAGGGGTCAGGATGATGGTGGAACTGGGAACTGTATTCTTTGAAGATTAGTTGAGGCAGCTGGTGGAGGGTGGAGCTTGGAGGTGAGAAGAAGACTCAGGGGTCAAAGGAGCTGTCATCACCACACTTCCACAGGGCTGCTTGCCATGTAGCGAAAGAAGGAGAGTTGTTCTCTCTTTCCCTGGAGACTACATTTAGAACCAATGAGTGGAAGTTCGAGGGAGGTAAATGTCACCTCAACAAATGGTAGAACTTTTTAAGAATTAGAACTGCCCCACTCTGGAAAGTAGGAAGCCCCCTATCTCAAGGGGTAGGCAAGTAGGAATTCCAGCACCAGGGCGTTGAGGTACATGATCTCTAGAGAATTCTTTGAACCCTGAGAGTCTGCAGTCCTATGATCCTTTGTTATTTGCAAATCTAATAAGTGTCCTGCTGAAAGGGGTTCCTCGCCTTTCACGGTGACTCAGTCACATCCCTGCCTCAGACTCAGCTTCTTTTCACGTGGTTTGCTTGCAAACCTGTGTTTGTGGGAGAACTCCCCATGCACTGCTTGCTGCAGGAGGATGCTAGGATGTCCTCAACCGAGCGTGGCAAGCAGGAGAGGAGAGGACAGGTGCAAGCCACAGATGAGGAGGAAGAATTCTTGGGTTTAAGTCCCAGCCCCGCCACTTATATTCTGTGGGATCTTAGGCAAGTCAACGGACTTGGAGATTTTCATTTTATTCATATGTAAAAAGGGGATGATGATAACAACAATAATAATAACAACCGCCTTACAGAGTGGATTAAAAAAATATGTAACCCCCAGTTTTTGTAGAGTCCCAATGTTATTTACATGCACTATTTCATTTAATCCTTCCAAAAATCCTATGATGTGTAGGTTCCATTATTCCCATTTCACAGACAAGAAGACTGAGGTCTAGAGGGTTGAAAGCACTTGCCTACACGTTAGAGCTAAAATTGAAATCAACAGTTCTAGGTCCATGGGCTGAGTCCTTTATAATGCCAAGCCACAGCTGTCAGAATTACCTGAGTGGGCACACATCAGCCTGGACTTCACAACGGGTCTGGAACATGACAGGGACTCAGTAAATGTTAGTTTTCTACTCATCATCCCTGTGACTTAATCTTCTAAAAACTCCAGTTCACCAAAATTCGTCGTTAAATGTTGTGCCCCTCTGTTGCCTTCATCCTCAGGCTGGTCATGAGATGGCAGCCGTAGTTCCAGTGTCAAATCAAGACACCACACAGGGCCCTTCTTGTTCTTTCTCAGGAGCAAGAAAACTTTTCCTAGAAGCCTCCTCTCACATCTTATTTAAGAGAGTTGGGTCCACAGTCTCGTTCTGAAACGAATCACTGGTTAAAGAGGATTGATTAAAGACCCTCGGGCCAACCAGGCCTGCCTCTGGAGCTGATCACCTTCCCAAATCAGCCTTCTGCTTGGAAAGGAAAAGGAGGTAATGGAGCCTGGTAGGCTACCAACTGTCCCCTACCCTCTGTTATCCTGAAGAAAACCAAGACTCAGGGGGGTTTCATTAATCTGTCCTGAGTCCAAAGGCAGGGGCAGGACTGTACCCAGGTGGTTCTCAGGTAAGGAAGAGGCTGGGGCGGTGGCAGGGTAGGGAAAGGATTCAGGAAAGTGGTTCTCCCCTGTGCAGCATATTACAGTGACACGGATCACTTTACACGGCACGGATGACTGGATCCCACCCCTAGAGATTCTGATTCTCTTGGTCTGGAGGCAGCCTGGGCATCAAGATTTATAAAAGCACCCTAGGATATTTTAACGTGCAGCCAAGGTGGGAACCACTGATTTAGGAAGAGAGCCAGTGGAATGTGGAGGGGTGGAGGCCAAAGGCATAGAGTCTGGACTGGGTAACAGAGATCTTGTCTCTCCTCTTTCTCCTCTATAATTGCTACCATTTCTGAAGTCTCCCCATGTTCCAGATGTAGCTATGCCCTCAGCCCTGGACAACTAGCAGGCAGTCAGTAACTGAATGGATCACAGATGCTTTACTCATAGAATGGATAATTTTCATACAAGCTCCACACAGTAACAGTGTTTCCATTTTTATAGATGAGGAAGCAAACGCCCAGAATTTTAAGGAATTCAGTTTCTCTGACTCCATGCTCTCCAAGTCTTGTCCATCCACAGAGGAAATCAGGAGTCTGAGAAGCACAGCTGGGCCTCTGCTCACTCTTTCTGCCCCCCAAAGCTTCTCCTTGCCTCTCTCTCAGTCGGGGACCTCCCTGTGGCCTCTCCCACCTGCAGGGGAACATCGGCCTCCCAGCAGGAGGAGGAAAGGGCTGAAGCTTCCTGACTAAGGCCTGGGCAGGAGTCAGACACAGTCGGCATTTTTGAGAACCCCCATAGCCCTGTGAGCTGGGAGGCCTGGAATCTAGCCTGGTCTCAGAGCCTCACTTGTGGTGTGACCTTGCAGAGTCCCTTCCTATTCCTGGGCTCCGTTTTCCTCATCTGTAACATGAAGAAGTTGGACCAGATTCTTCGAGTCACACACTCAAGTACTTTGGGTTCTAGGTAGATGATATACACCAATAGGGCAGGCTGGATGGGCACTGTTGGGAAACAGCAAGTATACACCCTGTCCAAAAGGGTCGGAATTTATTGAACTACAGCCAGTTGTCACCATGGAGGCATGTGGACTCAGCATTGTGAGAGCTTCTCATTTATTTTTAAAGAAATGCTAGGAAATTTTTATTGTATGTGCAGTCTCCTGCTTAATCTAATGTTAGTCTAATAATAATCATAATAAACTGTGTAGGGGAAAACAAAACATGAATGTGAACTGAATTTGGCCCGCAGGCTGCTTCTTTGAGACCCGTGGGCTAAAGGGTCTATAAGACTTTAACTGTCACATTCTGGGATTCTAAATGATTGGGACCTGACCCAACATTACAAAACACAAAAATTGGCATTTCTGCACTAACTGAAAATTCTTTTTGAGAAGTAGATCCAAATGGAATCTTCCCTATTATTAATTCCTAGTGCTTAAGTAGACATTTGTTTCTGGGGTCCCTGGGCAATCGTGCTGCCTCCAAAATCTGACAATCCTATTTGAAAGAGGACCACCTGCTTTATAGAGAAACAGTGCCCTCTGCTGGAAGAGTCATGCAAGAAACACGCCTTGGGCACCGAGATCATCTGGAAAGATCTTGGAAAGAATGGATTTGTTTGTTTTCACTTGAAATGGATTTAATGAAGAATAATAAATAAAATTTAAATGCATATTTATGGATGGTTTGATGTATGTTAGACAGAAATTGGGCTTTCATGTATCCATTTGGGAGTAATTACTCTTAATCTATAAAAGAGTCCAGGATTAGAGAAAGGAAGAAAATGTTTGTTACGTCAACTGACAGCAATCTGGGATCGCAGACAGGAGAGGACATGGAGGCTAGGGCTCTGGACTGTGTTCTGGAAAATCAGAGCCTTCATAGTAATGTATAGCTAATTTATAGGTTTTAATGGTTACTTTCGCTGCATCCTTTTAATAAACCCTCCCAATAACCCTGCAAGGCAGGTATGATTGTCATCTCTGTTTGACAGATAAGGAAAATGAAGCACAGAGAGTTTGAGTGACCATCTTGAGATTCCTTGGCAGTTAAATAACAGAGACAAGCATAGGCAAGTTGCTTAGCCTCTCTAAGCCTCAATTTTCCTGTTTGTAAAACATGGATAAAAATAGTATCTATGTTTGCAACAAGGATTAAATGCGCATACATGTGCGAGGCACTGAGCACAGTGCGTGGCCCAGAGTGAGCTGGATACCCAGCCTTACTTACCTCCGCTGCGATGTCAGAGCCCATGTCTTCTAACTCCTAACCCGGTGCCTGTTCCACTACATTGCACAACCTCCTGAAAGTCAAAATAGAGACCACAGCACTGCTGCGATTTATAACAGTGGCCTCCAAACTCTAAAAACATAGCCCAGATTTTTTTAACCTAAGTGGCTTTGTCAACAGCTATTAAAGTCTTGAGTTGCATCATAAAGATAGATTATTCTAAATGAGGAAAGTTATGGTTCCTGTGAATTGTACACCACTCACACCATCCTAGGATTGTTGTGTAGATTCCTGAGCCCTACATTTGAATAGGAACACTGCCATCGCCATCTTTGACGACATCCAAAAGAAAGTGGTGAGGGGTCCAGGAACCACATCAGAGAAGATTTGTTGAAGGGGCTGGGGTATTCGGCCTGGGGAAGACAAGACTCAAAGAGCATATTCATTGATTCACTCATTCACTTGTTCATTCATTCTACAGCATTTACTGAGTGCTTGCTCTGTGCCATGTGCCGAGGATACAGCCAGGAGCAAAACAGGCAAATCTCTGGTCTCGTGAACCTGAATCTAGAGAGGATTCATATGGTCAAAGAGTAGAGAAAGGCGTCAGGTGAAGAATTAGCCTTGGTGTGGGTGAACCCATACAGCAGGACCAGGGCAGCTGAGGAAAAAATTGGGACAGAACTCTTCAACTGGCTTGGTGGGGCGGGGCGGGGGGGGTGCTGGCTCGAATGTGTGAACTCCTTACTGCTAGGTGCTTCCAAGAAGAGTCTAGAAGGCTACTGGGAGGTTTTAGAGGGGATTCAAGATGGGGTTGAGTTGGGGCAGGGTTTGGCCACCTCAGTTCCCTCGAGCCTAGGCACCTTGGATGTACTGGCATTGCCCAGGCAGCTCTGGGAAGGCCCTCCAGAGCTGCCACTCACCTGTCCTCTGAAGTGGGGGAGAAAAACAAGAACCTAAAGCCCCTTGGTCTTTGGCTTCCTTTCCGGAGCCTCTGTCCTCTCAATGCTTCAGTGATACTGTGGCCCGTTCTCTCACAGTCACAGAGAATTCTTCTGCTAGTGTCCCTCAGCAGCACACAGGGGATTGGCAGCAAAAATCTTTAGTGTAAGAAACAGATTTTTCAAAAGCCTATTATAAAACAAATATATTTTCATTGTAGCTAATTTTGAAGCAAAATATAAGCAATAAGGGTGAGGAAAAAAATAATCACCCAAAGATAACCATGGCTAAGAGAATTTCCTTCCATTTTTTCCTTCTGTTTAGGACTTTATTTTATTTTTTTAAGTACACATGATCACACTAAATCCTGCTTTTTCATGTAGGATTATTCAAAAGAAGTCTTTCTTTACAATTGTTATAAGCTCTTCATTATAATCATATATCGAATTATAGATTTATTTTATTATTATATAATATTATGCTGAGTAAATACACCATAGTTTACTTATTCATTCTCCTATCATTGGCCATTTCCAATTTTTGGTACTATTTTGGTACTATGGTAGAAGTCCATACAGGATATGGGTTTGGGGGAATAAAGAAAGAAATGGTGTGCTCTGTGGGGAGGAAAGAGGTTGGCATTGGGTGGGGAGTAGAGAGCTGATACAAAGGAACAGAGGAAGCGACATAGATTTAAAGATCAATAGATGTTCCCTGGGAGGACCAGTGAGGAAAGTGTGTATGCCCAGGCAGTGTGGGGATGAGATCCTCCTCAGGGTCAGACCCAGTTCCCACTACTAGGGACCAGCTGGGCGGCCTTGGGAAAGGAGCTTCTCCAAGCCTCATTTTCCTACTTACTTCATAGTGTGGCTGTGAGAATTACATTAAATGGGTAGGTATGAGGATTAGATTAAATGAGATAACATGTGCCAAGTGCTTGGTGCCATGCCTGATTCTCATATGCACCCAACAGAGGCCAGCTGTGCCAGATTGTCTCTTGGCAACTCAGTGCCATTTTTGTCCTTCCAAGTTCTCCTTTATAACTTGAGGAAGCCTAGCAACTGTGTCTTATAAAATCCCTATTCCCAGAGTGTGTTACTTTGCTAGGGCTGCTGTAACAAAAGTGCCACAGACTGGGTGGCTTAAACAACAGAAATTAATTTTCTCACAGTCCTGGAGGCTGGAAGTCTGAGATCAAGGTGTGAGCAGAGTTGATTTCTTCTGAGACCTCTCTCCTTGGCTTGTGGATGGCCATCTTCTCCCTGTGTCCTCACACAGTCTTCTGTTGGGGTGTATCTGTGTCCTGATCTCTTCTTAGAAAAGGACACCAGTCAATTGGATTAAGTCCCACTCATGTGACCTCATTTTACCTTAATTACCTCTTTAAAGACCCTATCTCCAAACACAGTCACAATCTGAGGTACTAGGGGTTAGGACTTCAACTTAGGAATTTTCAAGGGGTCACAGCTCAGCCCATCACACAGAGTTTGGGTTAGAGGCAAACAAGCAATATTTGAAAGGCAGAAGAGAATCCAAAGCCATTGTCTTGGTCTTTGGCAGGTGGTAGACATATGGTTTTTCCAGGTTCTGCACCTGCCATGCCTCCTCTGGGCAGTCGCCCCCTTTGCCACTGCAGACAGCCTCTATCATCAGCAGCAGTTTCCTGTACTTCTTGCTGTCCTAACGTTGGCAGGGCTTCCCCAACCTTTGTTCTCCCAGATCTTCTAACAGCTTGGTAAGCATCTAATTTCCTGTATAAAATTCATTCCTGTTTGAGATACCTACAGTGGTTTTTGTGTTTTGACTGAATCCTGAAGGCTACAGTAGCCATTATTTTAAATGGTGTGGAATGGTTGGTGAGTAGTGTTTCAAGGGAACCATTAAAGAGAAAAGAGTGGCAAGCCAGGCATGAACAGATCCTGGGGAAATCGAGGATAGGATACTTGGAATTTATCCTATGGTCTAGGACATTATAGACTTTTCCCACTGAAACATCTCTAATGGCAGAAAAGAATAAACTTGTCCTCGCGTGGGGTCTGACAGCAACTGTGACAAGTAAGAAAATTCTTAGCAATCTTTTTAAACTCACCCAAATGTTCCGTCTTGATTTATAATATATTCATTTGTTTTAATGTAAAATAATATTTTTAATTATTAGCCATCAAGTAAAATGAACATTCTAGAGTGATGCTATGTTTATCCTTTGGTTTTGAGTACTGTCTGGACGGGTCACAAACCACAGTTTGAGAAGCAGAGCCCAAGGCAATATGAAACACTGAATGGTTTTTGAGGAACAAAGTAAAATAAGGCAGTTGCTTGTCTGAATGATCTCTGTGCTGCTGTGTGGAGGGGAAGAAGGCAAGCGTGGCGGCAGGGAGAGCTGTTAGAAAGCTATTGTAATAATCTAGGTGAAAAATGGTGTGACACTGAAGTAAGCCCCTGGCAGTGAGCGTGAAAAGAAAGGAGCCAAGAAAGGTAACCGAGAGAGCCTGTGCAGGTCACTGTCACCTCTGGACTTCAGCAGAATAAACAGATTGAACCGTCTGATGGCCAAGGTCCTTCCCAGCCCAAACGTATCATGATTTCGTTCTGCTTATCTTTACTGTATCTTGTGCTTGCCTCTTAATCTATTATAAATATTCGTAGTTTATTTCACTCAAAGGGGACTTTAGCTGCTAGTTTGCCAATGAGACAAAATTTTATAGACTGGTTTGTTTTAAAGTAGAAGAGGAAGTTCTAAACATAAGGAGCAGTGATATTTTGACAAAGGTTTCTAGTAATTTCCAATGCTAATTTGACAACGTGTCACCTGGCGTATAGGAGGCACTCAATAAACATCTGTTGAATTTTCAAATTAATGAATAATTGGCAAGTTACATATTTCAATGCATCCAAACACTACTTATAGCAAGCCTTCCCTTACACTATCTGTGTAACCTTGCATGATCTTGGCACTTTGGCCCACAATTCCGGCCCTTGTTCATATATGTGCTTTTCCCTCTGCTTAGATACCCTTTGCCTCCTAATCCATCTGGAAAATGTCTACTCACTTGTCACAACTCAGCTCAAATATCACATTGTCAGAGAAGAGCACAGCTATGTAAGATGAACATAGGCATTTAGAGTCACACAGACCTGGGTTCAAATCCAGGCTCTGGCACATACAGTGGGAGGGTGTCCCAAGAGTCTTTTCTCATAAACTTTTGGCTCCTTAGATGATAAGTAAAACAAGAAAGAAAAATTATTTCACCAAATCCAGCCATCATTTTCCTTGACTATGAACCATATATCTGCAGGCAGTCCAACGAGTGTGGCTTTACTGAATGTCTCAAACTGCTACCCACATGGAAACACGGCCATAGGTTGAAGACCAAACATATCTGGTGGCATGAAATCTCAGCTATACACTGGATACACCAGGACTTTAACTCGATCCAATTTCTGGATTTTGTCCAGGTTGAACATGTTCACTAAGCCTGTGCATCACTATGCTGAAGCGGTCCATACTTTGGGTTGACCAAAGCTGGGCAGTGAGACTCAGAAAGCTTGAAAACTCTCATTACTCACACTCTGTTGTTCAGAGATCAATGAGGAATTCATGACAAGACTGTGGGGAACCAGTTGAAAAGATGGAACCCTTCATCCTTCCACCAAACCCACGCCTTTACCTTGTGCCTGAGTCTATCTGGTCGACCCACCAAATGGGGCTCGTGATGCATTTCACCCATTGTCACCTCTTAGCCTTTGAGCTCACAGATGTGTTCAGCTGCCACCTTCACTCTCAAGCCTGTTTTGCAGAAGAATCTCAGAAATACTTGAATTGTACTTTGGTCATTACACATCTGGAGGCCTAAACAAAATAAAATATATTTAAAGGGCAGGCAATTATGGGCACCTTGAAACAAAACATTAAGGTGACACCAAACCTGTTTATATACAATTTAACTTTCACATTGAAGACTGAGCATCTATAAGATCATCCTTTACTGCAAAATAATTTTTGAGACACGCTAGATTTCAGTTCTTAGGCAAGTTTCCTAAACTCCCTTTGTTTCAGTTTCCTCATTGTAAATTTTGACTAATAATTCCCATTGTGAGACCTCAGTAGAGTATATGAACATATCGGGCACACAGTAGATGCTCAGTAAAGTGTCTATTACGCCTCCAAAAACTCTGTCTTAACAGAGTGTGTTTCCTTCCTCAGTACCCTGACCACAGAATGTTTCACGTATAAAGTAGGAAAATAACATCAAATTCATAGGATTGTTAGGGCTAAATTAGACGTCACATAAAATTTATAATCTCATCACAATTCTCGTGTGCGTTATCCTAAAAGCTAACATGCTTCTGTTAGAGTTCTAATCGCTTTGTAAGTGTTCACTATATGTTCATTTTGTTCACACCACTATACATTCTTTGAGTTTTTCATGTGTGCCTTGGGGAGGATGGGTGAATAACATGTATTGGGTGTCTACCATGGCCCAGGCCTGGATGAGGTGCTTTTGACACGTTATTTCCTTGGACCTGTCCGCAGACTGTGTAAGGAGACATCAGGTCCCCATCACAAGATGAGAGTACTGATGCTGTGAAAGGTGGAGGACCTTAGACCAGGTGTGATGCCATGCTCTTTGCATCACTCTGTAGAATAACTGAGGCCAGAATAGGTGTTCAATAAATGTCGAAGAATGCTGCGATGGATGGTAAGGCCCCTGCTCCCGTGCCGAACGTTCGCTAAGGCTCAGCACTTGAGAGCAAGCACCCTGGAGCCAAATTGCTTTGGTTCTTTCCCTTTCCAGCTCTCTGACTTTTGACAGATTCTTAACCACCCCGTGCCTCAGTTTAAGTTAGTCATAAAATGGAAATCATAATAGCATCGACCTCACATTATTGTTTGTCTTCAGAATAAAATGAAATAGTGTATGTAGATTATTTCGTATAGTGCCTGGCGTATGGTGGGGGCTCCATAAATGTCTCTCCTAAAGAATTACCTCTCAGATCCCCTGGGTAACACTGCTGGAAGGACTCAGGAGGCTGTCCATCGAGCTGTGGTAGGTCTGGGCCTCAAAAGCCTGCAGAAACTTGGATGCTGTTGCTCATGGGAAGTGAGGCCCATTTCCAGCTGTAACAGCCTCACAGTTGACAAAGGGATGGTGCTCATTTCCTTCAAAAGTTGTTTTGCTCTCTTTCCAAGGCTTCAGGGCACTGCTGTTTGGATAGGAAGCTCTCTGAAGCAGTGAGTCAACAGTCACTCATCCTCGGAGGTGATTCACACGTCAGTGTGTGCGGTCCACAAATGGTGTGGGGGTGGTACCTCTGGGGAGAGATTGACGTGCCCCTGGGTGAGTTGTTTGTATCACAGGCTGCTCACGAGCAGACAGGAGAACAGATGCGCCAATTAATTTCTTGTCATGTCCCTCCACACTCCTTCAGGAGGGGCACAAATGTTGCTCAAAAAGGTGTTGAACTTCGGAATAAAAAGTGTCATTTCTCCCATCTTGCAAGCCTTTTCAAAGTGAGGGCTGATTAAGAGTTAGAATGAGGAACTGGAGATCTGGATGGTTCCAAGATTTGTGCTATTCATATTGAGGTAAAACAAGAGAATTCCTGAAAAGCTGACAGGAGAGGGATTTTGGAGCTGAAGGCAGTTTCAGTGAGGTGATAGTCTTGCCCCTAAATTTTTATTTGATGATAAAAATTTTATCAAGATAAAAAAATAATTCACCTATTATTTATCAGTCTGTGTCTTATAATAGACCGAGCATGCCACAGGGGTGCTAAACCTTATTCTGTATCTGTAACAGCTAGGATGGGGAGTCCTGCCTTGGCACTGTGCCAAAACTCCTGGGTCTGAATCTGAGCAATGGGCATGTTACTTAACCTCTCAGTCCCTCAATTTTCTCACCTATAAAATGGGGTCTCTGAGTAATACCCACCTGATAAGGTTGTTGTGAACATTAATTGATCTAATGCAGTGCTACTCAAAGTGGGATCCACCAACTAGAACTCATCTACGAACTGTCACGTCCTTTGTCAGCTACATACAAAAAGTGAGAGTAACCTTTTAGGAACCTTTATAGCAATGGCACATTACAGCAACAGTTCACAAAACTATCAGTCTGTAGTAGATCAATTTTAAAAAAAAAAAACTGGTCCTTCGTCATGGTTTGAGAACCACTAATAATGTACATCTTATAATGTAGATGTGTTCAAGCATCTATTTATTAAAATACATATTCTTTTATTACTAATATCTTCCTTTTTTTTTCTCCTTTACAGTTGTTTTTGAGCCTTGTGGCTTGGTAGTATGACTTCCATTTCAGGGTTTTTAAAAAGGTATTTAAAATGTTTATTATAAGTGGGTGTTGTAGAGTCAAGGACCACTGATGTCAAACTTTACTAAACACAAGGACTTTGCATTTGATTCTAGGATGGATGAGAGAGACTGAGTGTTCTAAGTGGAAATCCTGGGAGCACGGTGAAGGAGGGGCTTCTGTGAAATCTCACCCTCCAGCAATGTGCTGCCTGGTAGGCCTCCTCCTTGGTTCTGCTGTAGGAAAGGCCCTTTTGATGTGCTTTTGGTTGTAAGCAGTCTTTCCCACCTTCTAGGGCATTCTATAAGGTAGAGTGTGGGTGCTCACCATCAACTCATTAAATATTGGACAAGAGCAAGTATTGGGCCAGTGAAACTGTCATAAAAGTGATTATTTTAAAATCCCTGAGTTCACAGGCATTTAATTAAGGTGCCCTCAATTTTCTCCCCAATAAAATGAGAGATTCAAAATAGATGAACGACAGCATAGTGTAGCAGGAAGAACAAAAACTTCAGAATCAGGCATGACTGCGTGTGATTTTTAACTCTACCACCTATGAACCAGCAAATCACTTCAGCTCTGGGCCTCAGATTCCTCACCAGTAAAATGGGGATAATAACACTTATCTGCAGGTCTCTGTGAGAATCAGCTGTGTTATTTGCAGTACGCCCCTGACATACAGCATTTCAATAATTGTTAACTGCTGTCTCCCTGTCCTCATGTTTCCATGAGGGAACTTCTGTGAAGCAAAGTAAGGATGGACACAATTTTTTGCTATTCCTCACTGAGAGGTGGAGTCTAATTCTCCTCCCCTTGAATCTGAGCTGGCCTCAGATTAGTCACTTCCTTGACCATAGAATGGAGCAGAAGCCGTGTTCCAGAACTTGCAAAGCTAGGTCATAAGAAAGTTTGCAGTTTTCACCTGGGCCTCTTGGAAAACTTGCAAGGGAGGAAGCCATCTGTCATGTAAGTAACTGATTCCTCCATGTCCTACATGCTGGGAGGAAGCCCAAGCTAGACGAGAAAAGAAGGCAGTGGAGGAGAGATGGCCGGCCCAGTCCCCAGCTGGACCAGTCATCCCAGCCCAGGTGCCAGACATGAGTGAAGAAGTCTTCAGATGACTGCAGTGCCAGCTGCCATCTCTGACGATAACCATGTGAAAGACCCTGGGCAAGAACCACCCAGATAAGCCTGCCAACAGGCAGAACGTGAGGGAAAATATTTCACTGTCGTTTCAGCCACTCACTACTTGCTGGGGTGGTTTGTTAAGCAGCAGTAGATAGTCAGAACATTCTGCTAAGTAAAATTTGGGGTCTTTCTACCCTTTACTAATTTATTAGTGATTGGTGGTTTGGCAATAGTTTAACCTCCATTAGTCTACAATCCTGTATTGGTCAGCGTTAAGGTATTCAAGGTTGCGGTTCTCACATGGCCTGCCCCTCTTTCCCATTTTGTGGCCTGTGCGCATTCTCCTCCTTCTCCTTCATGAGGTGAGTGTCTGTTCCTCGGTGGGGAGAGCTGCTTGCCTCGCTGATCTTGCCTGTGACTGGGCGGGTAAGGAAGAGGAAGCCAATTTGGCTTCATTTTGAGGCTCCTTTCTCCGGTCCAGATCTGATATTTTGATCTCCTTCTCTTTGACTCAACTGGTTCAGAGCCAAGAGTGGGGAGCGTTGGGACTGGCACCTCAGAGAGACCCCAAGCTCCTTTATAGCTCTGGCATTCATCAGAGTAAATGGTTAGGTATTAGGCAGGTTCCTAACTTGCTCTTTATCCCTACTTTAAGGAATTCTTGCCCATGTTGCTAATAATGTATTTAATTTCCTCAAACTTACAAACAAGCTAAAACGATTATAATAATGGTTAGTAGGTTGCTGGTATTCTCTTGACACTTTTGATGGTTTGCTTATGTTACTTCTTGCAAAGAGCAAGACAAAAACTTTATACCAAAGCTGAGCTCATAAACAAAGCCCTGGAGACTGCCGTCATGTCCTGTATGCAACTCAAACATGACTTCTGATTTCCTCAGGCACTGGGAAGCCGACAGTGTACATCTGTTTTATTGAATTTTTGGGGGCCTTTATTATTTTTTTTAGTTACTGTTGTATTGCTTCCAATCACTCTTGCTGCTCAGGACATAGAAGGAGAATGGAAATTCTGTTAAGGTGATAAATATGGTGTTTTTCTGCCTCCTCTCTGTGATGATTTTAATTCATTCATTCATTCATCTATCTAGTCATTCATTCAGCCTGTCTTTATTGGGAGCCCTCTCTGAACAAGGTCTTGTGCTAAGTCCCGGACATAGAACAGTAAATGAAACACTCTCAGGCCCTTCGCTTGCAGGGAAAGCATCTAGTGGTGGGCAGACAATTGAGCAGGCAATTGCAATGCTGTGTAATGAATGTTCCAACAAGGAAATACATAGGGCTCTGGGGGTACACAGCACATGCACCAAGGACATCGTATTCTGACACCCATCTCCTTTGGGCATTCAAGTTTAAGCACAAAATTTGAAACTTTTTGTGATTCAGCTCATGGGTGAATTTCACCATTGCATCTGGTGTCCCTCAATCACCTTATTTACAAAATCTTAGGCAACAGAATTGCTGAAGATGGCAAATCAGCCTCTAGTAAAATGTACTAAGGTAGTGATTGCAATCTACATTATCTTAGTTCAGCCCCACGACAGTCTCATGAAGGGGCCTTTCATCTCTGTCGTACAGAGAAGGAGGCTGAGACCTCTATAGGTTAAGTAATTTGCCTAAGGTCACACAGCTGGTAAATGGCAGAAACAAGATATGAAAACAGGTCTGTATGAGTCCAATTCTATCCTCTCTCGAACATAATGCACACATAGAAAAATGTCTATGGAAAATCAACTCCACCCCTAGCTTTTTGCTACTAATTGTGTACATGGTCATATGGCATTTGATCCGAATGCTACTAAGAAATAGGGCTACTATTAACACTTTAGGTAAGTTGTAAGTCAAGATTCTGTTCAGAAATCCTCCTTGAAGTGGATTAAACCAAAAAGCTAGGGATGAGGATTATTGGCCAAACCACAGAAAGGGCAGGGATGCGTCTGGCCCTACGGATGACTGGAGCCCCAGATTCAAACCTCATCAGTGCTGTCTCTCTCTGTCCCTCACCTCTGTGTAACGACTTCATTCTTCCTGACCAGCACCCTAGCCCATTCTGGCAGCTGCATGACCAGAGATTGAGTTCCTTCCTTCCCCAGGGCAAATTTGAAAAAGTTCCAGAGAAGGACTCTCATTAACCCAGTTTTGGTTGCTCTGACCAAGGGGATGGAGTACAATAATTGGTTCTGCTTGGGTAACAGATATGGATGGGGAACCATTGATGAACTAGGTCAAGAAGAAGGTCCAGTTTATAGGATGCAAATCACTTTTGCAAGGAGCTCTAAGAACAGTCATCAGGAACTAAGGTGGTTGCACAGAAGAAAAGTAAAACGTTATTAGCAAGATGGACTTGTGGGACAGAGCAAATAAACAGATGTAATTGTATTAATCATGAGAGCACCATATATACAAATATAACCGCTAGGACACAACCATTAAAGTAGACTTTAAATGCTTAGAATAGGGGAGAAAAAACACTGGAAACAACTTAAATGTCCGAAAATATGGGAGCCATTAGGTAAACTCTAGTTTATGTTGTCCATAGGTACTACACAACCATGAAAAAATATGTTTACACAGAGTTCAGAAAAATAGGGAGAAATCTGTACACAAATGTTCATAGCAGCATTTTTCATTTTTCAAAAAAAAGAAACAACCCAAATGTTCATCAACTGAAGAATGAATAAACAAAATGGAATATTATTTGGCAATAAAAAGTGATAAAGCACTGATTCGTGTTGCAGTATGGATGAACTTTGAAAATATTATGCTAAGTGAAAGAAGTCAATCACAAAAGACACATACTGCATGAGTTCATGTATATGAGATACCCAGAATAGGCAAATCTATAGAGACTGCAGGTAGATTAGTGGCTGTCAGAGGCTGCAAAGGGGGTAAGTGGGGAGGGACTGCTGATGGGTATGGTGTTTCTTTCTTTAAATTTTTTGAGATATAACTGACATATAACATTGTATTAGTTTCAGATGTACAACATAATGATTTTATATTTGTATATATAGTATTCCCCCCTTATCCACAGTTTCCCATTCAGCGATTTCAATTACCTGTAGTCAACTGTGGTCTGAAAATATTAAATGAAAAATTCAAGAAATAAACAATTCATAAGTTTTAACTTGCATGCTGTTCTGAGAAGCGTAATGAAATCTCACGCCGACCTACTACCTCCTGCCCATTGTTCAGTGGATCCACATTGTATACGCTACCCGCCCTTGGTCATTTCACAGCCATCTGGGTTATCAGATTGGCTGTTGTGGTACTGCAGTGCTTGTGTTCAAGTGACCTTTACTTTACTTAATAACGGCCCCAAAGCACAAGAGTAGTGATGCTGGCAATTCAGATGTGCCAAAGAGAAGCCAACAAGTGCTTCCTTTAAGAGAAAAGGTGAGGGGCCGGCCCGTGGCTTAGCGGTTAAGTGCGCGTGCTCCGCTACTGGTGGCCCGGGTTCAGATCCCAGGCGCGCACCGACGCACCGCTTCTCCGGCCATGCTGAGGCTGCGTCCCACATACAGCAACTAGAAGGATGTGCAACTATGACATACAACTATCTACTGGGGCTTTGGGGAAAAAAGGAGGAGGATTGGCAGTGGATGTTAGCTCAGAGCTGATCTTCCTCACCAAAAAAAAAAAGAGAGAAAAAAAAAAGAGAGAAAAGGTGAAAGTTCTTGACTTAATATGGAAAGAAAAAAATCATATGCTGAGGTTTCTAAGATCTACAGTAACTTTTATTACAATATATTGTTATAATTTTTCTATTTTATTATTAGCTGTTGTTAATCTCTTACTGTGCCTAATTTATAAATCAAACTTTATCAGAAGTATGCATGGATAGGAAAAAACATAGCATATATAGAGTTCAGTACTATCTGGGGTTTCGTTTCAGGCATCCACTGGGGATCTTGGAACATAGCCTCCAAGGAAAAGGGGGAACTACAGTATTGTGAAATGATCATGGGATTTCTTTTTTGAGGTGAAGAAAGTGTTCTAAAATTAAATAGTGATGTAACCACAAGCAGAAGAGTTAAGTAAATTTGGACTCCTATCTTACACTATTCACAAAAATTAACTCAAAATGGATTAAAGACTTAAACATAAGACCTGAAACTGTAAAATTCCTAGAAGAAAACATAGGGAAAAAGCTTCTTGACATTTGTCTTGGCAGCGACTTCCTGGATATGACAGCAAAAGCACAGGCAACAAAAGCAGAGATAAATAAGCCGGATAACATCAAACTAAAAATTTCTACACAGCAAAAGAAACAATCAACAAAATGAAACGGCATCCTATGGAATGGGAGAAAATATTTGCAAATTGATAAGGAGTTAATATCCAAAATATATACAAAACTCATACAACTCAATAGCATGAAGACAGTCAACACAATTAAAAAATGAGTAGAGGGCCCAGCCCCGTGGCCAAGTGGTTAAATTTCCATGCACTCCGCTTCGGCGGCCCGGGTTCACAGGTTCAGATCCCAAGTGCAGACCTACACCACTTGTCAGCCATGCTGTGTCAGCAACCCACATACAAAATTGAAGAGGATTGGCAACGGATGTTAGCTCAGGGCCAATCTTCCTCTTACACACAAAAAAATGGATAGAAGAACTGAATAGATATTTTTCCAAAGAAGACATACAAACGGCCAGTAGGCACACCAAAAGGTGCTAGACCTCATTAACTATCAAGGAAATGCAAATCAAAACCACAATGAGATATCACCTCACACCTGTTAGAATGGCTGTCATCAAAAAGATAAGAGATAACAAGTGTTGGTGAGGATGTGGGTGGGAACTGTTGATGGGAATGTAAATTGGTGCAGCAACTATGGAAAACAATATGGAGGTTCCTCAAAAATTAAAAATAGAACTACCAGATGATCCAGCAATACCACTTCTGAGTATATATTATTCAAAGGAAATAAAAACAGGATCTTGAAGAGATATCTGTACCCTCATGTTCATTGCAGCATTACTCACATAGCAAAGATATAGAAATTTAAACTAAATGTCCATCGGCGGATGAATGGATAAAGAAGATGTGGTATATATATACAATGGAATATTATTTAACCATGAGAAAGAAGGAAATCCTGGCATTTGCCACAACTGGAATGGAACTTGAAGGCATTATGCTAAGTGAAATAAGTCAGAGAAAGAAAGACAAGTACTGTATGATCTCACTTGTACGTGGAATCTAAAAAAGCCAAACCCAGAGAAACAGAGAGTAGAGTGGTGGTTACCAGAGGCTGGGTGGAAATGGAGAGATATTGGTCAAAGGGTACAAACTTCCAATTATAAGATCAACAAATTCTGGGGATCTAACGTACAGCTTGGTGACTATAGCTAATAATACTGTATTATATACTTGAAAGTTGCTAAGAAAGCAGATCTTAAATGTTCTCACCACAAAAAAGAAATGGTAATTATATAATGGGTTGGAGGTGTCACCTAGAGCTGTGGTGGTAATAGTTTTGCAATATATCAAATCAACATAATGTACACCTTAAACTTACACAATGTTATATGTCAATTATATCTCAATAAAGCTGAAAAAAAATAAAAAATTAAAAAATAAAGAATCTCTATTAGATATTAAAGCTAAATAAATAAATAAAAATAAATGAAATTAGCCACTGGTGATGGTTGTACAACTTTGTGACTATGGTAAAAACACTTTAAAGAGTGAATTTTATGTGAATTATGTTGTCATTAAATAAAATTGTCATTAAAAAATAATAAAACCCTTATTGGGGAAACAACAACAAAAAATAATAGGGCGAATGTTAATGGTCTAACAATATTAAGAGACAAAAGGCAAGTGTTATGGACTGAACGTTAGTCTCCCCCCCAAATTCCTATGTTGCAGCCCTAGCCCTAATGTGATGGCATTAGGGAGTGGACCCTTTGGGAGGTGATTAGGTTTACACTAGGTCGTGAAGGTGGGACCCTCATGATGGCTTAGTGCCTTTATATGAAGAGGAAGAGAGGGAGGTGGATCTCTCTCTCTCCAGGAGCATGCACTGAGGAAAGGCCATTACCCTTGCCCTCACCCTAAATTTAGACTCCAAAAATGTTCTATTGCCCTCACCCTAAATTTAGACTCCAAAAATGTTCTACCACTGCAAAATTTTAACCGTCATTTGTGTATTACTGCCTGTGGGAGCAAATTTCTTACTTTGAGGACAAAGATGAATTCTTAGAGACCACTCAGTAACTTCTTTCCTCCCAGGGGCCTCCTTCACCCTTTCCAGCATTTGCTTTCTGTTATCCTCCTCAATGACTGACCCATCGAATCACAGAATCCCAGGGTTGGAAGGACCACAAAGATCATCTAGTCCAATTCCCTGTGTGATGCTGGAGGCCTTCTTCAACCTCCCCAGCAAGGGGTACTCTGACTATTCCTTGAATACACCTTCAGAGGCAATTGCTGCCCTCAACACCACGATCCCAACATGGCACAGCTCTTGGCTCAGACCGTGTTCTCGCTTTGAGGGCATTTACTACAATCACGTTATCTGCAGAGAAAAATAAAGCAAATGCAGTGCTGTCCTCACAGAAAAGGAATTTTGATGTGCTTCAATAAATTGCTTGTCCAACATATTCAACATATATCAGTGCCTAACTATGGCAGAATCAATGTCGCCAGGACTCAGCCCAGAAGCATCTTGCATCAGGCGAGGCTGCCTCTGACCACAGGCTTCTCCCTCATCTGCTCCTGCTCCTGTCTTCCACATCTCAGCAACAGCACCTACATCCCTCACATTGCTCAAGCCAAAAACTTAGGAGTTATTCTTGTTGCCTCCCTCTTCCTCACCCCCACAGCCAATCTGTCACCAAATCCTGTTGATTATACCTCCAAAATATCTCTCAATTTCATCTACTTCTCTCTGTTGCCACTACTCAGGTCCAAACAACTATCATTTCCCATCTGGATCCCTGATCTCCCCCACTTTCACAACACTCCCCCCAAAACACACACACACACACACACACACACACACACACATACTGCAATCCATTAACCATCCAATACCCAAAGCGATCTTTTAGAAAAATATGCTAGATCATGTCACTTTCCTGCTTAAAATCCATAAATGGCTCTCCGTTGCCCTCAGAATAGCATTAAAAATCCTCCCTGACGTTTCCAAGGTCCCCTATGATTTGGCCTCAGCCTACTTCTCGGCTTCATCTCACACCGTTGTCCGCCTCATTCATCATATTTCAGTCTCAACAGATAGCTTTCAATTCCTGCCTGCCTCAGGACTCCCATCACCTACCATCCTGGAGTATTCTCTCTGCACTGCCCATTCCCTTCCCTGCTCTTGGTTTGGCCAGTTTCTATTCATCCTTCAAGAAACAGCTTAAATGTCACTTCCTCAGAAACGGCTTCCATGATTTCCCAATCTATATTAACTCTCTGTGGAGGCCAGGGCTTTTTCTTGCAAATAACAATAACCCAATTAGAATTGATTTAGTTTAATGAACAATGATTTAGTTTTTCCTAAATGAACAAAAAGAAAAGTATTGACCTGTGGAACTGAAAAGTCTTGAATTGGTCTTGCTTCAGGCACAATGGATCCAGAACTCCAACAATGTCATCAGAACTGAATTTGACTCCATCTCTTCATTCAATCTTGTATTCAACAAATATTTATTGAGTGTCTATTAGGTACCAGGCACTGTTCTAGGTGCTGGCATGTATCAGTTAAGAAAAAGAGATAAAGGGGCCGGCCCGGTGGCATAGCAGTTAAGTTTGCTCACTCTGCTTCGTTGGCTCGGGGTTTGCAGGTTCGGATCCCAGGCGCAGACCTATGCACCGCTTGTCAAGCCATGCTGTGGCAGGCGTCCTACATATAAAGTAGAGGAAGTTGGATACAGATGTTAGCCTAGGTCCGATCTTCCTCGGCAAAAAGAGGAGGATTGGCAACAGATGTTAGCTCAGGGCTAATCTTTCTCACCAAAAAAAAAAAGATAAAAATCCTTGCCTTCGTGGAGCTGTCATTCTAGCAAAGGAAGATACACAAAGAACAGCAAAGATAGTAAATGAGTAAAGTATATCATATATCAGAAAATGTACTTAATGTGAAAAATATAGAACAAGATAAGGCAGATTGGCAGTGCAGAGGGAGGGAATGGGGCTTGCAATTTAAAATCAGATAGTCATAATAGACCTCTATAAGAAGGTGACATTTAAGCAAAGATCTGAAGGAGGTAAGGGAGTGAGCCATGTGAATAGCTGAGCTGGAGGGCCTTCCAGGCTGAGGGAGCAGCCAGTAAAAAAGCCCACACAAGAGTGAGTCTACCATCCTCAGGACCAGCAAGTGTGGCTGGAGTGGGCAAGGGAGGAGGGGAAGAGGGCGCAGGGTGCAGGAGTCCTATCCTGGAGAACCTCACAGGCCATTGGAGGGTTTTGAGTGGAGGAGTCAAAAATCTGACTTCTAAAAGAATCATTGTGTGTTGAGTGAAGACTTCAGGGGAGGGCAAGGGTAGAAGCAGCGAACCCGTTTAGGTGGCTATCGCGGTCATTGGAAGGAGAGTGATGGTAAAGGCAGTGAAATGGGGAGAAGGGGCTGGATTCTGGACACATTTGACAGATTGGACATGGGGTGACAGATGCCCAGGATAAAGATTTCATTTCCCAGACTCCTCGGAAGGTAGGTGGAGTCACCTAATTCTAAATTTTGGCTCATGGGACTTAAGCAGAGGAGGTGGGCAACTTCTCAAAGGGAAGGGGCGTGCCCTCCACTTCCCCTGGACCTCTGGCTTGCTGGCTGACTTTCAGCTGTAAGTGGGCGCCATCTTGGACATTGCCATCTTGGACCATCCCAAGGAAAGCATTGCCTTAGAAAGCCACTGCGTGACCCAGGGAGGAGCTGCCACACCAGCCTTGGTTTGCCAACATATGGCTTGTTCCATGAGAAAAAAAGGCAATTAATTCTACCGTGTTTACACCATTTTACTTTAGGTCTCTGCAGGAGAAGCCAAATGTCTTTCGTACGTAAGACAATGGCCATGTGGCGTTCATCTCACGATTCCAGCAAGACTTCATCTTGCCATCTGCAAGTCGATGTCAGCCCAAGGGAGATACTTTGATGGCAGAAATTAAGCCTTTCCGAAGTTACTAAAAGGAAGTCGGAAGTGTCAATACCTTACTTTTCGTAATGTACTCTTAAGTTCACAAAATATTTTAACTGTATTATTTTATTTAATTCTTGAAACAACACCATGAGTTAAGTATTCTCCACTCTGCTGTGATCAGCGGGTAGGGACCATATTGTAATCATCTTTGTATCCATATCCCCAGTGTCTTCAGTCCAAGGCCTGATAGATATCTGATTAATAAATGAATTAAAAAGTGCTTGGATAAGTGAAAAATGTGGTTCCCCCATTTTCAAGATGTAAAAAAAGAGATTCAAAGATGCTGAGTGACTTGCTCCAGGTCACATAGTTCGTAAGAGATGAAGACAAGGCTATGCCCTCTGAGTTGACACTTTGCTTCAGATTTTACCAAAGAAACAAGAGAGGCAGGAGAAAGACAGAGAAGGGGGAGAGAAAGCTAAGGAGAAAGAGAGAAGACAACGGGTAATGAGCAGAGACCCTACCCTTCTGCTGGGATATATTGTCTGAAGGGAAGGAACAAAACGCAGGCAGGGATTTCTTCCCTCCAAGTCCTTGGTGGAGCAGGGAGATGCAGCAAAAAGCCCATGGAAAGCCTGGGTCTCTCTCCACAGGCACACGCACAGCAGAGCAGGCATCAGTGCTCTGGCTGTTTGAACTCCAGAGCTGCTGTGAGCCACCTTCCCGCCAGCAGATTCCTGACACAGATACTCTCTCTGGGTAATGGCTCCTTCTGTAAGTAAAGATCGTTTAAGAAAAGCAAACCAGCAAAGCAGTTGCTGCTTGTGTTTGCCGGGAACAGGAACGAGTGTGTTTTTTCCTTTAAATCACTCTTGTGTGATCTTAAACCTTCCTGCTTACACAGCCTGAAGGGAAGTGACTAGACATCAGGATTTTTTTTTTTTTTTAATCATTCTGCAGCTTTAGAGTCTCCAGCCTCCTCTTTTAGCAGGAGGATGTGGGCAGGGCCACATGATCTCAGATACAAAGTGAGAGGCAAGACCGTGATGTTCATCTCAGGCTTCAGCTGACAACCAAGGGCCATGAGGACAGAAATCACAGAGCTCTCCTCCCTGGGCGGGCAGCAAAGGCCAGTCCCCGGGGGTCTTCTTAGCCACACCTCACAGGCAGGCTGGTGCCCGTTCGAAGAGGGGCTGTTGTGAACACAGACCTATGGCAGATGTCCAAACCAGGCGCAGTATGCATGGAGTGCCGCGGAGCCAAGAGCAGCTGCTGCCCGAGGCGGGAATGTTCGTAAAGCGCCTACCATGGCCAGACTCTGGGCTAGGCCTCCCCTCTTCCATTCTCTTTACTTCATTTTGTTTCCCATCATTTCATCCTTCCAACAGCCCTCTGAGGGTGGGATCCTTACCCACCATTACAGACAGTGAAGCCGAGACCAGTGAGAACAAGCACCTTCCCAATGCACCTGCTGGGAAACACAAAGCCAGCATCCCCTCTCGGTCACTTTCTACCCCACCATTCACCACTCACTCCCGCAAACCTCACCTTTTCCATTCAGAGAATCCACCAAAGCTCTTAAGTTAGGACAGGGTGGCCGAGAGCGGACAAATAGAAATGAAGACAGAATCCCTCAGCGGGAGTATGAGAGTCGGGGTACATCTGTCTGTACTCTCCTGGGAAGCACCTCGGGTGACTGTGTGTTGCCTTCTGAAGGCCCAAGCAGCCTAGGCCTCAGGCCAGGAGGGAAAGATGTAGACCACAAGGGAAGGGGGAAGGAGCCGCTGCTCTGGGGCCAATGAGGCGTAACCTCTGTGCCCCAGGCGTCGGAGCCTTCCGAGGTTCCCGGCTCCTTTCGTGCCAGGTCCACACTAAGGCTGAAAAATCCTCGTGGTCATAATATATTTTCAAAGGCTTAGGCAGATCAGTCAGAAGAATGCCCTGGAATCTACACTAATGCAGTGAGGTCTGTTTCCAAGACATGGGGCTTAGAGGCCAAGAATCTTACTGAATATCATCTGGGCTGCTTAACGGAGGAAAATCACAGCAAGTTCAAGGCGCCGGTGACTGTGATGGAAACGGGCTTCAGTGAGCATGAAATTAAATCAAATAAAAGCGTGGAAAACCTTGAAAAATCCCTTCCCGTCTAAAATGAAAACCATAGAAAACGTATGTGAATAATTCCTTGATGTCCAATTTTTTCTTTCAAAGTAAATCCTTTCAAAGGGTGAGAAGAGTTAGAGGCAGCGTGTGGCCTTCCAAACAGACTCTCACATGTGAATAATTAACACAATATATGTAATTTCAAAATTATTTTTATTACCATGTTCACCTAAACAATGATTTTTTTAAAAGAGGTCCTTGGTTTTCTTATAAGTGTTAGAGAATATGATCCATGGCATGGAGACAAACATACATACAACACATTGTGGGAAATCTTCACACACTTTAAGTTCTGGAATCAATATAAACAAAAAGATGGTAATATGATATTTTTGTTGATGCTGAATAGAAGTCTGTGTCGTTATACTATGCAGGGTTCTGAGATGGGTGATGAAATTCTCTTCCTATGAAATGTCCTGTCTGAGGTAGGATATTAAAAGCTACATCAAAGTGGTTAAGATAGATAGAGATCTGCTCAGTTTAATTCAACAAACATTTGTTGTATGCTTATCAATCATACATGTTCCAGGAATTGAACGAAGCATTAGAAAGAGTGAAAGTTGAACAAGTCGAATTCCTACGCCCAGAGCTCACAATCAGGTGGGGGAGATGAAATTGCAGGCATCAATTTTACTTTCTTTTTTTTTTTGGTGAGGAAGATCAGCCCTGAGCTAACATCCGATGCCAATCCTCCTCTTCTTCTTTTTTTTTTTTTTTTTGCTGAGGAAGATTGGCCCTGGGCTAACATCCCTGCCCATCTTCCTCTACTTTATGTGGGACGCCGCCACAGCATGGCTTGACACGTGGTGCGCACCCGGGATCCGAACCTGCAAACCCTGGGCCACCGAAATGGGGCACGCGCACTTAAAAGCTAAGCCACTGGGCCGGCCCCAGGCATCAATTTTAAGTTGCATATTTTCTCAAATCTCTGAAATCAGGATGCATCTTACAATTGACGAATGTTAAAATGTAATTGGCAGTGCTTTTTCTTTCTTAATGGCACATAAAATAATGCAATAACTGACTATCCGTTATGATGAAGTCTAGATTTGATGAAGTATGCTAAGTATTGCATAAGACAGAACGTAGGGAGTGTTAAAGAGGTCCAAAATTCTCTTTCAAACCTAAATGTACCACCCCTCCCTGGAAGAGTATTTGTAGTTGAAGAACTTAAGTCCTAATGAGTAAATAAGGGTAAATAAGATAGGAATGACTCCACAAAAGCACTTATAAAATTTTTTTGTTCGTAATAATAAAACAATGAAAATGCACTGCTATTTTATATAACTTTCATTAGTAATAATGCATATTACACAATTCATTTCCATTTACTTTTTTTTTTTAACCTTTTATTTATTTATTTTTTTCCCCCAAAGCCCCAGTAGATAGTTGTATGTCATAGCTGCACATCCTTCTAGTTGCTGTATGTGGGACGCGGCCTCAGCATGGCCGGAGAAGCGGTGCGTTGGTGTGCGCCCGGGATCCGAACCCGGGCCACCAGCATTGGAGCGCTCGCACTTAACCGCTAAGCCACGGGGCCAGCCCTCCATTTACTTTTATTTACTTCCTTGAAATTTTTCAGGATCCCCCTTGTTTAGTCACAATAAGATGGTTGTAAATTTGTTTTACATGCCTGCAGATAAGAGCAGTTTTACTTTTCAGAATTTGGTCATTCACCCAAATATTCAATTTTGTCTTGATTGTCTGGCTCAAAGTTATTGTCCAGGCCGTGGGCTATTGATTTCCCAGAGATGAAGAGCAAAGTGGATGGTTATCATGAAACACAAACAACAAACAAAACTTTGGGGTAACATTTTCTCAATAGTCTCAGCTTAGTATATCTGATAGGTATTTCTCAATCAAGAAACCTTCTCACTAGTAATTTTCTCCTCCTCACACCTTCTATACACCCCATGCTTCAGCCACAGCAGGTTACTGCAAATACCTAAACCTACACCGTTCATGCCTGCTTGTCTTTGGTCCTGCTTCTTCCTTTGCCTGGAATGCACTTTCCCCATCTCTACGCTTGGGAGACCCATACTCAACTTTCAAAACCCAGGTCTAACTTCACTGTCCTAGCTTGGGCTTCCCCAGAAAAGAAGGACCTGAGACCAAGGCTTGAAGACAGTAAATTCTTTGGGAAGTAGTCCCAAGGATTATGAAGGTGGACAGGAAAGAGTGCAGCAGTGAAGGAGAGAAAGTCAGTAGAAGAGTAAGTTATTTCTTTATTCCCTTCTGCGGGCAACTGGGGCTCTATCCCACAGGGATCATATGAGAATCTGTGTAGGATGTACTTCAGAATTGTTACCTGTGGGATGGAAGAGAGGGGCACTTATTCATCAGGTCCTGCTCCCCATTGGTCATCAGTTGCCTTATGGGGTGTTAACACCCTTGCTTTCCCAGATTGTGCATGAGTCAGGGAAGCCCTGGTGCAGACAGTGAGAGATGCCTGGTGCTGTCAGTTTACACCTGTGTGAAGCTGGTTGCCGTGGCAGTAGCTGGAGTAAAAGGTGGGCTGAGAGGATGATAGGCAGTGCGCAAGAGGCCGCTTTCCTAACAGGCACGGAATTAGCCTTGCCCCATCAGACCTCCACGGTGCCAGGCACAGTCCTCTGCCTCATGACATTTGCCTTGCTTTGTAATGATCAGTTTATATATTGAGTATGGACTTCTTGTCAGTGGTGACAAGATCTTGTACACCTCAGTGGCTACGGAACCCAGCACAGTAACCAGGGTACAGCATATAGACCTAGGACCCCTCAATGGGGTAAAAACACACATTTTAAATCGATGGGAAATGTTATGGCAGCCAGTCTATTTCTCAAGCAGTTGATATGACTGTTCAAATGAGACCTTATGATGCAGTGTGAAAAAAGGAGAAATAAATCAGTTGGACTGAAAATAAAGACAGCATAGACAAAGATGTGATCATCCATGAGCCTGGAAAAAAAGGAACGTTTTTAACAAAAGTATCAGTTGTATTTGGCAGGATTTTTTCCTTAAGAAACCTGACACTAAAGAAACATCACATATATCACATTATCAACCACTCAGCCTGTAATCCTAAGTAAATTTCAGTGAACTCATATTGCTAAAATCTATCTTTAATCTCTCCAGATTCCTACAATGACTCCCCAGTTCACTCTGAATAAAAACTAATGTCCTTACAATGACACCTAGGGCTTGACAAAATGTGGCCCTGTCACTTGTCTGTCCTCCTCTCCTTCTGCTCTCCCCTTTGCTCCCTTCGCTCCACCGGACTGGCCTCCACCAGGCATGGTCCCACCTGGAGCCTTTGCACAGGCTGTCCTTCCACCTGAACACCCTCCTGGCATCAGCTTGGCGACTCCCTCAGCTTTGCAAGACACTGCACAAATGCCACCTTTCTAATAAGGCCCACCTGAGCCCCTGTGTAAAACCTGCAGCCCTCCACTGCTCTGGCCTCCTGGGCTCCTTATCCTGCTCCATTTTTTTCTTTTTCCATAGCACTCAATCACCTCTAGCAAATAATATAATTAATTTATGATGTCTATTGTTTCTTTTCTTTCCCCTCTGCTAGGATGTGAGCGCCAGCTTTGTCTTTTTTATTCATTGGTGTATCCCAAGCATTCCAAACAGTGTTTGGCACAGAGTAGGTGCTCAATAAACACTTATTGAATTGAACTGAATATCCTGAAGTTCTGGAGATAACAGTACACTTCATAACGTAGATGACATGTCATTCATCCATTCTCCAAACATTGACTGGGTACCTACTACGTGGGGTATGGATGACTTAGACGTGATCCCTGTCCTCAAGGAGGTCCCAGGCTGGTGTGGACCTAGGCAGGGCCACAGACAATTATAGGCCAGAGTGATAGACACTCTGACACCAGCATGCACAGTGGCCATAGGGTGGCAGAGGAGGGTATGTGTGGGGACGGTCAGGAAGATGCGAAGCCAGGAGACACCAGTAAAGCTGACTTTTCACATAGAAAGGGGGCTACCTAGACAATGAAGGCAAAGACACTGGACTGCACTTTGTGCACACATATTCTATGACGCGTGAGCTGTAGAAATGAGTCAGAACAGGTTTACACGTGACCTTAAACAGTCCTTAGAATCAATACAGAATGAACTTTTTTCCTCAACTTAGTTGTTTGCTTTCTGCCTCTCTTCATTTCTCCCCAAAAGTATAACCTCTGAATAAATAAGCAGGCAGTAGAACTTCATACCTCTCTCCCTCAGTAATGGGAAGGGACTTCAGGAACCTATTTAGGTTTATAATTTTCCCTTCTCTATGGGGTTGTGTATTTTTTATCACAATCATAATTCGGTTGCTTTTTAAATAAATATATATCTCATTTAAAGTATCCATTGATTATGTTTTTATAAAGTAAGTTTTCTGTTTTCAATAAAACAAAAAACTCTGGCCTTATACTTTGCAGTTGATTGGCTTATCCATTCAACAAACAATTATTAAGTGCTTACTATGTACCAGGCATTGTGCTAAATGCTACAGATACAAAGAAGAACAGAAGCATGTGCCCTGCCCTTAAGAAGCTTTTAGTAGTGGGATAGGCAGATATGCGGAAGCATACGAACACTGAAGCATCACATGTAGCATGAAAGATGCATGTAGGGCAACAGCCGCAAACTGCAGGTCAGATGTAGCCCACAGAAGTGTTTGGTTCAATAGGGTTTTTCAAAATTTTGAATTCGTTTTCACAAATTAATCTTGATTTCTGGCTTTTCTTAAAAGAAAAAATCAGAAGATCTGGCTACTCTGAGCCACAGTTCCAACATGGCAACAGTAGGCTAGAGCTACTGAACCAGCCCATCAGAGGGAGGGAGGGAGGCAGAGTGCCCTGAGAATGTGGATGGGCTGGGAGGGGGAAAGGGGAGTGGATTCCAGGCAGAGGGACTATTTTGTTTATGGTCCATACTTAACTAACCTGCCAACCATATACAAACCCATGCAAACTCCAACTCTCCCATCCCCTTTTTTGCCCATAACATTGTTCAATAAATGTCTGTGAGACGAATAACAACATGATGAAAGAATTTTACCCCTGGAAGAGATTATTTCCTAGGTCATTTTACAAATGAAGAAGCAGGAGTCTAGAGAGGTTGAGTAATTTGCCTGATGCAACGCTGACATGAGCCTGTAGTGGTTAACAGATGGTACTAAAGGCTTGAGGGAACAGAGGGGAATTGCAACATGGAACAGTACAGTGGACATCTGTTGTTTTACTTACCCCACATCCATTCCTCCTCTTTCTGGAAACAGGACCCTTATTTTGCTTGAGGAGCCACCACTCCTCCTTATTCCATGTAGTCCTGGTGGAACCGAGTCCACCTGGCTTCTGGGATGGCATGTGACCAAGCCTGGCCAATCTCACTCATCATCCTCCCAGAGCTATTGAGAAAATGGCATAATACTTCCACTGGAGTTTGCTTAGAAGAAAAGAAACACTTCTGAATGATGTTATTAGTACCAACCTAAGATAGCATGATGTAATGAAAAGATGATAAGCTACATTTCCTTGGGTAAACTGCTTAACTATTCTGAACCTTGGTTACCACATCTGTAAATGGAAATAACAATTCCTTACCTCAAAGGGCTATAAAGAAATAATGTATGTAAAATGCCTGGCACACAGTAGGAGCTCATTAACGTTGGCATCTTTTCTTTCCCTTCCAAATAACGTCGGATGAATGTAGCATTGCTCTAATTAAAATGTAGGGAGTGCATTAGCAGACATTCCTTACAACATATTGAGAACAGCTTTTTCAGTAGCTACCTTATGTGATTTCAGGGAATTGCAGAGGGAAAATAAAATAAAATGCAGCTTGCTTTCCTGGAACAATTCAAGCCATATCCAATGCCTGCCAAGTGTAGCCTGTAAGTCTATGTCTGCACTCATCTATTGTCTCACCTCTGTATAGATAAAGTGGTTTTCCTCCCTGCTCACTGGCCATTTTATTTTTAAAATGGGAACTCTTTTGAATCCCTGGCAATCATCTAGCTGACAGTTTGGATCATAACATAATAATAACATTAGTGAGCAGCTGTATGACACTTCCTGCTTTTAAAGCACTTTACAAATCTGAGCTAATTAGCATGAATGCTAACATGCCAGCTTTTTATGGATTCATATTGCAATTATACTTTGTTTTTTCAATAAAAATGCAGTAATCATTTTTCACCAGAAATGGGGAAAAACAAAGTGAACACGCTGCCTCTCCAATGGGTTCAAACACTGTGTAGTTGAAATATGAGACTGACCCTTACTGACTGAATGCTCCGCCAACAACATGCATGAGGATCTACAGGTATGGCACCTCCTGCTGATGCTGTTTTAGGATCAACAAAGGAAACAGAGAGAACTAATGGGAAATAGAAAAGAAATTTGCAAACCTAAGGCAAATTTCCAGCCTTCAAAATACACTTTCTACACTTGCTACTCATTTCTAGACTTAAGCACCTCAGAGAAATCAGAAAATTATCTGATTGTGATTTATTCTTTAAATGAGAAAATATCAGTTCACACAGTATTGCAAAATACTCTATTCTTTCTACTGTAAATGAAAATATAATAGAGAGATTGGTGTCAAGATGGTGGCATAGGCAGACTCTGAACTCACCTCTTCCCATGGACACAACAGACTTACAACTACTCTTGGGACAACTACTCATGCGAGAGAACTGAAAACTGGATAAGAGGAACCCCTGCAACACGCAACAGTCCTGACTAAGGTGGAGGAGGCAGAAATTCCCTTCTGGAGAGAAAAAAAAACCACCTTTGCAAGCTGCAGCGCTTCACGGCTGCCTGGGAGCAATCTAAAAGTATGCAGCCTTCCCTGGAGGAGTGGGGGACCTAAGCAGGGGAGTGTTGCTGCTATAAGCATTTTTTGAACTCAGCACAACTGAAATGAGTGTCATAATATCTGGCTTTGTTGGCTACTAACAACAACAGGGAATACCCTCAGAAAAGCTATTGGACATAAGACAAAATAAAAGCCAGCTCTTACAGGGCCCACACACAAATTCACCCATTTTGGAAAGCAACCTGAAATAACCAGAAAGAAAGGTTCACAGACCTTTGGTGAAAAGAGACTCATCTGATAGTCTCTGGGTGCATCTCAGTGAGAGGTGAGACCTCCCCAGGGACTGAGGTATTGGCGGCAGCACTTGTTGTGACCTAGTACATGTATGCTGACACAGTCACTGGCAGATGCCATTGGAGTTCTTCCCCTGGTCTGTTAGTGCAGGGGTCTGCCCCACCCACTAGAGCACCAATTTAATCTAGCTCAGCCAGGGAAGGCAGCCCCCGCTAGAGACTGGCCCCACCCAACAAGATCTCAGGCAACTTGTGGGCCTGCATAGGCTAGGTGCCTGGATTCTCTGCGACCAGGCGAGTGGGTGCACCTGGGTGGGACAGGGTGTGCACGAGGAGTGGGTGGAGTGTGTAGGGCATTGGTGGAGTGTGTGGGGCCTCTGCCATGGAGCAACTGGGTCCACTTCAGGGAGCCGGGGTATGCGCGTAGGGCAGGACTGTGTTGACAGTGTGTGTGGCCCTTTGGGTGGTGGGGCTTTGTCAGCTGCAGAAGACTTGTGCTTCTCAAACAGCCACATAGGGGAGCAGCCCCACCTACCAAAGCCTGAAACAACTGGGTACTCCCCTGCCTGGGGCCAGCCCCACCCAGCTGCAATCCTCAAAGAGCTGACAAGAGCCTTATAGGGGAGGCCTACAGCAATTCTAAGCCTCTGATCCTAACCACCAGCCACACTGGGGGCCGACTCACTTAAGAGAAAAACTACAACAGGAATGTGCTATTAGACATTGCAGCCAACCGTGCTGGTGCTCCCCACACCCAATAAAGAGACTGAAGGGTCCATAACAGCTAGACGCTGAGCATTACAACCAGCCAGTAAGGGGACAGCTCAGCCTCCCTGGGCATCTACAGCAAGAGCAACCCTGCCACAAAAGAAGGACACATGTAGCCCACACAGGGTTCACTCCTGGAACGTTTGGAACTGGAGACGAGATGGAAGCATACTGCTGGGCCTCATAAGGCATCTCTTACATAAGGTCACCTCTCCAAGATCAGGAGATATAGCTGAACTAATACACAGATACAAGCACAGAGAAAGAGGCAAAATGAGGAGGCAAAGGAATACGTTCCAATTAAGGGAACAGGAGAAAACCCCAGAAAAAGAACTAAATGAAACAGAAATGAGCAATCTACCTGACACAGAGTGCAAACAAAGAGTGTTAAGGATGCTCACTGATCTTGGGAGAAGAATGGATGAACTCAGTGAGAACATCAACAAAGAAATGGAAAATATAAAAAAGAACCAATCAGAAATGAAGAATACAATACTGGAAATGAAAAATACACTAGAGGGATTCAAAAGCAGAGTAGAGAACACAGAAGAGCGGAGCAGCAAGCTGGATGAAAGACTGGAGGAAATCACCCAAGCCAAACAGATAAAAGAAAAAACAATTAAAAAGAATGAGGACAGTCTAAGGGACCTTTGGGACAACATCAAGCACACTAACATCCATGTCATAGGTGTCCCAGAAGGAGAAGAGAGAGAGAGAAAGGGGCAGAGGATCTATTTGAAGAAATAATAGTTGAAAACTTTCCTAACCTAAGGAAGGAAACAGACATCCAGGTACAGGAAGCACAGAGAGCACCAAAAAACATAAACCCAAAGAGGCCCACACCAAGACACATCATAATTAAAATGTCCAGAATTAAAGATAAAGAGAAAATCCTAAAAGCCACAAGAGAAAGGCAACAAGTTACATACAAAGGAAACCCCATAAGACTATCAGCTGACTTCTCAGCAGAAACCTTACAGGCTAGAAGAGAGTGGCACAATATATTTAAAGTGTCAAAAGGAAAAAACCTACAGCCAAGAATAGGCTACCTGGCAAGGTTATCATTCAGAATGGAAGGTGAGATAAGGAGTTCCCCAGACAAGCAAAAATTAAAGGAGTTTGTCACCAAGAAACCAGTCCTACAAGAAATGCTAAAGGGACTTATTTAAAGGGGAAAGAGAAGACCACAAATAGGAAAAAATTATCTATTTTCATGATAACAGGGTAACGGATACACACACACCAAAAAAGTGGTTAGATAAGATACCAAAACATAAAATGTGTGAGGAAGGGAGTAAAAGAGTAGAGCTTTTAGAAAGAGGTCAAACTAAAGAGACTATCAACTTAGTATAGATTGCTATATACATAGGTTATTATATCTGACCCTCATGGTAATCACAAACCATAGACCTATAATAAATAGACAAAAAACTAAGAGAAAGGAACCCAAACATAATACTAAAGAAAGCCATCAAACCACAAGGGAAGAGAGCAAGAAAAGAAGAAAGGAACAGAGAAGAACTACTAAAACACCGAGAAAAAAAGTAAAACAATGGCAGTAAGTACATACTTATCAAGAGCTACTTTAAATATCAATGGACTAAATGCTCCACTCAAAAGACATAGGGTGGCTGATTGGATAAAGAAACAGGATCCATATATCTTTAAAACAAAAACTGTAACAAGAGACAAAGGAGGACACTACATAATGATCAAGGGAACAATCCAACAAGAGGATAAAACACTTATAAATATCTATGCACCCAACGTAGGACCACTTAAATATATAAAACAATTATTAACAGACGTAAAAGGAGAAATAGACAGTAACACAATAATAATAGGGAACTTTAACACTCCACTTACACCAATGGATAGATCATCCAAACAGAAGATCAATAAGGAAAGATTGGCCTTAAATGACACACTAGACCAGATGGACTTAGTAGATATATACAGAACATTCCATCCAAAAACCAAAGAATATACATTCTTTTCAAATGCACTTGGAACATTCTCAAGGATTAATCACATTTTAGGCCACAAAACAAGTCTCAATAAATTTAAGAAGATTGAAATAATACCAAGCGTCTTTTCTGAGCACAACAGTATGAAACTAGAAATCAACTACAGGAAGAAAATCAGAAAAGCCACAGATATGTGGAGATTAAACAAAATGCTACTGAACAACCATTGGGTCAATGAAGAAACCAAAGGAGAAATCAAAAAGCACCTGGAGACAAATGAAAATGAAAACACAACATGCAAGAATTTATGGGATACAGCAAAAGCAGTTCTAAGAGGGAAGTTTATAGCAATATAGGCCTACCTTAACAAACAAGAAAATTGTCAAATAAACAATCTAAGAGTTCACCTGAAGGAACTGGAAAAAGAAGAACAAACAAAGCCCAAAATCAGTAGAAGGAGGGAAATAATAAAAATCAGAGCAGAAATAAATGAAATAGAGACTAAAAAAATATTTAAAAAATCAATGAAACCAAGAGCTTGTTCTTTGAAAAGATAAACAAAATTGACAAACCTTTAGCTAGACTTACCAAGAAAAAAAAGAGAAGGCTCAAATAAATAAAATCAGAAATGAAAGAGGAGAAATTACAACAGACATCTCAGAAATACAAAAGATTATAAGAGAATACTATGAAAAGCTATATGTCAACAGATTGGATAATCTAGAAGAAATGGATAAATTCTTAGAATCATACAATCTTCCAAAACTGAATCAAGAATAAATGGAGAATTCATAGACCAATCACCAGTATGGAGATCAAAACAGTAATTAAAAACCTCCCCCAAAATAAAAGCCAAGGACCAAACGGCTTCCCTGGTGAATTCCACCAAACATTCAAAGAAGAATTAATACCTATTCTTCTCAAACTCTTCCAAAAAATTGAAGAGGAAGGGAAGCTTCCTAACTCACTCTATGAAGCCAACATTACCCTGATACCATAACCAAACAAGGACAACACACAAAAAAGAAAATTACAGGCCAATATCACTGATGAACATCGATGCGAAAATCCTCAACAAAACACTAGCAAATCAAATACAACAATACATTAAAAAGATCATACACCATTATCAAGTGATATTTATTCCAGGGAGGCAGGGATGGTTCAACATCTGCAAATCAATCAACGTACTATACCACATTAACAAAATGCAGAATAAAAATCACATGATCATCTCAATAGATGCAGAAAGAATTTGACAAGATACAGCATCCATTTATGATAAAAATTCTGAATAAAATGGGTATAGAAGGAAAGTACCTCAACATAATAAAGGCCATATATGACAACCCCGCAGCTAATATCATTCTCAATGGTGAAAAACTGAAAGCTATCCCTCTAAGAACAGGAACCAGACAAGGATGCCCACTTTTACCACTCCTATCTAACATAGTACTGGAAGTCCTAGCCAGAGCAATCAGGCAAGAAAAAGAAATAAAAGGGATCCAAATTGGAAAGGAAGAAATGAAACTGTCACTATTTGCAGATGACATGATTTTACATACAGGAAGCCCTAAAGAATCTACCAAAAAACTTTTAGAAATAATAAATGAATATGGTAAAGTTGCAGGATACAAAATCAACATACTAAAATCAGTTGCATTTCTATACACTAACAATGAAGTAGCAGAAAGAGAAATTAAGAATACAATCCCATTTACAATTACAACAAAAAGAACGAAATACCTAGGAATAAACTTAACCAAAGAGGTGAAAGATCTGTACACTGAAAACTATAAAACATTATTGAAAGAAATTGAAGAAGACACAAAGAAATGGAAAGATATTCCACGCTCTTGGATAAGAAAAATTAACATAGTTAAAATGTCCATACTTCCTAAAGCAATCTATAGATTCAACACAATCCCTATCAAAGTTCCAACAACATTTTTCACTGAAATAGAACAAAGAATCCTAAAACTTATATGGAAAAACAAAAGACCCCAAATAGCCAAAGGAATCCTGAGAAAAAAGAACAAAGCTGGAGGTATCACACTCCCTGATTTCAAAATGTACTACAAAGCTATAGTAATCAAAACAGCATGGTACTGGCACAAAAACAGACACACAGATCAATGGAACAGAATCGAGAGCCCAGAAATAAACCCACACATCTATGGACAGCTAATTTTCAACAAGGGAGCCAAGAACATACAATGGAGAAAGGAATGTCTCTTCAATAAATGGCGTTGGGAAAACTGGTCAGCCACATGCAAAATAATGAAAGTAGACCATTATCTTACACCATACACAAAAATTAACTCAAAATGGATTAAAGACTTGAATGTAAGACCTGAAACCGTGAAACTTCTAGAAGAAAACATAGGGACTATGCTCTTCAACATCAGTCTTAGCAAAATATTTTCAAGCACCATGTATGACCAGGCAAGGGAAACAATAGAAAAAATAAACAAATAGGACTACATCAAACTAAAAAGCTTCTGCACAGCAAAGGAAACCATCAATAAAATGAAAAGACAACCCAACATTTGGGAGAAGATATTTGCAAATCATATATCTTATAAGGGATTAATCTCCAAAATATATAAAGAACTCATACACCTCAACAGGGCAAAAGACCTGAACAGATATTTCCCCAAAGAAGATATACAGATGGCCAACAGTCACATGAAAAGATGTTCAACATCATTAACTATTAGGGAAATGCAAATCAAAACTACAATGGGATATCACCTCACTCTCGTCAGAATGGCTATAATTATCAAGACAAAAACAACAAGTGCTGGAGAGGATGTGGAGAGAAGGGAATTCTCAATAATTAGCTTAGTGCCCATAGGAAACATAAGGCATAAATGAGAGAAGATTTTATTTTGTTTTTTTGTTTGTCCACATTTCAAGCCAACTTTGTTTTGTTATTGTAGTGATTACTTTAGGGTTTATACAATACATCTGTAGTATATCACAGTGATAACATATTCAAGTGATATTATACCACTTCATATAATAACCTTATATAATATACTTGCATTTCTCATCAGACTTTATATTATTGTTGTCATATACTTTAATTATACATATGTTATAAATCTCACACTACATTGTTATTATTTTTGTTTAAACAGTCAACTCTCTTTTAAAGAGATTTAAACTCTAAGAAAAAATCTTATATATTTACCATGTACAGTCATGCATTGCTTAACGAGGGGGATACGTTCTAAGAAATGCTCCATTAGGTGATTTCATTCTTGTGCACACATCACCGAGTGTACTTACACAAACCTAGATCCTATAGCCTACTGCACACCCGGCCTATATGGTACTAATCTTATGCAACCACCGTCGTATATGCAGTCCATCCTTGACTGAAATGTTGTTATGTGGCATGTGACTGTAGTTTCTATTCCCTGCATTCTTCCTCCTTTTATGCAGATCAGGATTTTCATCTATCATTTCTTTCTGCCTGAAGGATGTCCTTTAACATTTCTTGTTGTAAAGATAGGTTGATGACGAGTTCTTTCAGATTTTGTGTCTTAGAAAGGCTTAACTTTGCCTTCATTTTTGAAAGATATTTTGGTAGGTGTACAGTTCTCTAAGTTGTCTGACTTTTTTCCTTTCAGTAATTTAAAGATGTTGACTCACCATCTTCTTACCTCCAGTGTTTCCAACAAGAAGTTTGTTGTCATTCTTATCTTCCCACTGTAGGTAACATGCCTTTATTCTCTGGAAAGTTTTCCTCTTTATCACTGGTTTTGAGCAATTTGATTACAGTGTGGTTTAGTGTAGTTTTCTTTATGTTTCTTCTGCCCGGGGTTCCTTGAGTTTCTTGGATCTGTAAGTTTACAGTTTTCTTCAAATTTGGAAAAATTTTCAATCATTATTTCTTCTAATATTTTTCCTGACCTCCCACCCTTCACTTTTCAGAGACTCCCATTACGCATATATTAGGAGGCTTGAAGTTGTCCTCACTGATTTTCTGTACACTTCTTAACCTTTTTATTTCTCAGTGTGTTTCATTTTAGATAGTTCTTTTATTATGTGCTCAGGTTCACCAATACTTTCCTTTGCAATGTCTACTTTGCCACTAGTCTCATCCAGTATATTTTTCACCTCAGGCATTGTAGTTTTTATCTCTAGAAATTCAATTTCATTCCTTTTTGTATTTTCCATGTCTCTACTTTCTGAACATATAGAATATAGTTAAAATAACTGTTTTAATGTCTTAGTATGCTAATTCTAACATCTGTGTCAGTACTGGATGGGTTTCAATTGATTGACTTTTTTTCCTTATTATGGGTCATATTTTCCTACTTCTTTGCATGCCTGGTAATTGGATGCCAGATATTTTGAAATTTGTTCTGTTGGGTGCTGGGAATTTTTGTATTCCTACAAATATTCTTGAGATTTTTTGGGGAGGGAGGGCACAGTTACATTTACCTGGAAACAGTTTGATCCTTTCAGATCTTGTCTTGAAGATTTGTTAGGCAGTACCAGAGCAGTGCTCCACCCATAGCTTATTATTCTCCATGACTTAGGCAATACTATTCCGAGTTATCTACCCAGTGCTTCACGAATCATGAGGTTTTCCAGTCTGGTCAGTGGGAATAGGCACTATTCCTAGCTCTGTATAAGTACCAGGCACTATTCCTGCTAATCTTTTTCCATTTGTTCTTTCTCTAAGTTAGGAACAGAGTCTTCTATCTTGCATTCCCGAGTCTAGAACATTACTCTCAAATTTTGACTGATCAATAACCTCCTCAAAAATGTGGTACAGCAAAGGGTTGATTCTGAGATAAGTGTCCCTCCTCTGTGACCCCCCCAGCAGCCTGTAACTCCTCCATCATAGAACTTATTATATCATCTTGAAATTGCATGTTTGATAGACTTTACGAGAGCAGAGACTGAGTCCATCTTGTTCAATGCCATTTCCCCAGTATCAAGCACAGTAGGAGTACAAAAAGTATTTGTGAAATATGAATTCTGAATTCTTCATCCTGCTTTCAAACTACTTGGTGAGAAAATGGGTCTTTAAACAAGTCACAGAGTTGCAGACCTCTAGAAAAGAGAATTTTAAATAGTAGCCAGGCCTCAGTCAAGAGTTCACCTGACTGTGAGGTTATAGCCCTATCCTGGCAGGTGGAGTTGTGCTTAGACACTTATGAACCTATTTCACATAAAGCTAACTAACCAGGAGCATGGTGTGGGGTATGTATGGGAAGGCTTCAGACTAGTCTCCCTGTTTAGGGAGGCCTCTTCATCTAAAGACCTTGGGGGCATACTTGAATTCTGTGCAGGCCTTTCCTTCCTTCCACATATATTTTAATGCCTATTGATGTCTGGCACTGGGCCAGAAGACCTCCAGTGCTGCATTGCAGGAGATGCTGTTCACATGGTATTCTGTTTTATGGTCTAGGAGACATTTGATATCATGTGTATCCAGATTGTCCTGCTAGGGTTCCCATCTCAGCCTGCTACGTAAAGATCAATTAAAAGCATGTGTATTTGACATTTCTTTTGACTATCTGGCCATGTACATCTTTCTAACCTTGCTCTAAATTAAATTCATCAAACATCTTAGAATGCCTACTCTGTGCCAGGTATGCCAGTTACCATTGGGACTGATCATTGGATAAGCCATTTGACAACAGGAACAGCATTCCCACGGTGGCCTAAGGCTAGGGCAGTATCCAGTTTCTGAGCACTGGATCTCCCTCTTTACAAATCTTTCTCTCTACCGTCTGCCATCACATTCACAGTACAGCTCATCTTATGCCCTGAGCACAAGCAAAGGTGAGATGGGACAAATCAAGAATAGTGTAGGAAGTGAACTCATTTCATTGATTTATTGGTTCATTCCTTCATCAGTTTGATATTTATTGAGCACCTACTATGTATCAGACACCATGCTGAATGTTGGTAGTATAAAGACTAGCAGATACAGCCTTTGTCTTGAGAGAATTCACAGTCCAGTGGTGGAGGCAGACAAGCGAATGAACAGTTACAATAATGTGAGTGATAGATACTAAGGTAGAAGAATACATAAGGCCAATATCTAATTTCTTGAGGGGCCATAAATTCTTTGAGAAACATGGTGTTTATCTGTCATAGTTCCTAACAGCATGATTTGTAGAGGGTGAGCACTCAGTAAAGAGTCAAGAGAGCTGGATTGTGGTCCCAGCCCTGTCTTTGAATAGCTGTGTATCCTCTCATAGTCATTTCAGCTTTCTGAGCCTCAGTTTCCTCATCTGTGTGACTGATGACACCAGTCCTGCCTACCTCACTGGGTTATTGCAAAGATCAATGGTGACGAGACGAAAGTAATTTTTTCGTTAATTATAAAGATTTCTACAAAATAAAACATGCAATCATAAATTATATTCTTAAATGTTTGCTTAATTTTAAAATAAAAGTTGTTCACCGCTTCACATAAGTGCCGAACGATCCTTTTCTTAAAAAAAAAAAGAAAAGAAGCAGGTAAGGGTCCTTCACTGTTGCCACCTCACAGTTCAAAGCAGGTCTGGCGTGCCCTTTCCTGCACTCCAGAAAGATATCTACTATTATCCCCATCTTACAAATGAAAGAAGTGAGGCGCCAGAGAATTTGTGCAAGCGCATGGTCTCTTCAAAGCCCAAGCCTAAGCCACTTCGCAATGTCTTCGCGCGTCACTAAAGTCAGAAAGACCGCGCCTGGGCTGCAGCAGGCTGCTTTTCTCTTGGAAGCCCCGCCTCCCCGCCACGGGAGGGGCTGGACGAGGCTGCGACTCCGCCCCGCGACGCGTCGGCCCCGCCCCTAGGCCCTCCGCCTCTCGCGGGATCTCTCGGGATGCCGGATGCAGTCAGGTCCCATCATGGCGGCTGAAGAGGCGGATGTGGATGTTGAAGGGGACGTGGTGCCGGCGGCGGCACAGCCCGGGTGAGGCGTAGAGACCGGGTCTCTCAGGGACGGGGAGGGCGGGGAAGCGTTTAGAGTATCTTGGGAGGGCCTCGGGCCCGGCCGGGACGGGGGAGCGTGAGACCGTCCCCTGGGCCGGGGTCTCCGGCGGCCGGGGAGCGCCGCGCCCATCCGTCTGCCGGCCGCTCCTGAGCCCGGCGGCGGGACCGGGCTGGTGCCGGAGGGCTCCTTCACCTTTCGCTGGATGTGTGAGGGCGCCGACCTGGCCCGGCTGTGCGCCCCATCCAGCGATTAGATTCCTTTTTCCGTTACCTCCACCCCAGCATTCGCCCCCTCGCCCCCTCCGACAGTAACTAGAACGAGGGCGGCTTCTGGACTGGGCCTGAGCCCGGGGATCCTTGTGCCGTCGCCTGCAAGCCGTGTGACCTTGGGCGTGTCGTTTCATCCCTCCTGGCACAGCTTTCCTCTTCCACATGGGGATAGTTGTGAAAAACTTCCTGGGAGGCAGCTCGACTTCAAGGAGAGGGGGCGGGCTTTAGAGTTGGACGGTTCTGGCTTCTCCTGCATTGGCTGGCCCTGCCGGTAACCAGCAGTGTGACCTTGGGCCAGACGTTTAACTGGTCTGAGCCTCAGACAGCTCACGTGTACACTGACAATCAAGATACGTACTTCAGACTGTTACTGTGAGGATCCAATGAAATAATTATGGGATGTGCCTTAGCATACGGTAGGTGCTCCGTCAATGTGTTCCTTACCATCCCGTTACCCTCAGAGATGGTATTGTGAGGACTCATTGAGGGGTCACAGTGTATTTAATAGCTATTCCTGCAGAGCAGGCCAATGTGGTTTTACACTGTAACCTCCAGCTTGAGAGATCTAGCCCGTTGCTTGCCTTTCGAGTAAGAAATTGATACCATTTTGAAATGTGCTTCCAGAGTCTCCTTTTAGTAATGGAAGAGGCCTAGACTGGTCAGGAATAAGAAGACCTCAGTTCTAAACTCCGTCAGCTGTTGCTTGTAACTATGAACAACTTCATTAGAAGTCTGTTAGGTTGAACCATGTGAAATTGCCAATCTTAGACCATTTTTGACCTATAAAATGTCAGTTTCATATGGTCCCACCTAATATTAGGGCCTCTGTAAATTGTGGGAGAAGAGCACTAACCCTGCCCAGGAGGGACTAAGATAGTGGGTTTCAAGTTCTCCTGAGCTCTAAAGCACTATAAAAATGTGAGGAGTAATTAAATTCATATAGTCGTTCTCGCCCAAATCTTGAGGCAAAGCAGTCCAAAGTCATACAGATGAGTAGAAGCCTTTAATAACAGTCATCGTTCACATTTGTGTAGAGGAGTTACTCTTGACCAGGGGCTTTGCATGCATGATTTAATTTACTTGTCACAACAGGGCTATGAGATGAGTGGGCAAGGATGCTTCTAGAGAAATGAGTTGGGCTTGGAAACACTAAAGATCATCTGAGAGCATTGGCTCTACCCTTTTTACATGGGTTCTTCTTTATTTTCTGATTGTGTTTAATTTTTCTCCCTTTCCTCTTTTTCTTTCCTTTCTCTTGCTGTCTTGATTGAGCCTTAGGTCTACTGGTGGCACCTGTGACCTCCCTAGTCTCATGCAAGCAGGAAAACAAAGGTTATTGGTTCCTGATGGTCAGAGCCATTGCTTTACACAACTCCGAGGAGCACCAATAACATTATATTCTGGTAAATGGTGCTCCCTGGTGTTGGGGCTCTGATCATACGGAATTTAGTGTGAATGATGCACCCTGCAGTATGTAGTTACAGCTGATGATAACATCTGTGGAACCCTTGAAGATTAATTGAAAACACACTTTTAAGTACTTGCTAGGTGCTCGGTACCAGAGTTAGAAGATGGCATTGACACTTCTTGGTTTCCCTTCTGCTTCTACCATTCCTTCTCGTCCTCCTTTTCTTCTGCTTGTCCTTTAAATCATAGTGTTACTAGGGGTTTTATCATAAGACTTCTCACTAACCACACAGTCCCTGGTGAGATCATCCAGAAGACTTAAATTTCTATCTCTGAGGTTGGACCATATGAAATTTTGCCAATTTTTGACCTACAAAAATGGCAGTTTTCTAAGTTCCACCTAATAACATGCTGATGTTTGCCAAATCTGTCACCAACCCAAATTTTCTCCTGAGCTTCAGATCCGTTTATCCACCTCTCTGAAATCTGTCTGCCCTTGGATGTACCACAAGCACTTCAATCTCAGCTTATGAACTTTCCCCACCAAACCTGCCTCTCCAGGTTTCCTAGTTGAATGAATGGCACCATCCACCCACTCGCCCAAGGCACAGACCTAGACTTTATCCCTTTTCTTTACTCTCTTCTTCCACTCCTTCTAGCCTATCACTTATTAAGGGTCTGTTGATTCTAAGTATCCTCTCAAATGTATTCACTTCCTAGTCACACTGTCTGTTCGCTAGGTCTGTTACTGTCACCTCTCTCTGGTATTTATGAGATCACTCCCTCTTAACTGCTCCTTGTCTCTTAAGCCCCCTTCGGTTCTTTCCTGAAGTTAGAGCAGTCTTTCTTACATCCAGATCTGATCATGTTATTCCCTTTAATCCCCACTTGGCTTTATGATAAAATCTTCATTCCTTAACTTTTAGAGACCTGTATGATCCATGCCCCACCTACGTCATTCAATTGTTCATTCAACGAATATTGATTAAGCACCTTTTATATACCAAGCCCTGGGTATGTAACAGTTATCAAAACTGAGTCCTGGCTCTCATAGAACTTTTTATGTATGCCAGATGGAGATAAGTAGAAAAAGATAGAAGAGAGAAGGTGGATGGCTTGTCAGCTTTATCTCATGTACACTTACCCAGGAAAATGATAAGGTCTGAAACTGCGGGACCTCAGAGGTAGTGTGGATACGGTGGAAGGACTGGATTTGAAAAAGCTTTGAGAAGCAACAGAATTGGCAACAGACTGAATGTGCGATGTGAGGAAATAGGGCAGACTGAGCTTTCTATCTTGGGCCGTTAGGGGAATGGAGATGCTGTTGACTGATATAGAGAACAATGGAAGAGTAGCAGATTTGAGAGGAAAGGTGAGCTAAGGTTTAAACAGGTTAATTTGTAGTACCTGTGGAGGTTCAGGTAGGTGTCCAGATGCATACACCAGAGGTGTGGATGTTGCTAGTCTTTACTGAGGAATACTATGTAAAAAGATTTCTGCAGTAAACTTGAAGCGATGCTAGTCCCACTTCCTGCACGCTTAGCAGAACAAGTTGGTTAAGCAAAGATTTCCTTCTGCTGATACAAGTCTCAGGATCCCTTGTTTAGCATTCCTGGTAGGCTCTACCAAATAGAGTTGGCACTTGAGTTACAACCTTTTGGCCGTCAACAATTGAGAGAAATTATTGCTTTTAGTTCATTGTAGATAGTCTGTTAGTCCCACAATTTATTTTAATCACTGTAGGACCAATTGAAGATTTAAAAGTATAAACCTATGGATAGGTTTTTGCAGTCTAATAGGTACAAAATCCTTACCGCTAGACTAGGTCTGGGAAAAGTCAGTAACTTTACTAGGAAACTTTATAACTTCAAGACGTATGAAAGCAAATATTAAATTTAATTATATCTTAGATTGGGCCTCCCCAAACTTAACTATTTAGTCTTTTTGCATATGAAGTGAACAGTGTGACTTTAGAGAGTTCTTATTAGTTCAGTGAAAGGAGTGAGAGAATTAACAAAGTTTAGTCTACCATGGACATAGAACAGCCCCCACATAACCTGAGTTAATTTTTTTAAATTATATGAGTTGTTATTACAACATCACATTTTTTTATCTCTTTACTGTGCTGTCCTTCCTTGAGTATTTTCTATTTTGGTTCTTCCATCTATTCTTATTTTTTCTTCATTTTGAGGGTGGTGCTGTTGATAGTGTCCTTTATACTTTAAATATAACTAAAAAAATTGTGAAGTTGAATTCCTATATGCACATGGATACTCATCAAAAGAAATCTGAAGGTTGGTTCATAGTCACAGAGCATGTTGTGGTTGCTGCTTTGGGTTATTATTTCCTCCTGTAAAAATGTTTGTTTATTCTTGGGAAACAAAAGGAATGGACAGACTTGATGTTTAGCAGTTGAGATAGGGTGGCTTAAAGCCACTCTATATTTCACAGACCAAAGCGGTAGAGCAGGCATTTCTGCACTGTTAAAGCTGTTAAGGGGAGAAAGGAACTAAATATTTGCTTAACATCTGCAACCTGCCAGTCACTGTGCTGTAAATTATATCCATTAACTGGTATAATATCACTTTGGTACCATTTTTTTTGGTTACAGAAGTGATGAAAATACACCATCTACTTTACAACAAGATTACTATCTTGATTCATCGTGGAGAACTCAGAATGGTCTTATTGTAAGTATTTTATGAAAATTTCAGGTCTATTAAGCTATAACTCATTGCCCAGAGTACCTCTTTTTTCACTTGGTCCTAGTTCTCAGCAGTCACAGAAGTAATATATTGGAATATTTTTCTTACTTTAAAAATAGAAGAAACTTATTCTTATTTCTTTTGACTTTGAAAAATGGCCTGTTGGGAAACAGCTTTAGAGCCAGCTAGATTTAGGTACAAATCCTTACTCTACCACTTATCAAATTTGTGAACCTCAGTTTCTTCATCTGAAAAGTGGGGATCATTGCAGGGTTCATCTCTTTATTTAGCAGTTTTTTATTGAGTACTTAGTATGTGCCAGACACTAGGCCAAGTTTGAGGGATACAGCTATAATCAAGACAGACATGGTCCTGCTTTCGAGGAGCTTATATTCTAAAGGGGAATCAGGTGATAAAGAAGTAGACGAACTAATTGTAGATCATGTAAGCAAGATGCTAACTGAGAGTAACAAGGTGGGGAACCTACTATAGATAAAGTTGCTAGCAAGGGAAACTAAGGAGGTGACATTTAAGTTGAAAAGTAGTAGAAAGTGAGGAGTAGATTTATGAAAAGTTGAGGAAAAGCATTTTAGACAAGAGGAATAGCAGCACAAAAGTGCTGGTTGAAAGCCAGTGTCTCAAATATGGTGGAACAAGGGGGAGTGACAGCTGTGACAAGGGTAGAGAGGCAGAGAAGAGCTCTGTCATACTTGTAGGAAGCGAGAGTAGAACCAAAGAGACCAGTTAGGAGCCATATGTAGTAATCTAAGCAAGATTTGATGGTGACTTGGCTTGAGGTTCTGGCAAAAGTAGACAGATTTGAATTATATTTTGGAGGTAGAACTGCTTGGTAGATTGGATATGGGGATTGAGGGAAAAGGAAAGCATCCAGGGTGATTCCTGGGTTTCTAGCTGGGATAACTTGGTGACTAGTGGTGTCATTTACAAAGTTGGGAAGGCAGGGGAAGAATAAAGTGAAGGTATGTGAATGGTGAGTTCTGTCTTGACTATGTTAAGTTTGAGAAGCCTACTTACTAGATATCCAAGGGGAAGTTTTGAGTGAGCAGTTGGATATAACAGTCTAGATAGAGCTTGGAGAAGACCTGAAAATTTTTGAGTTGTGAGAGTTGCAATTGAGTATGATCATTTAAAGAGATTGTGGCTTAAGGGAAAAAAGAGCATTGTGGTGAGTTTTGGAAATAGGAAAAGTATCTAGCAAAATACCTGACACCGAATAGTTCCTCATACGTGATAACCATTATTACTTTATCATGAGTGGGAGCCTGAGCCTTGGAATCCAACAGACTTGTGTCAAGTCTCTACTCTTCTATTTGAAACGCTAGCAGTGCTGTGGATGCATCTGTGAAGTATTGATGTGCATCTCATAGCATTATTGTGGGAATCAAAGATATGTCTGTGTGCTCAATATATGGTAGCTTTATTATTTGTAATCATTGTGTCATTATATATTTTTATTTAATAAAACGTAGAAGATAATTTCAAAAAGCAGTAAATAAAAAAAATATATTCTTCTCTTTTTTAATAGCCTTGGACTCTGGATAGCACCATCAGTGAAGAGAACAGAGCTGTCATTGAGAAAATGTTGTTGGAAGAAGAGTATCCTTTAACGATTATGAGGAAAGTAAGATTTTAGGGTTAAAAATCTATAAATGCAAAAGTTACAAAAGAGACCACTGTTAATTGCTAGATGGATTTTATTTGACCCCAGACTGCTTTTATATAATATGTTACCTACCTATGCAAAAAACAGCATTTTATTCCTCCAGTTCTGTTTTACTGCTAAGTCTGAGATCTAACTCAGTATTTTTGAGTTTCTCTTGTCAACCAACTCTTTATACTATTTGAATATTTAGAAATTATAGAATGTTTTAAGTCACTAGAACCTTTAGTCCAAGTCCAAGATGACTTAGTCCAAGCCTCCATTTTTAGTTATATAAGCTGAAACTCAAAGGAGATGTTAATTTGTCCAAGAACACAGAATTAGAATATGTAAAAGTTCTTCTCACTTCTTGCTCTGCCAATTTACAGGTGTTATGTGGGAGGAATCTAAGTAAAAAGGACAAAACAAATACCAGAGGATGAAAATTTTTCCCCCAGAAATTGTAGATCCTTATCCACGTTCAGCCACTGGCGTCTTGTCCTTGCTGCCTTCATCTGTTTGTGATGTTGACAACTTAACTTCTTAGAGACTCAGTTTTCTTATGTGTAAAATGAAAGGATTGAACAAATTGGTTTCTGATCTTATGATTTATAAAGATTATTAATAGTCTAATAAGTAGAGGTTTATTTTTAACTCTTTCATCTGTATTTCATGAATTTCTATGTCCTTTTTAAGCCAGAATTTCTCTGTTCCCTTTATTTCCGGTTATTGCTATATTGATTTCAGAGTGTCTGTCTACCTTTAATTATCGTAGGTTAACCCCTTTGAGGCTTTCTTATTCTCTCACTATCCCCAAACATTGTGGTTATAGCCTAGATCATTGCTTTTCAATAGAAAAATAGTGTGAGTCACATACATCATTTAAAGTTTTCTAGTAGCCACGTTTAGAGCAGGTGAAATTAATTTTAATATATTTTATTTAACCCAATATATTTAAAATATAACATTTAATCGATATGAAAACATTATTGAGATATTTTACATTCTTTGTTTCATACTTTTTGAAATCCAGTATTTTATAGTACATCTCAGATTGTGCTAGCCACATTTCAAGTAGCTACACAGGGCTCTTGGCTAACGTATTGAACAGTGCAGTTCTAGATTGACGAATGCTTCAGTAGTCACTGCTTCACTTCCACATTTGGAAACAGAAATGTTGAGAGTAAAAGCTATGTGAGGTCTTGGAGGATGGGGGTAATGTTTTCTTGTATCTTTGTCCTCAGAACCTGGTACCTAGCATAGTGCCTAACATACACGTGATACAGTCAGTATTGGTTAAGGGAAGACTATATCAGACTAATCTAAGAGCACGGCAGCAGGCCAGTTTTAAGAAGTTTGAGAGGGAGGCTCCCTGGTAGATTTGACCTAAGTGTTTGTTATTTTTATTACGGTAGAGTACATCCCTGAACTCTTCTCTGTTACGTTTAGAAATATGAAAACAAACACTCATAGATTACTCCGGACAACTAATCAAATTCATCTATTACATTCTCCATTTATTTTAGGAAAAAAGATTTAAAGAAAATATTGAGGACATCTCTTAGCCACTTTTAGTAGGGAAGATAAGAGAAACTAGCATTTATGTAGCACACATTTTGTGCAGGCACTGTGTTTGTGTGATTTCACAAGTAGTGTCTAATCCATACGACAACCCTGTGGGGTATCAATATTTTTATCATAATCTTTGTAGACCTGGAAAAGGTTCTGAGAGGAGTTGGTTTAGCTACGATTCAAGTGTGACCTTCATGAGTGTGTGAGTGCCTACTTTATATTAAAGTGACGTAAACATTACATGGCTTTATTATTGTTTTAAGTTTCTTTAATAATTATACAGGTATTATTTATCTAAAAAATCACTTCCAGAAAAATTCTGGCTTGATCAAAAGGAAGATGATAAAAAATACATGAAGAGGTAAAATCAATTTATAATATTTTTAAAAGTCTAAATTATATTTTAAAAAAATTCTTCACAAGGTTCCTTATTTTCTTTTTTCATGTGGTGCAGTCTGCAGAAAACAGCAAAAGTCATGTATGTACTTATGTTTTATATTTTAAAACCTTTTTGATTAGTTAAAATTTATGGGAGAATTAAACAAAAAATTATAGTTGGCCTGTGGAGAAGCTCTCTTGACCTTGGATTATGCAAAAATATCAAATCAGAATTTTTTTGTACAGATTTTGGAATGCCACAAGATAATTTTATGATGTTATTTATTTGCCAGAATTTCTTTTATGGCCCTGCATATGTAATTTCATTAGATTATAGAAAAGATGGTTTCCTAAGGATTTGTAGGGAAATTTTTAAAAGCTGTTATCTATTGGGAGTTGACTTGATTTCTCTTGCTCTGTCAGTTAATTTTCAGTCATTTCAAACAAAAATTTAATTTGAATTTGTGGCTTTCAAAAATTATCTGAAATTATTAACTATTTTATAAATATTCTTTCCCTATAATTGAAGAAAATTTGATGTTATTTAGTGTTTATAAACTTGCATGTTTATGGTCCCTTAAAGGGTAAACTTATAAATTTGCAATTGCCAAAGTTTGAGCACTGAGCAGACTTTGGCCTTTGCATTTTGCTGAGTAAACAACAACAAAAAATGAAGTTAATAAAAAGATTAATGGTTTGCTTGAATTAAATTAGTGAGCTTCATCACTATTTTTTAATTTCTTAAGCTACTGCATTTCGAAAGCAATAAACATAATGCCATAGTTTTTTCACTTCTTTTCTGGCTTGATATTTACATAGATTTACAAGGAAGCATCAGATAATATTTCTGGAGCCCTTGTAAACTCTTCCATACATTCGGGATTTGGAAACGTATTAACGTCTGCTGCTTTATGTCCAGTCTAAGGAAGCCTATTTGTCTGTTATCACCTTGACTTCCTTTGATGTCTTCTAGTGTTATCTTCACTAAGACCCAAGGGTTGTCTTTTGGGGCTCTTACCCTGCTGAGCTAGAGAAGTACACGAGACAGAGTAAATCTGTGCCCCAGGTAGAGGCTACAGCCTTCTTCTTCATCTTTTTAATTCTTAGACTCACAGTATTGAATTTAGCCCATGGCTCTCTATAACCTTTAGCTGCATAAGTATGGAATGTTCCATTTCAGAAATTTTTTTTGCAATTCCTCTTTTTCCCCTCAGGGTACACTCTCCTACAAAACCAGCCAGTTACTCAGTAAAGTGGACGATAGAAGAAAAAGAGCTGTTTGAACAAGGGCTGGTAAATAGAGCAATTTTTAATTTATAGTAAAATAATTCTAGAAGCAAATATTGATAGAATTATAAGCTTAAATTAATTTGTAGAGACTGGAAATTTCTTTTTAAATACAGTCACACCTATATTTTTTTTGTAGAGTGATGATGTTTCTAGTGTATTACAAGAGAATTCCTTTTAACTCATATCTAAGTTACTAAAATATTAAAATAGATTTGGATCAACAGTTTAGATAATTTTCACCCTTTTTTTTTGGTATTAATAATATCCAAGAAATTGAGCTGTATCTGTATACGTGACACCAACTACCTGGATTAAAAGGCAAAATTATTTAGTTATGTGATGTTTTTTCTGGAAAAAAAACTTGTATATTTGGAACTTCTGGGTAATTAGCTACATTCTTTTTTATTGAGATATTTGGCATTGTGCACAGTCTAAATATTTTAGTGGATTTAATTGAAGACCAGAAACATTTCTTTTGCATTTATGTTACACTGAGATTTATTTAAATGTCTACAAGTTACATAATGGAAAGTATATGTACACCAGTTTCTAAGACTAAAAGTACTCCTTAATATGAAGAAACTTTTAACAAAATATTCAGGAATTTTTTGTTTTTAACTGTCAAGAGTACGTTGTATCTTTTCCTTTAATGTAATTGTTACTCAGTATTGTACTAATTAATTTTGAAATTACATATATTTATGTATTACGTATATAGAATATATAATATTTATGTAGGATTCATGAATGCAAGTTGAAATATCATTGTTAATGTTTCTACAGATGATAGGAAATAAAATGTGTTCGTATTTTTATAGTTAGTCATCACCATGACATCTATATATTCTGTGATGTTTTTATGTAAATATGTCAACTATCTTGAGGGTTTTATCTCTTTCTAAGGTTCTTCTCCTGTACTGTTGATGTTTTTTATGTTGATATTTCAATATATCAATTGATATTGTTGCATGATTATCATTTATATAATCTAACTTTAATCAACCAATCATTTATTTAAGATTGCTGACAGATTTGGTGTTTTGCCCCTTACCGAAGACCAAGGATAGATAGATAGACAGACAGACACACACACACACAAACAGGTTGTGAATTTTTAGGTAATTACTTTTGGCATTGGTGGTAATTTTAGGGGCTACATCTGCATGATTCAAAATTCAGAAGGTACCTAAAGTTATGGGGTATTAAGTCTCCCTCTCACTCCTGTCTCAGCATTCAGTTCTCTTTGCCTGAGGTGACCGTTGTCATCTGTCCTTCAGGTATCCTTCCGGAGATATTTTGTCCCTATATAAATAACTGAGCTTTTATTTATATATGAATATAGATATCTACGTATATATGTAAACAGATGTTTTAAACTTATAATGTTTTCCCAGAGAAATACAGGTTGCTATTGATTGTATGCCCAGCCTTTTTAATCTTTTGACAAGAGTTTGATCATAGACTGAATTCTCTCAGGCTTAAGAGAAGGGAATTACATGGTACTGAATGGTCAAGGGAGATTTTTTCCTTCCCTTTCTTGGGCATAGAGCTGTCCCTTTGCTCTGTTTTGAAATTGATGAATGTTTTTTTTGCTCCTCTTGTTGGTGTCCCTTCTCTAGTTTTCGTAGTGCTCAAGCCCCTACAATCCCATCTGGTCACACCTTATCCAGATTTTTGCTGTCTGCAAAAGTGCTCCATGCCACTAAGTTATCTATTTGCCTTATCCCCCAAAAAAGATAACTAATTCTTCAGTAAGTTGATCTCAGCTAGATATTAGTTAAGAACAATCTTAAATAATTAATTTATACTTACTAATAATTTTCCCAGAAGTACTTTTAGTTTTAAGAAATTGTCCGTATGTCAGATTTCCTAATAAATACCAGAAATAAGTTTATAAATTAAGGTTTATCATTTGGGTCAGGTCTTTGAAGATTGTTTGCTACCATAAGTCATGACTGCCTGGCCTGTAAATCTGGCCCTAGGATCAGCTTCCCTGAGTTGTAGCTGGGTTTTTTGTTTTCCCCCGTAGTTTTAAGAATTCTAAAAAACTGGGATTGTTGAGCTACTTTGGGAAGTAGAGAGTGTCTTGTGTTGGAGATATTGTAAAGGAGATTTACGTATCAAAGATAGACTTGATACCTAAAAATCCCTTCAGCTTTAAAGTTATTTTGCATTCTTTTCTACATTTGAGAACACACCAGCCCTCCCACAAGTTCTCAGTTTTTCCCACACAGCTTCAGTGTTAGCAGGTGCACAGCCTTTGACAGGAGCGGGGTGAAGGGAGGCACTGGTCGCAGGTCGCTTCATTTGTGATTCACTCTTGTAAGTCAGTTTTCTGTGGGAGCTGTATAGACTACAAGTATCTACTGTGGGATGTAATGGATGTTGTGACAGATGGGATCTGGGTAAAAAAAAAATTTTTGAAATTATGCAGTTGATTCTATAAATGGAAAACATAACCTGCTTCCCTTTCAAGGCACTTGTTTTTTTTAAAAAAAGTTATATTTGGAACATCATAATACGCAACATGAGTACATGCTGTTAGGAATACATAAAGATGATGGATCTTTGTTTAGATAGCTATAAAAAGAAAACCAATTTCTAAATAATTCTGGTCAGTTTTCAGAAGTCTAGATTCCAAAAGAAGAATATGGGCTTTTTTAAGAGTCTTAGCTTTATATGAGGCTTCATTGTGTGCTTTAGAAGGTAAATAAAGATGGGAGGTTTTTTTTAGTTTTTTTTTTTTAATGTGGCAGTTGCTTGGAATATTAACAAGTAAGTCAATCAAAAGCGATTTTTTTTCCATTTTGATAACGTAGGCTAAATTTGGCCGAAGGTGGACCAAAATTGCAAAGCTAATTGGAAGTCGCACTGTTTTACAAGTGAAGAGTTATGCCAAACAGTACTTTAAAACTAAGGTAAGTGGAATATTATAAATATCCTAGTTAATAGTGATAATATTTAAAATAAATAAAATTAGTAAGCAAAAACAGTTCTTTAATTCAGGCATTAAAGTCTTAATGTTCAGAGTTTTTCTAGTGAAAGTATTTTATACCCATAAAGTACTCTACAAATGTTTATTTTCAAAAATGTCAAAGCACATATTCAGTGTTTTGAGTATTGCTATTAAATAGATATTATGTTATTCCACTTAATTTCATACAGTTAATTAGAAAGACAAAATATTAATTGCTCAGAAACATCCTATAAAGCAAGTTGTATTCCAGAAAGAAAACCCTTCGAGATCATTGTTTCCTGGAAAATATCTTTTCTTTTTAAATATTTGCATTATAGAAACTTTTAAGAATGATTAGAGCTTAGGGGCTCTATACATTCTAACATTATTCTAAAATCTGTTTAATAGCAATGAGACTTTTACAATTGTTATGAAGAGATGAAGAGTTGTCTGAAAACTAATAAATTGCAGTGTTCAGAAAGCTATAGTTATAGTCTAGTTTCTTTCTTTTTTTTTTTTTTTTTTTTTTTTGCTGAGGAATATTCGCCCTGAGTTAACATCAGTTGCCTGTTCTCCTATTTTGTTTGCTTAAGGAAGATTAGCCCTGAGCTAACATCTGTGGCAGTCTTCCTCTATTTTGTATGTGGGACATTGCCACAGCATAGCTGGTGAGTGGAGTAGGTCCGCGCCCGGGATCTGAACCCGTGAACCCAGGCTGCCGAAGTGGAATGCACAGAGCTTTAACCACTCGGCCTTGGGGTTGGGCCCGATGGTCTAGTTTCTTAATCTTTCAAGTAATCTGTGCTATATTCAACCATGTAGTTCTGATATGTAGAATTTTTTAATATGTTCTGCTTGAGTTCTGGGAACATAATTATATAGAATTTGAAGTGTCTTAAGTGAAATTTGGTGTTTTCTTTTAATGTAAATAATGGGTTTTACCCTGTATACAAGATTTATCTTACTTAGTTTCGTTTGGGCATAGGAGGTAAGTAATGGAATGGATTCATCATACATCAGTCATCTGCTCCCTCTTTAACCAAGCAAAAGTATTTTCAAGGCAGTTCTCCAAGGTTAAGGTATTATGGAACAGAATAAACCTTAACTTGATTATTCCTACTCCCAAGCATTTCAGACTAGAACATGCAGTACATCGTAGGGTGTCAGTTTTATTCAGAGACTTGGGGTGAAAGGGTACATTTTAATGTTAAAAGAGACGTTAATATATTATGAAATATAATGCAAAATTTTATCTGAATTTTTAAGAGAAAAACAGAAGACGTCAAAAAAATAGCAAGGTTGTTAAAGGCTATTTCAGGCTATATGTCCAAATCTCCATTTCCCTCCTGCTACTCTTTTATTCTCCACTACATAGTAAGCCAGTTTACCTCAAATACAAGATCCTGGGATTCTATTGTGATACAGGATCTATAAATAATCTCTTGGGGAGCTGTCATCCCTTGGGTATGTCAGTCATATGTAAGAGTTTTCAAAAACTCTGTGTATAAAGATTTTATTTCAAATCATATATACTCATTGACATTCATTTTCTTTTCCTTGTTACGTTATCAGATATTTATGGCAGATGTAGAAGATAATTTCATGCCTTAAATTATAAGCTCTATAATATTAGAGCTACATTAAATGAACCTGTGAAAAAGTTTTTTTCTGTTGTCTGCATTTAAATGAAAGATGATTTTAATTTACTCAGTAAAGATATGTGAGATAGATTCCTTTAAATAAAAGATTATATTTAGCATTATAAAAAATGATCAGCTGAGGTATCATACGTTCTGAGAAATAAGCCTTTAAAAATATTTTAGTATCGGAGCTGGCCTGGTGGCATAACGGTTAGGTTTGCGTACTCTGCTGCGGCTGCCCAGGGTTCTCGGGTTCAGATCCTGGGTGTGGACCGACGCACCATTTGTCAAGCCATGCTTTGTTGGCATCCCATATAAAGTAGAGGAAGATGGGCACGGATGTTAGCCCAGGGCCAATCTTCGTCAGCAAAAAGAGGAGGATTGGCATCAGATGTTAGCTTAGGGCTAATCTGCCTCACACACAAAAAATGTATATTTTAGTATCTTAGAGAATACCTTAGTGTGGTAGCTGTTGCTTCTTTCTCTATGGTTTATCTGAGCCAGGTCCCTATTTTAAACTTAATATTGAAAAATTAGTAGTAGTTCTATATGGGTCATGATTATTAATAAAAAAATCACCAGATCATGAATGAGTGAAGTATTTATGGAAATTTGAAATGATTATCTTTGACATTTAAAATGCAGTTGTAAACTCTTCCAAGAAGAGCGCAATAAAGGTATAATATACCATTGACATGTATTCAGTTTAATAACATTGTATTTATACTACTTTTTGTGCCAATGATTAAATTTTAAAGTGTTAATATTATGGGGATTTTATCTTGATTTTTAATAAGGTAAAATTAGATGGTCTGGAGAAGGAAACATCAGATCAGAAGAACAGCAGTGATCCTCAGATTAAAAATGAAGGTGGGGGCACAGAGGCATGGACACCATCAGGTTTAAGGGGACGTGCTGATCCCAACTTGAATGCTGTCAGAATTGAAAAGTTATCGGATGATGAAGAAGTAGACATCACAGATGAGGCAGATGAGTTGACTTCTCAAGCTCTCCAGAAGAATCCTAGCAGTGATCTCTTACTTGACATTCCTAATAGTAAAAGTCATGAAACCAGTCAAGAAGTCATTGCTTCTGACAGCCAGGAAAACCCCATTTTTAAATCTTCCAAGGAATATTTTCAGAATATAAAGCAAGGTGATATGGAAACACTTTCAAGCTCAAGAATTACATTTTGGACTGAAAAACAGAGCACCAGTGACAAAAAATCAGTTTTTGAATTAAATAATCAGAAATGTAATAAACTGATGAAGAACTGCGATAAGCATGATGGAAATGGAGATGATGCCAGGCAATTGCCTTCTCCAGAGCCTTGTGAAGTTCAGAAAGATTTGAGTGAGGATGAAATGCTTTTTCATTCTTCCTGCCAAATGGAGGAGGAGAGCCATGAGGAAGAAGAGCTTAAGCCACCAGAACAAGAAGTAGAAATAGATAGAAATATCATTCAAGAAGAAGAAAAACAAGCAATTCCTGAGTTTTTTGAGGGGCGCCAAGCTAAAACACCAGAACGCTATTTGAAAATTAGGAATTACATTTTGGATCAGTGGTAAGGAAAAATTATATTTTAGATGTTATTTTAAAACTTATAATACACTAGAGTATTTTAGTTAGGCCTATGCAGAATTTAATATTTTACATTGCTAGTGATCCAGAGAGCTTTAACATTAACATATTTCAATAGGCAAGACTTAAAATTTCTCATAGTGAAACTTTTTTTTGAAAGCTTTGTTAAAGATTGTCATCAATAGCTATTTTAACCCATCTGTCTGTTCATTAAGAGTGTTTAGTCCTAGAAAAAAAAGGAATAGATGATTGCCTTAAGAAGCGGTTTCTTAGGACAGTGTTAGGAAAATACAGAATGCTCTACTGCACTGGAAAAGGGGGAGAATGTCTTTCCTAGTTTATCAGGTACTTTGAAGTACAAAGAAAGAAAACTTTGGTGACAGAAGGATAGTGTCATTAAATGTGGGTAGGTTTTAGAAACCATTCTCCTAAATAACTGCCTTAAATACTTAGAACTTTGAACTTCTGGCCTAATGTTTCAATAACTCCTTCATCCAGCTTCATCAGGATGCAGGAATTTTCTGATATATGATGTTTACCCTCTAAATTGTCAGTACATTTTATTTGAATTATTTTAGTGAAGGATGGGGAACAAACCAAGAAACTTCCCACCTTATTAGTCTAAGTGCTCTGAAAATAATTTGAATTTTTCACAGTAATTAAATTAAGACATCATCCAACGTTCCTAATTGTTGTTATTGCTTCAGGAGCTACAGAATTGTATAATTAAGGCCATCTTTACAGAGGGCTTCTGCTATAACCTAGGAAGATTATCAAAGGAAAACAAATATCCAGGCTTATTAAATCAGCAACCTTCATTTTACCCACACAATATTAAGTAATTTGGCTTTTAAAGATAGCCCTGTTCTTCTGTTCTTGTTCTTGACTCGTGGTTATCTTGCAGATGGTTGACATTGCTAAAAGTAAAACTTCTGGATAAATGTGGTATCAAAGTAAAGAATACTTACAAGGTACAATTCCTGACATTTGCATAGTGCTTTACAGTTTACAGAAAGCTTTTTTGTATCATCTGATTCCTCACAACAATCCTGTAAAATAGGAAGGTGGTATTTTCTCTATTTGATAAAACGGTTCTGAGATTGGGAGAGGTTTAAGGACCTGCCTTTGATTATACAGCCAGCTACTGACAGAAGGAAGACTTCTGTAAATCACTCTTTCCATTATTATACGTTGCCTAATTCGTGCTGTTAAAAAAGGTAAATTAAATTAGATCTCTATTGGTATCTCATTTGTTTTTGGAAGTAAGAGGATGACTGGCCAAAATTGAAGGTCTTCAGAATACTAACCAATTCAAAAATGTCTATATGAATCATCAATGAGTACTTAATGTTACTTTATTCAAATTTCATTTGTTACTTTAAATTTTTTATTTTAAATGAGGCAGAATGATTTATATAGTTAGTATAAATTCTATGGCAGTAGTTTCCTAATGTCATTTGTCTTAGTTCATGAAACCAGTTAAATGTGTCTGTTTCAGTATGGTGATTGAGGAGAACAGTGTGAAAGCAAAAAAAAATGTTTTGAACAGGAACTCAAATCTATGCTCCTCAGAAATAGAAGAGAGTGTGGTTAGGGACTGGAGGTGGTGTTAAAAAAAAAATAGAAGGAAGAGTTAAAATTTTAAAAATAAAAGATGGCTTGCTCGATTTGTATGTAGCTAAGAGATCTTTTTTATAAAAGCACATGCAATTGACTTCTGTTTAGGGGAATTTTTAATTAAAATAGTAACCGATACCATTATTGAATGTCTGCCAAATGCCATGCATTTTGTTTAAATCATCTCCATTCCTTTTGACAACCTTGCCCTCATTTTACAGATGAGAAAAACCAGGTTCAGAGAGGAAAAGGAACTTGTTCCAGGTCACATTAGGTGAAGGTGATTCGAGAGTCTGCTGTCCTGACTCGTTATTTTCACACTTTCAGCTCAGGCCCTTGACCCAGACTTCTCACTCTGCCTTGGACACTTCCCCCTCCCAGATCCTGATGAATCTGGCTCGTCTCCTTCAGTTCTGCTCAAGGGAAGTTAAAGGCCTTCTCTGAGCACCCTGTCTAAAATAGCTCACATACCTTCTCCCTCTCATTCTGTGCCTTGTATTTTATCTATCTTGATGGAACTTATTACCACTGAAAATATTGTATTTTTATTTGTGTGTTGTCACCTCTTCTTCCCCACCGTCCCCCATGATAATGCAGGCTCCATGAGGGCACATCTTTGTTTTGTTCACTGTTACATCCCTAGTGCTTAGAACGGTGCTTGGGACACAGAAGGCGCTCTATTTGCAGGGGAAGATTGAATGAGTGAGTCATCATGATATCTTCAACGGAGATTTTTAGAGGCCTTCCAGTTTGTCCAGCGCTGTGCTAGTCCTAAGCTCTGTTTCAAGCCTTTGATTTGACTGATCTTTAATTAGCTCAATACAGTTCTAGATTCCTAGAGTCCTTTGGTAGCCAGTTATACTGTGCTCATTCCTGCTTCCTCACTTCCATTTGTGTAGTTTGTTTCCTTTTCTTTCAAGACACACTGAAATCTCAGCTTTTCAGTGAAATTTCTGATACGTCCCACATCACAAGTTAAGTACTTTTTACCCTCCCTGAACATCTATAGAATTTATGATTTTAAATTTGATCTCTGCTTAGAGAGGCCTTCCCTAAACACCGTGTCTAAAATCTCTGTGCCTATTTGTCTTACACTGTCCCCTTATCCTTCTTGCTCTTTCTTCCTAGCACTTACTACTGCCTGACAATATAATATATGTTATTCATTAATGTATTGACTGTCTTCCCCATTAGACTGTAAGGTCAGGAACTTAGTATTCATCTCTCTATCCTTAGTGCCTAGAACAATGACTGGCACGTAGGACACAAAATAAATATTTGTAGAATAAAATAAAATATTGAGTAAGAAATACCTATGTTATATGAGATATCTGAATACTTGTTTTATAATGTCTGTATTTGAATCCTGACTGTTACTTCAGTAACAGTCTTTAATCCCTCTGACTTGATTGTTTCCTCATCTCTAAAATAAGAATAATAGGGGCCGTCCCGGTGGCACAAGTGGTTAAGTGCGCGCGCTCCGCTGCGGCGGCCCAGGGTTTGCCGGTTCGGATCCTGGGCGCGCACCGATGCACCGCTTGTCAGGCCATGCTGTGGCAGGCGTCCCATATAAAGTGGAGGAAGATGGGCATGGATGTTAGCCCAGGGCCAGTCTTCCTCAGCAAAAAGAGGAGGATTGGCAGATGTTAGTTCAGGGCTGGTCTTCCTCACAAAAAAAAAAAAAAACAAGAAGAAGAATATCTACTTCGTAGAGTTGTTGTGAGGATTAAGGTTGCGTAACTCTTACTACAGCATCCGGCATAAGCACTCAGTAATTGTTTCTTACTGTTATTAAGTTGTCTGTTACTCTTACACTTTATATTATACCATCTAGCATGGTACATTAAGTATATTCAGTAAATATATGTTTTATTATATAAACTTCTTATTTCTTTCATAGAAAGAAATGGGCATTTCTTGATTCCTTTGGAATTCTCTAGGCTATCTATTTCTGTTTTCCATTGAGAGTAAGCACTTAATATTTATTGGCATAATGATTAAAAACTAATATGAAACTTTTAAGCATTTATAAGGTAGCTTATAATTAAAAGATACTGTCCATTAAAGTAAAAATAGATGAACATAAGTAATATATTAAAAATTGGAAAAGTCTAATACTAAATACTTTCAATATATTATCAAAGTACCCTTTTTATTAAAAGATTTAGGCTTGAATTTGGATCTGTAGATAAATAAGCTTCTAACGTCAAAGTCCTGGGATAACTGGAATCTACTGAATTTAATATTGGGAAATAAATAATACTTGTAAAAATCACACTATACTTGTAAGTTAATGTGTCATTTAAAGATATTTTATTTCAGAAAAAAGTACACTTGGATATTATGTATTAGCATTGTATTTAGTACACATTTACATAATTGTGAGTAAATTTTTAAGATATTTCAAATATTAAAAGTTTTCTCCAGAAATCTTTTTTTCATGTTTTTATTTATCCAAAATCATTGTACTTCCATGTCTTAATTAGGGAGCTGTGCAAACCGAAATACTTAAATAAGACCTCAGTACGTCCTGGCCTGAAGAACTGTGGGGATGTAAATTGTATTGGACGGATTCATACATACCTCGAGTTGATAGGAGCAATCAATTTTGGATGTGGTAAAAATAAAACCCAACAACATCTTTTACTTGACCTTTTTTATCCTTACAGCACCCATTAATTTCTTTGATGGTTAGAATTCAAGTAGATTTAGTATAGATACAGAATTCAGAAAGATGCTATAACATTATGGAATAAATGTATTAGTGATATTTTGTTGTAAAACAAATTTCTGTTGATTATACTGTATTTCCCTTTAGCCTAGAGTGACAATTGGTGATGTCATTTTAAAGGAAAAATATTCAGCCTAAGTGGTAGAAATAATTTAAGAATACAGTTCTTTGTCAAGTAATTTTATGAAAAGTCTAATAATAGCCCATTTAATTTGCCAATACTGTATTAATGCTAGAAATACTGTCTAGTGATGTTTAAATAAAATAATTTATGAGCCTCTACACTTAAATGTAATAAAAATGCCAAAATATTTTTCCTAGAAGAAAGTTTCTTTCACCCTAGTTTTTCTTAAATTTAAAGTCGATGAATATGCATATTTTTAAATATATTCTGTGCTTTTATTGAATTAACCTGATACAAACATTTTGAAGAAATATAATAGCTGTAGTTGCAAAGTGATAAGGTAATTAGAACCTTGTAACCCGTGGTTTGAGAGAGTATGTTCTATATTCTGTGTCAATGAAAAGACAACTAACCAGAAAACTTCCTGTCAGAGATTATTTCATTTCATGTAGAGATGGATAGAATTTACAGTGTACTCTGGGGTCTGTCCTTCATCTCACTGTCTTCGTTTGCCCAAAGCACTATATATTGAGACTGGCTTTTCAGGAAAACTAAGGTGTCGTAGCTTCCTCAGCCACTAAAGGAAAAATGAAATCATGTTTTTTGTGTTAGATTTCCAAAGTTCGCAAAGTGGGCTTAGCACTCATTTAATCAGAAATTAAAGAAATTACGCATTGCCTAACTATCCCTTTTATTGAGATCTTCTTATAATAATAGCATTACTTTTATGTGAGAACTACCAAGTAGCACATCAAATGTGTGATTGTGGAATAAGGTAGAAGCTCGGATATAAAAAAACTTAGAAATTGGCTTACAGTTTATAGTCAGTGTAGATGGGTCTTCCTATTTAGCAAATGAGTTTCGTAAAATAATTGTTTTGTCTTCCTGACTTCCATTAGAACAGGCTGTATATAACAGGCCACAACCAGTTGATAAAGTACGAGTCCGAGACAGAAAAGAGACAGTGGAAGCATACCAGCTCGCCCAGCGTCTGCAGTCCATGGTAAGCAGTCAGCTCTCGCATTAAATGATCTCTCCAAATTGCACCTTACCCTGTTAGGTCACGTATGCCTACTTCTCTTCAACTGTTTAACAAATGGCCATTTAGTGGAAGAACATGTTTTCTCTTGTATTTCGTCTTAGCCATACACTTTTCTGCTTTCCATTCAGTTTCATGTTGGTTTATGAGGCAAAAACAAACCAAAAAACCTCAAAATTCACTGGCAAACTTTACACAGAAGCATAATATTTTGCTAGAGAGCTCTTAGACTGCTTGGTTTTGGTTTCTAAATCTAATGTATCTTTTAAAACTATACAGTTAAGCTCTTTTTTTCTCTTTCAGTTATCTTTTGTTTATTTGCTTAAAATTCTTACCTTAAGATTCAACTTTTTGGAATAGCTGTCGGAAATATTTTAGCCTTTATTTTTAATTCTTGAGGTTAATGAGTTTTACAGTATTTTAAAATTCGTGAATCTTATTTTAAAAATAACTGAACCTACAAGTCTCCTAAAAGGCAGAGTTATATTGTGACTTGTTGGTTTTACTAGTGAAGTAGGTTGTTAAATTGGTAATAGGTGAGATAAATGAAAAAAAGTATAGATGATCGAGTGGGTATTTTTCTCAGAGTGTTTAGGCTGTAAACCATGTCTACCTAGATTTACTTCATTAAGGAAGAATGTTTCAAATAGAGCTGCTGGAGATGGTGCTAGTCCTGCTGGCTTCTGGCAGCTGGTCCATTGTAAAGGCTTCAGTATTGAGGTTTGCAAAACTGGATATTAGTAATCCAGTCAACCAACTTTGTAATTTTTTACTATTTGAGTTAACTAGGCAATCTTTTCCTTTCTAAGGCTGAGATATAATTATTTTGCTTCTAGTTTTCAATGTTATACCTCTTGCTGTGTGTTTTTGCAAGTTTTTTACTACAAGTAAGGTTGAAAGGGAAGTCATTTTCTTGGTGGTTCTTTTCGATTTTAAAAATATTTTTTGTCCTAGTGTTTTAGCTCCCAAATGGTGAAAGGAAATGAAAATTAAAGAAGAAATCCAAGAAAAATTCAGAAAATCATCACTGATTTATTTCTGAGCAGAGTGCTATTGAACGTAAATTAATAAAATAAAATTTAGTCGGGCATTCTGATCAGAGCTTATATTTTAATGGAGAAATTAATTGGTGTTTAGAAAATTATCATTTTGGTTTTATATATTAACGTGCTGTGATTTCTCCAAGTTAATCTTGTTACTTTTTGCTTTATTTTAATCTCATCACAGCGCACAAGGAGACGTAGGGTCCGAGATCCATGGGGAAATTGGTGTAATGCAAAAGACTTAGAAGGACAAACATTTGAGGTAACTTTGACCTTTTCAAATAGCTTGTCAGTGAAAGTTGTTTTGTCAGTATATATTTGTATATCTTAAAGTCACATGTATTACATTTATTTTATATGTCTACTTCTATAGGTCTCCTCCCCATGTTAATTTGTTTGTCTAGAAGTCACCAGTAAACAAAGTAGAAGGCATTAATGGTGCAGTTTAACCAGGAATTTGACTCATTTTCAGAACATTGATGATCTTTCCCTAAATTCTGGTCTCTAGCTCAAGAATGTGTCAGGATGCCAGGAAGTTGGTATGCCCAGTTCATTTCAGTAAACATTTATCGAATGATATTCTGATACACCAGTTAAAATATTGTCCCAAGCATGAGACATAAATTGAATTACAAATATTAAAGTATTATTTCTATTAATAAAAACTATAGCCCTAAAAAGAAACATAAGCAACAGTACACACACAGTCTATGTATGTATAATTTGTTTGTGAACCAGTGTAGTAGAATGGAAAGAAGGTGCGAATGTGTACTTACTGGCTTTGTTACCTTCAACAATTTCTTAACCTCACTGAATCTCAGGTTGTTATTTATAAAGTGTGGCTAATAATACCTCCCTCAAAGGTTTGTTGTGAGAATTAAGTGAAATAAATGAAATAAAATGTATGAAGGTCATGTACTAGGTACTCAGTAAGCCCGGCATGTACATTACTCAATAAATGTTAGTTCTCTTCTTTCTCTCTTCCCTATTCCCTGCCCCCAACCTCACACCTGAGCACTGTTCTAGGCACCACAGTTAGTAATATGTGGTTCCTAAAAGGGACTTACATTTCTAGTAGGAAAGATAGAACCTGTGGAAAGTTCCATAAGATTGGTCCCAAGAAATATGAGGTCCTCCCAAAGGTGTGATCAGGGAAGATTTCACAGAAGATGTGATGTTTCATCTGTGACATGAAAGGCGAGCAGGAGAATCTCAAAATGTGGAAAAGTAGGTGAGGGCATCCCAGGCTGAGGGAACGGCATAAGCAAATGTATGGATGTGGGAAAATACCAGACATATTCTGGAAAAGGTGCATAGTTCATTTGGACTAGAGTGTAAGATTGGTGATGGAAATAGAATGAGAGAGATTTATTTTATACTTGTAAAGGACTTAGTATGTCAGACATTACTGTCAGTATTTCACAAACATTAACTCATTTAATCTTCACAATAACACCATGACGTTGTTATTGTTCCCATTTTAAAGATGAGGAAACTGAAACACAGAAAGCTTCACTAACTTGGCCAGGGTCACCTAGCTAGTAAGCAGCAGAGCCAGGCATTCTACCTCCAGAATCTGTGCTCTTTATCGTTATGCTGCTGTGTCTCTCAGTTGGGAAAGAAAACTCAGCACAGTAGGACTTGGTGACTAGAAATGGGAAATAAGTAAGAGGAAAGGCTCAGGTGATTCTGAAGCTTTTGAACCTGGGTGACTGGTACCATTAATTGAAATGGGCAAGTCAAGAGATGGAGTAAATTTTAGGTTTGGTATGGCTGTATATTTTGGAACCATTTTTTAATATATTATCCAGCATTTCTATTTGTTAGTAGCAGGAAGGAGACACATCTACATCAACTTTGTCTTGTTACTCACACGTCCTCAAATATGGTTTTCAAGGAGTATTTTTTTTTTTTTTTTTTTAATTCTTGTCAGTGGTTGATTGATCAACTGGTGTTGTATGTTTTAGCATCTCTCTGCTGAGGAGTTGGCAAGAAGAAGAGAAGAGGGAAAATGCAAACCTGTTAAATCTTCAAAAGTGCCAAGGCCAACAAAAAGGTGATTCTTTTTAACTTATCACAAATGCTTAGAAAAATGTATGGAAAAAATGTCCAATGTAGCAACATTATATTGTTCACATTAAGTTTAAAAATACTGCTAAAATTTTTGAAATTTTTTATTTCAGTTTTATTATCAATTTGGGAGACCTTGAGCAAAACTTTAATTTGTTCAGGTTTAGTGAATGTAAGATCCAAGATATCTTGTAAAGGGGACTTGTTTATGACAGGTGGTCATTCAGCTCCTTAGATCTTATGAATAGGTAACCTCATGAAATGACTAGTGCTCTCTTTGGTTGGGGCTGATTGTTAGCAAGGTTTTTTAATAATCTAAAATTTGTAACTTATAACATTAAGGATCACCAAATAAGTTAAATGACTTGATTTTCTAGACCCTTACTTCCTGCAGATGCCCCGTTGAATAGACTATAGTTTTGTCAGTGTCCCTTTTAAAACAAGATATCCAGGAATGCCACTAGGTCATTTTCAGTGGAAAGTGCCCTGGTACTTAACCAGTTGTATGTCCCTGGGTAAGTTGCTTAAGGCCTTTTTAAGCCTTGGGTCCTCATTTATAAAATAATAACTATAATAGCCAACATTGTTAGCTGTTTTAAGCACTTCGTGTATGTCAACTCATTTAATCCTCATAACAACCCTATGCAATAGTTAATATTATTATTCTCATTTTATAGATGAGGAAACTGAGAGGCACAAAAAAGTTGAGTAACTTTCCCGTGCTTGTTAGTGGTGGAGCTGTCATTTAAACCCAGGCATTAAGGCTTAAGAATCCATATTCCTGACGGTTACATTATATATCACCTCTCTAAAATAAAAATTAAAACTTACAGTTGTGAGAATAAATTAAATGAGATAGACTATGTAAAAAATAGAGGCATTCATAAACTAGGACTCCTCATTTAGTATCCATTTGATTTTCTGAATCTAAATGAGACACATTTATTGTGATTTTGAAGTCATTGTTCCAGTTTGTCAGAATTTTCATAAATTCAGATCCGCTTTTTTCACGTTAGCCTTCTTAGCTTTGAATCACAACAGTTCAGTAAGCTTGCCTTTTCTCCCACTGGTCACTGATTAAAATGTTTAACTGAGGTAAATGCAGATCTCACATTATTATTCTATTGGCTATATGTTACCACAGTTAACCCATATTTCTTCATCTTATGCAGAATAATCATAACAGATGTCTTGCTTACATTCAGGTAAAATATATTTAGTCTTTTTGAGTCTACTAGTGTCTAGCAGATCATTCCTATCAAAAATGAAATTTAGGTTTTACTTACCACGATAACTTATATTTTCATGAACCCATTATTTTTCTTAGTAGTCACCTCTTCACTTGCTAAAGGCTCACAAATTAGCTATTTAATAATCTTTTCTAGAATTTTCCCATTGTTCAACATCTGATTCCTCTGCTTCTAAAGTCTGCTTTTTTATGTTTTGAAAAGAAGCCCAGTAATTTCCTATTCTTAGTCCTCCAATTATTTTCCCATTCTCTTCGGCTCTCAGAAAAGGTTGACTGTGGTTTCATGTTATGGTTCTTCAGTGCTCTGGCTCATGTATGCTCTCTTCCTGTTTTCTCATCTATCTTGGCTTTTAGTCCTGCTCACTGCCAGTTATGTTAACATGAACATGTTCCTTGTTTGTTTGGTTTTTTTCTTTCTCTGAACATAACCTAAAAAAACCTCTTTATTGTTCCTAATATTTTTCTCAAACCTCAATTCTTTACTGGTCACAAAGCCTTTCTAACATTTCTCTCAGATTTACACATGCTTTTGAATCTAGCCTTGGTTAGATGCTTCTCTTTCCATCTTTTTTTACTTTTTCATTTTAAAATATGTGTTGTCATAGAACTTTCTATATATATATTAATTTCTTAAGCAGACGTGTTTGCCATTTATTCATTCAACGAATATTTATTGAGTCCTTACTCTATGCTCAGCACATAATTGTACTGACAGAAGTATTTTTGAGAAACTTCCATCTTTCTTAAAGAAATTGACAACAGAATTACTTTTTCCCAAAGGTCCTGTCATTTCCCATTTTTTTTATCAAGTCCAAAAGAACAGTGCTTCTTTCAAAAGGGAATGTCCTAAGAAATTCTCCTGGTTTAATATTTTTTCTCACTCAGACAGAATTTAGGTTTAGATTGTTGATAAACATTTTCAAATGTGTAAATAAATGTTATTTTTCTGATCTTGTTACTGAGATTATACTAGAAGTGATTTTTTTTTCTTTTTCAGCTCATTTGATCCCTTCCAACTGATACCTTGTAATGTTTTCAGTGAGGAAAAGCAGGTACTACTTATGATCACCGAATGACCATAAATAATGCTCCTGTCAGACGTGAAATATTCCTTCCTTTCTTTCTCTAAAAGAAAAATATATTTTCTTTTTTTATGCACAAGGCCTATATGTATGTGAAAGATTGGACAAGTAGAGGTACATTAAGGGTCAGATGAATGATAGAAATGGGAAATGGGAGAGAGTTTCTCCATGTTGGGGTTGAAAATGATATATTTTTTTTAAAAAAGTCTGGTTTGCACTGAGCCTTAGTTGTGGTGAGAACTTGATGTGATAGGTAAAGGAGAAAAGGGTGGACGTTCCGGTTAGGGAGAACAAAATCTCTATTTTTATGCTCCCCCATTTTTTTTTTTTTTTTTTTATATTTCAGGAGCCATTTCAGGTGAAAGTGGCTTCAGAAGCACTTTTAATAATGGATTTGGTAAGGATAATCTATTGTGTTTACTTAGTTATTCTGATTTCTATTCTTGTGTATTTTTATTGCAGGCATAAGAGAGTATGGAAGACGTGTATTTTGGATCTTAACTATCCTCTTTTACAAGGAATCTAAAAATAAGTCTTTTCTTTTGGAGAAAAGCCAAACAATTGCATGTTTCCATATTTTAGAGAAAATAAATTAATGTGAGTTTTTGCAGACTGTTTATCATCATTAACCCTATTTTCATTTCCTAGTATCCTTTGTCTGCTGCCTTCTAGATAACTGCGACAAAGCACAACTATAATTTGGAGGTTCCTTGTTTGCAGTAAATCGCTGAGCCTTCCAATTTGTTGTGTGTTTGTTTATGATATTTTTCTATAGGAGGACCCAGAGTGATTTTTACTTTGTATCCTTATGAGACCTTTCCCAAACAGGGAGAGCAAATGATATCTTCATTTTGTAAATGAAAACATGGCATCTTGGAGTGTTTGAATGTTTAGTTCAAAGCTTCTCAGCTGGCAGTGAAGATATATCTGAGATCTTAGGTCTCTGTGCGCTGAGCCTAGCATCTGGTTCCTCTACTGTGCTACTTTTATTTTAGAAAAACGTAATTACCATACTTGTAGATGACTCTCCTGTGATAAGTGAGTTTTATTCTGATTTTTTGTCAGGTGGGTTTGTATGTTTGAGCTAAGTCTATCTTGTATTTCTTTTAGCATGCTCATGTTTCTATGGCAGAAGTGATTGGTCTGTTAGGAGGAAGATACTCAGAAGTTGATAAGATAGTTGAAGTAAGTTCTCTCTTTTAAAAAACTTTTTAATTATTTAATCCTGCTGCCATACAAAATGTTTTTTAGATTACAGTGGATATAATTAAAATATAGAGTTTACCTATGATATAAATGATAATATGCAAATGTAGAAAGTTATATATTCCCAGAAGTGACTTAACATTCCATATACAGTCATGCACTGCATGATGATGTTTCAGTCAGTGACAGACCACTTATACCACGGTGGGCCGATAAGGTTAGTACCATGTAGCTTAGGTGTGTAGTAGGCTGTACCACCTAGGTTTGTACACTCTTGTGGTGTTCACACAAGGACGAAGTCACATAACGATGCATTTCTCAGAACATATCCCTGTCATTAAGCAACGCATGACTGTTTTGAGCACCTGTTTACTTTTACCACCGAGAAAGAGGGAACACTGCCAGGCTTTGGTTCCTCATGGCCTTCACCAGTAAAAAGCTATAACTCCTAAGAGGCCATAAACATGTGCTAACCTTATAGTTGAAACTGGTGTGTATCATTCTGTTGAAATTATTACCATAAATAATAGGGGTCATTGAAAGACTATGTACAGATATTGTATCAGCTGACCTGGAAATTAATAATTATCATGACCTTGTTTGAGTAGAAAAATGGATCCTGAGTTCCAGGCATACAGTCACTTTTGGAGTGTAATTATTGTGCAAGTTAAAGGCTGCCTGTGGTATTGTCAGATAAAAGCTTGACTCTAAAAAGTTTCTGTATCTATATATGAAAGAACTGAAACATTAAAGTAATAGAATTAACAGGATTTCAGTGTAATCATATAAGGATTAATCCTTTATAGGTCTGTGCAGCAGAACCCTGTAACAGTCTGAGTACAGGACTACAGTGTGAGATGGATCCTGTCTCACAAACACAGGCCTCGGAAACCTTGGCTGTACGAGGCTATAGTGTTATTGGATGGTATCATTCTCATCCTGCCTTTGATCCTAATCCTTCCTTACGAGATATTGACACTCAAGCCAAATATCAGGTGTGTTTGTAGGGCTTATGTGTATGTAGCTGTAAATAATTGCACATTCTCTCCCCTCTCATCATTTTCTGTTAAATCAATATACTTTTTAACACTTCTAGGAAAATGTTGCATTTCTAATATTCTTTACATCTGGAATTTTGAAATAACTTGCATTTTTTTCTGATTACAAGAGTAATACATGTTTATTTAAACATTTGGAAAATCAGCTATTTTATTTAATACAGATAATTTTGTTTGATATGTGAATGTTTTTGCTGTAGATAGCTGTTTGAATAAATTGTTAACATATTAATAAAGATTACAACTGAAGGGTAATGAATATAATTTGTAAAAATATTTATGGCAAATATGGATCTTGCAGGCCAGGTGATCTTTTTAAGGGTCGTTTCAGGTTGGGTTGAACACATTACGGCCTGAAAAATTGACTGTGTGGAATGAATATATAAGACATTACATTTAGCTGCTGTTTGGATATGAAGGTTTTATCACACCTTTGTGTTCCCTTTTCCTCCATTAGATGTTTAAAATGTTGGTATGGGTAAATACTGACTTTTAAATTTATGTAGTTGAAACAAATTCTACTTTTCCTTTAATTGTAGAGTTACTTCTCCAGAGGCGGTGCAAAGTTCATTGGAATGATTGTTAGTCCTTATAATCGAAACAATCCTTTACCTTATTCCCAGATTACCTGCCTGGTTATAAGTGATGAAATTAGCCCAGATGGCTCATACCGTAAGTTTTCAACAAAACTTCATCCTATTTCTGCCTTTATTTCTTTGAATCTTACAAATCAAAGAATTTACAGCTATGCAAAACTATGTGATGGAAAAGTTTGTGCCCTCAACTAGGGAATCACTGTTAGCACAGCATGCAGTGCAGCCACCCTCTTCCCTTTTATGATACTCTTCTAGGTTCAAGTCCCTACTGTGTTACCACGGCCACTGGGCAAAAGGATTACAACGTGGAGAAAAGTCGTGGCCAAGCAGTGTGCGTGTTAGGTACTGGAGACGCTGCAATAAGCAAAATAGACAAAGTCTATTGTTATGAAAATTTTTTGATAAATGCAAACTGACTTTCTCTACGATGGCATTCAAATAAAAAAAATAAAAAGAAAAATGCCCACCCTACTACCAGCTCTCCATGACCTCTCAGTTTAGGCTTAACAATAGCTAACTCTATTTTTATATCTCTTAGTTTCCACTCTATCTCAAGAAAGAATTTGGTTGGTTTAGCCTGTCATATGACTTGGTTCCTTTGGGATTTATGTCCACTTCTGGCCCAGTCAACTCTGGTTGGATAGGGAATTAGTGTAGCAGACTAGGGAAGGTAGGGGAGGGTAAGAGGGGAATGTGGGTGGAAAGGAAAAGATTGGAGGAAACAATTGACATCTCTAGGATACTGATTCTCTCTTCTCTGTCCTTACTACCACTGCTCTCGTTCACTGTCCTCTCTGGGTACTGTCACTGCTTGTTGTCCTCTCTCCCATTAGTCCATGGGCTCCTTGAAGGTAGATATTGTATTATACTCATTTTTCTATCCTCAGTTTCTAGCACAAGGCCTGGCGTAATGTAGGTAATAAATGAATGTTTGCTTAACAAATTAATTTCTTCATTCTTAATGATGTCACTCAGATGCTCTCTCTTTGGTAAAGACCCCAGCACTACCCCCATGTCATTTACTATTAGTTGCTCTGTTCTTTGTGCACCTGCAACACTTGTTTCCTACCTTCATGATCACTTTTGTCTTTTAATGTAATTCATCTGTTGATCGTGCCTTGCTAAACTGTGAGCCCCAAAGAGCAGGAACTGCGTCCTCTTTGTCTTTGTATCACCAGCAGCTAATCAGTTGCCTTGCACCTAGGAAGTGGTCAGTGCTCTGTAGGTTTTTATTGAATGAATAATATTGACATTAACTTTAGTCCAAAATGCCCACTTTGAGCATAGCACATATATACCTCATTGTTTAGCCCAGTATAATTTTACAAAAAGTTACAAAAGGAGGAATCACAATTAACTTGTTTTCAATTTAAATCATTTCTTAATGTCACAATCTGCTAGATTTTGGGAGTGAGGCTCTTCTCTGATGCTGTCCAATACAGTAGCTACTAGCCACATGTGACTTTAAATCAATTAGAATTATATGAAATTTAAAATTCAGTTTCTAGAGTTCCACTTCTGGCCAAAGTGAAGTAACAAGGACCTGTCTGAAACAACCAAAAAACTGGACATAATATTTAAAACAATGGTATTTAGGATGTAACATCAGGCAGTAAAGGGATATGATTGCTGGGAGATGGAAACAAATGAAGTGAGCCCAAAATTACCCTAGCTTACTGACTTAAAAGAGTTATCACGTATGGCACAAGGAAGAGAAACCCACCTAGAGCCTGGCAGACTTTGAGTTGAGGTGATGGAGGTGAGACCAAGGCAACTCACTTTTCAGGACAGAGTACCAGAGAGCAGAAATCCACATTGAGAGCAAACTCCAGAAAAGGTACAGATTTAGTATTTAGCAAGATGCAGACCAGCACTTGCCTGGGCAGAAACCCCCAGACGGAGGAGAGAGCTGCTTGAAAGGATTAGAGGGAGCAGTACTAGATGCTCACATAAGCTGCCGTGGACAGAGCACAAGTATCCAACGTTATCATTATTGCAGCAATTTCTGTTGGGCAGAGATTCTCTTAAATGACTTGACCATTATCAACACTGCGTATTAGGCCTTAATCCTAAATCCATCACTTTGATCCTCTTGGAAACCCTCTGGTTCAAGAATTAAGATTTTCTAGAAGCCTTAGTTAGGATACTTTGTGTTACATTACTTTTAACTTGGGTCCTATCTTTATTTATTTATTTTTTAAAATTTTTTCTCTGTTAGGTATATACACAAATCATATCTTTAAAATATCTGTAATGGTTAAGCGTTTTCTGTGCTTGTAATAGGCAGGAAATATACGTAGTGATTAGTTTTCTGATATTTTAGTGGGTAAAAATATTCAGTACAAAAGGAAATTTTTACTGGTTTTAGTGCCCTTTTTTTAACCTAGAAAAATATTCTTAATGCTAAATAGAGCTATATATATTGTGTGTGTGTGTGTGTGTGTGTGTGTGTTTTCATGGTTTGCCATCAGCGCAGAGTGAAAATGCATTAATTTACCTCTCTTTATTCTTGTTTTAACTTTCATTAAGAGTAGGAGTTGGTAACCTGGATTCAGATCCCAGCTCTGACATTTATTGGTTATTTTGCCTCAGGCAGATTACTTAACCTCTCTTATTCTCCTTTGCCACATCTGTAAAATGAGAAAAAATTATTACCTTGCTTACAGGGGTAAAGATTGTCAGTAATGTATGTAAAGAGCTTAGCAAATAATAGGTCTTCGATAGGTAGTTATGATTATATGTTGTCTGTGCTTCATAGGTAATCAAAGCATATCAAGTAAATGATTGTTATCACCAAAAGGAGTTTGCTTAATAGCTTGTGGACTGTAATGTGTCACTTCAGCTTTTGGAGGGGAGAAAATGAAATGGAGAAGAATTGAGAAATGAAAAGTTCAGTTATCATCAGGCCTGCTCTTTCCTTCCCTCTTTCCATACACCTGAAAAAAATGAGGAAAAAAAAGCCTTTGAGAGCATATTGACGAACTGTGCTTATATTTTGAGGAAGTATAGTTGGGTTTTTTTCTTTTGCCTTCTGATTTGTTGGCATTTCATTTACTTGAAAAGCCTTATGGTGGCAGACACCCAGTTGAGAGGCAGTGTAATTTAAAGGTTAAGAACGTCAACTCGAGCCAGACTGCCTGGGCTCAAATCCTGGCTCTGCCTCTTCCTGGGTAGTTATATATGCCCATGAACAGGTTAGTTACCTTCTCTGTGGCTCAGTGTCCTAATCCAACAACAAAAATGGGGCCCGTGGTAGTAGCTAGTTCATTGAAGTGGCCGCACGTGTGGATAAAGCACCTCAAGCCTGGTGCGTGGTAAACATGTGTTATTATGGTGGTGGCTGTTGGTAATGAGTCAGCTGAGCTTTTCTTTAATATGCTGTAAGTACAGTTGCATGGGAATCTTGAAGGATATGTGAGAAATTTCCAAGTAGGCTCAGCCTTTGATGTCTTTTCCTTTCTAGCTGTGTACATGATATCCACCCCTTGGGCTCCTTTCCTCCAGAGTTGAGCGTGACACCTTTGACTCGAGTGCGGCTGCTGCCTCTCCAGAATTAGTCCTGTTCCCTGTCTCGTCTTAGATGAGCACCTGTTGGGAGGTGGAAGGAGTGTGGGCTCAGAAGCCAGGCACACCTGCTAGGGTTGTGCTCCACGCTCTTCCACTTCACTAACCTAAACAGGTAGCTTAACCTGTCTCGGCCTCAGTTGTCTCATCTGTTAAATAGGAATTATGCTGCCTACCTTATAGCATTGTTGTCAGCTTGACAACCTATGTAGAAAAAAATCACTGGCGTGGAATATGTCTTGGTTTGCCTAGGTCAGACCCAGGTTAAGCCTGTGGTTCTGGCACAATTATGAATAGTGCCCCCTTTTACGCAAAAAGTCTCTTGGTTTGGATGATAAATTGTGTGATCATCCTATCTCTCACAATTCTTTGCATAGAATTGTCATGCAAATGGCACTTTTACTCTTTTATTGTTATTAATTGCTTGGTATTAATATGCTTGATGTATCAAGTTCAGCCAGGCAATAAATATTTGATGAATGCCCACTATGTTTAAAGTGCTGCTCAACTGGTCTGCCAAGCTGTGGTCGTGAAAACACTGAAGAGAATTTTAAGTAATTAAAAGGAGACTGGAGATTTAAGAAATAGTTGATGAAATGTGCTGCTTTATGCTTTTCTAGGTTTACCTTACAAATTTGAAGTACAACAGATGTTAGAGGAACCTCGGTGGGGATTAGTGTTTGAAAAGACAAGATGGATAATAGGAAAATACAGGCTGTCCCACAGGTATGTGCTGTGGTTTGAGATGGTTGCCTGTCTGTAGCGTTTCTCATTAAATTCTCTTTGAGAGAAAACCCAAGTTAAATATAAAATTGTGATGTACGGCATCAGTGATGGTTTATTACAAAACTGATTAGCTTATAGTATTTGTTTCATTGGTTTCTTTTCATATTTCTTCCAACAGCAGTGTCCCCATGGATAAAATCTTTCGCCGGGATTCTGACCTGACTTGTTTGCAGAAAGTAAGCTGCCCTCATTTTAATTGGTTCTGTTGTTCACAGATTCTAAAGCTATTCATCTCGATGTGTTTTCCCATGATGCCTAATGCTTTGTGGATACATTTTCTGTGTTTCCTTTATTGCTTTTTCCTTTCTAAAATTAATTTCTAAGAGATAATTAGTAATGTGTTTTGTTGCCCACGCTTGCATGTAGAAATAATAGTATTTTAGAATAAATTTGTCAGTGTTGGCTGATAAATTTCTTGGCAGATTATTATTGTACACAATGGGGAACATTTTTCTCATTTTATTAAATTCAAAAGCATCATGTTTCCGTTTAGCTTTAACAATTGATCATTTTTAAGAATGATAATATAAATCTAAGAATTAAATTTAAATGATCATTTTATTTAACTTTTTGGTAAGAAATAAGAGTAGTGAATTCTTTTATTTCACCTCTAGTTTTGTTTCTATGAGTATAATGAGTTAAGACCAGAAGACTGGCAACATTTGTCTGTCTTTTTTTTTGGTAGCAATTTGAAAATAGAAAATTTAAACATATTAAGTTTATTTTTAATGTTTTTTACCTTCTTCTATTATAGCCTTTCTCTTTGTTCTGTTGGAAGAGTAACATGCACATTTCCCAGGAAATAGACTATAGCATCCTAATTTTGAAATGGTAGAGTCCTGTGTATATACATAGATTTTTATCTTACAGGATTATTTTGCTTTGTTAATGTAGCTACTAAAAAAAGAATCAAGGTCACATATTTGTCCAAAGGAGAAAGCGTCACATGTGTATAAGGTTTGTCTCTATATAGAATCATAAAGGGACTAACCTAAGCCTTCCTCAACAGTGACTTCCTACACTCCATGATTATGGAACACAAGTTTATCTTTAAGCACATTTAGGGAGAATGTTTCTCATTTGACCATTAGAAAATGCGAGATTTGGAAAGGGATAAAATAATGATAATAATGCAAATCCTCTTTTACACTTTTTATGTATTTAAATATAAAACTTTTTTTTCAACCAGCTTTTGGAGTGTCTGAGGAAAACTCTGAGCAAAGTCACCAATTGCTTCATTGCTGAAGAATTCTTGACTCAAATAGAAAATCTATTCCTTTCCAATTATAAAAGCAAACAAGAGAATGGAGTGGCTGAAGAGAACTGTACTGTGGGTCCAAAGGACTTATTAATGTAATTATTTTAAAGTAAGGCATTTTAATCTTGACACAGTAGATCCTACTTTCAAAGTTATAACCTTGAAATTATTGTAATTTAGTTAACCATGGCACGGCTTTGATCTTTTTTCTCTAGTTCACAAAATCTAAACTTTGCCATGTAAATCACGTGACAAGAAAGAGATGTGTACTTGTTTTCGTATAGTGATGATGAGAATGTTGTGTAAAGCAGGGTCTCCCAAGGTGCTCCAGTCCTGCCGTGGCAGTAAGCAGTGCAGTAGGCTCTGAGGGTGATCTGTTTTACTGTTGTATTCAGGTTGATGAGTGGAACGGGTCTCTAATTTTTATTGCTCACCCAACTCACCATTCTGTTTTGGTATCTCATGTCTCGTTAGGAGCATTCATTCTTTCTGTGTGTTTGGTAAGATTCATTTATGGTTGCAAATGAGATCCAGAAGGGGGGTCACTGAGGTAATTATCATAGTTGAGAACTACTGGTATAATAAATCTGACAATGTGCTATGGGAGGCCAGGGGAGGCATATGGAGTAAAATCTGAAAAATAGAAAAGAGACCCAAAGAAGAGAATCAAATTACCAGTTTTTAAATTACAGATTGTATTTAATTACATTTTGTATGGATATCAGATACATAAAATATTAGGTTCACCTATATGTCCACTTACCTTAGTGTATGTGATAAAACCTCGTTTAACTGGAACACAGGTAAGCATAACCCTCAAACTAGATTTTTTTTTTTCCCCTACTACTTGCTATCAGAAAGAGGCAAATTGCAATAATGCTTAAATAAATCAAGAGATTTAATTTTAAAAACAAGAAAGCCTTCCAGGACGTATTACATATTCAGCCCAGTTTCATATACTTTCTGAATCCAGAACAGAGGTCAGCAAACTTTTTGTATAAAGAGGCAGTTAGTCAATAACTTAGGCTACATACTGTCTCTATCAGACATTCTTCTTTATATTTTTTTACAACCCTTTAAAAATGTAAAACCGTTCTTAGCTCATAGGCCTCACAAAAAACAGGTTGCTGGTTGTTATCTTCCAACCTCTGCTCTTGAGAATTGCAAACACTGCGAATTTATTTTCAGATACATGAGCCTTTGACACTGAACAATCTTGCCTCATCTTCAAACAACGAAAGTTAAAATTGTGATTTACATTTAGGTATGTTTTCAAATAAAAGTTAGCAATCATGCTGCCTGATTTATTCTAATAGATTTTAGTTTATTTCTGTTAACCATAGAATTGATTTATATCCATTCTGTAAGCATTCTTATTACTGACAGTTTTATTACATTTCCTCTGGGTATGATTCTCTGTTTTTCCCCTTTTTTGGAGGTAATCAATAGCCAAGGATGAACAAGACAATATTGGAAGGAGCAGGGAGCCAGTGTTAGATGACCTGGGTCTTGACTCAACCTTGTGATTTTGGGGATATAGTTTACCTTCTCTAGGCCTAAATTCTTGTGTAACTGAGGTTGAAATTATCTTCCTAGCATCCTTCCAGGTCTAAAATCTTGTGGTTCATTTTAATAGTCGACGACTTACCTGGAACTTTATATTGTGAGATGGTACAGTTCTCAAATTAACAAATGTGTTTAAAGAAAACTGGTAGTATTTTCCATTTCTCTATATGCATTTAGGATAAACAAGGAAACATAACTTATAAAGCAATTACTTTGGGGACTGGGGGATATAAGAGCTATAGACCAAAAGTCAGGAAACCTGCATTCTTACCCTAATTCTGTTACCAGCTTTGCTGTGTGACAGTGATAAAGTCATATAACCTGTCTGGACCTCAGGCTCTTTACCTGTAATTTAAGGGTCTAAATTTTATGACTTAGTATTTCCTTCCACATGCAGAAAGCCTGTGGTTCTGTAAAAGGTAGTAATTCATTCCTTCGTACTCTTCCTTTTGACATATTTTCCTTGTTGTACATCGGGAACAGATCCTAAAAAGTGGTAATAAGTACTTCGTTGACATTTGCCTGTAATATTGATGAATTTGGGTGATTGAAAATAGTGGAAATTGTTAAAAGTTCTGTCCTCAAATCCTCTGCATGCCAGTGGTTAACCCTATTTACTAACCTAAGCCATACTGTGAGGAACTCAAAGATGGTAATCTTCAGAGTTTAGAGCTTCGAAAGCACAATTTTTAAAATAATATTTACTGAGTGTTTTTTTCTCCTGGAGTACATTTATCTTATAAAATATTTTTTAAAAAACAGAGAAGCATAAGTAAAATAAAAATATCTCAGTCCTCCTATCTAGAAAACCACAGTTAACATTTTAGTGTAAATCCTTCCCCAGTGTTTTTTGGACCATGTAGTTTTAGAACATTGAAATCTGTGATATTTTCGTCCCCTCCTCCCTTATTCATTCACCCTGCTTCGTTTTCTCTCTGATCATATTCTTAAGACATTTTTGTAACTGCAGGTGTCCACATTCCTGTCACTGTCAACCTTGGGCTACTGAAGGTAGTTGGAGCCAGGGCCTCAGAGAAGCACAGAGGAGTCTAGAACTGAGTGGCAGTGTGATACAGGAAGTTCAGGAGGCAGGTCTCAAAGGAAAACCTACCTCCAGTAATGTTTACAGGAGTGGAGATAAGACTTGAGAACATCCAAATCTCTTCATCCTCCTGTAGTTCTTACTATTACACAAAGACAATAAAATAATGAACTTAATTTTTTTTTTCTTTTTCCATCTTGGCTAGTGGAAATTGACACTAGTACTTCGCCACTGTTAGACTTAGCCCTCTTTAAAAATCTAATCCCAAAGTAACATTCAGAAAAAAGACGATCAACAAGATCGGACTCTCCTTCCCCTCCATTGTGTCAGCCTTGAACCATTGGCCTATATTCAAAGCTGCATTATGGCTTTTTTGGGCCTTAGACGCTTTTGCCACCTTGGACCTCTTCTTCCATAAAAAATTAAAAATTAATACATTACGATTGGATTTGTATAAAATTAATATTATATATAAACATGTCCTTCAATCTAAAAGTTCAGTTTTTTTCTTCTGAATTTAAAAGAAATTAGAACATTTTCATGGGCCTCTAAAAGGATTGTGGGCCTGAGGTGTGGTGCCTCACAGATGAGCTGGTCCTGCCTATATTCTGAAAGGTATTGTTGGAAAAAACTACCCTCTCCCCGCTCTCCCCTGTGAAGCCTGCCTCACAAGCCCTCAGGCAGCTCTGCCACCCCAGCCAAGAACATTGCAGTTCCCTGCGGCTTTAGATCTATGGACGTGAACTTCCTTCTTTACTCCTTCTTTACTCCAACTCATGAGTATTGCCTTAGGACCATTCATCCTCAAAAAAAGGTAGGAGACAGTGGTTAGTTTTAGTTTTCAGGTAGATGTTTTTGTTCTGATCCTTCATCAGTAGTTTTGAAACTCATGCCACACACCTATCGCCTTCATCCCCACTCCCTCTACTTCTTAACCTCTCAGCATTTAGGTACAAGATCGTTCATTCTGTCATTTGCTGAGAGCAGGGCCTGAAGAGTAGAGTTGAACAGACCCATTCACGTTTCCCGGAAGCTGATTAATGCTACCCCAGCCTTCTCTCCATAACTCCTCCCCTATTGGAGTGGGGTGAGGGGTGTGCTGTGCAGACTGTCGGCAGAGTCAGAGCTTCTGCAGCTGTCTGGGCAGCAACAGAGACTGGCCTCAGCATGCCAACCTGAGCAGCCCTCCTGCTTTTCAGTTTCCCTTGTTTATCTTGCTGGATCCTAGTGCACTGGGCTGTAGGACCTGGAGGAATGTTATTCAGTGTGTATAGTCAGGACTCCCTAGGATTGATGCTTTGTCCTGTACTTACAAAGAGCCATATGACACCGTACCACCTGGAATGTAGCTACCTGTCCTCACATCATCAACAGGAATCAGTTGGTGGATTTCTCAGTAGAAATTAAGTCAGGGTACCCAAATTTTGTTTTCCTTTTCACCTACACTCTCCTCTACCAATAGCTAGAGACTAAATCTAGAGTCACACATTATGGCATTTAGGAAAACTTATTTCACCCATGCACAAAGAAAAAAGCACATGCCTTTTTATCATCATCTACTCCATCAGGGTTAATACAAAATTTAACAAATTTGATCTGCATCTCCTGTTTTCCAGTAGTTTAATATTTTTCTTTCAAATTAATACCATGTTTTGCAATATTTCCAGAAAATCCCTGTGGAGAATAATGTGGATTGCTTAGCTGAATTCCTGATCTTTTCTTAAATGGTTTTATGGGTGCTGTTCCCCCAAACTCTGTTTTCTCTGTTTTTTCATTTAACCTGTAATTTGTGCTTTTTGGTATTTTCTGAATCTGGCTTTTAAGCCACCTTAAATCCTTTCTGGAACAAGGCAGAGAATAAATATGTTTATCCCCCTAAATTAGGAGGACATTGAAATATCCCAGAGAAGCTGTGGTTTGGCCGGGGACTCTCTACCCAGCTATGTTTGAGAAAGTAAAACTAACTCATCATATTTGGGTTGTTTTTATTTTCTCCTTTGGATATATTTATGAAGGTATTCATAACTTTAATTTCAGGGAAAAATGCCTGATTTTCTATTTTTGAGATTCCCTAGAGTAGTCTCTTAGGAATTAGGAAATATGTTAAATATGATTTCATAGTTTGTATCCTGTTTCATAGGTTATCACAGAACATCTGTTTCAACCTATGAATTATAAAATAGTTTTTAGCTTCTAGCATGATTTCAATAGATTAGTCTTTAAATTTGTGGGTTTGATGTGTGAGTTGTGTATTGTGTATACGTTTACTGTGGTTATTGATAAAGCTCTTGCTGTTGTTTTCCCCACGTGTTATCAGTGTTGATGGATTTCTTTTATTAGTTTGAATTGGGGAATATTCTGTAATAAAATATAATGATTATAACTATTTTGTACATTTAAATATGCTATGTTGTCTATATCTAGATTAAAGAATATTGTAAATATTAATGTTTGTACAATTATGAAAGCTTTTCCTCAAAATGATTGAACTCTCTCCTCCCTGTATTTAACCGTGACATAAAATATCTGATTTTAAGCTTCGGGATTTTACCTTGTAAAAATTAAAGGAAAACATTCTGAAGATTCTATATAAATAAAATTTTGAAAATAAAGTGGTAAATCGTTTGGTCTGTCCCTAAATTATTAGCAGCATACACATTGCATTGCAAAAAAATGCCCCATTAATTCAGCAAACATTGATTGAGCATCTATTATGTTGAGCATTGTAGGGGACAGGAAGATGAGGAAATCTTGGTTTCTTCCCACAAGAAGCCTGTTACCTAATAAGTGGGAAACACATAAAAATCGACATGGAAAGCTACGACATGGAAAGCTAAGACGCTAAGATACCAACTGGAATTGGTTATAAATGCCTGTAAAAGACTTCAAGGGTAATAGGTGTTAAGACAAATGAGAAATAATTCTCTAGAATGTGAGCAGTGAGATCGATTTCTTGGAAGAGATTGCCTTTAAACAGTGGCAGGGTTTGGTTAAATGACATTTGCGAGAAGAGAGGCATGGAGGTAAGAAAGGAGAAAGAGAATGGTGAGTCTTTGGCTGGATGGCAATATATATGAAGATGTTAATTATGAAGGTAGTTCACATTCAGCCAACGAAGGATACAGAAGGTTTAAAGTAAGAGAAAATCGCACCTTAAAATCAGAATTAACTCATTAACTGATCTTTAACTCTCCAGTCTTGTTTAGTAGCATATATAAAACCTATCCATTTAAAAAACAACAAGGACAACAGGTCACACTATATGGTCAATTTCTGTCAACTCACTGAGGACTTCTTGTTACCGAGTAATGGGCTCACTGCTCGCCGCGATCTGAGCCAATTAATCACAAAGAGTTAGGGATCAAGAAACGAAGTTTTAATTTGATTAGCCAGCATAACTGGAAAGATGGCAGACTAACGTCTCAAGAAACCATCTTCAAGGATTACGGAATCTTGAGGCAGATATATAGGGAAAATGGGCAATAAGGAGGGGGTCCAGGGACATTGGGCTCCAGGCATCACATTGGTCCATTCTTCTGTCAGCTGTGATGGATACCTTGTGGATGTGTGTCCTGCCTGTGGTCAGCCTGTTCCTGGAGAGAAACTCATAGAACAAAGTTTTTAATTTATCAAGCTATTGGGGAGTACAGACATAAGCGGAGGCCATAAATCAGGAAAGCGTGTGAATTTTTCAGAGTACGTACAGAGCAGTGAGTAGTCCCACGGGAGGGGCTGGTGCCATTTAGTGTAACAAGATGGCCTCACTTATGCTCTCTTACATTCTCTCCATGTCAGCACATAGACATCTGTTCATTCTTTGCAGGAGGTACACAGCATTCTGTAGTAAAGATTTGCTAGACTTGATCCATTTTCAATTGATGAACTTTAGGTGGTTCCCATTTTTCTATGAAAAATTTTATTTGCACACTTAATATTTCTCTGAATAGATTCCTAGGAGCTTAGTTGCTAGATCAAGCTCTATGTACCCTTTAAATTTTGGTAGCATCTGCAGAAAAATGTTTAATTTGTATAAGCTAATTTTCCGCATAGTACAGCCACGTTTACCATCTTATTTACAGAACCAGTTTGGCTCCTAAATGATAGCTTAGGTGGCAGACTACAATAAAATCCTGAGTTCTAATTCCATGAAGCATTTATTTCGTTGGAAGGTCATTCCTCTGTACAGCTGTTATGGATTCTTGCTAATTAAGAATTTGCTATAATGTTCTGATTGTGGCCAGCAGCATACTCAGCCTATGGCTCCAGACCAGCCTTGTCCACAATCCTATTTGTACTGTAGTAGTTTTTCTTCCTTTCGTGATGTGTCTACATCACTGATTCTCAATTCTCCTCCTATAGAATGCTAGCTTAAATAAAATCCTCTCAGTATTGCAGAGAGATGTAGCTAAATAGAAAACTTGCTTTTGTCTTCCTTATTTCTCCCACTATCAAAAACAAGCTTTATCAATTAATAACTCTGATACCCGTTACGGAGTGTAATCAATGATTACTCTCCCACCTTCCCCCACTTAACAAGGTCACCTCAAAATGCAGAACTGGGTTCAGAAAGCAAGTTAACTGCTTTGTTTGTTTTATCTAGATCAGTGATTATTGAACCTCTTTTGTGCCAAAACATCTGATAGATGACTCAGCTGTAATTGTGGTTTCTCTGCCCATCGATAGAAGATTGTCTACATCAGACTCCTTTTGTGTAACAAAATTTAATAGTTTTGGGCCGGCCCCGTGGCTTGGCAGTTGAGTGCGCGCGCTCTGCTACTGGCGGCCCGGGTTTGGATCCCGGGCTCGCCCCGACGCACCGCTTGTCCGGCCATGCTGAGTCCGCATCCCACATGCAGCGACTAGAAGGATGTGCGACTATGACATACAACTGTCTGCTGGGGCTTTGGGGAGAAAAAGGGGAAAAAAAAGGGAGAAGGATTGGCATGGATGTTAGCTCAGGGCTGGCCTTCCTCACACACACACAAGACATTTAATAGTTTAAAGGAAATCTTGATAAGATGTTTTTCAGAACAGAACTATTTTCCTAATCACAAACATAAACAAAATGAGTGGATGTAATCCTCACCCACTGAGAGCAAGAGAGCGAGGGAGTGAGAGAATGTGCTTTCATGAGACCAGTCTGCTTTTATGCGATGCCTCAGATTGGATTCCAGCATCATGGAGTTGGGGAGTACGTTAGGAGAATTAAAGCTAGCTGCTGTAACAACCACCCCATCTTGTCAGTGCCTTAACACAGTTGAAGTTTATTTCTCACACAAAGTCCATTGTAGGTGTTCTGATTGGGTGGCTCTCTTGGGCAGCTCGTCTACAATAGGTAATTGAGGTCACATGTGGCTCTGTCATCTTGTGCTGCAAGTAGCCCACGTGTCATCCATCTGAGGACAAGAATAGAGGATCAGACATTTGATATTTAACTGGCTGGGAAGCACGCACATCGTTTTTGCTCAGATTTCTCTGGCAAGAACTGGTCACGTGGTCCCACCTGGCTGCAGAGGGGCTGCTAAAAGGAGTCCTGGTTGGGCAGCCGCTTCTCCATAGAATTCCGAACTATGGAAGAACATGCACCTCTGTTAGTGACTAGCCCTCTGTTACAGATGGCTAGGGTTGGCTTTATAAAATGTTATCAACTCATCTTCAAATGGGCTTTAAACTACTGTGCTTGAGACCCCAAATTCATAAAGAAAAGTTGACATCAAGTTTCTTTGAAGCCGGAGCCCTAATATTAAAAGAGAATGGAGAATGTTTCCCCCTCAAATCAAAGACTTTTAGAGCTGGAAAAGACCTTGAAAATGTTCAGGCTTAGAATCCTAAATTCCGGTATGAGGTAACTGAGGTCCACAGAAATGAAGCAACTTGCCCAAAGTCACACAGACGAGTAGTCAGCAAGATCACCTCTAGCAAGACCCCAGTTCTGCTATTGCACCATCTTTTGAGTGATTTCAAATTATTTTCAATTTCATGGAATAAAGAACTACTCTGAAGATTATATGTGCAATTCAAATGTTCAATATAATTTAAGTTTTAATTTAAAATGTAATTTTGTCTTTTAGAACTGCAAGATCTAATAAATGCTCAGGACATGACTTTGTGGAAAAGTTGACTAGGGAATTACTATTAGAAGTGATATAATTAATGAGACTTTACTAGCTTTATCTAAGATTAGCTTTATTAGCTTTATCTAAGATTAACGAACCCCCAAATCCTTGCTGTTTGCTTATAAATCCACAAAGCTGTACTTGTTCTTCAATCATCTTAATGAACATGTTAATATTTAGGCCACTAGAGGGCGCTCTGTCACAGGTTACGAGCACGGTGGTCCCAGCCCTGTGAGGGTGATTGGCCTAAGGAAGTCAGACAAGATGGAACATGGGGCTGAATTTGTAAACGCTATAAGACATCCATTGTCTAGTTCCTTGACATTGTGCGATCCAGAGGTGAGTTTCCTTGTTTCGTGGTCCCTCCAGGTTAGCCATTTTAATTTTGGAAGGTATTTTATAATAATAGCATCCGTCCATTTATAGATACAGTGCTAAACGCTTGACATATGGTGTCGGATTTAATCCCCACAGCAACCTATTTTTTTTCTTCCTGGGGGAGTATCAATTTGCATCCCAATTTGGAAAACTGGCAATAGTGACTACACATACCATATTATCTTTATGACATTGTTCTATAGTAAGCTTTGTAAATAGTCCCCAAGTAGGTTGCTGTTTATTCCTAAATTCATTCCTAGATGTTTTATGGTTATTATTGTGCTCTGACTAGGATCTTTTTTTTCTCCTGATTGCGTTTTCTAATTGGTTATTACAGCACTATAGGAAAGCTTTATTTTCTACATTGTTCCTCTTTCTGGCCATGTATGTTTTTAGTTGTTTATTTAGGTAGAAACTCTTAGAATCTAAATTAGCATCAGTTTTATCTTATCCTTTTATATAGTTTTCCACATTTATTTTTATGTTTTTTGGATTATGGCTTTGGCAAGGATCTCCATTAACATTGCTGAATATTAGTCATGACCATTTTTTATTATCCCCACTTTACAAGAGGTTTAATATCCCCATTTTAAACTTAGCCATAGAGTGTTTAAGTAACTTATCCAAAGTTATACCCAGAAGTGGCAGAGACAGAATTCAAACTGAGATCCATATGATTCTAAAACAAGCTCACCAAACTACCCTGTTATTGGCTTTAGGGCTGGAAGGAACCTAAGGAACAATTTAAGGAACAATTAAGGAACCTAAGGAGCAATCTCCTCATTTTGGGGATAGCAGAACTGATACCCAGAGATGAGAGGCGACTTGCCCAAGTCACAGACTCAGTCACGGCCAGATTGGGAAGTCAAGGTCTTCCCATTGCCAGTGTTCCTGGATCACACTCCTGGGAATCCCTGCCTTCTCTGGGCAACCAAAGAAATCCTGTGCTCATAGATCCTGCACCACACTTTGCCCCAACACAGTAGATGAAGCCATGGGGTTTATTAGTATGGTACCTAGACAATAGAAGAAATAGACCTTATGGATAGAGATTTTGGTCCAACATGGTTCTCTGTCTTCTCCATTATGGCCAAGCCTAGGGGAAGTGAATTCATAAGAGGAACACCGTGCATTTTCAAAAGTAATTCATCTCTCTGCCTCTTCATCCTCTGCACTTGCAGTCAGACAGGTTTTTTTATGAAGCACAAATGTAAGCATGTCACATCTCTGCTGAAAACTCGCACAAAGCTTGGCAAGCTTTCTGCACCAAGTCCAACATGGAAGCTCAGAAGACCCTTATGGATGTGCCCCTATCCATGCTCTCACCTCTTACCAGTTCCCTCCCCTTCCAACACACACACACACACACACACATGCACACACACACACACACACACACACGCATGCACTCTTTGCTTTAGTCATACTGAACTATTTGGCGAATCCGAACACGTGCAGCTCCACCCCCGGAGGCCTGTAAACGCCTCTCCCTTCACATGGAACGCCTTCCCCAGCCCACCATTGTCTTACTTGTATGTGACATCACTTCTACCTAGAAGCCTGCCTTGACTCTTCACTCTTCACTCCAGACTGGGTGAGACCCTTTCAACCAAGCCCCTCTCACACCCTGTTCTTACCTCCGTCGCCGCCCCAGTCACACCTGCTTTTACTCGTCTCTTTACTTCTCTGCCACCCTCACTGGACTGCGAGCTTCTGAATAGCATGGACCCTGCCTTTTTAAACTGTGTATCCCCAGTGCCTAATATAATAGCCAGCGTAGAATAAAAAGGCACTTAACAGTTTGATGGATGAGTAAATGATTGAATGAATGAAAGAAAACAGAAAGAAAGAACGGAAGGCAGATCTTTTGGGGAAAATCAGTTCTATGAGACTCAGATGTCAGATGTTCTTGTTTCCACTACAAGGAGGAAAAAGAACTGAGGTGGGACTGTTTGTTCTCAGACAAGAGCCCCAGCGTCTGGGTGGGAGCTGAGAGCCTGGGAGAGCAGCAACTCTTCGTTAGCATAAGGGTGGTGAGAGCTTCTGTAGACACGAAGCAACTCATCAGCAAGGACAGCTTGTTCCAGAAGATGTATTCTCCTGCAGCCTCCTCAAAAACACAAAGACAGGTGAGATTATAACACTGTAACCATAATTGCATTTTCTAATCCAAAGTGTGACACAACGTGGATAATTACCAGGCCTCAGTGGCTTTGCCACTCCACATCCTGAGAATTTTTATCACTGAAAGCTGGGGGGGTGGGGGAGGGGGCTCAACCACTTTGATCCATCACCTCATGTTCTTTTCTGTCGTGCCTATACGTGGAGAAAACAGCTCAAAATGAAAACGCAGGCAATCAGGTAACATCCAGTTTCAGATGACAAAGGTGCCTTGCTAATCTGAGGTCAGGTGGGGAAGTGGACTCTGCGATCTTTGGGCAGGTGGTGTTTCTCTGTCAGGAAGTGGGGACCACCAGAGCGTCCTCCTGGGACCTGGCTGAGTGGAGCGGGGGAGGCAGCTCCGCTCGCATCCACGTCCCTTCCCCACTCTGAAGATGCCCGGGAACTGTACCACCTTTTTACCCAGGGAGTCACAGAGCCCCGCTTCCCTGCCAGGGGCAGATGAAGGGCACACCTGGTGTACTCGGGGCAGACTTGGCTCTCTGCACCCAGAATGGAGTTACCCTCTCCTCCTTAGGAGAGAGAACAACAACAAAAACCAGAATAACAAAACAAAAAACAGGCTTTCACAGGACAGGAGGGCTTTGTTCATTGCTGCAGAAGGAAAAGAAGAGGATTCTGCCATGCCCGTGGTCTAGGTGTGCAACAGTCCTTCTTCCTAACTCACGGACTCAGAACCCCTCTGTGCATCTCGCAAGGCTCCATGTAGTGGATGATTTCTTTTGGTTTTGCAGAGAGGCGGGGCCATGCATTAGGAGCCCTGGACTTCCAGTGAAAAGATTTCTCTGTGTAATGGAGAGCAAGATTTGGACAGTCAGAGAAGAGAGAAAAGGCACGCTGTGCAGAAGGTACTAGGCGAGCAGTGGCACAGTGACAAGACAGTGCCCACATGGAGTGAAGATTTGCACGGGACTGGTGTGCACTGTGTGTGGCTGGAAGTCAGGGGCCGCGACACAAGAAGTGGAAATGGGGTCAGATCTTCAAGGGTGTCAGATGCCATTTTAGAGAGGGGAGCACTTGTGATCCTCATGAAAAGAGATTCAGGTAGTCAACAGCCGCCATCTTCAAATTGTAAAATGAAGGGGCTCCCCTAAGCCAGTAGTGTCCAGGCTTTTAGTAGCTAGAGATCTTTGTTTAAAGGAGAGCTTGCACAAAAACCATGCACATGCAGATAATAGCCAGAAAGTAGACACAACCAATTGGCCATCAACTGAAAAATGGATAAACGATATGTAGTATATCCATGCAATGGAATAATATTCAGCCATAAAAAAGGATGAGGTACTGTCACATGCTACAACATGGATGAACCTTGAAAATATTATGCTCAGTGAAAGAATCCAGACATAAAGGACCACATATTGTATGATTCCATTTATATGAAATGTCCAGAATAGGCAAGTCACAGGGACAATAGATTAGTGGTTGCTCAGGGCTGGGGGAGGAAGGAATGGGGAGTGACTGCTAATGGGTACAGGTTTGTTCTGGAATTAGGTAGTGAGATAATGATGGTTGTACAACCTTGTGTATATACTAAGAACCATTGAATATGCTAAAAACCATGCTTTAAAATGGTGACTTTTATGGTATGTGAATTTTGTCTCAGGAAAAAACCCAAAAAACCAAAACAGACAAAGCAGCACTGGTCTGGTGGCAGGGAGGCAGACAGAGGCACCGCAGCCCACACAGCCACCCTGATCCTTTCCAGTGTCCCTTCCAATCTCCCAACCAGAGATTTTAAGCCTGGCTTCCAGAGTGGTAACAAGCCCACTAGGAGAAAAAGTGAGAGTCTTAAAATTGAGCGTGTAAACTTTCAGTTAATTCCCCTGTTTACTCCCAATCCAGAAAAGTTCTGCTTTACCCTCTCCAGAGACTGAACAGGCAGTGACCCACTGGGGTTGGGAGGGTAGTTGCCTGCCGAGGAATCAGGAAGACACTGAGGGGTAACTGCTTCTTAAACATGCTTCCTACCAATCCTCGTCTTTTTAGTCCCATCTTCATCCCCATTTGAGATGTGCTTGGTGCTGCAAATTCCTGAGCCTTGAGGGATGGGAGAGGTTCTACAGGGTAAATCGGGTTACTTCTTGCCTTCCCCCACTGTGGGGGTCTTCTCCCCCCCACTTTCCTAGGTCTGCTAAGTCAGGCCTCTCCTGTTCATCTGCTACTGTCACATCCGTCAGTACAAGTCAACCACCGCCACCTTGCTGTGCCTTACTAATGTTTCAGAAGGGTGGGAGGTTACCCATGCCTATTCAACCTTTCCTCTTTGACCCAGAGTCCACCATGCTTTTCCATATTTCTTAAATCCCCTTCAATTAGCATACATTATTTTTATAATTGGAAAAAAATGAGAAGAAGAAAGGTGGACATTTTGGGGGTCTATTTGAAAGAACTTGGAAACCGCAGACAGATGTGAGAGCGCAGCAGGAGTCTGGCGTGACGCAGAGATGGGGTTGGGGCTGCCATTGGCAGGGAGATGGAGTCAGAGACCAGAAGCGGGTCCAATGGTGCTCAGCCAGAGTTTATGTTGCTCTGTTCTTAGGGGAGGATTTGCCTTCACATTCTGACCATAGGGCACATGGGAAAAGACTGACTTTCCGGAGTGACCACTTGGGTGTGCAGTGTAACCAAGGGCCTGACCCAAGGCCCCAGGTGCCCCTGACCTTGGAAGCTGGAGCCACTCGACCCCTCCTCCGCCTGCTCCCCAGACGTAGCCTTTCCCTCTGTTCTGGGACCAGTTCTGACTCTAGTGGGGGCGGGGTGAGATATAGGACATCCCAGGCTCTGGAGTGTTTAGCATCCAATAAGTCCAGTCACAAATTCCCCTCTGACTCACATCTCAACCCTAATAACGAGCTGGTGGAAAAGGCCCCACCTTAAACCCCAGTTCTAGCACCAGCCTACCAACAACACACTTCTGAGTCAGATGCTGTTGGGCCTTCCACCAGGGCCTGAAATCTAAGCCGGAACACAAACCTTGTAGCTGGATCACTGTTGCCTGCTGCCAATCCTCTCCAATACGCCCTTTGATGTTTCTCAAGACACCCCCTCCCGCTGCCATCCAGAACCAGAGTGCGGCTTCACCTGGCACATCTGTGATTAACAGGGCAGCTAAAGCAGCCAACGTCGTCTCCACCCTGGAGATGGGGCAATGATTCAGGACTAAGAGAGAGAAGCCTGTCTAACCTGAGACAGCTGCTCCAGATCTGCCCTCAAACGGATCTCAACCCCTAGGTTAAGCCCAGACCTGGCCTGTCTTTCTGGAGCTTTCTGGGGTACTTAAAACCTTGATGATTTCTTCCCAGTGTCAATAGACAATTTTTCCTGTTGCCCAATGTAGACCTGATTTTGGGAAGCCCCTCTCTAGAGCTTGCTGAGCCAGTTTTGCAATACAAATTTGGAGGAGAGACTGGATATGAGCCATAATAATGGTATTACATTTTCTATAATCAGATCCTACTATCCTACTATATGCTTCTCTACTATTAATTAATCAAGTGCTTTTAGAATGTTAAAGACGGTGAGGGGCCAGGGAACCCTAGGGTCAGGTGAGAGAAACAGACCAGACAGCTAAGAAAGAATCTTCCTGGCTGTTGTTATCCTTGTGGTATTAATGCCACCACTCACTAGGTGTGTGACCTTGGGCAATCCTTCTGCATCTCAGTTTCTTCATATGTAAAACAGGGTTACTAACAGTGCCTAAATCAGAAGATTGTCGGGGCCGGCCTGGTGGCTTAGCGGTTAAGTGCACGTGCTCCACTGCCGGCGGCCTGGGTTCGGATCCCGGGCGCACACTGAAGCACCGCTTCTCTGGCCATGCTGAGGCCGCGTCTCACATACAGCAACTAGAAGGATGTGCAGTTATGACATACAACTATCTACTGGGGCTTTGGGGAAGAAAAAAAGGAGGAGGATTGGCAATAGATGTTAGCTCAGAGCCCGTCTTCCTCAGCAAAAAGAGGAGGATTAGCACGGGTGTTAGCTCAGGGCTGATCTCCCTCACACACACACACACACACACACACACAAAAAAAAAAAGAAGGTTGTTGCAAGGAATAAATGAGTTAATACCTGCCAAACACTCAGGACAGTGCCTGGAATGAAGCAGGCACTCAATAGATGTTAGCTGTCATCATTATTGCTTTTATCATTCTGATTACCATTGTTAGTGATGTTGTTAGTATTGTCATTGAAACATGGTATAAGTAAAGCTTCAGTATGGGAAACAGCAACTACTGTAGGTGTTTTATGCAGAAGGGGATTTAACACAGGAAATTAGATGTTTACAAAACCACTGGACGGGGGTGAAGGCATGGGTTCCAGTCAAGGCCTCCAGGAATGATCACCAGGTGATTCTCACCAACAAGTCAAGGTTGCTAGGACCTTTGAGGCCACCACTAGGGCCTGCTGGAATTAAGATCCCACCATGGCTGCAGTGACCACTGCTGCTTCTGCTGCCTCTGAATGCTAAGAAGCCACGGCAGTGACCATCCAGGGATCAGGAAGCCAACGAAGGAGCCCTTGTCACCAAAGGACGGACGCTGGAAGGCAGATACACAGAAAACTCTCATCTCCACAGTCCCACTTGCAGCAAAAACATCCTAAAAGAAGCAGGAAGATGGCTCCCCTCTCACTTCCAGCTGCCAGGTCACCTGAAAGAATATCTAAATGGCAGCACCCAATTAGCGTGCCAAACTCGGAGAGTCTGGGAACCAAAGTTGTTAGCTTTCCAGTTGTTCCAAGTAGGAGAAGGATCAGGAAGAGGAGTGGAGAGAGCCACGCACGCAGTCCCACGCAGGCAGCCGCATGTGGAGGCCGCGTAAGCAGGAAGCACACCCTCTGCGAGTGGGCCTCAGCTGGAGGGGCAAGTCATTCCTGTTTTCAGTACATCAAACCAGATGAGAATAGAGAAGGGAGCCAGGCATGAGCAGAGAGCGTGATCTAACTATCTTGGCCTTCCCCATGAAGTTGGGTCTATGTTATAAGTAGAAATGTTTCGCCTAAGAAAACACAGGAGAATATTCTTATAATGCTCATCGTTCAGGCAAAGCACCAAAACCAGAAGCCACAAGAAAAAAGATGGACATGTTTATCTAAACAAAAAATCTAAAATAAAAATCAAGCAAAAGGTTGAGAGGAAATATTTGCAATTCAAATAAAGAGTTGATAGCTGTGTTATATCAAAAGCTCCTTTGAGACACTAGGAGTGAAACATTCAACTGTAGCAGGTTACCTAACGCTCTTCATAGCTTGGCATGTTGTGTGTGCTGTGTCCTCTGCCAGAAGAACCTTTTCCCTCACCCACCTGGAAAACCCCTATTAATATTCTAAGGCCATATAACATTCTAATATCTCCTTGACTCATTAACTGATTCTCCCTCTGTGATGGGTGCTATGGTGCACAGGCAGATTGCCCTCCAGAGTGGAAGCACCCATCTCTCCAGCTGCCAGGACAACTGCATCTTGTTCAGGGAATTGCCCTCTCCAGAAAGAAGCTGCCCTGCCCAAGGTTACACCTCTCCCATCCAAGACTGGTGGATACAGGAGTACAAAAGCCCAGAGCCCTTGGACAATTAGGACAACTCAGTAGCCAGCTCCAGAGGTGGTCATGGACTGGCTAAGGCCTCCGTTCAGATTTCCTGTGTCCAACCAACTCCGCCTCCCTCACCACTCACAAGTGTTGGTCCAGAGAGCACTTCCCAATAAATCTCCTACATACAAATCTCAGAGTATTGGAGTCTGTTTTCCTGGGAATCTGAACTATGACACTTTCCTATTGATGGCTGATAGATTTTTCCATAGTGATATCTGTTGATTTAGTTCATCCATCTTAATAGCATCTCATTGTACAAACATACCTCAATTTAGTTATTTTTCCCTTTTTATGGACATGTAGGTCATTTCCAATGTTTTTGCTATTATAAACTTCTTCTGTTATTATCTTTTTGCATATCTCCATGAGCACATGGGGGAGTTTCTCGGGGATGTGTACCTAGAAGTGGAACTGTGGACTTGAAAGGGATAGCAGCTCCAAGTTTAGAGATAGTACCAAATTTCTCTTCAAAGTTGTGTTATCCATTGACACTCCCACCGGCCTTGCATCGGAGCACCTGCCTCTCCACACCTAACCAGGTACTGTCAGCCTTATAAATGTTTACCGGTCAGAGGGAAGGGAAATGGCATTTCACTGTTGTTTTAATTGCAATCTCCTAGGTGACTAGTGAGCTTGAGAATTTTTTTGTCTTGGTGTGGGGGGAGGTGGCCTATTCCTCTCTGGGAATTACTTATTCATATCTTTTGCCCATTCTTATATTAGCTTATTTGGCTTTTCTTATTAATTTGTAGGCATTCTTTATATCTGGGCTAAGTAGAGATCATTTGTTGGTCCTATGCATGGCAAAATTACCTCCCTCTCTAGTTTCTCCATTAATTTTCTTAGACTTCTTTACACATATAACTTTTAAATTTTGAAATAGCTGAAAATCTTTTTATTATCTACTTTATGACTTATGCGGTTTTAGGCAAAAAGAGCTGGTTTCCTACCCTAAGGCCATAAGAATATATTCTTATATTTTCTACAGGAAGTTATTTTTGTGTATACTTTTTTCCATATGGATAGCTAATTGTCTCACCCCGTTTATTGTATAGACCACTCCTTTCTCACTGATTTATAATGCCACCTGTGTCATGTATCAAACTCCCATATACGCCTGGCTCTGTTTGCGGCTCACTACTCTGTTCCATTAGTCTGTCTATCCTTGTGACAATTCCTTCCCACTTTAGTTTCTAGAGCGTTATAATGAGGTGCAGCAAATCCTCCTCCTCCTTCTTTGTTTTTTTATCAAAATTGTCTTGGCTAAACTTAATCCTCCAATCAACCACGTGAATTCTAGAATCAGCTTGACAAGTTTCACCAAAACAACCACTTTTTGGGAGTTTGATTGGAATTGCTTTGAATCTACATAAAATGTTGAGGAGAATTGACATCTAAGAATAGTAAGTATTCTTATCCATGAAGATTGGCTATGTCCCTATCTTTATTATATCAACTTTAATGTAAACTTTGTTAATATCTTGCAATTAAACTTTATACTTTTATTCATAAAGGTCTTACACACATTTTATTCTTAAAGTGTGTTAAGAATAAATTTATTCTTCAGTACCTTAATTTTTGACATTTTTGTAAATTATATCTTTTAAAAAATTATAATCAATTGTTTGATGCTGGTGTATAGAAATGCAGTTGACTTTCATATGTGGATTTATACATATAAATCTTCATAAGTTATTTTATTAATTCTAATAATTTATAGATTTTCTTGGGTTTTAGAAAATTACATCATCTTAAAATGGTGACACTTTCTTTCCTTCTAATCTTTATACCACTTATTTAATTTACTTATCTTACCAAGCTGTCTAGGACCTTCAATAAAATGCTGGGGCGAAAAGGGTGATAACAGACAAACTGGTTTTTTAAAAGAATTGGTCTAGGCGCCGGCCCGGTGGCGTAGTGGTTAAGTTTGTGCACTCTGCCTTGGTGACCTGGGGTTCACAGTTTCGGAACCCGGGTGTGGACCTATGTACCACTTATCAAGCCATGCTGTGGCAGGTGTCCCACATATAAAATAGAGGAAGATGGGCACAGATGTTAGCTCAGTGCTAATCTTCCTCACCAAAAAAAAAAAAAATTGGTGTAATGTTCCAGCATGAAGTATTATATTTATTGTAGGGATTTGTTTGTTTATAGATATTTTTATCCAGTTAAGGAAGGTCCCTTCTATTTCTGCTTTTATAAGATTTTTTTTTTTCTTTTTGGCCTGAATGGCTGTTGAACTTTATTAAATATTTGTTTTCTGCAGCTATTGAAACTTTCCCTGGCCTCCAGTCTTAATCTTTAGAGCAACACAGAGATATGTGAGGTTTGCCAGGATATTGTCCCTAAGGCAGCTGGGGATGGGACAAAGGAAAGTTTTCTATGAGTCCATCACAACCTTGGTATTGTAGGAAACTAGGGAGAAACCTAGACTAGCTCTGTGACAAATTGGGTGGAGGGAAATGTGGTACTCAGAGTCAGAAACTTTTTCTGACCCGCCTAGAAGAGAACCTCTTCTCTAAGGTCACCATAAGCAATACCCTCCAATTACTGAGGGTAACCAATATTAAACATTGAGATTGCTGGCATCCTTGGCACAGAGAGCACTGGTCAAGGATGCAAGACCCAGGAAATGAGAATCGGTTCCTCTTGGACCAGATGTGGCCAATGGCTACTCTTTGTGAAACCTCTAAGCTAAACTTAATCAGACAGAAGCCCAGCTTATTTCCATTGTTAAAGCTCATTAAGAAATTCGAGGGGCCACCCCGGTGGTGTGGTGGGTAAGTTCGCACACTCCGCTTCGGTGGCCCGGGGTTCACAGGTTTGAATCCTGGGCGCGGACCGATGCACGGCTTATCAAGCCATGCTGTGGCAGTGTCCCATATACAAAATAGAGGAAGATGGGCACAGATGTTAGCCAGAGCTAATCTTCCTCAGCAAAAAGAGGAAGATTTGCAATGGGTGTTAGCTCAGAGCCAGTCTTCCTCAAAAAAAAAGAAAGAAATGCGAAAAGGAGGAAGTCAAGACTTGCCTCCTTGAAAGGGAAGCACACAATAACCAGTAAAACTGGTGCCCACCAGGTAAGTGTTTAATAGCGAACACATATTTCACGTAAGGGAGGATAGAGACCACACGGGTGTTCATGCCTCTGGAGAGCAGTGGGGCAGGAGGAGCCGAAGTGATCCATAAATGAGCCTAATGCCCACAGGAGAACCTGCGGGTAAAAGCACCCTCACATAACTGAATGCAGATGGGGCCTGACAAGGCTGAACACCCCCCAAACATAAGGTGAGAACCCATCATTCTAACTTACTTGGAGCAGGGTGGGAAGTAGAGCGGGGAGTGAGAGTAGGGATGTGGGAGAGGGCAATCTTGGGAGGCAAAACTCCCCATGTCATAGAGTCTCAATACCCACGCACAACATTATAAGCCTTGACTAGCAGGAAGTAGACCAGGAGGCAACTCACTGGGAGGCCTGGGGAAGGGAAGGCAAACCCTAGATAAAGAAAGCAAGAAATACACGTGTCTTGGCTCACGTGGGCCTTCAGGGAACCTGAGAAAATGTCACCACCCAGTTACGTACTGCTTCACATGTGGCACTTTCTCCCCCAGGAAAGAAATTGGGAACAGGGCCTTGGTTTCCACCTTGTGGAGGATAAGCAGTTCAGTTGACTCTCATTATTCATGGTAGTTACGATCTATAAAATCTCTGTGAACACTGAATTAGCAAAAACTGAACCGGTGCTCCTAGGGGAGATAACAGGATTAGGTTCCTACAAGCTTCTGATCACAAAATCTTCATCAACCAATCCATATATAACACTGTGTGATGTGTGGTTCTGCTTAAAGACGCCTTATTTAATACATACCATTGCTTCATTAACAGTGAGCTCGCAGCCTCCAGCACGAGCACTGAGGCTTGTCTATGCTTACCTAGCACATGTACCTTCTCCATAAGGCACAGCGCTGCCTTCTTGCACTTAGGAACACTCAACGGCACTTCAGTTCTATGCTTGGGGGCCACAATAAACAGCAAGATCACCAACAAAAAGCACAAACATGTGAAAAACATGGCACTGAGTAGACTATGAAGAAGACACTTGTTTATAGTATGAGCTGAAGCAAGAAGGCAGAGCTTCACCTTGTTCAGCCTCGGCTGGGAACGTGAGGTTTCGGCAGCTCAAATTTTTTGCTGCTCTGTGCATGTCTGCAAATGACCATGAAAGCACCTCAAGTATTGCTCTTGGGGTTATAAATACATTTTAGCAAGTGGGCGAATTCACAAATATGGAGCCCATGAATAATGAGGATGACTGTGTAACTTTTGTGGGTGAACAAGGATTTCCTTTGAGGAGAAATATAAGCTCCAAAGACCTAGGGTGAGATCCTAGACACCCATCAGGGAGGAGGGGGTGAGCTGGGAGAGCCCTTGCACTCATATTTTGGTGTGCAACGAGAACCTGCTGGAAGCCCCCTGGAGCTGGTGAGCACACCCTCTTACACCTCCTTGATAAGCAGCTTTCCATCTAATTCATATTATAGTTGATTCTATTCATAACTCTTCCTCTACATTATGAGGGTCCTGGGTACAGGAAAATTATATATTTTGTGGTCCCTCCACCCCCCAGTGCCTAGTACATGGCAGCACACAGCTAATGTCTTTTTAATAAATATAAAGCTGGGAATCTTAAACCTGAGTTGCCCATGAGTAACCGTCCAATCTCATAGAATGGCAAAGTGCTTTTCACTTTACCATGTACCTTCACATCCATTGTGCTATTTAATCCTCACAGTGACCCTGCAAGGAAATGATTGTTTTTCTTTTCTGCAGATGAGGAAAATTTTCCAGTCCAAACTGCTCTTCTGCAGTCCAGACCATGTTTCAGAAGGCTATAGAACGTCTCACCTGGCTGGCCCACAAGCACTACAAACACCATGTGTCCAAAAAGGAACTCACTGAGTTCCCATTCCCCACTGATCCAAACCAGAACATGTTCCCCCTCTGGATTGCACATCTAAGTTCATGGCACCACCACCTACCTAGTCACCCAGCTAGAAACTTGTGAGACGGCCCTCCCCCCTCCTCTCCCTCCCTTCCCACATGCCATCAGTCTGTGAAGTTTACCTCTCAATGCCATATCTCTCAGCCCCTCTTCTCTAACCACTCTTCCTGTGTTAGCTCAGGCTCTGATCACCTCTCCTGGGCTAATGTGTTAGCCTGGATGCTATTTCAAACTCCTTTCTTGCCAAACTACTCTTACCTCACCCCTGCTCTAGTTCCCCTCCCTTCTAGACCATAAATCCCAATGCTGACAGCATGGCCTTTATAAACACCAATTTGATAGTGTCTTTGTTCTCCTTTAAACAATTCAATGTCCCATTATTATTAGGACAAGTTCCAAATTCCTTAGCATATTTGGCCCCTTCTGTTTTCAACTTAGCTCTCCTTTCTGGATTCATCACTCGTCACTCCCTAACTTTCCTTCTACATCCCAGGCTTACTCAGCTATTCGTAGTTCACTAATGTGCCCCATCTCTCGAGACTCCATCCCTATTCACATGTCATTCTCTCTGCCTGAATTTTGTTCCTGCTCTTTCCCCCTGACTGACTTAGGATCAACTTCTCCAGTACGTTTCACCTGACTTCCCCGGTCCCAACACAGGGCTAAGTCTCATAGCACATTTGACTTAACTCGGATACTTACTAGTTGGATATGAAATTGTTGTTTTCTCTCTTTTCCACTAGAGGGTGTGCTCCTTGAGGGCTGAAATTGCTCATTCCTGTCTCTAGGGTCTAGCACATTGTCTGCCACATAGTAAGTGCTTAGTAAATGTTAAATGGGTGGATGGATGGATGGATGGATAGGTTCCCTGTTCAAGATGGCATGGCCAGTAGATGGAGAGATGAGGGCTTAAAGCCAAATCTTCTTACTTCTGTATTACCTGTCCTTAAAACCAGTTCTCCAACCTCCCATATTTCCCAAATTACACCTGCCATTGCAGGCTGCTACAAATGATGACGCTATGCCCTGAGAGCTGCAGTTGCTCAGATGAAAGGCTCTGTGCCCAGTGAGTACAAGGTGGTAATTTGTCCAATGGGCTTTTTGTGTCCTAGACTGAATGCTGCAGAACCAGCTAATGAAATCTACATTGTAATTAGGGAAAATATTCCTGCAGCAGATTGGAGAGATAATTACTGCCTAATTGTATTTTTCCCCAGTATTTTAACCCAATGGTCTAGAAAAATAATTTAGACTTGTGATTTTTATAATTACCTTTTTTGAGAGGTCTGTTCAGAATTATAACCATCATCTAACAGGTTTGAGCATTGACTTTGGGTGAGGCACTATTCTAAGGGCTTTGTCAGCAAATTATCTCATTTGGTTATCTAGAAAACCCTGTGGGATGGGGCCTAGTTGCCTTATTTTACAGATGAGGAAACTAAGGCTAAGGTGGGTTAAGAATCTTGCCCAAAGTTGTCCTGGTAACAGGGTTGAACTAGAACAGTCTATCTGCTACCAAAGAGCATGATCTTACCCACTTCTCTGTGATGCCTCCACAACTCTCAAAGGATTTACTTATTCAATTAATTTAGAAATTCTTTATTGTTTAGTAGTGCCAGGTACTGTTTCAGATGCTGGAGATACGATAAGGAAAAGAAGTCTCTGTTTGCATGGAGCATATACTCTGGGGACAGAGGGAGGCAAACAGTGGATAAATAAATATATCATACGTTGGATATTGGTAGATGCTATGAACCAAGGTAAAGAAAGAGTGCGTTGGGAGAACTATTTTTTCTTTCTTGGTGAAGAAGATTGGCCCTGAGCTAACACCTGTGCCAGTCTTCCTCTGTTTTGTATATGGGTCACCGCCACAGCATGGCTTGATGAGCTGTGTGTAGGTTCCTGCCCAGGATCTGAACCCGCCAATCCCCAGCCGCCAAAGTGGAGTGTGCGAACTTAAGCACTACGCCACCAGGCCGGACCAGGAAGAACTATTTAAAGAATGGATGCCTCTAACTTCCAAAACAACAGTGTCTTCATCAAAGTTCTCTGGAGAACACTCTGAGCCTGAGATGCACGCAGATTGATCGGGAAGTGCCCTGAGGAAACACACCTGTAAGGAGACAAGGAGGGCAGGACTGGGTGGAGGAGAACCTGAACCATGATGTGACTGCATCCGAGCCCTCAGCGGGTACTACAGTGAGCTCGAAGTTGAGAGGACTCTGCAGGGTTGTCTAAATCGAGGCAAGGGGGCCAGGCTTTTGTACTTCCCATCAGCCAGGCATTGGCCCCCGGCTCTCGCTGAAAGGTACTGAAGCCTCTCCTGCAGCCAACGACAATGCCTAGTGAGGGGCACTTTCTGGAGTCTTGGGTGTTGTTTCTGGACAGTGGGTATTTCCCATCAAGCCTCTTGTGGAGGGTTCTTGGCTGATGCCAAGAATTAACTGCCTAAGCCTCCGTTCTTCATCTTTACAGGCCAGGATAATAATATATCTGCCAAAAGTGTTGCTATAAGGATTAGAATGATAAAATGGTGATAAATGACCCTGTAGAAATATAATGGAGGTTAAATGAATTAAGGTCATCTATACTGTGGAATAGTACAGATCATTCTGTGTGATCTGAATCACACAGATCACTGTGTGATCATCACAGTGAGTGATCTGGAATAACCCAATGTGGAGAGACAAGACATATGAGAAAAACAACAAAGAATATGACAATATATATCATATGATATCATGTATTTTTTAAAAGACATCTATTTGCATCTGTATAGAAAGATAAATGGAAGGATATACATCAAAGTGTTGAGTGAGTGCAGGAGTCAGCGGGGTGGGGCTGGGCAGAGCAGGAGCAGGGGTGGGGCTGCAGCTGGCCTTGCTTAGATGTGAGGAGGTGGCGCAGACTAGTTGCAGGCAGATGTGACGGGGTGTATGGCAGTGCAGAAAACAAATCTGGATGGGACTTTAGAGATAATTTGCTGTCCAGACTTGCTTGTGTTCTGGAGTCAGCAAACTTGAGTTCAAGTCCCTGCTCCACCACCAACCAGCTGATTAGTCTTGGGCAAAGCAATGTCTCTGAATCTCAGTTTCTTTATCCGTAAAATGGGGATAATAATACCTACCTTGAAGAGCTGTTGTCATGATTAGACACAGTTGCCTCAGACACTCATTCACAGAGGCCACTTCATTAGTCCTAAGTGGTCGCTTGACATTCCTTCCAGTTCTGCACAAGGAGCAAGGAAGAACGGCTTCCCAAGGCCGAAACAACACTCCAGGGTAAGCAGCTCTCCCAGTGAGCAAACTTTCTGGCCATGTGCTTCTACATAGCTAGGTGGGAAGTTGATTCACCTAAAATTCCTCTCCTTGTAAATCAGCAGTTCACTTAGTTTTAAAATTTTTCATCAAACCAGTAATGCACATAGTTAAAAAAAAAAAAAAGAGTGCAATGAGGCTTCTAATAAAACACAGCGAGCCCTTCTCCATCCGTTGATTCCACATTCCAAAGGCAATTTGAGCTCGTTTAACTCATTGAGCTATCTTATCAGACAGTTACCTCTGTATTTCTAAGCAATATCCTTATGTTACTATTTCCTGTTTTATCATTTGAAACATCATCTATTATCTTTCTATTATGATCCAAGCATTTAGCATTCTTATACCATCATTTCACACCCCCATCTGCCCCATAGTTTTAATTAAATTGAAAATCAGGGTTTACATTATAATGACTGTGTAAATACAACTCTTTAATTTTTTTCAAACTCCTCATCAGATCTTCCAACTACCTATTCCTAGATTATTATTTTCAAACATTCTCTTATTGGATACTTCATTTATCTCATTACCTCCTCTTTCTGCTTCAACATGGGGATATCTCTCCAGGAGCGTCTATCCTCCCGGTCATACTAGCCGGGTGGCTCTCTAGGCCCACTGCACAGTTGCCATCAGGGAATTCTCTTTGTTGCTCTCCTGGGTAGAATCCTCTGTTGCCTGGATTTCATGTCTTTTTCTTTCCCTAGTTTTGCTGGAGCAGATCCTTAAAAAAGAAACTTGGCGAGGAGCGGTGTAAGTTTTCTCTATACATCACCCTCTGGATTCCATATGTATTTGCAGTTGGCCAATAGCAGGATGGCTTTCTTCCCGTAAGGTACTTCACACCCCTGAAGATAAACAGGTATAACCAAAACATTACATACTAACCCATTTGTTTAACAAATATGGACTGGAACCCAGGCCCTGTCCAAGGATCTGAAATCAATAAGGCAGGGACCCTGCTCTCAAGATGTTTCTTCACTGGGGAAAATACGTAAATAGGCAATCACGTAATGTGATCAATATTACAGTAGAAACTTCATGAGGAGCTAAAAGAGTACCCCCCAACCCCCACCCACTGCCTAAAAGGACTTAACCTAGCTTGGGGAGCTCTTAGAAGGCTTCCTAGAATTGGGACTGCCTAAGTTGAGCCTAAAAAGTGACAATGCCTGTTTATTTATTTATATAGTATACAGTTAAAAGATGGATCTAAGATATATCCCTGGGCTTCTGGGTTTCAGCATTTTCCCTAGTGATACAAACAGTGCCTGGTATATAGAGGGCTCATGATACATAGTTCTTGGAAGAATGAATGTCAGAAGTGGCATTATAAATCAGTGGAAGAAGTGAGTTCTTCAAAAATAACCTTTAATAAATGGTCTTGAGACAGCTTACTATTAACACATGCAAGAAAATAATAAAACTAGTTCATTGCTTTACTTCACTTACAAAAAATAAATTCCAGATGGACTTAAGATAAAAAATCTTTAAAACTTTTTGAAGACAATACAAAAGAATATCTTTATGACATCAGAACAGAGAAAGATTGCTTAACTAGACACAATGCGTAAATCACAACATAAAGATTGATAAAATGCACACTCTCAGATGCAAAATTTCTGTACAACAAGAGACACCAACAGATACTTATCACTGAGTACTGTTGAGAATTCCTCTTCCACTGGACTCTGAAGGTTGCATTTGTTAGTCTGATAGACTTTGATTCTAGACGTGACCTTGCCATTTACTGGTTATTCGAGCTGGGATAAATGATTTAACTTCTCTGAGGTCAAGTTTCCTCTTCTGTAAAATGAGGATAATGTCATTTTGGAACTTTAAATGATATGGTGAATATAAAGCTCTTAGCAGAGTGCATGGTTCATCTTAGGTGCCCAGTGTGCTAGGCATTGGGGTTTTCAGGATAAATGGGTTCTGATCCCATCCTACACCCTTGGAGAACTTATAGCCTGTTGGGCAATTTAGACAAATAAACAGACACTTAACTACGTATAGTGTGACAAGTGTGTCACAGTTCTCTTCACTTTGGCCTCTTGCCAACCAAGAAGCAATGGTGCCCTTGTCTGGGGGGAGCCACATGACTGACTCCTCTGTCAGTCCCATTCCTCAGGGCTCTGTCAAGCCTCCTCTGCTCTTGCCATGCACTCTTTTCCAGTGATCTCATCCACTTCTATGGCTGTGAAGGCCATCTCCCTTCTGACAACTCCAGAAATTGTATCTCCAGCCAACAGCCAACACATCCTCTTTTTTTTTTTTTTATAATTTTTTTTTTTAATTTTTATTTATTTATTTTTCCCCCAAAGCCCCAGTAGATAGTTGTATGTCATAGCTGCACATCCCTCTAGTTGCTGCATGTGGGACGCGGCCTCAGCATGGCCGGAGAAGCGGTGCGTTGGTGCGCGCCCGGGATCCGAACCCGGGCTGCCAGCATCGGAGCGCACGCACTTAACCGCTAAGCCACGGGGCCGGCCCCAGCCAACACATCCTCTTGAATGTCTACCAGACATCTCCAACTTAGTATGACAGAAACTATACTCTCAATCTTTCTATGTCCCTTAATAATCTCTTTCTCCACATTGGCCCAGCTCAACAAATGGCCCTGAACCCACTCAGTTACTCCAGTTACTCATGGCAAAAACGCAGGGACATTTTTGATAACTCCCCCTCCACTTACTGCCCAAACCATGTTCATTCTCCCATCAAAATGTTTCTTAAATCCATCCACTTCCTTCCACCTGTACTTTAACCACAGTGGTCTGAACCATCCCTGTCTCTCACCCAGACTTCTGCTATAACCACCTAACAAGCCTCCCTGAATCCCCTCTTATCCTTCTTCCCTTCCTCAGTCTTCATCCAGATCTTTTGAAAATGCAAATTTGCTTGACATTTTCCTACATGAAATCCTCAATTGGCTTCCCTTTGTACTTAAAACCCTAATCTTCTCCCACAGTCCCCAGGCCTTGGATCACCCGGCCTCCCCCCACTGTGACTGCCTTGTCTCATCAGCCTTCAGCGACACTGGCCTTCTTCCAATTTCTGCCACACATTACCTTCTTTCTATCTCAAGCCGTGGGCACACACCCTTCTCTCTGCCTTGAACAATCCCTGCCTTCCCCTTGGCCTAGCTAACCCATCTCACCCTTTGAGGTCTCTTTTTAAATGTCATTTTCTTACAAATTTCCCTGTTGCCCCTATCTAAATCAAGTATTTTAAATTTCTAATCATCTCCTTTTATTCCTTCCCTATGTTTATCAATTTTTAAATATCTGTTTATTTTTATGATTATTGTATATGTTTATCTCACCTAAGGGACTGAAAGTTTCATAAGAGTAGAAACTGTCGATTTTGTTCCCTACTGCTGCTATAGGAGTGGGTGGTACCCCCCTGCGGCCTCCTGACCCTGAATCTCGCAGGACTGACGCCATTCCCAGCCTCTAGGCCACCTTCTCTCCTGGAGTATCACGACCTTCTCTGTACCCTTGAGGACAGTCACTCAAGCAGCTCTGAGGACTACCACAGACCGCCAGACCCCTTCACAATCCCTCCCACAGTGTGTGGGCTCTGAGGCCTAAACCGCTTCCAGCTAAGTTTCCTTCCCAACCCACCGCCTCCCACATCCAGGTGTGTCCCCTCAGCTTCAGGTGACCAGGGGCTCAGGTGTGTAGATCCCCAAAGGGAGGGAGACATAGCCACACAGTCACCAAAGGCCCCCTGCACATCGCATCCCCGCCCCTGGGCTGTCTGCACACACACACACTCTGTTCCCTCTTAAATCTCCCCTCAGCTCCTGCCCTACCCTGCTCCACACACTTCTTTGGCCTAAGGGCTTCTCTTTCAGGATCTCTAATTTTACTGTCCCCAACCCTGGACTTCAGCCACCCCAGCGGGCTGGAGCCGGGGTGCACACGAGGCCTGCTCACTGTGCCCGCACATCTCTACCGCCAGCCAGGGTTCTGCTTGGCTCCACACACAGGCCTGGCTCTCTCACCCTCTCCTGCTCCCAAGGCTGGACACAGACTTGCACACGGACCTGCACCCAGAGTGTCACACGTGTGTTGCAGCAGCATCAGACCAACTGTGCTGTTGTCCATGAGGCCAGGACCAGAAACCACTGCCTTCTCAGAAAGGGAGGGCAAAGCCTTGCGGGCTGACGGGAAAGGTCTTTTACAAATGGCACCAATAAAAGTGCCCTGGAAGGTGGGTAGGTGGGCCAAAAAAGAAAAAAAATTTCTCCCTATAATTTTGTCCCTTGTTATAGCTCTTATATCCAGGGTAGTTTCCTATGCATAATAGGGATTTAGTTAACATCCTGGCTGCACAGGAGATTTTATAGGGTATTGTTATGGGCTGAATATTTGTGTCCCCCTCAAAATTCATGTTGAAGCCCCAGCCCCCAATGTGATGGCACTTGGAGGTCAGGCCTTTGGGAGGTAATTAGGTTCAGATGAGGTCATGAGGGTGGGATCCCCATAATGAGATTAGTTCCCTCATAAGAGGAGGAAAACAAAGAGATCTCTCTCTCTCCAGGCACATCACAGAGAAAGGCCACGTCTACAAGCCAGGAAGCTGTCCCTCTCCAGGAACGGAATCTGCCAGTACCTTAATCTTGGACTTCTCAGCCTCCAGAACCGGGAGAAATGAATGTCTGTTGTTTAAACCACCCAGTCTGTGGTATTTTGTTTATAGCAGCTGAAGCTAACCAAGACAGATGTTTTATAAATATATTGATTTTAGGGCTTCAGAAACCTATCGAATCAGAACCTTTCAGGGGTGGAGCCCAGAAATATCTGTTTTTAAAAAACTCCACAAGTGATTCCTTTGTAGACAGCCCAGCTCTGATGTTTGGAACCTGCCGATCTAGAGAAAAGTGCCCAAGATTAGAAATCAGAAGACATAGGTTAGAATTCTGCTCTGTAAATTATTGGGTATGGCACTTGGGGAAGTCATTTAATACTTCTGATTTTCAGTTTCTTTTGCCGTAAATTTGGAGTCATAAAAACATCTGCTTTAAAGTGTAGCTGTGGGCTGCGATACACAATGTATTTTAACACACTTTGCAAACTGCATAGTAAAGAAATGTTAGACTTTTCCCTTGTTAAAGCTCTCTGCTGTGTGGGGCTTGCCTCCTCATCTCCGACAATCTGCCTGATGCAGCTCACACTTCCCCTTTCCTCATACTTCTGAAGAGGGACTAATAACAGTAATTCACGGAGCCTCTGCTTCTCCAGAGTTCTGAATTGTCATTATTTAGATACACATCATCATATGCCCACGCCTCACCAGCCCATCAGCTGCTGGGGAAGAATCTGAGGCCAGGCGGCAGCAGCAAAGCCAGGAGGAGAAAGCTGGCCTCACCTCCCCGGGGCAACAAGGGTTGAGACTCTGGAAAGTAACAGGGGAAGGCCACAACCAGGAACTGGGGGACTTTTGGACAGCCTTTTAACCGACAGTCACATGTTGAATCCTTTGGAAACCTTCTCAGCTATTGTGGGCAATGGCAAAATCAAGAAAACTGGATTCCCTAGCAGAGGTGTAATGAAAAAAAAGTGAACTCTCAAATTTAACTGACTTACTGTGTGAATTTAGGAAAATCCTCTCATTGACTTGGCTCTCAGGTACCTTATATGTGAAACAGGTGGTTGGACCAGATGAATGTACAAATGAATGAATGAAGGAACCCAACTGCCTGCAAGACACCTGCTGGGGACGTCTGTTTTTGTCTTGAAACAAACACCCAGTCACCCAAGCCAGTTGCAGTCACGTGCCACATGACGTCTTGGTCAATGATGGATCGCATGTACGACGGTGGTCCCGTGAGATCAGTACCTTAGAGCCCAGGTGTGCAGTAGGCTACACCGTCTAGGTTTGTGTGGGTACTCTGTGATGTTCACACAACGATGAACTCGCCTAATGAAGCATTTCTCAGAACGCATCCCCGCCGTTAAGCGACGCGTAACGTACCTTGACCTGATGATTCCTCCAGGTCGTCTTTATTTCCCCTATCTTCCCTCACTTCTCCATCCCCACTACCCCGACCTGATTCAGCCTCTCATTATTTCTCACTTGGACTATTTCTCCAGGTCCTAACAGGTCTGCCTCCTTCCATTCGTTAATTTATTCATCCATCCATCCATTCATTCATTCATCTGGAAAACGTTGACTGAAGTATCTTCTATGTGGCAGGCATTGTTCCAGGGACTGGGGACCTGGTGGTGAACAAGACCAAGTCCCAGCCTTCATGAAGCTTACATTGTAGTCAGGGGATAGGATCGAAAGACAAGTTAATAAATACGTATGAAATCTCATTTGAGGTAACGGAACGTGTTATTAAGAGAAATAAAGTTGGGTGAAGGAATAGAGCATGGGCGGAGAGCTCTATTTTATTTAGGGGAGTCAGGAAAGAGGCATCTGAGAAAGAAGTATTTTAGTAGGAATCTGATGAAGTGAGGGAGTGGGCCACATGAAGGTCAGGCAGAATTCCATTCTAAGCAGAGGGGGAAACATGTGCAAAGATATTTAGGTCCTGAGGTGTAGACAAGCTTGGTGGGTTCTGGGAATAACAAAAGGAGACCAATGCGACAGGAATGGGGTGAATAAGGGGAAGAACCATAGGAGATGGGTTTAAGGGGTAGGCATGGGCCAGAATCACGTGAGAAAAAGAGAGAGATTAAGCGTATCTGCTTGACTTCTGCCCGAGCAACTGAGAAAATGGTGGTGCTAGCTACTGGGTGGGGAGGACTTGGGAAAAATGTGGACGTGTGCAAATTTTCAAGACTTCTATTTCCACCAGTTTTGATAGGCTTATTAGATAGCCAAGTGCACATATCAAGTAAGATGCTGGATAAGTAAGTCTGAAGCTCAAGGGAGAGGTGTGGGCTGGAGAGGTAAGTCCAGAGTTATGAGATGTTATTTAAAGCCAGGGGACTAGAGACGGTATAGATGAGATAGAAGAGATGAGATTAACCATGGAGGAACTACAATAATCCCAGATCTGGAGGAGGAGAAACATCCAGAGAAGGAGACAAGAAGGAGCAGCCAGTGAGGTGGAAGGAACACTAGGCGAGGGAGGGATGTGGGAGCCATGAAAAGAAAGCATTTTAAGAAAGTGAAAATGGTCACTGTGTTAAGTGCTGCTTCTTTTAATAGAGGATTTAAGTCAATTTATATTGCTTTGAATACTGAGGTATTTCGATGTCTTTCTTAAATCTGTTTTGTATTTCTATTTACCATGCTTTTTTTCTTTGCTTCTTTATTTCTCTTCTGATAGAAATTCAATTTGTAATTCGTTTGTAGGGAGTCTCAAATTGTTGAGTATAAACATGAAATGGTTTCATTTTTTCCAAGTGTTGCTTCCAAACTCCGCTATGTCGACTCCTTTCTCCCACGGGGCCATGGCTCCCTTAATGGCATCTTCCCCAGATTACTTAATTTTCAACAACTTTTGATTAACAACACAGTCTAAATCTTTTTTTAAAAACCCAGTTCTGTTTATTTAAAAACAAAGTTTTTCCAAAAGGCATATCTTTCATTTGAAAAAAATTTTAATGGAAATTTTCAAACATATACAAAACCAGAGAAATCCTCTTCATTTTAAACCTCCATCTTCTCTCAGGTTCACAGTTCTCCTCCTCTGGAGGCTGGAGCGGACACGTGGGGGACCGATGATGCCCTGCTGTCAAGGGGCTCATTCCTGAGCTGCCTCTTCAGGGCACTGTGCTCCCTCTGGGGCTGTGATCACGTCTCCTGCCCCCCTCACGTTGGTGACGTCACGCATTCCTCTGATGCCTGGACTCTCCATCCTCCACTCTCTCCTGGCCCTGAAAAGACCACAGCGGCTCCCTGCCAATATTATCGCTGAGCCCATCTTTCATACCTCTCAGGGACTAGAAGGGGTATGGGAGCTGCAACTCCCCCTAAATTACCCTCCGGTACCCCTCTGATTTCTGATTTCATTATATCTTGTTTATTTGTTGATTTATTCATTTATTTACTCAACATCCTTTATCGAGTGCCTACTAGGGGTCAGGCCCTTGCCCAAAGTGGTGAACAGGCAGCATGGTTCTGCCGTGATGGAGCTCACAGTCCAGCAGGGAAAACAGAAACTAAGCACGTAATGATGCTAAACTGTGATGCTGCATTATACATTGTACACACGTGGATACTCATCTTTTAAATTCAGTTTAGACATCACCTCCTCCACGCAGTCTTTCCAGATTCTCCTGGTTGGTTTAGGCACCTTCCTATGTGCCCTGTTGGCATCCTATAAACGTCTGTCCTAGCACTTCACACACTGTGCTGTCACTGTGGACATGCCTGTCTTCCCCACAGTAAATGGTGGGGAAGTATTGTCTCGTTTATTTTTTAATCTCTAGCTCAGTTCCTGGTACAAATAGAGTCCAATAAATGCTAACTAGAAGGCTGACAATAAACATTTTCTTTTTCTTTCTTTCTTTCTTTTTTTTTTTTTTGGTGAGGAAGAGTGGCCCTGAGCTAACATCTGTGCTGATCTTCCTCTATTTTGTGTGTGGGTCGCCACCACAGCATGGCTGATGAGCGGTGTAGGTCTGTGCCCAGGATACGAACCTGTGAAGCCAGGCCACCAAAGCAGAGCATATAGAACCTTAACCACTCCACCACGGGGCCAACCCCTGAATAAACATTTTCTTTATTGGGTCCTTCCAAGGAAAGTCCCAATAAATAACATTTATGAATAATATGAGAAATAAGTCAGGAGTAAAGACACAGGCCAAATACCACCTTTAGTAGTGCTAGATGCTCTGTTGGAGGATGTAGCTTAATTTGAGGGCCAAATGGGTCTGCCAGGGAACCACAGCACTAGGCGGATGCCCCTCAGGTGAGGGGGCATTAGGACCCAGTACAGGGGGTGGGGAGGGAGAATCACAGCGGATGTGCTCCCTGTGCGCAGGCTTGCTCCCGTGGGGAAGATGGGCAGAGCTGAGCGTGCCCAGTTAGTTTCCCAGATTTACCATGAGAGAAATTGCCCACCTCCCAGAGGCAGAGAGAGTGATGAGAGGGAGAGGCCTGGAATACAGAGGCCACACTAATTTGGCTCTTTCACAAGAAGGAAACACCAGAGCCAGCAAATGTTCCCTGTGACCGACTCTATTGTATCAAGCCCTGTGCTCCACCCTTTCTCCTGTGTTTGTTCATTCTTTACAGAAGCCGACAGAGGTTAAGTATCATCCCATTAGCAGAGGAGGAAGACGAGGTTCGTAATGGCTAAATCCCTCATCTGAGATTGCACATCGAGGAAGTGGGAGAGCCGGAATTCAATTGTGTGATTAATAACTATGGTTGAGATCTGTTTAGGTGCTTATTATGTGCTGGCCCCGGAAAAGTGCGTTAACACATCTACCCCTCACGACAACCCTAGGAGGTAGGTAACCTTTTATTCCATTTTGTAGTTGAGGTCGTTGAGGCCGAGGTCACCAGCTCAGGGCTGAGATTCAAACCAGGAGCTGCCCTCCAAAGTCTGGTTTGCCTCCAGACTCGCCTATCGGTCCTGCCTCAGGTAAAACAGGTAAGCAAATCAACAAATTACCCCAAACCACAGGGTGGATTGCAGCCTCTAAGACAAAAAGCTCATTTCTAGAACAGAGATAAAATCTCCAGGGTCTGGTTTGACTCTCACCACTTGTCAGCTGTGTGATTCCAAGCCTGGGCCTCGGTTTACTCACCCCTGTCCCAGAGAGGGGCAGACACGAGAGAAGGGGGTGTGCCTCCCAGCTGGCGAAGCACTGCACCAGGTAAGGATTGGGGAAGTGACGGCAGTCTCCGGCAGGAAGCAGGCTGACAGTTTACCTTGCTCCTTCGGGGGAGGGCTGGTTCCTCTCTGGTGTTTGTTTTGACCCAGTGAAGCTGCTCCCGACGCCCTGCCCTTGCCTGAGACCTGAAGGGACACCTAGAGTGCCTCTCTTAGGGGGTGACACTGGGGACCTGTGATGGAGGGCAAAGAGCGAACCCTAGGCTGGGGGCGGGGCGGGGCAATAGGGCAGTTGGGAGCGGGGGTCTAATTGCTTCTGGGAACACTGCTATCTCACTTAATCCTCTTAACAGACCTGAAAGGTGAGTATTATCACTGTTTTCAGAGAAGTGAAGTGAGGGTAATGAAATGGAACAAAACAAGCAGTAGGAGGAAGTGAGTAGGATCGGGGGCAGGTGGAAAAGTAGGGAGTAAGGGCGAGGATCCCTTCCCCCACACTGCAGGTGGCCCGTTCTACACCACATGTGCCCCCCGGGAAGAGGGAGGTGAAGTGTGGATGTTGGAGGTCTGGGTGCCCAGCTGGTGATATTATGCCCGTTGATGAAGAGGGTGGAGTGGAGGCTGCACTTCAGGCTGGCCTGACTCCTGCATCTGTGGGGTCTCTTTTCCCCCTATACTTAAAGTGTTACAGGACCAACAGCTTCAGCATCCCCTGGAAGTTTGTTAAAAAGGAGGAATCTCAGGCCCAATCTTAGGCATCCTGGCCGGAGTCTGCCTTTTAGCGAGATCCCCAGGTGGTTCAAATGCCCATTTACATTTGAGAAGCCCTGTCCTACACCGTGTCTAGGTTATCCCAAGGTTCCTCCTCACTCCCAGGCTCTCTTGGTTCCATCGCTGGTGGATGTATGTCACTGTCACCTCCTGCAGGAGCCCTCTCCTCGCTGCCTGAGCTCCGGGGCCTCCTGCACTCACACAGCTTGCACTGCCCCTCTGGTTCTTTGCTAGCGCCTGGGATTCCTGGTTCTCCTTCTTGTCCCGTCTCCACCCCAGCTGGCAGGTCCCTAGGGTCCAGGAGTGAGGCGTAGCATGCTGCCCACACAGAAAAACCACCCCTTACGTCCATCTACTGCTGTCTGCAGACCTCTTCTCATTGTGATCTTCACAGCCACTTTTCAAAGTACACACCATTATCAAAGTGAATAAGAGACTTGCCCAAGTTTTCAGAACCAGTTTAGTTCAACACAAGGGCTCCTCCCAATGCTCCTTTTTCTCCACCTCTTCCCTCAAGAGGAAACCTGACCGCCAGTTTGGAGGTACTGAGACGTGGGTGTATTTAAAGAAGGCATGAGGTTACTGCAAGAATCCATCGCCTGGAATCCCTGCTGGCCTGTGCCCACCCCAGAGGGTGCGGCCAGTCCTGAGGCAGGCTTTCCTCTGCTGGCGGGGATCTCACCACTCCAGTGGAGGGGCGCTGAGCCAGAGACGGGCAGCCTTGGCCTCCAGCCTCAGCTGTCACTCACTTGCAGTGTGACTTTGGGAAAGTCAGTTCGTGTGTGTGAAGCACCACTTACCTCAGCACCACACACAAAGGAGACACTCAGTAAGCAGCAATTCCTGTTGTTCCCTGGGCCTGGGTTTCCCCATCTAGAGATGAAGATGTTCTGCTAGAATCAGTTCTTTTCACACGGTGGTCCAAAGAGTTTTGGGGATGTCAGTCTGAATCGGTGCTGGATTTGAGCTGAGAGGGGTACTGAACCTCTTTATCTCAAGTTCGTGTTGAGCAGGAAGCCAAACACTGAGACATTGGTGCTTGGAGATGGAGAGAGTTTTATTCAAATTGGCCAAGATGAGAAGGTGGGAGCAGGGGTTCTCTCAAATCTGCCTTCACAAGAGCAGGGGGTTTTATAGAGCTACGGGGTGTGGCAGGAGGAGTTTCCAAGAAACAAAGGGGTCCCTCCCACTAAGCCCCTGGGCAATCTGACTTCTGGGCATCAACGGCAGCTGGGGGCTGGTTATCTGGTGATCCTTGAAGGCATTCTCTTCTGTAAAACAAGCTCATAAGTCCTTGAGACCCTTGAGTTAACCCTCAGGTTAAACAAGAAAACAGCACATTGACCAGATTAACTTCTTTTCATAACAAGCTCGAAAAGGTAATCTTATTAAAGATTTACAGTAACCGTCAGGTACCTGGCTTCGACAGGAAAGAGAAAGCAACGATCCCTGTGCTGCCCCTGATTTCAACCAGAGCAGCCAACATTTTATCCATTTTACATACTAGCTTCCTCATGAGACTTTCTCTAAATATACGTACATAAAATAATTTCGAAAATCATTGTGCTGAATATTCTCTGAGGTCCCTTACAGCTAGGATGGACTGTGATTCCAGGCCTGATTGTCCAGGGATTTATTAATTGATTCCAGGGATTTATTAACTGAGGTACTAAACAAATATTTATTGAGTACCATCATGTCATTTACTGAGCGACATGCCCTGATCGCTGCTTTACAGTGTTCACTTTGGCTGCTGTAGGGGAAACAGGCCACAGGGGTATGTGTGTGACAGAAACTCCAACCCTTTCTCTGTAGTAGCAGAGCCCTGCATTTAGGCTGGGCACCTGGCTGTACAGAACAAGCCTGCATTTCCCAGTCCTCCAGGTAGCTGGGTATGGTTGTTTGACTATATTTTGACCGGTGGGTATAAATGGAATAGTGGGTACAATCTGTGGGCTGTGCAGTTAAAGTAAGAGGGCATGCCGCCCCCTCCAACTTCTCCATTTCTTCCTCCCAACTGGACAGAATGCAGACTGGGTGGTGAGCAATACTGGGTCATGTGAGCAAAGGAAATACCCTAGGGAGGGTGGGGCCACAAAACAAGGATTCTGACGCCATGGGGCTGCCACACAAGTCCTGAACTGCTTCTATCCTGCTGCAACATGACTGAGAAACAAACCCTGTCTTGTTTCAGCCACTGTTTATTTGGTCTCTGTTAGAGTAACTGAATACGTATGTATTTACACACCCACGCACTAACTCAGTGGGCAAGAGTGGCAGCAGAGAGACCAGTTAGAAGCTTTCGAGATAGTCCAGGCAAAGATGATGGTGGTTTGGGAAAAGATAGTAGCTTTGGAGGTGATGAGAAGCTCAGGGTCTAGAGATATTGCAGACATGGGTGATGATATTTGCTGGTGGAGTGAATGTGAGGTATGAGAAAAAGAGCAGAGTCATGGATGATTCCAATATTTGGAAGAATGTGTTGCTAGATGGAGAGCATTAGGAGAGGACAGTGCATGGGGTTTGAAATCAGGAGTTCATTTTGGGACACATTAAGTTTGAAACGTGGAGTAGACATCCAGTGTTGATTAAGCATTTGGATTCAAGCATCAAGATTTAAGGGGAGAGAGCATTGACTTATGTATAAAAACAGACCTTTCAGGCAAAAATGTAGGGAAAAAAGTAGAATTCCACAGTGAAAATCTGATCAAGCTGCTGCCTTGTCATTTTCTGTAATTGCAATATGGCTTTTAATTAACCAGCTCTACAGACCACAGAGCACTGGGAAATCCACAGGACAAATTACTTCTCTGGGCACCTTAGAGAGTGTATCTTGACATCTGAACAGCTCAGAGTTCCCAAGGCACATAATTACCTTCTGAGAAAGCTTTCAGGGTGAATGGCGTTTGGGAAAGTTGGGAAGTTGTGGAACTGGATTTTTAATCCAAAAGACACAGTGGAAAGAGTGGACAGAAGATCTGGCTTGGAGTCCTGAACTCCATATAGGGACCTGATGATATGGGATAGGTTGCCTAATATACATGCATACGTACATTTATCCATCCATCCATCCATCCATCATCTGAACAGAATATCTCTTGAATCTCCCACATCCTTACACCATATGGCTGGGCTGTGCTGCTCATTGCCCAAGTAAGACAAGAGAGGAAACCACTTGGAACAGAAAAAGCTATAGAGCACCAAAGAAAGAAGATAAGAAACAAAAGCCTGTCTGTCCAGACAGAAACGGGTAATAGAAAGCTCTTCCAGCATCAGAGTCTGGGGCAGTGGACACAGAGGGCTGCACTCTCTAGCAGGACCTGTTTTCTGAGAAGGGTTTGGGGACAACAGTCAGAATAGTTTGCTCCTTGCTTCTCACAGTCCAGCTCTGGGAAATTCCAAGTCCTGGGTTCAGCATGGCACCATGTCCAACACAGCATGGACATATAAGCGGTGATAGCTAAGGAGGTGTGTAAGGGCAATGTCACCAAGGCTGCACACCAGCTTGGGGTAGACAGAGAAACAGAGCATTCCTGGAAGCCCCAGGGCTGGGGTCAGGAGCAAAAAACAGGGGACCTCACAACGAGAGGGTAAAGCAGGGAAAAGCCTTTGGCATCAGCTTCTGGATGGATGACAGCCAGAAGACCATAAGTATTATGAACTCTTCATAGACATCCTCAGAGCGCCCAGGGACCAAGCTAAACCTGCCAGCCCTCTGGGGAACACAGAGAACTGTGGAACTCTTGGCCCAGAGTACCTCCCCATCCGTACTCTCTTCTCTGCCACCTCCATGACCATGGGGATGCATTAAACTCATGCCTGCACCCAGACACCATCTTGGGAAAGAAGGAAAGGGGGCGCTTTTTGAATGAGGAGAGAAACAGTACTGACAGAGGGCTTGAGTTTAAATTATCAACCCTGACATGACTAGATTTGGCAGAAAGAGACTCCATAAAACCAAAACAAACTGAGTTGCCTTTAACTGGCAAGTGTAAGGATTATTTTCCACCATCCGTAGGAATGGGCATGCAAGAGCAAAGTAAGACAAGTTATTGCCAAAGCAAATTATGTTATGTTGCACATCAGAGTTGTGTGGAAATTTTTAATTTTCTGCTGTAATTCTTTCATTTATTCACTCTTTTACTCATCCCACAAACATTTACTGAGCGCAGACTTTCTGTCAGGCCCTGGAGAGATAGGGGAATACGATTTGTCTGCCTTCAAGAGGCTGAGAGGTTGGGGTGCAGGCACTACCCAGGATCCCAGTGCAGGGTAAGAAGGACTGTGATAGAAGCTAGCCCGGAAGAAGAGCAAAGGGCCCGCTCCCAGCCTGGGCAGACGGTCAGGGAAGACTCGCCGGAGGAGCCGGTGCCTGACCTGAGTCTTGAGGATGAGTGGGAGCTGACCAGGTGGAAAAGGACGGACGGGAATCGCAGCATTCATTCCTGTGTTTATTTATTCATTCATTCATTTAACTAATATTTTAGGGGTACCTACTAAATTCAAAAACTGATCTAAGCAATGGGGATGCAGCAGTGAATGAAACAGACAAGAGCTCTGCCTTTGTGGAACTTAAATTCTAGTAGAAGAAAAAGAGATAGTAAAAAAAACAGCAGAATAAATATGTAATATAATATCAGATAGTGATAAATGCAGTGAAGAACAAATACAGCTGAGTAAGGAGATAGAGGGAGGCCCTAGTGGGAGGCGAGAAAGGGGCCAGAGGCTATTTTGAATAGGGTGAGAGGGGAGGACTCTGATGAGGTGAGATTTGAAGGGAGATCCGTTTGAAATGAGAGCCTTAGTCACATGACTGTCTGGAGGAACAACATTTGAGGCAGAGGGAACAGCAAGGGCAGAAGCCCTGCGTCTGGAGTTTCCTTGACAAATTCAAGGGACAGCTAGGAGGTCAAAGTGGCTGGAGCTGAGGGGGAGGGGAAGGGAGGCAGGAAATTAGGCTGGAAAGGTACCCAGGGCCAATTCAGATAGAGCCTTGGAGGCCATGGTTAGGAGTCTGCATTTTGTTCTGAATGTGAAGAAAAGCCATTGAGGTTTCAAGGCATGAGATAGTAGGGAGCCTTTGGGGGCTTACAAGTAATTTGATATGATTGGACTGTAAAGTACACAGTAGAGATCATAAAGGAATGAGCTAGAGAGGTAAGCTGGAGAACAAAATAAGAGCATGGAAAGCCAACCAAGGAGGCTGGTGTAACCATCCAGATGAGCGCTGACAACTGAGCCCTTGAGGCAGAACTGGGGATGAAGAAGAGGAGTGGCATCAAAAGACAGTGAGATAGAACCAGAGCTTGGCTGGATTTGAGAGGGGAGGGAGGAGGAGACTGGTTCTCTTCTCCCTCCAAGTGATCTTGCCATTCTTTTTTTTGTGAGGAAGATCAGCCCTGTGCTAACATCTGCCAATCCTCCTCTTTTTGCTGAGGAAGACTGGCCCTGGGCTAACATCCATGCCCATCTTGCTCCACTTTATATGGGACGCTGCCACAGCATGGCTTGACAAGCGGTGCATCGGTGCACGCCTGGGATCCAAACCTGCGAACCCCGGGCCGCCGAAGTGGAGTGCGCGCACTTAACCGCTTGCACCACCGGGCCGGCCCCGATCTTGCCATTCTTATGGACTTGAACACCATCCTTATCATAATAACTCCCAAACTTACATCTCCAGCCCAATCTCACCTCAGCTCTCACCCGTGTTGCCTCCTTGACTTCTCTATTGCCTCACAGATATCTTGTGTGTTCAAACAAGTCTTGATTGGCCCCCAGCTCCCCCTCCCATCCAGTCTTTCCACCTTAGTGACAGTACCATCCACATAACCCGATCAAGCCAGATGCCTGGGGGTTGGCCTCGACTCCTCCTCCTCTCCCTGTGACCACTCCATTGCAAGTCCTAACATTTTAAAATGCATTTTGAATCTGTTCACAGCTTACTAGATCCACTGCCATCACCTTAGCCACATCGCTTGCTCAAACCAGAAGTCCAAAAATGGAAGGCAGAAGATAATCAGTCAAGGTCCAGAAAATACCAGAATTTCTACTTACATTTATTATAGCATATCCTTTGTAGCTTATTTTTTGTGTTTATTTTATGATGTACATTCTATATTAGTATGGCAATACCAATAATAATAGCCAACACTTAATGAGCACCTACTATAAACCAGACCCTGTTCTAAGTACTATGCATTAATTAGCTCATAGAATTGTCCCAACAACCTGGTGATGTTGCTATTATTGTTATAATACTTACTTTGCAAATGAGAAAACTGAGGCACAGAAGTTATAAATCCGCAAGATCACACAGCTAACAGGGCCTGTGGTAGACAGAGATGGGCTGCATTGATCCCTCTTGAAAGGACTCCTCTCCCAGCTGCAAGGAGGTGATGAGCTGACAGCCTCCAGTTCATTCTTTCTGGTGCCCTCAGCCTTCTCAGTGCAGTCTCAGCCAAAGACCGAGCAAGGTGGGGGCGCAAGGGCCTCAGCATCTCCACCCACAGTGGGTTTCCTCTAAGGGGCTCTCTCCTCCAGCGCTCCCCTTTGGACTAACAGAGACTGTATCAGTCTGTTTCACAGTCTAGCAGCTTCCCCTGCCCAGTCCTCCCCACTCCTTTCCTTTCGCAAGGTTCCTCCTCCATAAACTCTCTTGGTCCTCATTGTGTCTCAGCATCTGCTTCCCAGTAGACCCAACAGTCACGGTGGCAGAGCCAGAACCCAATGCCTAGGCGATGTAGATGATTCTCTGTGCACCCCAACACCCTGTCCCTCCTTCTGTCTTTGCATTTGCCACACCATGTTGACACTTTTGGTTTCTGAGTCTGGTGTGTGTGTGTCAAAATATATATAACATAAAATTTGCCATTTTTACCATTTTGAAGTGTTTTTACTAGGCATCTAAGATATTGCTTATGGAACCGAAAAATTAAAAGAAAATTCATTTTGAGATAATCTGCAAAAACTGGGAAGAGGTGACATTTCATTGGAATCTTAAAAGATGAATGAGATTTCAGTAGGTGGAGAGGAGAGAAGGGCATCCCAGGCTAAGGGAACAGGAGGAGAGCACAAACTCTGCTGGTTGCCAACCCAAAGTCAACATCCCCTACCAGAACTGCAATTTTGTTTAGAGTAGCAAAGTGCACAACTAAGAAATATACATACACTTCCCAGCCTCTCATTCAGATTGAGGTGGCCATTTGACAGTTGCAGCGAATAAGATGTAGACAAAAGACAAATGGTGACTTCTTGGAAAGGGTCACATTCCTGAAATGGTACTGCCATTTCCTCTTTTTTCATTCCTTCTACTTCTCGTCTGTTGACTGTAAAACTTGGTTGAGTTTTTTTGTTATTTGCAATTAACATAAGTCTTAACTGATACAATGATCAAAGGCACAGAGGCTTGTATCTAAGACTGAGACAGCAGAGACAGTCTGAAGAGGAAGAATGTTAAACAAAATAAACAGAAAGTACTTACTATAACACCTACAATTGTCTGGAAATGCCAGCCCGGATGTTTTAGGCATGCTCTGGTTGTTACAGAAGGGAGATGAAGGAAATCCCCTCTAGGGTGGCTTGGATAAAGCCACTAAGAAGCAGATATAAGAATGAAGAAAATAAATGGAGTATTTGAGCCTGATCAGGCATATTTTTGCCCTCCATGGGAAAATAGGATTTGTCCACACTGTAGCCAGGAAATTTAGGACTAGAAAATAAAGGGTGATCTGATCCCAGATTGAAAGTCAGAGATGCAGAAAAGTGTGAAGAGTAAAGAAAAAGATACATTTGTAGGTAATATTTTTCACAAATTATTTAAATGAACATCGAAATGAAAGCAATAATATAAAGAGTAAAAATACCTGATGACAGCATCTATATGAGTGGGCAATAGAAGTAAATGGTTCTGAGGTCATTGTATCTAGTCATGTCTAGTCACACAATAACAACACTGCAGAAAACCAAAGAGAACATCTTAAAAGTAATCCCTTAGTCGATGAGAGAAAGTTCTTTATTGAAGAATCTCATCTAATAAGTGCAGAAAGAAAGGTAGTATTAGAAAATCATCATTTTGCAACTCCCTAATGAAATAATGGATCTAGTCAAAAATCATCAATGGCTGCAAAAAATCATTAAGTGAAAAATTGAAGGGGGAACTTTATAATGGATCAATAAGGCTGAAACACCTGAACCCTCAGATCTTAACTTCAGCAAAAGTTGGACAACCGGACATTATGTGGCTCCTGATATGATGCTATAGGAAGTATACAGCAGCCACCTATGAAACTGTGTTGCCTCCTCTACCCCTCACCAAAAAATTTGAATCTGAATCTCATCAAGCCACTAGGTCTAGCAGTTGACAGGAAATGTGGGGGATGAGATCACAAGGAGATGATCAGCCAAACCCAGAATGTATGAAAATTCTACAAGACAAATGACCTAGTGTGTTCATTCAGGTCCCAGCAGGAAACAGATGGCATACTCAAATTAGGTAATTTGGGGAGAGATTACTAAAAGGACTATTTACAAAGATTTGAGCAGGATGTAGGGAAACTAGGAGGGAACAAGGGATAGCACAGAACCCAGAGCTAATTACAGCTTCAGAGACATTACTGCTCTAGGCATGAAGGGACAGGAGAGGGAGCAGATACTGTAATAGGGGTACATGGGGAGAGAGAGGAGGAGGGAAGGGAGGAAGGGAGAGAGAAGAGAGAGAGACCCAACTATGTGAAGAGGGCCTCATGACATGGGCTACGACCTTAGGTTGAAGGATACACCAATATAGCCAAGAAATGTTGTACACTGATGGTCAGAATAATGGTCACACTCTATTTGGAATAAAATAGAAGAGGGAGTAAGAAAGATTTAATTTGTACAAAAATAAATTTAAGAATCTCTTATTTTAACTACTGGTATTTCAACATCAAACTGAGTATTGACATATGAGGTATATTTTAAATCCAGGACTAACACAATAGATTCCAGGTGGTGTCGATGTGTCCACTCCTGGCCCTCAATCTGTTCTCCACTTGGTAGGCAGTGTCTTTGAAAACTACAAATCTGGTCTTGGGGTTAAACTGCTTGAAACATTTCAGTTGCCCTTCGATAATGATTTTCAGCCTAATTCATAATGCATTCCATGATCTAGCATTTTCTTGCCCCTCCAGTCCTCCTACCCCAGCCACATTGGACAACATTGGAATGACACCAGCTTTCTTCCTAGTAGACATTCACGTATGTGGTTCCTACGGTCTGTAAGTTGTTTAGGGCTCAGCTGCAGGAATCAGAATCCACTCTAGTTAGATTAAGCAGAAGGGCATTTATTGTAGGGTATTAAATGGTTTTGGAAGCAATAGCAAGCCTGGAAAATAAGACTCTAAGGACAACCTCAAGAGCAGTGGACAGCTTGGCCACCAGAGGAATTTTTGCCTCTTCAGCCATCAGGGAGCTGGCAGCCAAACTGGGAAGCTGCCCCTGCAGCTGCTGCCTGCCAGGATTAGGAAACCACCCAAATAGGCAAACAGACACAATCTAGAAGAAAATGACCAGGAAGCCACCACAATCAAGAGGTGCCTCAGGAAAGGCAGATCTCCAGTTTACTTGCCAGTGAAAGTCACAGAAGGAGGGAGGCGAGGCCACCGTGTCACTTCCGTCTTCCAAATCCTGGGTGCCTCTGACTGATGGAACTAATTCACATCCAGAACTTGTACTATAAAGGAACCTGGGCAATGCGTTTTTTAGCTTTCCAGTCTATACACCCTAGAAGGAGGTTGGAGTAGATATTGAGTGCCAATAGAGCATGTCTGCCATAGCCTGGAAAAGTCTGTGCTCCTTCCCCCCGGCCCAGTATTACTCATCCTTCAGGTCGGCGGTTAGACTTCACTTGCTTAAGAAGGCATTCCCTGATCCCTACTCTATTTAGGTGCTCCATCTCATCCCACTGCTTGCTGAAAATGTCCATATCACTCTGTGATTTCCATTACAAATTACACATCCACCACACTCCTACTCTGAGAACTTGTCTGTCTTCCCTGCTAAGCTCCATGACAGCAGAGATTATATCTGTCTTGATCACCCTTGTATCCTCAACAGTTTGCCCAGTGCATGGCACATTATAGTCTCTATATAAAATAAGTGAATGAATACTGAGTGAATAAATAAATAAATGCACAAAGGAGAGGATGGGGGTAAGTGTTGTGGAATAGCTTGTAATAAGGCAAGTATAGACATCAATTGGAGGAAAGTTCCTCTGACATGGGATGAGGTTTCAGTCTCTGTGATTTGTTTTGCAGGAGTGGATACACTATTCAGTATAAAGTATGGAAGGCTTGGATACCTTCTGGAAAAATCCATCACATTTTCTTCAGCAGCCTTGAATGGAACCAAATTCTCCTAAGAGAATGGCACTTCCCATTCACTGGTATCTGTCTCCAATAAGGAGCATCATTCCCAGGAGTACTTGATTTTGAGGAGGCTGGAGATGAATGAGATGCCCAGGAGCCTAAAAGATGGAGGGATGGTCTTTGTTCAGAGGATGCCCATTGCCCAGTCCTCAGAACAGACTGAATCTCAGAGAAGGAACATTTCCCATACAGCTCTTGGACGGGTCTGTTTTGAATACAGACTTACTTCTCGAAGGATCTGACCTGACAATTTGTTCGCCTGTGAGGATGGGATCTGCGTGGAAGCCTCGCCATAATACTGAAAAGTTTTACTTCTCTGAAGAAAGAGACTGAATGGCAGCTACACGTTTGGCACAGTCATGCTAAGGCTCTGGCACAAAAATCAGTCTGTCAGAAACTCCTTTCCTCTGAATAGAGAGACCAGTGACATTGGATGGCTAAAGTCTTGTCTCAGATGAATGCAGAGCCCACTCAGGATTTCCAGCCCCTCTGCCTCTTGCTCCAAAGAACTGACTTTACCATTGAAATTGTCAACAGTGAGTTCAGTGACAGAGGGAGGAAAGCCCAGGGGAGACACTGGGGCTGGTCAAGGGGGAGCGCCCTGCCACAGAGCTTGGTTTTGACATCTGTTATCTAGGGTCACACTTCCCCCAAAGATACACTACCATGATCAAGATCGAGGTCACATGGAAAAGAGGTATTCATAATATTTACGTGTGGCTATGTGTCTATGTATATATATATATATGCATACATATATATGTAAATATGTAACATAGCTATTTACAAAACATCAATAAACAGTGGTTGTGGGCATGTAAGATGCTGAGGGCCGACTTGTGCCTCATTCTTCCTTGATCTCAGGATTGACCCATTCACCCCCAAATCCACCCCACCCATGAATCCTCCTTTCTAATTAACAAATCAATGAAACCTTTTGTTTTTTTTTTTCAGTGCTACTACTTTCTTGGTTTAGAAGTGTCATTAAGAGGTAAAGCTGAGGAGTCAGACTTTCTCAGTTTAAATTTCAATTCCACCACTCGCTGCTGTGTGACCTAGGAAAATTAACCTAATTTCTCCCTGTCTCAGCTTCTACTCTGTAAAATGGGGATTAAAATATCTCTAACCACATGGAATTGCTGTGGGAATTAAATGAGGTAATCCATACAGCATTTAAAAGAATGCTTGGCATATTGTAACTCCTCAATGATATTCATTGTCCTGCTTATAATTATTGTTATTAATATTCATTTGTAGCACTCTTTTACTGTTTAGAGACATTGCTTTTGTGGATTTTATGTAGCTAGTCAAATTTATGGTTTAAATGACAGCTGGATTAAAATTATCTCCCCGCCTCCTCCGCTCTAGGGCTTTAAATACAGCAAGTGAGCATGAGTTGATCTCAGGATAAACTAGAACTGAAGAAATTGAATTTATGGACCGAATGTGCATATTTCAGAGAAAAGAACTATAGCGTTAATTAGTTGCCTTGGGCAGTAAGAAACAAATCGTGCACAGACTGGCTTAAGCTGGAAGCAAACAAATTAGTTCACATAGCAGAAGTCAATAGCAGGGCGGGCTTCGGGGTTGGTGGATTCAGAGGTTTGATGATGCCACTTTGGTCCTTGGTTCATTCCATCTCTCCCCTCTGTCTTCCATAGCACCGGCCTCATCCTAAGTCTGGTTCCCCTGGTGTTCATATGGTGGCTGCCAATGGCAGTCAGGACACATGTCTTCTTTCCCATCCAGAGAGGGAGAAAAAGAGGCTAGATACCCATGGAAGATTCTTCACTGGCGTCTCCAGGAGCCTCTCCTCATGACTCAGGGTCCTCCTCATATTTCCCTGGAGAGGAGGATGGTGTTACCAGGTTTGCGTAGACCAATCAGCTGAAGTGGATGTTGGCAATCAGTTGCTGTAGCCTCTGTAGGATCATATGGAGAGGCTTTCAGACGGTACTGGGGCTTACCTACTTGTATGTTCCTTGAGTGTCAACAAATGGGGCTGTTCTGTTTATCTACGGCTCTACAACAAATGACCCCAAACTTAGCGGCTTGAAGATACGATCATTTTATTCTATCTCACAATTTATGGGTCATGAATTCAGGCAGGGCTCAACTGGGAGATACTTCAGCTTCACGTGGCTTGGACTGGGGCCACTCAGTGGTATTCAGCTGGCAGCTAGGCTGGTCTGAGGGTCCTAGGATGTCCTCACTCACGTGATTGGCACCCTGGGAACGCTGGGGGCTGGCTCAGTTGGGCACCTCTCCCTGCGTAGGCCCAGGGCCTCTCCATGTGGTCTCTCCAGCACAGGAGCTGGAATTCTCACGTGGTGGCTCAGCTTGCTACCCAGCTGTAAGTGATGGAGAAATTGTGAAATAAAAGATGATTCCGGGGGGCGGCCCAGTGGTGTAGTGGTTAAGTTCACGCTCTCTGCTTCAGTGGCTTAGGGTTTGCAGGTTTGGATGCTGGGCACGGACCTACGTACCGCTTATCAAGCCATGCTGTGGCAGCGTCCCACATATAAAGTAGAGGAAGATGGGCATGGATGTTAGCCCAGGCCAATCTTCTTCAGCAAAAAGAGGAGGCTTGGCAATGGATGTTAGCTCAGGGCTAATCTTCCTCACCAAAAAAAAAAAAAAAAAGATGATTTCAAATGATTTGAAATGTTATCTTCAGTACACATAATAAACGTAAAGAAACGGGCAGCAATTTTAAGAATAGATACTTTGTTTCTCTCCACGCCCCCCTAAATAGATGTGTCTACTTTTAAAATATCAGTTGGAAGAGATGCTGCTTTGCCAGATTGCCCAGGGTCCCAGTGTCACTGGCTAGTCCTATATGGTGTGACTGTGGGGCTCGCTTTCATTCTCATCTCCCCTGCTTGGTCTAGGGCATCATCCTGTCTCCCATGGTATCCCAGTAGCCTCCATCTGACCCTCCGGCCACCAGTCTCACCCCCTTCCACTCATCCTTGGCATTGTTTTCCAGTGTGATTTTTCTGAAACACAAATCTGCTCAGACCATTCCCTTGTCTAAAGTCAATACCAGTTCTCTTGTACCAACCAGGCAAAATTCACTCTTGAGTATGGCTTACAAGTTCTTTCATAGTTGTTCTTGTCCTGGGTCAAATCCCCCAATTATTACTGGAATATAAGTTCCAGGGGGGCAGGGATCTTCTTCTCTTGTTCATTGCTTTATCCCTCACACTGAGACCAGGCCTGGCACACAGTAGGTGCTTAATAAGTATTTGTGGAAGGAAGGGAGGAAGAGAGGGCCAGAGAAGGGCAGGAAGAAAAGAAGGAAGTTAGTTCCTACAGCACCCGGTACTTTTCCTATCATAATGTTCATTTCTAGTTTAAGGTCTGGCTTCCTCACTGGACTGTAAGGTCCAAGGGGGCAGTGAGCACACCCTGTTCACTCCTCCTAGTGTAGTGCCTGCAACAAAGTAGGTGCTCAAACAACTTCTGGTAGAAGTGAATTAATAATATGATAGGGGCTTAAGGCACAGACACAGAGGGGAGAAGCCTGAAGGAAAGGCCAGATGACTCTCTGGAGTTTAGAGGCGGGAATGGGAAGAGGGCAGGACATGAACGAGTTCTTGGAGGGCGATGCCAGCGGCTTCTGCTTTGGGGCCCTGCGTCATGGGTGTCTGGGCGATTGGTCCCTTTTAGGCTTGTGGCTCTGGGAGGTTGAGTCCTGTGCTCAGTCCTCATGTCCCTTTTGTGTATCCAGTTTTCTTTTTTGGCACAGGTATCCAACCCTGCTAGTTTTTTTCCAAGAGAGTGAATCTTTTGAAATGAAGCGTGGACTGCCTTGCCTCAGCCTCCTGGAATGTGACCTCATTCCTTCCCCCACTCGGTCCACTCATTAAGCAGCCTGCCCAGTCCTGCTCCATCGGGCAGCCTGCCAGGCGTGCACTTGGCCTAGGAGTTCTAGTTCAGGGCCAAGGCAGCCTTCACTGTTTATGAGCATGGACTTTGGGGTCAACTAGACCAGGGTTTGGATCCTGAATCCATCACTCACTAGCAGTGTGGTCTTGGGCAAGTTGCTTATCTCTCTGAGACTTGACTTCATCATCTGTAAAGTGGAGCTAACAGTAGTACCTAATTCATAACATATTTGTGAGGATTAAATTAAACAATCCATGAGCCTATGCCACAGAGAACTTAATAAACGTTGAGTTATTATTTTTCTACTCAAGAACTTTTCTTGCCCTTTGGCAGGTCATGAATTTCTCTGGGATGGAGCAGGGATGGAGGGGGATGGGGGATTAGCATGTATTGAGCAGCTATGATGTACCAGGTGCCATACTGACATATCTGCGAGAATGTCTCCTCCAAGCCACATGACAACCTCATGTTGTCATGTGAACATTAGCCCCATTTTCCAGTGGAAGGGATGCAGAGTGTAGAGTTGACAAAGCTGGCTTGGAATCCAGGCTCTGAAACTCACTTGCCATGTGAGTCTGGGCAAGGCCCTTTCCCCTTCGGGGCCTCGCTTCCCCACCAGTTGTGGCTGTTCCTGTCTGATAGGCTTGCTGTGCAGATTATATGCACGAACACTGTAAAAACACTTCGCGAGTATGATGCTCAGTAAATGCGAGTTTCTCCATTCCCACGAGGACCCCTGGTTGAGAGCCGGGCTTGAATGGAGAGAGGGAAAACATGGGGACATGCCAGGAAGGGGCACCCCAGGGCATCAGGATTCTGGAGGGGACACACTTCTCTTACTCCCCGAGAACTGGGCTGCTATAAACACTGTGAGTGGACGTCCCTGTTGGGCTGGCAAAAATACTCAGGTGGCTGGCTGCCTCCATCCCTGATCTTTCTGGGCCCAGGGCATGGGAGAGAATGGTAATGACACAGTAGGAAAGAGTTCCAACAGCAGTTCTGAAGGTCAGCACACTTGGGGTTAGCTCTGGCTCTGCCACTTATCAGCCATATGACTTTGGACAAGTCCTCCTAACCTCTCTGAGCCTCAATTCCCCATCCAAAATGGGGATATTGTCATGTGTTCTGGTTATCTATTGTTGTATAACAAACCATCCCAAAATGTAATGCTTACAGGAATGATCCCCTCTCAGGGTTCTGTGCTGACTGGGCTCAGCTGGGTGGCTCCTGCTTGGGGTCTCACGCAATTGCAGTCAGATGGCAGCTGAGGCCGGAGTCATCTGAAGGCTCAACCAGGCGGGACGTCCAAGGTGGCTTTTTCACTCGCATATCTGGCACTTGAACTGGGAGGACTGGTTGGGCACCTCTCTTGTCATGTGGCCTCTCCACGTGGCTAGCTGGGACTTCTTCACAGCATGGTGGTCTTAGGGCAGTGAAACTCCTCACATGGCAGCTGGCTTCCCCCAGAGCAAGCATGCCAAGAGACGCAGGCAGACACGGAAAGGCTGCTTCTCACCTCGCCTTGGGAGTCTTTGTGTCCCTTCCACTGCATTCTATTGGTTATAAGTGAGACACTCAGCCAGCTCGGATTCAAGGGGTGAGACGGGAGGAGTGTCAAAGATTTGCAGCCATCTTTAACCCACTACACCCCATATCCCACATACCTCACAGGGCTGTTGTGAAGGTGAGGAAAGATAGGGGTGAAAGCCCTTAGTGTAAATCATTAAAGAGACATGAGGTTACTGGTCCAGATCCATCTCCGCCCCTCTTCCCTAAATCAGGCCCTCATCCTTTCTATCCCACCCTAGTAGCCTCCAGAGCCATTTCTGACTCCTCTGTCTCCCCATCAAGTGTATCCTTCATATGTACCTGCCTCAGTGATCTTTCTAAACCAAAAATGCACCTATTCCTGTCTCCTGGTGGAAAATCATCATTAGTGCCCAAGGCCTTTCATGATGTGGCTCTCACCTACCTGTGCAGCCTTGACGGGTACATACTCCCAACACCCTTGCCATATTATTCGGTTCCACCCTGTAGTCCTTCAGTGTCTTCGCTCACACCATTCTTGCTCCCCACAACTCCCCTCTCTTTCCGCCTTTGCCCAAACTCCCACTTTTCTAGTAACGCTTACTCATATTTTAAGATTCACTTCAAATGTCTTCTCCAAGAATACTGTCCCACTCTCCCTTTCCACTACTGCTCCACATACCCATTGGATTCAAGTATCCCTCTGTGTGCTCCCATAAATCTGGTGCTCACTGTAGACCGGCCTTCTCACCATTCCCCAAGCAGGTCAAGCACGTTCCTGACTCAGGGCCTTTGCACATGCTGTTCTCTCTGCCTGTGATGCTCATTTCCTAAATATTCACTACATAACTGGCTTCCTCCCTCATTCAGGTCTCCATTCAAATCTCACCACCTCAGAAAAGCCCGCCCAGACTCGCCTATCTAAAATAGCATGCCCTCCATCACTCTCCATCTTCTCAACCTGCTTCTTGCCTTTCAAGGTACTTGCCATCTGTCGCAGCGTCTATGCAGTGCTGTGCTGCAGCTGCCTCCCACCAGCTTGCAAAAGCCAATTGCTTGCCTCTCTCCCAAGTCGGTGTCCAGTGATGCCAGGTGGGAAGCTTGAAATGAGCCATGGGGAGAGTATTTACACCAAGAAAATCACCAAATGCTGCAAATGATGGTACTCTTTTTCTTTTTTTCCTGGAGACCCTGTTGTTAAACGTCTACCTGCATACTACTGTGTGTATGTATTTGTTTATTGTTTATCTTCCCCACTAGATTAGAATTTCCATAAAGATATTTTATTAATTCTGTGTTCCCAGCATCTAGTGCGGTGCCTGACACAAAGTGCATGGTCAATAATGTTTGTTGAATGAACGAACAAATGTGCAAACCAACTAATGAGTAACAATCACCACACTAAATTATAGGTTGAGATCCACGAAAGCAAAAATTGGCTCTTTTCTCATCTTTTGCACCCAGCACAGAGGCTGGCCCATAGAAGGAGCTCAGGAAATGTTGAGAAACAAGTGAATGCACTCTGCAAAGGGCTGTATCCAGGTCAGATCCAGCTGCACCCTGATGCGTATCAAAAAACTAGACTGGACAACTCCTCCGGTATTTTCCATCAAGTGCCAAAGACAGAAACCTGCACTAATACCATCAGGGAATAAGCACTGACCTGGGAGGCAGGAGCCCAGGTTTCTGATCCCGGTTCAGCTACATGTGCTGTCTGATCTCAGGCAAGTCACTTCCCAACCTGGCCCTTAGTTTCCCTATGGGTAAAATGAAGCAATTGGGGGTAGATGGCAGGGCCCCTCTAATTCACAAACTGTGGTTGAGTCTGTGTCTGGAGCTGCCCCAGGCGAGGCTGCTGTAAAGTAGGGTAGGTGTGGGCAGAAGGTGGCTGACCTGGCAGAACTGGCCTCGGGTAGGTACAAGAGTCATGGCGTTCCCAGCACCCCATAACTGGCAGATGGCAGAGCGCTGCAGAGCCCAGAACGCCGGTAGTTGTGGGACAGGCCGTTTGTCCTTCCCGTGCCTCTACCCCTGCCCAGAAACCAAGGCCTGTGGTCCCCTTTCCAGCTCCTCCCACCTCTCTCTGCCCCATGATGCTGGCACCTGCCTTTGGGCTTCCCTGACAATGATCAGAGCTTTGGCGGCTCTGCCCCCTCGCGCTGGAAGCGGAGGGTAAGCCCTCGGCAGCAGGGAGGAGCAGGGAGGCTCCACGCTGTGGTAACCTGGGCTTATTGTAAGGAACAGGTTGGCTGAGTCGGCCAGCAAGCACCTTGCTTCCTGTTGTTATTTGCGCTGTGTGGAGGTGATCCTGCCAGTTGGAAGAGCCCTGGTTTGGACAGCAGAAGCTGGTGCTTACTGGGCGCTTCCTGTGTGCCAGGTGATGCTCTAAGCTGGGGGCGGCAAACTGCACACCCGGGGGCCAAATCCTATTTTTGTATGACCACCTGTTTTTGTATGGTCCATGTACCGAGAATGTATTTTACATTTTAAATAAATCCTATAAATACCTCCATAATAGCCTCAAATTTTGCTCCTTAGCCCACAAAGCCTAACGTATTTACTATCCAGCCTCTTACAAAAATAGTTTGCCAATCCCCGCTCCAAGTTTTAACACGGATGAACTCCCTAATCCTCACAATAACCTTATGAATAAGTAGGTTACTATTCATCCCATTTTAGAGATGAGAAAACAGAGGCATAGAGAAATTAAGTGGTTTATTGAAAGTCAAATGCCTGTAAATGATGACGTCAAGATTTGAACCCAGGCAGCTGTTTCTGACTTCCTTCTTAAAACCAAACTGCCCCGGGCCGGCCCCGTGGCTTAGTGGTTAAGTGCGTGCGCTCCGCTGCTGGCGGCCCGGGTTCGGATCCCGGGCGAGCACCGACACACCGCTTCTCCGGCCATGCTGAGGCCGCATCCCACATACAGCAACTAGAAGGATGTGCAACTACGACATACAACTATCTACTGGGGCCTTGGGGGAAAAATAAATAAATAAAATCTTTAAAAAAAAAAAAAAAAAAAACCAAACTGCCCCATGTTTTCACTAACTGGCTGTGTGACCTCGAAGAAGTCATTTCCCTGTCTCTGTGAAATGAGGTCAAGGCACTAAACTCTACAGAGAATCTGAATTGGGGGTGGGAGGGTCCTTGAAATTAACAGACTTCAGGAAATCTGTGATGCCTTCCCTGGAAAGCGTGCAATTTCAGTGTTTGCACACAGTTCCATTTATCTGAGGAGAGAATCCATCACTTTCGTCAGAAATGGATTCCATGATGCAAAACAGATTAGAACTCCCGGACTAGCTTTTTTGGAAAGTTGTCTCCAGCTTTAACATTCTGTGATGTTATTGATTTGGGTTGTCATTTTTGTCCCTCAAATGTTATCCCTAGGCTGTCTTTTCCGCCCAAATGTTATTTATTCCAGTTGTCTTTTTGATGCAGATGCTATCTATTATGTTCCCCTTCCCCACCCTCAAAGTTCTACATACTCATCGTTGAGAAAAATGAGAAAAAACAGACAAGCTTAAGAGCAAGTTAGGGGGCCGGCCCGGTGGCTTAGCGGTTAAGTGCGCACGCTCCGCTACTGGCGGCCCGGGTTCGGATCCCAGGGGCGCACTGATGCACCGCTTCTCCGGCCATGCTGAGGCCGCGTCCCACATACAGCAACTGGAAGGCTGTGCAACTATGACATACAACTATCTACTGGGGCTTTGGGGGAATAAAAGGAGGTGGATTGACAATAGATGTTAGCTCAGAGCCGGTCTTCCTCAGCAAAAATGAGGAGGATTAGCACGGATGTTAGCTCAGGGCTGATCTTCCTCACAAAAAAAAAAAAAAAAAGAGGAAGTTAGGTTTTTCTATTGAGGTATTCTGCAACTCCGGGTGAATAATCCATGCTAGTGAGGAGAAGAGAACTGTGCTTTATAACCCTTTATTGTGATTATTCATATGTTTCTATGCTATTTATTCAACGAATCTGTGTTGAGCCCCCACTAGGCGGTCCTTGCTGCGTAGACTGGGAACTCCTCTGAGTAGGGTGTAGGTGCCATTTGCCTTTTATCCCCTCAGCCTGGTCCCGGCCTGGCACTTGCTAGGCACTCAGCAAGGGTTTGAAATGAGTCAGTGATGCCTGGCTGGCTGAAGAGATGGTGAAGGGATGCACAAGAAATCAGCAGTGTGGGTGGGGCACGGGGGCTCAGGGTGCTGAGCAGGTGAATTCTCTTGGTTCCTGGTTGCCTTCCAATCGGCAGTGGCCCATGTTCTGGACAAGCTTTTGAGGGCGGTCCTCATTTTCCCCTCAGTCATGGTTTGAAAGGTTATAGCTGAAGTTCAGCTGACAGAGCCAGGACTTCCCACACGGATCCAAAGAAATGAGTCCAATTTCTTGCATCCCACTTAGGCCAGAGGAACAATGGGGGCTTTCTGGCGCTTCGTCTGGACCCCTACATCTCCGCGTTAGAGCACAATGAAGTCTCCTCTCTCGCGCCTGCTCATTCTCCCTAGACTCCTCAACTTTTGCTCTCTCCCCCTCCTCCTGGCCTCAACTTCCGTCCCAGTGAGAGTCTAGTGACTCAACTGCTGAGAGTGGGAGTGGAGTGCAAGCCCCTGAGCACACTCACTCGTGGACCGATGGGCCTGGAGACATCACGAGATGAACAGCTGTGGAGGCAGGAAAGAGCAGAAGGGCAACCTCAGCGGAGGAGGGGGCGGGGTATCTGTGCCCGTGGGAAGGGCGGCACAAGCGGTAAGGAAAGCCTCTACTGCCAGGAAGAGTGGAAGGTTCTGTCCTCTCTCGAGCTTTGAGAAGCCACTAACTTGCACTAGGCTGGACTTTCTTCACCTGCACAGGGCTGATAATGCCTTGTCTGCTGCCCTAAAGGGTGAGTTCAACCAAGATGTCAGATGGCAAAACTGTATGTTGTCGGATGAAATCGAATCTGTATCATTACTTGGAGTCAGTTGAGAGACTATTTTGATGCTTTGATTCAGCAGCTGTAGAAGAAAAAGAGGTTGAGATGTGGTTTGAGCTTGTACACTGTGCGGTGGAGTTAACATTTGGGTTCGGGAAATTCACATGGACTGTAGCAGCACTGTGCGACAGAAAGAGCATAATCTCAGAACCAGACAAAATGAATGTGAATTCTAGCTCTGCCATTCGCTGCCTATGTATTCTTGGGCAAGTGGCTTTTTGCCTGATTTTCCTTATTTATAAAGTGAGAATAACAGAACCTACCCCATTTAGATGTTGTAGGGACAGAGACAACACCTGTTGAGCAGCTGGCCCATGACAGGCTCTCAATATACTGTAGATATTATAAGTATTCCCCAGAAACCATCTCTTTCTAGAAAAGGGGAAATTAGCAGACAGGTTAGGGACAGTTTGGGTTACACTCAGCTTCCTAGGCAAAGGAGCAGAGAGGCGAGACAACAGGAGCAAACCCTCCTTCACAGCTTCCCGGGGATCCTCTGCTGGCATCTCCTGAGCAGGCCCTTACATAACGTCATTTGTTGAACTGGGCCACTGGTGGAAACAACGCCATCACCCAGGGGGTGAGGTTGGCACAGGAGGAAGGATGAGGGAATAGGCATGTTTCACCTAGAGAAAGGCAAGGGAAGAGGTGGGAGGGAGAGGAGGAGAACCGAGGGACAGGAGAGCTGGCTTCAAATAAATACCCGAGGGACCACTGAGTGGAAAGTGAGAATCACCTCCTCTTTATTGCTCCAAGAATGGAAATTCGGGTTAGTTTATACAAATTACAGAGGCACAGAATTTCCCTAAATGTTATGACAAACTTTCTCGTCAAGCTGGTAGGGACTCGAATGGGCTGTCTCATGGGCACGGAGGGAGGTTTCATCACCCCAGGTGGTGCATCGGCACCTGTTTAGGATTTGGAGAAGGGATTCCTCTCTTTGGGAGGGGGAG